>NC_133753.1:36583584-37208584 GCF_036562045.2 Rhinolophus sinicus | reverse complement strand
TTGTGGTACCAGGAAATGTTCCAAAGCACCAGCAGACTTAGGGAGGGAGCCAAGCTGGTCATATGATTATCCAACTTATGAGAAGGAGGTCTCAGTAGAATCTGGGTTTTACAGGCTCAGTTTCATCTGATGATCTGGGTGATAATATTCCAGGTCCTATTTTGTCTTGGTCATGACAAGAGCTCAGAGATTTCCTCCCCTGTCCCAAGTTGTGTCTTTTCCTGGCCACCTCCGCAATCCAGATCTACCATTTTCTCTGCATCTTAGAGAATATCTTGTCCGAGCCCTTTAGTTTCATTTTCAGTGAAAAGTTTATACTGTAAAGGTAATACAAAGATGGTGTTGAAAAGAATTTTTAAACCAGGAGAGGTGTTAAAAGTGGTAGAGAAGGCTCTCCCTATAACCTCACTCTTCAGAGTTAATCCCCATTAATGCTGCCAGCCACCTCCTCTTCAGGATGTGCAGGACGCGGTTCTGTGGCAGAGCAAGGACGGGGACCCCACCTCTCTGCCCCGTGCTCTTTCCACCTGTTCCTCTTTGAAGGCGGCCTCTCCCAGTACCCTAGCTTGTCAGAAACTTTCTGATGCCACCAGCAAGGAGGTGGCTAGCTTATTTCTCGTGCATCAGTAAAGGCGATCAGCACGCTTCTCTGGAAGCCTTGAAACCACACCTCAAAACTGGGTTCTTCCAGATTATAGGAAATATACCGTAGGGCTAATTCCTCATCTGCCCCTCTGGCTTTTAACCCAATTTCTCTCATCACAGCCTTCACTTTTCTGAACCATGTTTCCAGAAAAACCTCTGGAAACATGGTTCAACAAGCAAAGCAGAACTGAGCATGCTCCATAGTTGTTGGGTGGCTGGGGTGAGTAAAGAGCTCCTGCAACCACGTTGGAAAATGCCATGCGGAGAGCCGAGAGGGTAAGGCAGGTGGAATTGCAGCTCCCTAACAGAGCCCGCTGTGCTATTCTAAGGGTTCTCCTAAAGACCTTTTCGCTTTTCCCCAACATTCCTGGGAACTCAAGCCTGTGTGGTTGTCATTATCTTTCTGCAGCACAAAATCTGGTGAGGGGATAGTGAGGGGAGAGAGTGTAGAATATCCTTGATCCCCAGGTAATGGGGGGCATCCAGGTGCAGTACAGTTACAGTGAAAGGCTTTCAACAACACTCACAAAGTGGAGGTTTATGCTTCAGGATGCATTTTGTTTTGTTCAATAGACTCGGTGAACAGTCATGCTCAGCCCAGTTCTCCGTACCTGCAGTCATAATACAATAACTTTCATTACATCCACTGTCATGTATTAAGCATCAAGCATGTGCCAGGCACCAGGCTAGTTGCTTCACATAAATTATCTCATCGAATCTACTCTGGCAGAGGGTGTTATTATCATCTCCATTTATAAATGAAGAAATTGAGACTCAGAGAAGGTATCCAAGGTCACACAGCCAGTTTCAAAGGAGTCAGGTTTCCAATCCAGGTTGATTTGATTGCAAAGCCTGACAGTTTATAAACGTACACGCAGGCCTGGTGTCAGATAGTAGCCTGAAACAAAGCTTATGGAGGAAGGGAAGGTCAGCTAAAGTGAGGACTGGTTTCCCGCCCTACACCCCAGTACGGTGATGCTGAACAAGGCTGTCTACCTGTCATGTTGGGTAGAACTTTTGGGGACACCATGTTACCTGAACGCACAACTTCAGACTCAGCTGGGGCTAGAAATTGGTTATTCTGCCTTGCTGATTTATTTTATGTTTAATCCTCTTTTCCCCTAGAAAAATGATCTCCAGCTCTTTTGAAACCCTTTGCCAGTAGTTCTGTTGACTACAGTAATGTATACTGACCACAGCAATTGATAAAGAAATAAAGGCTTCTGTCAGATCTCAGGGTGGAGGACAGCACGGCGGGGGGGGGGGGGGGGGGGCACTATCAGTGAGGGAGACCCAGGCAGCTCGGAAGTAATATTCAGGGTAGCCAAGAGCCCAGAACATTTTTTTATTTTATTTTATTTTTTCCTTTTACCATTTTAAAATTTATGTCCATAAAGCCAGGTTCTTGGTGTGCCCTCTGAGAAACCTCTTGCTTTTTTCCCTTAGTCTGCATCTCCTCTGTATTTTCCACGCCATCGTTGGAAGAGACCTTAATTTTAATTTTTTTCTCTTCTCTGGGCCCCTCCTTCTCTTCCTCCTCCCCAAATGTTTTAGCATCTGTTAATCCCAGTTGGAAACCTTAGCAGATAAAAGTCGTGTTCTGTGTAGATTGCTTCCAGAACAAATACGGGGTGGTAGATAATTTAGCATTCAGTTTCAGGAGGGCTTAGGGTGGGGGCTGCAGAGGACAGCACCTCTTCCGCATAAGACATCCAGTAAAAGCAAAGGCTAAGTAATTCCAAGCTCAGATGGAATGCATGTAGATCAGGTTCATTTCCAGAACGGCCGCTGCCTGCGTTTAGGTGATATTAGAAGCCACCATGACAGCAGTCGTTTTATGCAGAGCGGCTTAGCGAACACTCTGAGAACTAGTTTTGTGAAGCTATCAGGTTGAAAAATACCAAGTCACAAAGTTTTAATGAAACTAAGTGTGGATCAACGTATCATAAAGAGCATCCAGGACGACTTAAAAGATCCATGGGTGGAAATTAGAATGGATCTTCAGGATTTATTTGGCAAAGCCCATCTATTTTGACCTTTTTTTCCATTTCATATTAAGGCTACTGAAAGTGTGTTTTGTTTGGCTACGGTGGGAGGAGGACAGCAGCTATTGGGGCTTTTACACTGACGCTGCCACTGAAGTTTCGCGGCATTAATTGACTGATAAGGGCCCAGGCATCAAATAGCAGAGAGAAAGGCCATCGGAGATTTTCTTGCTTTATTTCTCTCTGCACTTCATTTACATCTTAAGCCATATTGGTGATCCCGATTTGAATAAAGCCACAGCTTAAAGCCGTGATTAGATCTCAATAGCTTGGATTTTCTATGAAATTGCTGCATTTTTACTAGATGTATTTAGAAATACTGGTGAAAACTGACACCTTGGGTAACTTTATCATTTAAAATGGAGCTTTGGGTGAATAAAAGAACCTCAGCTAAAACGGGAGTATTAGTCATTGGGCCTTTGACTCAAGCAGTGTCAGGGGTTAGAATTAGACAAAGCCAAGCTCAGCATGACTTGGGCAAGAAAGAATGCAGATAAGTCAACCCACCACCTTCCCCTTAGCCCACTCTCCCCAAAAATGTCAATCGAAGCAGTGATCCCATAACCTGAAGAAAAATAAGGAAGCCAAAAGGAATATATAATGCAAAAAGGAGTGTTTTTGATTCTGAGATTTGTGTGTGTGTGTTTTTTTTAATCATGAAGCAATATTTTTAACTCTAAGGTTAACCTGCTAATCCTTAAGCTGGTGATATGACAGTGTCAAATGTGATGGGATTTTGTGATTCTCATTATTGTTATGTATTGTTCTTTCCCTGGTATTCCATATTAATATTTATAAATGCCCTTTTTATAGAACCAAAAGGACCAAAACCCATTATGAAATTTTTTAAATGGACAAACCTCGCATCCAATATAGTTGATTACAATTTAGAACAAAAAGGATTTCAGTAGTAATCCACTTCTTGTTTCCTGTTGTTGTTGATTTGTGTAGACAGCAGAGCTCCTCACATAATTATTTTTTTTAAACTGCTGTTTGCACAAAGTAACATCCAAATTCCAGAGAATAGCAGAGTATTGATTCTGCTCCACAAGGAGGTGAAAAGCACCAGGAGCAGGTAAGAGGGCATAATGGAGGAAAGGTGTACCTTTAAAATGCTAAGTCACCCACCAAGAGCAAGGGCAAAATGAAAGAATCGATTAAAATTTTAAGAAGAGAGAGACTGTTCATTCAATTGTTTTCAAGAGCCTCATTTTACTTGACAAGTGGCCGCTGAAGGGTTCAGTAGACATCCATGTGTGTGAAAGAGGAAGTCTCTGAAATACAGAAAGGCAAATCAATCATTCCACAGCCGAACCATAGACAAGAGTCAAAATTGACAACGAATCTGCCCAGTCCATTCTCCGTTCAGCTCCACACGATGCAATCAAACATCCTTTCGAGTCAAAAAGAAAAATTCTCTCTATCCAGCTCTGGACAGCCAAGAACAGCCCTCAGCCCCAGAGAGGAGCATGCATGGAAGGAAGGAAGGTATTTTACGGCCAACTGGACCCACCACTTCCTCTGCCTCCAAAAGGGCCTGAAGAACTGGTGTCATCAGCCGAGTGTGTAGGATTGATTGTTCTGATTGGAGGAAGGTAGGATGGCTGGGTGGTCTGATGTTGCAGATGAGCAATGGAGGAGGAAGGGTAACATCTTTGCTCCTAAAGCTAAGACCTTGGAGAAGTTATGACAGACTATTAGAAATATCTCTCAACTCATATCCTTTTGGAGAGGTGTTTTCGTGGGGGATGTTTTTATTCTTGTTTATAAATATCATTTTTTCCCAACTCAATGTGCAAAGCCTCGGCTTCAGAATCAGATCTAAGCATGATCCTGGCTGTTTCCCCTTCAAGCTGTGTGCTCTTGAGCAAGTTACTTAACCAGTTTCCTCAATTATAAAATGGGGAAACTGACACCTACTTTACGCTGTTGTTGTAAGGATTAAATGAGATGACTGCATCATGTACAGGGTGTCTGGCACATAATAAGCCTGCAAGGAATAGTAGCTATAGTCAATAAACCTGACTTTGGAGATTTGAAACCCTGAATACTTTTCTCTTTTATCCTCTCCTGGCTTGGGAATTCCAGCCCGTGAGTATGGATCTTTGTAACCATAAGACTGCACACGTAAAAAACTAAACCAAGAAGGGTATATGGGGACCCAGGTTGCTTGAGGAATTCCAGGCTGTTTGGCCTCCTGGGATAAAACACTAGGGCATTTATTTTTAAACACGTCTAAGGTATTTTCCAACACCAATAAGGAAAGAGGAGTCGGAACTGCTGCCTAGTGGTTCTGACAGTTATTCTATTATAGTGCAGAGTTACTGCCACAGAGATGGCGCGTTAACTCCCAGCTGAGGAGTATTGTATGTTCAAAGTAGCAAGGGTGTAACTCAATTCCAATGAAACCCAAGTTTGGTTAAGCAATGAGAAGGCTATTCATTGTGACCAATCTTTATAGAATCTGGCCTTGCCTCTGGGGAAACATGTCTTATGTTTCAAGCATGTGTGATGGCCCAGGTTTGCAAGTGGAGTCAGTTCAGAAAATATGCTGAGGATGTAGACTTCTCAGACCTCTCAAACTTGTCAGCCTACCTCTCCTTGAGGTCCTAATGTTCTCCTGTCTTTAAGTACCTTCATTTGATCTTTTAGCGGGAGTCCTCTTGAATAGAGTTAAAGAGATTTGCCTGGGTACTTTCTCTTTTCCACAGGGGACCCCATGCTTCTTTCCACACTCTCTTCAGGTAGCTGGTGACCTGAGTTGGCCTCATTGGTCATCCCTCTCCTCCCACTGCCCCCAAATTGTTCTCCCTATATTGACTTTTCAAAATTTGCCTGTCCTCTACTCCATTTCTTCAAGAGGGCCGTGAGTGAGCAACCTGGCATTCAAATAGAAAGCTCAATAAAAGCTTGATCCGAATTGAATATATGAGGTGTGATCAAAAAATACGGTGAATATTTAAATTTTTAAAAATTTATTACAGGAAAAGACACTTTGCTATTAATCCCCCTCAAAAGACTCCCCTTCACTTCGAACACATTTATCCCATCTTTCTTGCCACTTTCTGAAGCAGTTCTGGAAGCCCTCTTTCATGTCTTTAGTTGTACTGTCATGGCTGCCTCGATGTCCTGAGCTGATTCAAAACGTGTTCCTTTCATGATCATTTTGACTTTGGGGAAGAGCCGGAAGTCACATGGTGCCAGATCTGGTGAATAAGGTGCATGAGGACACACCATAATGTTTTTATTTGCAGGAATTGCTATGCCAGAAGAGATGTGGGACACGGTCATGATGGAGGATGAAGTCAAGACATGAAAGACGGCTTCCAGAACTGCTTCAGGAAGTGGCAAGAACGATGGGATAAGTGTGTTTGAAGTGAGGGGGAGTATTTTGAGGAGGATTAATGACAATATGTCTTACTGTAATAATTTTTTATTTAAACATTCATTGTATTTTTCAATCACACCTCATATTCAGTGATTGGCATAAGTCTAATGGAATAATCGCTTATTCTCCCTCAGATAACATTTCCTTTATGCCAGTCAGCTTTGGTGCCCTTTCTCACATGGACTTAGGCCACCTTTGAGCTCCAGCTATTACTGTGGCAACACCTGTGCCAAGTTGTATCTTGACAACCACTGTCCTCTGCTGTGCACTTCCTTTCTCCTTTCTGCCCAAGGCTTCTCCCCTTCCACTACCTGCAGGAGCCAACTCAGCCATCTCACATACACACATGCATAAAACTGGAGGTGTGAGGGCATCAGCACTTCCCAGAGCAAACTTTGACCAGTGGAAATAAGAGCCAATGGGTAAAACTCCTCTCTCCCCTGTCTTTCACATGGTTCCTCAGAAACTTGCCCTGGGGGACAGATTCTACCTGCCCAGTGGTAACTAGCTCTCGAATGCACTCCTGGATTGGCTTTCCCTTCTTCATTTTATTCTCCCTGGTTTTCCCACTTCATCCCTAAGTTCACTTCTCGTAATAAACTGTCTGCACATAGGCCCTTATCTCAGTCTCTCTTTTTCTGGGAGAACCCAAGGTAAGACATTCTTTCTAACAGAGGACTTCTGAAGACGGCACCCTTAACCTAAGACAGTACATCTCCACGGGTGAAATTTCTGTGCTTGGGATATATGTGGGGGTAGAGCTCTTCCTCTGAGCCCCCATAACTATATGAAAACGTAATCTCCTATGGCTTTTGTCATATTAAATTGTCATGGCCTGCTTATTCGTTTCCCCCTTATACCGAATTTAGGGACAGTATCTCTTTCTGCATCTATGTGCCTGTAGTAGGTACTTAGTCGGCACATAGTAGGTACTTAACCTATTTTTGATAGATGAATGAGTGAGTGAACACAAGAGAGCCACAGCTGCCCTGTATCACATATCCTAGTTCACTATTTACTGTATCTAAACCCCATCTACCTCCCCACAAACGCAAACATAATGTAACAGAATTAAGTTTTAGAGGAAGAAAGAACACACAAAGAACACTTCATCATGGTACACGCCCTCTCAACAGTACCCCTCCCTCGTCATCATTGTTGAGGCCCTTGCTCTGGCTACTGAGTACCTGGTCCCATTCTAGGCCCTTTCTTCTGCCTTTCCAGGTTGATACTTTAGGTATACTTTGCATCTGCATTGTCTTTCCTTCGGAGACTCCTCTAGGAGATTTGAAAGTCTTATATCACAAATATCAGATCCTTTCTATGAGGTTTTAAAACCACTCAGGAATGAAGTGACAGGCACATATTTTACCCTGGCTCCTCATAATACAAGACCAAGCCATCTTGGGAAGCTGGCACCAGGAAGACAAACTCATCTTAAAAGGCGTCCCAGGGTGCCTACAAGCTCTGTTCAAATTCCCTTACTTTCTGTCTAAAACATCATGTGCAACTGTAAGATTTGTCTTTGAAATTGGTTCGTTCCACTTGGGGAGATGCTGAGCTCAGCAGGCCAGGAGGCAGGGCCTCAATGGGAGAATGTAACTGTAGTGACTGAGCCCCTCTCTGTAGCCAGCAAGGCTCAGCACATCTGTGTCATCCCCACAGCTGGAAGACAGATTCTCTCACTGGCTTAGGTGGAGTCTTAAAGAATTAGTTACAGTAAAGCATTTGGAAAAATTGCAAGTTTGTACATCAGCTTATATTAAATTTGGTTTCCCACTTAATTAAACAAGACACTGAGCTTTTAGCAAGGTCTCTGCTACTAGAATAGTAGTTGAAGAGAACTGAAGCAAGTTTAATCTTGCCTTGCTTTCAGCCATGGTTTATCACTTAGGATGCTTTTGGTTTCAAGTTACAGATACTCCAAATCAAACCAATTTGAGTAGTTTATTACAGAAAGAGATATGGTAAGTTCCAGGCTGGTTGATTCAGCAGCTCAAAAATGTCATCAAGGACCCAGGTTCTCTCTACTTTGCCATCTTATGTGTTAGAGTCACCCTCGGGCTGGAAACAATATGGCAGTAGCTGTTGGTCCCAGGCCTCACACCCAGACCTAAAATCCAGAGGAAAGAGAGAGACTATCTCTTTCTGTGGTTTCTTTAGGAGAGAGGAACATTTCCAAAAAGGCTTCCAGACTTTATCTCATATTTCATACCTAGAATAAGGCCATTGCTTAAGCTAAATTATGCTTTAGTAAGAAATAATCCCCAAACATCAGTGGTCTCACAGCAAAGGATTACTTCTTGCTTCATGCAAAATTGGCTGTGAGTCCAGAATCTTTCCAGGGTGGAGATCTCTATGTGTTGGCTTGAAAATCTTATTGGCACCTACATCTCCAAACATCCTTCCACAATCACTGTGGCAGAGAAAAGAGTGGGGTGGGGGGTTCTAGTGCAACAATCTGATGTTGAATCCTGGAATAATATTTGTCACTTTTATTCATGGCCATTAGTCATGTGGCCCCCATCCAACTGCAAGTTGATGGGGAAGTGTGATCTTCCTAGGTCCTAAGGAAAACAGCAGACCAGATATGAAGAACACTGGAAAGCCTCCACCACGGTGCCCAATCCTGACCAATAGCTTGCAAGGCCAGTGGAAGGAGAGCAGTAGAATGAGATCGGGCTAATCTAAGATGGGATGGATTTTGGGGAGTAAACCATAAATTTCTCCCTGATGGTTTGAAGATTCAAAAGACAACAAATACAAATCTTTGAAATTCTTGAAAGATGATACAGAAATCAATGAGCAATTCATTCTGGATTGCTCATGTATTGATTACCCAGTCTTTAATTTTGTCATCTAGAAAAGGAGAATAACATTTCCTATGTTAGCATCTTACCTAAACATACCACCACCCTCTACCTGAAAAGTCCCTTCTGCCTAAACAATTTGAATTTGGAGAGATTTTCTTTTTTACAACATCAGGGTTCATTAGCACATCACAATGGAATATCTGAGAGTTCATAAAATGCTTTTTGACCCTGCAGAGCAATCTTTATTAAATTAAAACTCAATTAAATAATGAGCAATCATAGTCAGTCCTGGATATGAGGGTGAAGCTGGTGGGCAACTTCTGAAAGCTCTTTTTCCCTAAAGAACCAAACACAGGACACCATACAAGGGTTCTTCATGTCTTCTCAATTACTCAAAATGGGACTCCATCTCTTCTACAAAACATAGCCTCTACCACATTTTTAAAAACTTCTTTCAGTACTCCTCCCTGTTCTACATCAAAATTCCCCAAAGAATTTTAAAATCATGCATAGACACACAGAAAGACAGGTAAATAAATATAAATAGAAGCAGCTCAATTCTGGAGACCTGGCTTAAGTCGCTATAGTATATGGATTTTTAAAAAGCATTTTTAAAAAGGATCTCACGTAATCAGGAAGTGCTGCCAGGTTTCACATCACAGCTATCTATCAATAGGTAAAGGGCCACCTATTGGCAGTTTTTTCTTCACCTAATGGTTAGTTTAACAAGTGATGGTTCTTATTAGGTTAAGGCAACAAAGTAATGTTTATTGAGCCTAATAGAATAATAAATTCAGTTTGCAGTTACTTTATTGTGTCCAAGGCTATTTGTGTCTTGAAGCTTTTCTGATAAGCTGACTGAGGATCTCTAAAGGAAGTACAGACACTTCTGACTCTATAAATTTTAATGTAATTGACCCCACCTTTGATATATCCTTCTCTCATAAGCAGAATTGTTTGCTAGTGTTCATTGTTTTCCCCTTACAGTAGCAAATATTGGATCATAGAAACCTTGCATCCACTCTCTGAACCTCAGTTTATTCATCTGCAAAGCAGTGACAGCAACAGCCATCTCTCGCAAAGAGTTGTTAAAAATTAAACAAGACAGATTAAACAGATTCTCTGAAGAATCTGAAAATAGACCCACACAAATACATCCACCTGAATTTTGAAAAAGGTACAAAAGAAATTCAACAGAGGGTTTTCTGGTCAAGATGGCACTTACCTCCTCTCATGACCACATCAAAATTACAACTAAACTACAGAACTATCATCATTGAAAATCACCTGCAATGTAGCCAAACCAAATCCCTACAACTAAGTATATATAGAAGAAGCCAAGGGGGCTGCCAGATGGCTCAGTTGGTTAGAGCGCAAGCTCTTATCAACAAGGTTGCCAGTTCAGTTCCCACATGGGATGGTGGGCTGCACCCCCTGAAACTAAGATTGAGAATGGCAAAGGGACTTGGAGCTGAGCTGTGCCCTCCACAACTAGATTGGAGGGCAACGACTTGGAGCTGATGGGCACAACTTGGAGCTGGCGTTGGGCCCTGGAGAAATACACTGTTCCCCAGTATTCCCCAATTTAAAAAAATATTTTTTAATTAAAATTAAATAAATAAAAAGAAGCAGCAGCAAACATGAGACTGGTAGGAAGGGCACAAACATGGAATGGTCTGGTTCCACACTTGTGGGTGACCATTAAAAAGAGGGAGGGATCTCTTGGCTGTGAATGTCCCCACCCCACCCCCCGCGTGAGTGATGGGGTCCCAACCCCACACCAGGCTCCCAACCCAGGGTTCCAGTGCCCATAACTTCCAGAAGTGAAAACCAGCAAAGATTATGGCTGAGATGGAGTGGGCCTGCAATACCAGGCACTCCTCTTAAAGGACCCATGCACAGACTTACTGTTGGATTCACTCCCTCTAAGCTCCAGTGCTGAGACAGCAGCTCAAAAGGTACCAGGGACATACGGGGAGGAACTGAGTTGTCTGGCTTCAAGGAGAGGGCTGGAGAAGCAGCTTACTCTCAGACAGAGGAGCTGGCAGAAGCCATTGTTTCCTTGTTGAGCCCTCCCACTCCTGGCATGCAGACACAGGCAGACACCATATCTGAGTCTCCATAAACTTGGCCAACACCCTTCACTCACCCTAATCCCTAAGAACCAGCCCACCCTACTTGCAGGCCCACCCAAGCTGCTTCCAGTGGCTTTTCTGTACAGCCTGTCCTGGATCATGATGCAGACTTTTTACTAAAATCTCTCAAAGGTTCACAAAACCCAGACAAGCAGCATCAGGCTTCAGTGTGTCCTCTACCTCTAGCTGAGCTGCCCTGAACCTGGCACTAGCAACAGCCAGACTTAGTTTATGGTTTGGCCTCTCCAGGCACCTCCAAGCCCAGTGCAGGTGGCGACCACCGGCAGATTACTTTCCGGCTCATGCTAGGTGGCCCTGGGCAGAACACAGGCTGCAGCTCAACTTGGCCTGTGTCAGGGCCCCTTGTAGGAGGCCCTGGGGCCTCCATGCTCAGTGGCTGGCTTCAGACTGAGCCAGAGCATCGCCCAGCTGCCTCCAAGGACAACACACCCAAAGGACAGACTGAGTAGACACCAGAGCCCTGCTACAGTGAATCCTGCTCTATAGGGTCAGCCCCTGCACCATAGCTCCTCCACTGTAGTCACAGCCAGTCCTCACTACAAACCAGTCTGAAGGTCAATCCCTCCTATTGATTAAGGACCTACAACCAAGATTATTCTACCCAGCAAAGCTATCATTTAGAATTGAAGGTCAGATAAAGAGCTTCCCAGACAAGAAAAAGCTAAAGGAGTTCACTACCACAAAACCAGTATTACAAAGAATCTTAAAAGAACTTCTTTAAGATGGAAAAAAAATAAAAAATACGAATAATAAAAGGGCAAAACTACATATCTATCAACAATTACTTTCAATACAGATGGATCAAATGCTCCAATCAGAAGATAGGGTGGCTGAATGGATAAGAAAACAAGATGCTTACATATGCTGCCTTCAAGAGACTCAATTCAGATGGAAAGACACACAGACTGAAAGCCAAGGGGTGGGGAACAGATATTTCATGAAAATGGAAACAAACAAAAAAGCTGAAGTAGCAATATTTATACCAGACAAAATAGACTTTAAAACAAGACTATAATAAAAGACAAAGAAAGACTCAGTAATTCCACTTCAGGGTATTTACCTGAAGAAACCCAAACACTACTTCAAGAGGACATGTGCATCTATATGTTCATTGCAGCATTGTTTACAATGGCCAAGATGTGGAGGCAGCCTGGGTGCCCATCAATGGCTGACTGGATACAAGAGTAGGTGGTACATATACACATGTTGGAATATTGCTAGGCCATGGAAAGGAATGGGTTCTTGCCATCTCTGGTGGCATAGATGGACCTGAAGGGTATTTTGCTGAGTGATATATGTCAGACAGAGAAAGACAGATGCAATGTGATTTCACTTATACCGTGTTTCCCCAAAAATAAGACCTAGGCAGACCATCAGATCTAACGTGTCTTTTGGAGCAAAAATTAATATAAGACCCAGTTTTATTTTAATACAAGACTGGGTCTTATATAAGACCCGGTATAGTATAATATAATATAATATAATATAATATAATATAATATAATACCAAGTCTTATAACACCGGTATAGTATAATATAATATAATATAATATAATATAATACCAAGTCTTATAACACCGGGTCTTATATTAATTTTTGCTCCAAAAGTCGCATTAGAGCTGATGGTCCAGCTAGGTCTTATTTTCAGGGAAACATGGTATGTGGACTCTAAAGAACAAAACAAACAAGACAGGAAAACTCAGAGAGCTTTTGATGGTTGCCAGATGGGAGAGGGGTTGGGGGTGGGTGAGAAAGGGGAAGGGGTTAAGAAGTACAAGTTGGTTGTCACAAAGTAGTTATGGGGATGTAGGGTATAGCATAAGGAATATGGTCAATAATACTGTAATAACTATGTATGGCATCAGATGGGTGCTAGATTTTTGGGAGTGATAGATGGGAGGGGGTCTAGGGACAGGGTGAAAAAGGTGAAGGAATTAAAAAGTAGAAATCAGTAGTTACAAAATAGTCATGGGATGTAAAGTAAAGCATAGGAAATACAGTCAATGATATGGTAATAACTATGTATAGTGTCAGGTGGATACTAGATTAGTCAGGGGGATCACTTCTGAAATTATATAAATGTCTAACCACTATGCTGTACACCTGAAATATAAGATGTTGAATGTCAACTGTAATTGAAAATTTTTAAAAAGTAGGGGAAAAGGTGAAGGGGAATAAGAGATACAAATTTCTAGATATAAAACAAATACATAATGGGGACGTAATGTACAGCATAGGGAATATAGTCAATAATATTGTGATAACATAGTATGATGTCAGATGGTTGCTGGGTTTATCATGATGACCACTTCTCTAGGTATAGAAATGTTGAGTAACTATGGTGTACCACTGAAACTAATATAATATTGTATGTTAAAGATTTTTATTAAAAATATAGCTAAGAACAAAAAACCTGGTAGCCATCTCTTTGAAATGTAATCATTATGAAAGATAGGGCCCATATCTCCTATTTTCTGTGGGAGAATAAGAGCCTAGTTTTAGCTGGTGCCTGGCTCCAAGTTATAGACCCACCTCCTGTCAAAGATCTAAATTGTTAATTGTCTTTAAATAGGAAAATAAACTAACAGGTGTCTACCTGAATGACAAGGTGAACTTAGGATAAATCATGTGTGACAAATGATGATGTCATGTTTTTACTTCAGGAATAGGTATCATTTATCTTGAGAAGATGTATGCAATGGGATGTATCTTCTTGGTTATATAAAAGGATAAAATTTCTTCCTGTCTTGCCGTCTCTTTAGCAGATTGCCTATGGTGCGCATCATATTCTAGTTTAATGCTTATCCAATAATAAAAGTTTTTTCTCTCCTTAAAAAAAAATTCAATAGAGGAAAATAACCTTTTCCAGATTGCCAGTGCTGGAGCTATTGAATATCCATGGGGGGTAAAGGGGCAGAAAGACCTCACTTAGTCTCACATCATATACAAAAATTAACTCAAAATGGATCATAGCCTGAAATGGAAAGCAATAAAACTTTTAGAAACAAACATAGGAGGAAATCTTTAGGCTAGGCAAGAATTTCTTATACTTGACACCAAAAGCATGACTCATAAAAGGAAAAATGGATGAGGTGGACTTCATCAAAATTTAAAAGTTTGCTCTGCAAAAGACCCTGTTAAAACAATGAAAAAAAAGCTACAGAGGGGAGAATATATTACAATCATATATCTGATAAAGGACTAGTATCTAGAATACATAGAACTCAATACTCAACAGTTAATAAAAGAATAATCCAGTAGAAAATGGGCAAAAGACATGATATTTCATCAAAAAGGATATACAAATGATAAACACATGAAAAGACGTTCAACCTCATTAGGCAAATGTGAAAGAAAACTACAATAAAATATCAGCAGACACCTATTAGAAACATGAAAATGAAAGATAGTGACAATACCAAATGCTGGTGAGGATGTGGAGAAACTAGATTGCTCAGCATTGCTGGTGGTGGGAATATAAAACAGTCTGGCAATTGCTTAAGAACCTAAATATGGCCTTTCTGGCGGTGATGACATCCCCATGAGAACATGCCTCTCACTAAGAATCTCCTTCATCCCTCTCCAGAAGAGAAGAAAAAGAAACACAAGAAGAAGCGCCTGATGCAGAGCCCCAATTCCTGCTTCATGGATGTGAAATGCCCAGGATGCTATAAAATCACTACCACCTTTAGTCATGCACAAACACTAGTTTTGTGTGTTGGCTGCTTCACGGTCCTCTGTCAGCCTACTGGAGAAAAAGCAAAGCTTACACAAGGCTGCTCCTTCAGAAGGAAGCAGCACTAAAAGCACCCCGAGTCAACATGAGTGAGGAACCATCCCAATAAACATTTTGGATACAAAAAAACCCTAAATATGCAACTATCATACAACCCAATAATTACACTCCTGGGCATTTATCTCAGAGAAATGAAGACTTATGTTCATACACAGACCTGTACCTGAATGTTTATAGAAGCTCTTGTCATGATAGCAAAAGCTGAAAACAAGGCAGATGTCCTTCAACAGGTGAATGGTTACCCAAACAGTGGCGCAACCATACTATGGAATACTACTCAGCAACAAAGAGGAAGGAAGTACTGATGCATGAAATAATCTGGATGAATCTCCAGACAATCATGCTGAGTGGAAAAGAAACACAAAAGATTATATGCTGTATAATTCCATTTATATGACAAATTTATAGAACTGGAGACAGACCAGTCATTGCCAGGGGTTACGGAGGGGTGGGGGTGAGCAGGAAGTAGGTATGTCTATAAAAGGACAACATGAGGGATCCTGAGGTGATGGAAATATTGTGTATCTTGACAGCGACCTGTCAATATCCTGGTTCTGACATTGTTCTATACTTCTGCAAGAGGTTACCACTGGAAGAAACTGGATTAACAGTAAGACTTATTTTCTGCAATTGCATGTGAATGGACAATGACCTCAAGCCAAAAAAATTAAAACATTAAATAAGTTAATATTAATGACAGACACATAGTAAGCTTTTAACACTTTTTAACTATTATTCACTGCACTTTCCTGCAATCACTTAATACCACTCCTGTTTTGTCCCTCTGTCCCTTCTGAAATACCATGAGGCCATGTGGTACAGCAGAAAGGCACTGCTTGCTGGAATCACATTCAAGTTTTCATCATACCTGACACTTATGAATCAGCTGTGTGACATTGGGCAAGATAAAATCTTTCTTGTGCCTTATTTTCTTCATTAGGGAAATGAGGATAATATTATTCCCCTGTTTGTATCACAGGGTTTTGGGGTTTGTGTTCTTGTTCAAGAATCAAATAGATGATGGATGGTGGGGGGGAGCTTCAAAAACTGTTAAGTGCTATAGAAATGCTACACATTCAACATACATTTATTAAATACCTCTTACTCATCTACCACCGCTCTTACTAATAAATATGACTATTTACTCACTTGAAACTCTTGTTGGAATTTGGCAAGGAAATGTCTTGAGTGTTGCTTATTTGCATTGGAAAGAGGGAAAAAAGTGGGAGGCCTTTTCAAGCCTTTTGAAAATTGAGCTCAGGGGGGATGAATTCTTATCACTGGGCCCAAGGTATAATTGATTTTCTACACAATAGCTCACAGGTGCTACATTTAACACCCCGAGGAGGAGGAGGATGGAAATGTTTTCCAAGGTGCAGTTTGTACTTAAAATATCTACAGTGTCAGCCCCTTCACTCTGGGGAAGACTGAGAAGCCTGGGGGGCTCGAGTAACCCACCTTTTCCACCAATTGTCTGAATGTGCTGATGGAGGCACCTGTTCCATATTTCTCATCACACTCAGAGAACTGGGTCGTGGGTTTCTTATTTTCAGTGGCCAGATGCCAAAAGCACCTCTTTTCAGACCTGGATCACAAGGTTGGGGGAAGAACACAGGGCACGCCCACCATGAAATGCATATTAATATTATATCAACCCTTTCAGAATTCACTGTTGCTATGTCAACAAAGCAGCTGGGGAAATTGGGTCTTTGGGGAATTGGGAAATGAGTTTAGCTTTGGCAACATGGCAAATGTTTCCTTCTCTTAGAACAATTGCTCTGTGGCACCAGCCAGCCTTTACCTACTTGCCCTTTCTACAGTTTAACGGAAAATTGAGAAGCCAAACAATGGCCATTAAGGTTTGGGGTTAGGGAGCTTCTGTGTCGTGGAAGAAGCAACAGAGACAAAATTACCCCTCCCACCACCACCACCTGTTTATGTCAGTTTCTCAGTCCCAACCTGGACTCCACTGGACTGAAAATGGATGCTATACTTAGCTCTGTGCCTTTAAATGAATTACTGACTTCATCTCAGTCTCAGTTACCTTCTCAATAAAGGTATACTTGCAGAATCACGACATAATTTGTAGGGCCCTAAACAAGATGAAAATGCAAGTCCCCTTACTCAAAAAGTTAAGAATTTCAAGATGACGATGAGAGCAGAGCATTTAGACCAAGCGCAGTGCCTTTCTCAGCATGGGGCTTGTTTGAATGACCAGATCTCCTGCTTGTGAATCCTGCCACGTATATTACTTATGACTAGGTTTACGAATAAGAGAAGCCAACTCACACTCATTCCACAAACAGATAATAAGTAGACAGTTACCGTGGTATCGTGGAAACCAAGGGAGAGGTAAAAAACTGAGGGGCCCAAGAGATGCCTTTGGTTCTCTCCTCTCTGCCTCCTCAGAGTAGCAGCTCCGTCCTCTTGATTCAGACCTACTCTGAGGATAAAACAGAACCAAACAGCTCCTCAGTTTTCCATCTCACAGCTTCAGCCACCAATTGACCTACTCTTGGTCTCCTCAACATGAAAGCTTGGGAAGGGCCTCTCCAGCTCAAATTAGATCGGTGCCCATTCTAAACAAGCCAACTCTGGATGGGGGCCCAGGTGAATTTCAGAATACTGGTGGGGCCCAGAAGGTAATCCTACAGCTGCCCTATGTATTGTAAAAACAGACACCATCTCGCCTTTACTGCACGTCTATTGGTAGCAGCTGCCTAGAGGGACGAGTAGAGATGTCTGGGGTCACACGGAATGTCATGACAGCAGGCCACCATGCTGTCTGCCATGAGAAGTGATGGCACTGGGGCCTGCATTTGCCATCTCCAGACTAGCTCCTGGGAGCTCGAAGTTTTCTTATAGCCCTAGCAATCTAAGAGTACACCCTCTCTGTGCTCATGCTCTTCCCCCAAAATCAACTTTCAGGAAGGCTTCATGTGTAGGGATCATTTATTTCATTCAATAGATGTTGGTGAAATGTGATTAAATCTTTTAAAAAGAAGTGGATGCATTTGAAATACAGAGGAGAAATGCTTTGACTTAAGCAATTCTGAATGAAGCAAATCCTTTGGTAAAGCAGACTCTTATTTAAGTTGAATAGTTACTTAGCCCCTTACCAAATCTGAATTTTTATGTAGAGTGCTTTGAGAGACTGAGGGTCTCGCTTGGAAAGACAACTACTGAGGAAGAAGGTGAGGGAGTCTGCAACCCTAGAAACTACCATAGGCCTTGATCTATCCCACTCCCACCTAAATGACAAGGGAGCATTTTCCTTCATCTGTACAACCTTGGGTGGTTTGCCCCCTTCAAGGATGCCTGACATGTTTATTCTAGCATGAGTCCACTTGTAGAGCAGTTTTTCATTTTTGGTGGTTGTGGGGCTGGGGAATAACAGTAACAAAGCTTTAGACCCACACAGTCCAATGCAGTAGCCAGTAGCCACATATGGCCATCAAGCACTTCAAAGGTGGCTGGACTGGACTGGCCTGAACTGAGACAGGCTGTATGTGGAAGACATACAGCGGATTTTGAAGACTCCGATGTAAAAAAGAATAAAGTATTTCAATGTTTTTATTGATTATATATTGAAATAATTTCTTCATACAGTGAGTGGGTGTGGGGACAGAGCCCCAGAGAGCAGTTTCCAGGCTCTCAGCCTCATATGGAAGGGTGCTGGCTCAGCTAGTAAATGGCCATCAACTGTGATTGAATGGCCATCAGCTGTAGCTAGTTGGCTATCAGCCGTAACTAGTGAGCCATTGGCCACTAATACAACTGTCGTGGCTACGCTAGCAGAAAATGGGGGCTAGCAAGAAGATGGTGGCTGAGCCTGCCATCTTGAGGGTTGTGGATCGTGTGGTTCCTGTTTCCTGTTTCTCCAACCCAACTGCCAGCGAGACTATAGTGGTATGATTCCCCCATCTATGGCTCCGTGGGTGTTCCTTTTTGGCCTAGCCACATCCTGCGTTCTTATGTGGGGAGCGGGACCAGAGACCCTGAAGGCCACCCCGCATGACAGTGGGTCAAATAAAATGCATTAATTTCACCTGTTTCTTTTTACTTTGTAATGGAGCTACAAGGGAATTTAGAGTAACTCGTGTGGCTTGCATTGTAATTCTATGGAGCTGCTCTAGATCCTGTTGTGGTCCTGGGTATGACCATGATGTCTCATCAATTTAAGCTTTTCCAAAGCAGAAGATGAGAGTAATTCAGACTAAGGGAGACTCAGTAGAGGACAGAGGTAAAATAAAGGCAGAAGTCAAGTTTGTTTTTCACTTTAGGGCTGAAAGAAACTTGTAGAATTGTAGAGGTGGAAGTGGCAGATTGATGTCCATGCTATTACATCACCCACACAGTGTAATCTACCCTGCTATGGAGGATTCAAGTCAGCTGCAAATTCTTGAGACTCCTCCCAAAAGGAGGCGGGTCCATGTCTCCCATCCCCTTGAGTCTGAGGCTGTGACTACTCTGCCAGTTCCAGGCCTTGCCTTTAAGAGGATTGGCAGTTTCTGCTTCCTGCCTCCAGAGCTTTGAGCCACCATGAGTTCCACTCCCCTTTCTGGGGATGAAGCCTGGAAACACAGGGAGAAGGAAAGGAAACCAGCTGAGCCTAGCCTGTGACACGTTTGCACTGAGATGCAACTGACGTGCAGGTAAAGTCATCTTGCATCCTCCAGAACAGACCAGCCAGCAGCTATACCACCAAGTACCCTAGTTGACATGACATGGAACAAAAGAATTGCCCAGAACCCTGCCCAAATACCTGACCCAAGGATTTATAATAAAAATTAAAAGAGTTGACATTTTAAAGCCACTAAGTTTTGAGTGGTTTATGCTGTAGCATTAGTTAACCAGACAACCTGCAAGTCATCTGCTGTTGGCTGTGTTTGCAGGAAGACACCAGCACTCTAGCCAAATATTCACTCTGTTATTTACCATTCCTTTGGGGACGTAAGGGTCTTGGAAAGAGAGCAGTAAAGAGTAAGGAATATTAAGAACAATTTGTAACAAGTCTTGAATTCAAGGCCAAGGAGTTAGATTTTATTACTGAGGGAGTAGCGAGCCACTAGATATTTCGGACAGGGAGTAATGTAATCAGAGCTGTGTTTTAGAAACAGGAGTTTTGTGCAAACTGGATTGGAGGAAGGTGAGATTAGGAGTGAGAAGGCTAATTTGATCAGCCAAAATCCATCTCAGATGAAAAGTAAATTGTCAGAATCCAGGCTAGTGACAGAAGAACACCAGAATGAAAGTTCTTATTTCTCAACTGGGATGATATCAAGCCTGAGACATTTGGGACTCTCTAGTGCTGTTTCTGCTTGTCATGATGATTGGAAGGCACTACTGGTATTTGGTGGGCAGCAGTCAGCATGTTATGTAACCTTCAACGCATACGACAGTCCCATTGTCGTGCGGGGTGTCCGGCGGGGTCTCAGCTCCTGCTCCCCACATAAGAAGGCAGGATATGGTGAGGCCAAAAAGGCACACCCACGGAGCCACAGCCAGGGGAGCCATACCACCATACTCTCGCTGGCAGCTGGGCCAGAGACACAGGAAGCAGGAGCCACACCATCCGCAACCCGCCATCCGCTTTTCTGCCAACCAACCAACCCCACTTGCTAGCTCAGCCACCGTCTTCTTGTTAGCCCCCATTTGCTGCTAGTGTAGCCACAGCAGTTATACTAGTGGCCAATGGCTCCCCGGTTATAGCTGACGGCCAACTACGCCAATCACTGTTGATGGCCATTTACTACCCAAGTGCGCACCTTTCCACATGAGGCCGAGAGCCTGGAAACTGCACTCCTGGCTCTGTCCCCACAGGAACCCAGGGAAGGACGCTCTTCCTGAGGGTCCTCCTGTGTGAGAGAAAAGGGCTCTCACAGGACCATGGGGCGTTCTTTAAAGCACTCCCTCGAAGCAAGTAAAAAGGGGATCCGTGGGCACTTAGCTCTAGGTGATGGAAAACAAGCTTCCTTCTCTCGTGCTTTTCCTGAATTCTGTTCTAACCAAAAGCCAGTCCTCCTAAGGGCTCATGTTGTGTCTATTCTTTTCTTAAGGACTGATGAGAGGCAGCTCACCCCATCTTACTAGGTGCCCACCTCACACCTGTGCTTGCTGTTGCTTCACTACCTTCCTTTTCCTCCTCCCCCTCCAGGCAGGTACAATAAGATTTGTTTTTCTATGTGAAAAATGAAGTAGAATGTGGCAGTGGACAATCCATTGTATTTGAGGTGCATTACATAACAAGGAGGTTTGGGGGCCAAGCAGCTAAGTGACACCTTTGCACCTCTGGGCAGTATTTGAAAGTGAAAGTGATGTCACCCCCAACACCTGATTAAAATTCACACTTTTAACCTCCACAATCATCTGAGATCCGTTATCATTAAGTTTGATTCTGTTAAGATGCCTCGATATTCTAAATTATTTGTCAGCCTGGCATGACAAACATTTGTGAAATTCATTTCAAAAGATGTTAACACTGGTGAAACCCACGTGCCCCCAGAGGGATTATACAAATTTCCATGTCAAATATTTGAGGCAAAGCACTTGTAGAGAAACAGTGTTTTTTTGTGTTTTGATGCCTTTCATTTCCATAAACTAGATTACTTTCTGAAATTACTTTCACACAGAGAACCATTTCTATTGAATTCCAGTCAGTGAACTCCTCCGAGTGTGAGGTGAATAAAATATCTCGGGGCTGTAGGGCTTCCTTAATGCATATGCACCTGTGTTGTGTAAGGAAGGCAAAACAAGTCGAGATGTTATCTTTAGAGAGCTCATGTACCCAGGTCTGCTGTCTTACAGTAATTGCTAAACAACGATTCATTTAGAGCCCAACAAGGAAGCTCTAGGGTTTTCTCTTCCCTCTTCCATCTCTCCTACCTGGCTAACAATGACTCCAGCTCTGTTGTTAACTGGAGATTTGCTGGCAGGCAGCTGCTTGCGACAGCGAGGTTCTCCAACAGTCAAGTTTTATCTGCTTCTTGCAAACACTGATTCTGCCAGAAAAATTCGCACAAAAAAATTTGATCCGAGCAAACATTGTCCTATTGTCCTAGTTCTGTCAAGCCCATAAAATTAAAATGGACTTAGTTTTCTTAAAGGGAAAAAAGAGAGAGAGAGAGAGAGAGAGAGAGAAAGTAGTTGAAGGCCCAAGTAGAAGAAAGCTGCTGGGTTAAATGTTAACTTGAAACAAATAGGTGTTTCCTATAGGTGTGGGCTCTGAGTTGCTATATAGTGAAAGAATGGTGATTCCTGTATGGTTGAGGACAGAAAGGACAACCTCTCCTAAGATAAAGCCACTTGAAGGCCTTTTCTCCCAGAGCTATTAGGCAGGGTTCTCAGATCTGGGGAAAGCATTTCTTAGCAATCCAACCTTGACCAACTTTAAAATGACTGACTGGTTAGCACGTGAGGATAACTCAGCAGCCAAGATGTGGCCCTGAAAACATCAGCAGCCCTGACACTCCACTAGAGAAGAAGGGAGAATGAAAGGGAAGGGCTTAGAGCTGGCAGGGCTTGTATTTGTCTTTGTTTTTTTCCAGAGAAGCAGAGGTAGAGTTTTCAGCTTGACTCCTCCAAGTGAGGTGGAAGCCACTGGAAGGTGCAAATGAGGAGCCATGTGATCTGATTTGCGTTTTAAAAAAATCAATCTGGCTTCTGAGCTAAGAGCAGACCAAAAGAAGAGAGGGTTACAAGTCTGTTGGAATAGCCAAAGCAACACATGATAATGGCTTAGACCAAAGTAGTAGCAGAAGCAAGAGAAAAGGTTGAGACGGTGAGAAGCGGTTGAATTCTGGATGTATTTGAAGGTGAACTGACCCTTTCAGGATGTGAGAATACAAGAAAAGTAAGGAATGACCCACATGTGTCATCCTGAGTAGCTGGGAAAATAAAGTTGCCATTTACTTAGATGGAGAAGGCTGCAGTCGGAAACCAGGATTTGTTTGGACATAGTCTTCACTTTGAGATGTCTATTAAACTTCCCAGTGGAAAAGTCAAATAGGCAGAGAGAGCAGTCTGCATGGAATGTAAATTTGAGTCATCTATTTATAGATGTATTTAAAGCCTTCAAAGTGGATGACAGCACCAAGAAGGTGAGTGTAAAGATAAGAAGAGGTCCTGGGGCACTTCAACATTAGGCATATGTGCCACCTATCAAAATGTAATACAAATGCAAAATCAGCTAACTTGGTACAGAAAACATTAGCTATCTGGTCACTTAATGGGCCCTAGAGGATTGAAACACAGAATGTGTGTATTATGAAGGAGCTAAGGCAAGGTCACTAGGAAATGGTGACATCTAAGGGACTGGAAGGGAGAGGAGGTGCTGGCTATTTTCAGAACAGAATTGCCCAGGAAGCAGAGGCTGTAGCAAAGGTCACGTGCTGATGAGAAAGACGGTGTGCTGGCAGGCCATTAAATAGGTGGAAAAGAACAGAAAAAGAAGCCCAAGAAATTACCCCCCTTTGCAAATTTTACTTGGTCCCCTTGTTCCTTCCCACTCTTCACTGCCCTTACTCCCAGCCATCAACAAAAATTCCCAAAAAGAATATTAGAAAGCAGAGCCTTTCTTCAAGAAAAAAGAGTTTGCAAAACGGAGACCCGCAGAAGCTTCCAGCAGGCACCGAAAGCGGTCTCCAGGAGCTAAAGAGGGGAGGCCTCCTTTTATAAAGTTCCCGCCCAGGTTCCCAATCAGGTCCACTTAATGCAGGTGGGGTTTCCAAATTCAGTTCTGATTAGTCAGAATCATTCAGTCCTGATTGGTTGGTATCCTGCGTGCTGATTGGTCATTATAGAGCAGTCTGATAGGTTGCTATAGATACAAATAACAGTCTAGTTCTGTAGTTCTGATTGGGTGGGGCAGGTCTCAGTCCATTGGTTGAAACAGGAAACCAGGAACTTCCTTATAATAGTTGATGCAGACTACAGTGGCCTAGTGCGGGAGGTTGAAAGCTCAGTTTGTGACTTTTTCCTAAATGAAATGTGAGAGACGTCTGTCAGCAACAGCTACTGGACTCTGGTTATAAATGTGGGCCCATTAGCCACAGGAAGTCTATTTTGACAAATACAGTTCTTCTCAGAGTTCACACAACCTTCCATGCAGTGCATTTGCCCACAGGAACTCCCACACATTCTCTTCTCATCCAAGAAAGAGATTGGTGACACAGTGCTCCCTACTAGGGAGATGCCTGACACTGAGTGGCAGAGCCACTCCACCCTTTCTTTCTCATTCCTCACCCTGCTTCATTTTTCTTCATCTCCTCACCACTGCCCAACATTTCATCAATGACTCCATGGTGACATGTGTTTTCTTCAGGTTAATTTTGGAGAGGACAACCGCTTACTGTTGGAATTGAATCAGCAAGGATCAAGTTTGCTTTCTTTAAAAAGCACAACACAAAATTGAGTCTTCCTTTGGGTGTAATACATCCACTCGGGGCAGGGAGGAGTACGCAGGGGTTACTAGATGATCTAGCAAGGCTTTCTCTGGGTGAAAACCCTGCTAAATCTATTCTGTTTTCTCATCCTCTGGATGGGGAGAGAAACACCTACCCTGTAGCACAGAAAATGCTGTGGGAGCCTGATTAATTGGGCATCGGGTTTTGACTCCAGGATCTGCTACCACTTACTAGCTGTTTGATTTGGGACAAGCACCCAAAGTCTCCATACGTTTGGTTTCCTCATCCATGTAAAAGACAATTCTTGCCTCAGAGAATTGTACAGATTAAACGGTAAGGAGTATAAAAAAGCTGTTGGCACCCTGTGGCCCCCAGGCCCCAGCCACCAGCACTTGGTCAGTAAATGAGCCAGGCAAAATGCTCCAGCCCTGTTTCCCACAAGGGATCCCTTGGGGAGACATTCAAATTGGTTCTGCCCGTTGCAAAGCATCCTGGATGCCCTGGCTCCATGTCCTAAGGCAGAAGAAGGATCAAGCATTGCCTGTAAAAATGGGGCTCCTTAAAGACAATATTATTGTTCTCCCTCCAGCCCCATTCCACATGAAAACTTTAGTATCTGGGCCTTTTCAAATTCTCCTGAGTGAAAGAGGTATGGCCTGCAGCTGTAGACACTCTCAGGGGACAGGTTACGTTTTTCCTGGAGCGCCTGACCTGATGTAGAGCAGATGAAGCCTAAGAGGTGAAGGCAGGGGTATGTGTGTGGAGGAGGAGGTGGAGGGTCGTGGGGTTGGAGGGAGGACAGTCAGGGTGGGCACTGTTTCTGACTGGGGCCCGCTCCACCCGACTGCCAGTGGAAGCTGCTTTTATAGTTCCATTCCACAGGCTGTCATTTTCAGCAGCCCAGCCTTATATTCATTGTCTCCTGGCTTTGCCATGAAAATTTGCTACAGGCAGAAATTTGGCATGGGATGTCTCCAACCAAAAAGAAGCTCTCTTTTTTTTGGACCGATTTTGAATCACAGTCATGTCATCAATTTGACCTAGGAAACTTATCTCAAAATAGAGCCCTACCTGGGGCCGGCCTGGTGGCTCAGGCAGTTAGAGCTCCATGCTCCTAACTCCGAAGGCTGCCGGTTCAATTCCCACATGGGCCAGTGGGCTCTCAACCACAAGGTTGCCGGTTCAACTCCTTGAGTCCCGCAAGGGATGGTGGGCTCTGCCCCCTGCAACTAAGATTGAACACGGCACCTTGAGCTGAGCTGCAGCTGAGCTCCCGGATGGCTTAGTTGGTTGGAGCATGGGCTCTCAACCACAACGTTGCTGGTTTCAACTCCCACAAGGGATGCTGGGCTGTGCCCCTGCAACTAGCTACGGCAACTGGACCTGGAGCTGAGCTGCGCCCTCCACAACTAAAACTGAAAGAACAACAACTTGAAGCTGAATGGCACCCTCCACAACTAAGATTGAAAGGACAACAACTTGACTTGGAAAAAAGTCCTGGAAGTACACACTGTTCCCCAATAAAGTCCTGCTCCCCTTCCCCAATGAAAAAAAAAAATAAAAAATAAAAAATAGAGAGCCCTACCTACCCACCCCCAACCTTTTGGAGGTGAGTTCTTGTACCAGGAACAGCTATTCGAAGAAGTCTTCAACTTCCTTCTGGAACTGAGCATTAAAGAACTTCTCCCATAGTCTCTCCTGAGCATGTTGTTGTGAACCTCACAATCTTCCTCTTGGCATCGTTTCTTTTTATTTATTCTGTGCCCAGAACTTCCCTGGATACTACTGAGAATCTTTGCACGTAGAGACAAACACCTTCTGTACCATATAGAAAGCACACACACAAGAAAAGGATGGGCGAATAGGGGATGTTTGAAATGCTTAAACCTCATGCATAATTACTAAGGATTCAATAATTTTGCTGGGAAAATTAAAGAAAGTTCCAATGAATTTTTTCTTCGATGTAGAAATGTAAGTTTTGCATTTGAGCATGATCAAAGGAAAATCCACTAACAAATGTGACAGCCTGAAAACAGGGTAGGCTAGTTTGATTAAAATGAAATTTACTGATAATCAAGGGCAAGACTTAGTAAAGCCTTTGCTTTTCAGTTCAATTTTAATTTACCTCACTGTCCATTTATTCATTTATCTATTCAAATATTATTGAATATCTACCATGTGTCAAGTTCTCATTTAGGAAATATCATATGGTCCTTTTCTGAGGTTATCCTTGGTAGTCTTGTTATTGTACATTGTTAAAGCATTTTATCAAATGCAGTTCTTACTATGAAAACTTATTCTCTGACATTTAAAACTTCCTTCGTAGGAAACCAGATGAAACCCACAATGCCAGAAGCTAGTTTGAATCACCAAGATCAGGGTTGGAACCATGGTTTGACTCTCTTAGGATCAAAGAGGAGGGCACGTAGAGAGAAAACTTTTCTTGCATATCCATTATATACCAGAGGCTTTAAAAAATAATCCCATTTAATTTTTGATTCTCACAACCCACAGATACGATTTCCATTTTGTGGTTCAAAAAACATGAAACCTGTACAAAGTCAAGTAACCTGTAAGTGTTTGCATCACTGACCCTCACTGCTTTTCAGCACAACATCCATTTCATCAACTTTATTGGGCACGTGCTATGTACTCGGCACTGTTCTAGCCAATAAAGATACAACGGTAAACAAAGCAGTCTCAGGCCTCACGGAGTTTCCCATCTGGAGGTTGAGCAGTCCACTGCGGCTTGAACTTGGTTGATACTATACCATAATTATGATTTATACTTAACCCTAGTGGAGTCAGATAAGGACCTGAGAGGGACACCATCACAGACCTTAAAGTCACCTGGCCCTTGCCATTCTTAAAAGAAAACGAGGTTGTCTGAGCTAGTCCCCACAATTTTGTGAGTGGCTGCTTATTGTGTTAGTGGCTAATCTTGGTGGCCAGGGATAGTGACTTTATCTGAGTTATTAGTTAGCAGGATTGTTTTTCTTCATTTCTGGGTTAATGCGGATGCTTTTGCTTGCTTTGTGTGGGTCTATGACCACCTATTGGAAGAGAGCTGACCTATATAGAACAAATGAACTGTCTTTTTCTGGTTATGCTAACGCGGACAGCTGCGGAAAGCTTTAGACTCCTCTGATTTCTGAGTTTTGTGGTCATGTAGAAGACTTTTTTGACAGAGCTGCAAAAGTGACTTCCATCTCCTGGGTAAGCAGACTACCCTGTAAGTCCAAATAAAATCAGCACAGAGCAACTTAACAGTTAGTACTTTACTGACTCAAAATATCTCACAAAACACCTAAGAATTTAGTTGACAGAAAGGTAGCACACAAGGCTCTTAAAACTAAGTTTCCAGTTCATGGATCTGCTTCCAGACACTTGTAGTTCATTAAAGATGGATAAAGATGGCAAACCTGAGGCCCAGTTCAGAGATCTGGCAAAGGCAATGACGCAGATCTGGCCACTGGGCCTGGATTAGGGCAGATGTTGACTGATCGTTTTCTCCCTGGGTGGGATTACACTTTGCAGTACCTGCTTTCTCCCTGGGTGGGATTACACTTTGCAGTACCTGCTTAAACCTGTTCATACTCCCTGTAGCTAGGTCAGCTCTGCCAGGACCCTCTCACCTCCATTCCCGCCTCTGTTCCCTGTCCCCAAAACCCTACCAGCATGGACATCCATCTTCGCCTCTGCCCTCTTATGCTTCCTCACCTCCATCCCATGCCATTCTTCATCTCAGGCTTACTGCCAGGGCCTGCTGTCTTCTCTCAGCAGCAGCAGGAGTACTCACCAGACTCTATTCTTGGCAGAAGAAGTATTAGACTGATCTTAGGAGAAAATGCTTGAGAGTCAGTGTTTTAATCAGGCTCCTTGTGAAAACCATTAGGCAAATGGGAAGAGGGGCAAAGGGTGTCCTCAGCCCCACCCTGAGGGCCTCAGCTCTTGCTTCTGCTCCCACCACCCCAGACAGGAACCTAGCTGCAGAGGTGCTCCTGGCCCAGAATAACCCCCCTAAGTAGTAAAGTGACTGTCAAGGGGCTGCCTGTCATTTTCAGTATTCAAGGAAAGCCCTCTTCTCCACGGCCTCCCAGGCAGGGTGACTTAGGAGAGAACAGTGGGGTAGCATCTGCTCCACCCTCTCTGGGGAATGAGGTTGTCCCCGCTGCCTGTGTGGGGTTAAACACATACCCCTCAGGAATGTAATGGCTGTCCTTTCCCAGGTAGCATGTGGCTGCCATTTCCACACACAGTCACATTTGGAAGCCTCGTCTGTGTTTTCCAGGTAATTAATTCATTGTGAAAACAAATACATAGAGAAAGCAAACTTTTCTCAGGGATGCAAATAACCCTGGATGTTCTGTGTTTTGCTAAACACTGCTGCTTTCATGAATGGCTTTATTACATGTGTGAACCATCAGAAATTTAGCCTCACTCCCAATCAACATGAGCAATTGGTAATCACAAACTTTGTGACAGAAAGACAAATGCAGAAATCTCAGGACCAAATTAGGCATAATTAGTATCCATACAGGAAACTCTCCAGTAACCTGGCAATTTGCAGCTGGGGGAGGACACACGCGGCATTGTCTTAACAACAAGTTTGTCAAACGTGTAATTAGCCACCGGCCACCAGCCACCTATGCAAACTGAATGTGAGTTACTGCCAGTCAGACTGGCCTGCAGACGCTTTTTAGCAGAAGCCTAGTTAGGTGTGCAAATGCACCGTGCACCAGTAGGTGCAAACGGCCAAGCCTGTCTGGCTTGTTACTTGATGGACTCACAATATTTTTCCTCATTTTAATAAACTTGGATTTCAGGGGTCAGTTTCACTCAAGTTATTTCCTAAAGCTGGAAGCAGGAAGGGCATCACTTGTTGTCAGAGTTTAGTGACAGCTATAAAGAGAGTAGCCAGTAGAGGATGACCTGGATTCAGACAATTAGATTTTCCATCATAAGGAGTTGATTTCAAATATTTCCAATAAGGAGAAATATTCCGAACCCCAGTACTCATAGCCTCATACATCCAGTACAGTGAAAAAGGCCTTAGGACCCCCACCTTCCCATTCCAGCATTACAGAAAGAATTAACTGCAAAATATTGTCTCTGCAAATAAAAAATAATAGTACATCCAATTAAGCATGACCAATAAAGATTAAAGTCTGTGGCTTTTCTTTCTGGACATATCTGTCAATTCACTCTAGGGCCAATATAGACTATTTCTCTCAGGAGGTAAGATTACAAAGGAAGAAAAATGGTCTCAGAGCTCAGTTGGTAATTAATCTTTGCATATGACTTCCTCATACTTCCCATTAATTATCAATATTCAATCATGCATTAAAAATGGATTTTTCTTTGACAGAATTTAGCTGTTTATAAGACTTACTATATCAAGCTAACTTCTAATATAATCACAGAGCTTGGCCTTGCAAACCTTCATTACATTTTTACAAATCCTTTAGTGGAAAGTTACATACAAACACATTCATAATAGCCAATTCAGCTAAACCAACGTGAAAAAACAATATCAAAAGCAAGCATAAGCATACCAACCAATTGCAGTGTGTGGACTTTATTTGGATTCTAATTCAAACAAACTGAATTTTTTTTTTTAAGTATGACATTTTGAGGTGACTGGAAATTGAATGCTGACTGGATATTATTAAGAAATGTTTATTCAGCTTTAGGTGTGATCATTGTATTGTGGTCGAGTATTTATGGATGACATGGTATGGTAATGAGATCTGCTTTAACACAATATGGGAAGGAGTGAGTGACAGTATAGGTAAATCAGTATTGGTTATTAGTTGGCAAATGCACGTGCAAGTTTGTTATGGCTCCTAAGCCAGATATTACATTTAAAAAACAAACAAAGGAAAACACATGGAGTCAACATGAGCACTGTCTTTCTAATGATTATTTGTCAGGTAGCAGTTGCTTAATAAAAATGAAACCCAATTCTTTTTAATAATCAAAGCTCTAAACCAGAAGTATCAACCTAAAGACCTGCTCATTGAATCTGGCTGGCCATTGTGTTGTATTTGGCTTGTGTAGTGTTTTATCAAAAATTGGATTTTTTTTACTAACTTAGTAAGGTAAGGATCTTTTCCCAGATTCCTGGCTTCTCTTGAAAAGTCCCAAGATTCGGCAACCAGAGGCCCACATTCCACTTTGCAGCAGTCTGCAGGAGCTGAGTAGAGGCTCTGCTCGATTACCAGTCCCTACCAAGCCCACTTAACTCGTTGACACCACGGATGTGTTTGGGCTTTTGACCACAGCTCTCAGAACCACCCTCCAGGGTTATCAGGGACCCACTGCCGGAGGACAAAGGGCTTTCAATCAGTTTTTCAGCAACTACAACCAGCCACCCACAGTTCCAAACCAAGTCCGTTTTGTCAAAAAGGGCACAATTCTTCTCTCAGAGGCTAAAGGGAACCTTGAAGACCATCTAGCCTAGTTGTTCTCAGCCTTGGCTACAAATTAGAATTGGGGGTCAGGGGGGTGGGGTGGTAAAAAATTCCAAAGTCCAAATTTCAATGGAGGCCTTTAAATCAGACTCTCTGGGGATGACATAAATTCAGCTGGCCTTCACTGCAGCCCGGCAATCTATCTTTCTCTGCTGGTTGAACAAGGCCCTGCCACCCAGGCAACCTTGGCTGTTCGTGAGTGTCCAAACGCGCCCAAACTTCCCATGCCCTTTAACATAGCCTCTACCGCTCATGCCTTCAGAAATGTCCTCTGCCTATTCCAATCCTTTCACGACTTCAAATGCCACCTCTACACACTCCCTGCCCTGATCTCATCCTCCAGGCAAAATGCTTTTCCCTCTTCTGACCTCCCACAACAAGTAATTTATAGCTTTCTATGTTTACCCTGTGCTACAGCTATTTTATACACCAGGTCTTTCTATATGTACTGGATCTTATTCTCCTTAAGGCCATGGGTTGTGTCTTCGTTATTTTATCCCCCCGGCACGATGCTTGGAAACAAGTATGCCAAGATTTCAATGAAGTGAATTAATTTCAGTTGCATTAAATGATTGGGACCTTATTAGCTTCGTAATCTTAAGTAATGCCCACAAACTTTTAAGTTTGTTTTTTGTCAACGTTGATTTACTAAGAGGAGGAGTGGGAGGCCGGTGTTTTTATAGAGACAGGGATATTATGGTAACAAGGCCATTCTGCTTAAAGCCATTTGGAGTTGATGGCAGGAGAGCTAGAAGACTAGCTTGCTGGCTGTCACAGCAGTCTTTCTTCTCACTGTCCTCTTGGCTGTGCAGTGGTGCCACTCAACTTAGATGAGGTTATTCCAGTCAGGAATCCAGAAGTGTTGGGTGAAAGAGGACAGCATACTTCAGAACTCTAAGCTGTCTGGAGACTTTTATGCTCAGCAGCTGTAGGACACTCTGTTCTTAGTTCTACCCAGGCAGGCTCCAGGGCCTCTAAAGAGAAACGCTGCTGACATTCCCCAGCCCTTCCAATGTATGAAAGCACCCAGCAAAGCTGGCACATGGTAGGTCCTCAACAAATACTAGTTGTCAATGTGTTATTGTTAGTCAAGTATCTGACCCAGTGCAAGTGCAGAACCAGGAGCGTGCATGTCAAGTGCCCCAAAGCCCTGTCATTGGTCCTCGTGGAAAACACAGGACGACAGTGCTTATTATTTTTCAAATCATGGAGCTTTTTCAGAAGTGAAGAAAGCGATGGACCCCCTCCTCAAACAGATGCACACAGAAATAGATCCTGCATCCCACTTCAAGGGCTTCGTGGCCCAGCTGAGGCTCACCATTCATAACCTCTGGCGAAGAAACTCTGCCCCACCTGGAGTGACTTCTACACTTAGGCCTAAGAGAGAATGAGAAATGCCAGCTCCGGGGGACACATGGTTGTCTGCATAGCAACCACTACTGGCCACACGGCCTTGACAAAAGTATATGTCCTCCCTACTTCTTATTGCTTTTAGATATAAAATGGGGATATTACCCCCATTTACCCACAGGATTTTTGAGAAGATTGAAAAATGAGACACTGTTGGTGTTTTGGTTTGGGTTTGTTTTATTTTAACCACCTGGCACATTATAGGTGCTCAGTAAAGGTTATTTTCATTCCCCAAAGCAGAAAAGACTTGAACTCTGGCTAACTAATTACTAAGCCAAGAGAACATGAACAGTCAACATATTTGACCTGTCAGAAGTCTAATCAAATAAGAGGACTTGTACCACATCCTGAAGGTCAAGCCCTCAGAGTTTGTCAGCCTAGGGTGGGATGATCTGCTTCCAGAAGCCGACTTTTCTTTTTCCTGCAGGACAGAGATGATTTGGCACATTTGAATTGCAATTGAATGTAAACAGAGCTCTTGTGAATCACTGGAGAATATAGCTGGGTGCCTGTTGGATGTGCGAATCCTATTTTTACATTGCACTGTGGTCCCGTGCTCCAATACCACACTCCAAACAAGGAAATTAAATTAAGCATTGCTTAAAATGCCTCAGACAATAATATAAATTTGTATTAAATGAATTTAGTGTCATTTTCTTGTTTGGAGTGGAAGGTGGGAAAACACTGGAGTGGTGGAAAGAGTAAATAGCTAACGTGATTAATCCTATTGAAGGAGAGGATGGAACCACACGAGTGACTTTTGTGAGTGTTTGGTTAATATTTTACTGAAAATTGCTATTAGCTCTAACTGATCCAAATCAAAATCCACTGTGTAATATAGCCAACAACTTAATAGCTGAAGTAGGGAATGGAAGGCATGACATGATTCCATGCTATTCAGGGAAACAGAGAGAAAAACAAACAAACAGGAAAATAAAGGGTTGTGGGGGAGGGCTGGAGCTTGAGATGTAAAATCCAGTGAAGGGAAAATTCAAAGCAAGGAGGGAGATAGGATGGTTGGGGGAGAGGAAGGTGGGGGCAGGAGGAGGATGGAGGCCAGGGCCAGGGCCTGCTTTACTGGAAATCTGCTTTTTGTAATTCACAGAGGACAAGGAGAGCATTTGGAGATGGGGGATAGAGAATCTCAAAGTGAAGTCCCAACCCTACCCCTAGGGGCCACGGTTAGAGTAATTCGCATCTTCTCTAGGATCCAGCAAGGCTGGAGAAGGAAGAGGAGAATCCCCATGCTGGCCCAGCCTGTGGGGTCAGTGTTGTGGGGAGTTTTTTACCTTGACCTGAGGAGGGAGGGTTATGTTTCATTTCCTTTCATAGGAGCATAGGTGGGGTTGTGGGGGCGGAGGGAGAGGCTGAGAGTAGGGATCCAGTGGCAGATGCCATGTTGAGCCCTTGCCTCGGAGCTCATGTCACCATGTCCACTACTGGGTGTTGGGTCCTATGAGGCAGAGTTACTAGGGACAGAGGAAGATGCTCTGAAGGGCCCAACTGGGCCCAGAGACTAGGGCCCTCGCCTTCCTGAGTCAGTACAGCAGGGAAAATATAGGGCTTCTGTCCACTTGGTTGTCCCACCTTAAGGTACACAAGTTTCCTGTTCTGGCAGTTTGCATTGAATCCTGACTTTGCACTTAACTTGCTATGTGCAGAAAATTAGGGCTGTTGTGGAGGATTGAAAGTGTTTAGCACTTCACGTTTCAGAACCAGGAAGTACAAGTCCACTTTTACTGTTATCAATGACTTCCAGAGGGTCTCAAATTCCCATCCAAAAAATATGAACCTAGACCTGAAGAGCTGCCACAGTTCACATGATATCTCACATCTTCCAAAAAAGGACTTCAGGTGACTTGTGATATGAAAAATCATATCAAATAGAACAATTAAAGATAGAAAAAGAACAGAGACCATCTGGGGAAGCAGGGACGTGGGTCTTCTAGGAGCTCTCTAAGAGGAGTTAATTAGTGTTGCTGAAGATTGATTTCAGTGTTAAGTCTCTAGGTAACTAAGGCAAAGAGGAAAGTCTGTTGGGTTACATGGTGCTGTTTCCTCACCAAATACACACACACACACACACACACACACACACACACACACCCGTGTGTGTGTGTGTACTTCACTAAACAGAAATTCTTTTCTGGGAACTAATTTCCAGGAGAAATTTATGAAGTGATTTCTTGAATATAGTACATTGGATAACAGGATAACACTTTCTACTATGGCTTTACATATTCAAAAAGGACTTTTCTACTCACCTGTATACACCTTGCAGTCATATTGCTTATAGCTAAATTATGATTTTGGGGGACAGAGCGGCGGCTGAAATAATATAGTGCTAAATATTTGCTTTCTTCTGATTTCATTTAATAAAGTGAAAGAACTTGGAGGATCTCGGAGAATGGATAATGAACATGTCTTTCGCTATTCCACTGAAATTCTCTGGCGGGTATTGAATCACTGCCAATTCATGACAGAAATCTCCAGTAAGTGCCTATCATGACACTATTTGAGGGTGGTAGTTAAACTGAGAGCCATTTGCTTTAGCCACCAGAGAGGAGGGCAGTAAGGATAATTAATACACCACTGACCCACCTATACCTTACTCATTCAGCTGAATATATTAAAGATGTTAGCGAATCAATACAATGTGAGTAAAGAAAAAAATAGGGAACAAAGAAGAAAAAAATAAGCATAATTTTTCATCTTATAAAATCAACAAATACCACTTGTCATGAGCCATTCCTTATAAAACTAAAAAGCAAAAGATAAAAAAAAAAGGTTAAAATAGATCTAATCAACTAATTTACATAATCGTACTCACTAAGATGACATATGAATCAGTAGAAGTCGCTCATGGAGTAATTCCAGTTAATCATTGCCATGCTTTTGATAAGTAAACACAAATTCTAGTCTTCCAGACAAATTTGGGAGTCTATAAACAGCCTTGCTAAAAGATAACTTTTATTCATCCATTTAATAAATATTTGTTAGTGTCTACCAGGTACCAGACTCTGTTCTAAGCTCTTGGGATACATCAGTGAACAAAACACAAATCCCTGCCCCAGAGGTGGCTTACATTTTCAAAGGGGATGTCTCCCAGTTGACAATACACTTGACAACTAAGTGAAATATGAGTATGGAATATATGAGGATGTGATAAATGTTGTGGAGGAAAAGAAAAGGGAGGCTAAGAGGAATTGGGAGCCCAGGGAATAAGGGGACAGGACAGGATGCTGTTTTAAACAGCGTGCTCAGGGTAAACCTTGCTGAGAAGGTAACATTTGAGCAAAGACTTGAAGGAGAAGAGGAAGGTGTAAAGGACTGTCAGATGAATTTGGTTTTCACAATGTAGTTGAATTCAAATTCAACTTGTCCACATCTGACCTCCTAGTCTTCCTGCCCACCCTCTGCAGCAGGCTCTCCACTACTGTTTCCATCGTGCTGACTGCCGCTACCATTCATCTGTGGAGCCAGCCGGACATGGAGAGCACTCAAGCAGGAAGGGCTTGGACCCAACTGCCTGGGTCCAAATCCCAGCTCTGTCATTTACTGACCTATGCCTCTGTTTTCTCATTATAAATTGGGGATAACACACTTACCACATAGGGTTATTGTGTGCATTAAATGAGTCACTGCCTGTAAGCACTAAGAATTATGCCAGGAACATAAAACTGTTTAGTAAAAAACAGTTCTTCCCAACTCCCCATAAAACAATCAATCCCTGAGTCCTTTTGCATTTACCCCCAAATATCCGTCAAATACACTCACTTCTCTCCTTCAACAACAGTGTTCTACTCTAAGGTAACATCATCTCTCCCGGCTTAAAATCCTTTCATAGTTTCTCTTCCTTTTTGGAGAAACACAAACTCTGACACGTCTAATAAGACCACGTGTGGTCATGCCACCCACTGACACCTCATCTCACACCGTGCTGCTGGTGGCCCTCGGACCCTCCTGTTCCTCACACCCTGCTTCTCCATCCTACCATAGAGCTTTGCCGGGCAATGCCCCCCACTGCTCCCTCAGCTGGGTAAGTGCTGCTCGTCCCTCAAGTCTCAGCTAAAGCCTCCCTTCTTCCCGGGAGGCTTCCCTGACCTCCTGGATGGAGTCAAATCCCATCCCATGTAGACCCTCCTCATACTGTGAGCCTTTCTTTGTAGCACTTGCCCAGAAGCTGTTTCCATGTTTCTCTTCCCCAGTTGGTCACAGTGTCCTGAGCTTCTACTGGTCTGTTACACCTCTGTATCCGCAGTGCTGGGGGTAGCCTGGCCCAGGTGTGGATGCTCCAAAAACACTCACTGAATGCCTAAGTCCCCAAATAACTATGTATCGCCATGGATGTTCGGATTGTCACCCAAGGGCGCAGTCCTCAGTGAGATACCGTCAGGTTCTCCAGTTCAGCAAAAGATACAATCTTTGCTTTTAAGGCACTTGAGTCTAGCGAAGGAGAAACAGTTGAACACTTGCAAACAATATATTGAGGAGAAGAATCAGGGCTATACAAAGAGTAACGAAGGGGTCAGGGGTTGCAAAATCATTGTACAAATCATGTCAGGTAAAGCTTTATGGGGGAAGGGAGTTTTGAAACAGGTTCTAAAGGAGGTAGAACTGAGAGGAGAGAAGAACGCGTTCTTATTCAATATTCTTAGTATGAATCTTAGTCAGTATGATTCAGCCTGGGGGCACCATCTCTAGAGCCATGTTGTTGGATTAAAACTTCACTCAACTGCTTACCAGCTGTGTGATCTTGGACAAATTATTTTCCCTCTCTGTGTCTCATTTTCTCATCCATAAAATAAAGAGAAAAACAGTACTACCTCAAAGAGACTTTGTGAGGATTGAACCAGTCCACATATGGGAAACTGCTTAGGATGGTACCTGAAATGTAGTAAATAACACTATGTATGTATTTGCTGCTATTTTTGCGGCTGTTGTTATAGTGTTGTTATTGGTAGAAGGAATGGCCAGGATGGAGGCAAAGAGGTGTTGATTAAATGCTGCAAATGGACTTTCTAGCATCCTGCCAAGGATACCAGGGTTTCACTGGGAAGACCACGAGCCCCAGAGAACAAAACACTTAGTCTGTTATTCAGTCAGCACTGATTTTAGCAAGCACAGTGCCTGGCACCAACAGGTCGTTAGATATTTGTGAGGTGAATGACTTTTTTTAACCATTTATTGGTAATGTACCATATTCTTGGCACTGACTAAGTCCTTCACATGCATGATCATACTTAATTCTCCTAATAAACATTTTGAGGTAAGTACCATTGTCATCTTTGCTTTTCAGAAGAGGTTTAGGAAAGTTAATTTACCCAAGGGCACACTGCCAGTAAGTGGCAAATCTAAATTTGCACATGAACAGACTGATTCCAGAGCTCTTAATGGGAACTCTAGAAAGAAAAAATGAATAAATGAATGAATGATCAATCAGTTAATGAAAGGTTTTAGTGTTATCAACAACAAGAATCAAAAATAACCAAGGGCAGGAAATACAAAAGTATTAATTACCTTGGTAAAAAGGTTCTTGAGAGGCAAGATAGTGAAGACAAAGAACTTGTTTAGAAGCAAATATGGGAATCCAGGCAAGGAGTGATAAGGCCCTGGGAGTGAGATAACGTGAGGTGGCCCTGCCTCTGCCAGGAAGACCACACCTGGATTTCTCATGTGCTCCTTTGTATAAGGGGAAGGTGCAAGCTTCACCTCTTGGTCTGAAATTCATTATTTTAACTTTGGGGGACTCCTGTGAGAATCTGATAAAAACTGATTCTTGAGAAATACACACATACAAGCGTTAACATTTCTAGGGGGTCTCAGGCTCTCTGAAACCCACCACAGGCTCAGGTTAAGAGCCCTCCTGGTCCAGATCCAATCTCAGGGCACCCACTAAGCTCACTAGTTCATATCTGAGGGAAATAACACCCAGAGGAGCCCACCTGCAAATGCATAGCCACTGAGAGCCAGACTCCACTGCAGTGAGACAGGACCCCTAGAGTCCAGGGGCAGAAGAAGAAGCCTCCCTTCTGGTAGTCCTGGGTTGAAAATCACATTTTCCCCAGGCTCATTAAAATATGTCATCCTTAAGTCCTAAGTTTTCATAAGATAAAGAGACCTCAGTGTAAAATCCTGCAGATCTGGGAACAAAAAAGAAATTCACCTCAGGGACAACATTCTCTGATATGGCAAAAGGTGATTTGGGGGACTTTGCAAGGCTCTTGATTCATTTGGCATTTTAAAAAGAGCATCGTTTAATGATCTTTAAAGCCAGCACCAAGAGAGGTGCCTGAGTTGATATTTCTCAGTTCACTAGTGATGTCTTCAACCCAGTTACAACCACAGGGCAATTTTAAAACAACTCCAGAAAACAGAAATGCATAGAACTGCCCAGTAGTCAATAAAAATCTATGCAGAAGAAAATTAGTGAAAATTTCCAGTTGAAAAAAAGATTATAATCCATCTTCCAAAGTCTTTACTACTGCAAAGAATTGCCCACACTAAATATTTCACACACTCAAGTGTTACTTTGTCCAACTTGTATGAAAGAAGATAATCTGAAAAATTAAGTTTAAGCCATAATGTTCCCAAACATGCATTCACCTAATACAGAATATTACATTTCTTGAAACCAGCTGTTCAAAGGCATTTGAGGCTCTTACTTAAAAGATAAAATAAGTCATCAACAATTAGAGATAAAACACTTATTTTTTATCCACCAGTATAACATCCTTCCTATATATCTGAAAAGAAATGAAGTATATTTCAATAGGGAAAACAGGAGCCTGCAACTAAAGAAGGAGTTAATCTTTTGCAGCAGAATTAAGTTTCATTTTCAACAACCAGAAGACCCTTTGGGTTTTTCTGTCCCCCCCCCCTTTTTTTTTACATTCCAGTGTAACCAGTTGGATGGCAGAGAATGGGAAATATAAGCAAGTAAGTGGACATGTGTCCTATATGACCCTGAAAACTTCACTGGCTATCTTTCCACTGAAATGACTTGTCAGTGTACCCTGTCAAAATGCTGAGATGTTGTGGGATCAGTGTGCATTTGATAGCTCTGTTCACAAGAGAAATGCTCTCTCTGAAATTCCCCCTCCAGTAAGTGTTACGTGCGGCTCTCTTTCCTCTCAGTCATGCTCTGGACATCTTGATGTTGTTGAGTTTGGACAGTTGAGGGGAGTCGGCCTCTTAACCTTCCCCGGATTCCTGGCATCCCTTATCAGCCAGAGTTTCCAGAGTGGAAGAAGAAAGGATTCCTGGGAAATTCTAAGGTAGAAGGTAAATTGGAAAGATTGACACCCTGAGGCAACCCTGCTGTTCACACCATGTATCCCCTATTGACAGAGAGAAGCAGACAGTGCACGGAGAGCTTCATGCTCCTCTGAATGTTTTGTTCTTTCTAGAAAACAACTGCTTTTATCAGACACCTACTCCCAGGTGAGCTTGTGGTCCCTGGTCCCTGGATGAGAACCCTAAAAAAAACTCAGCCTCAAAAATGTGATCCCTGGGAGACCAGTGTCCAGGAATCTGGATAGCAACAGGGGCACCATTTCAAAAAGCCCTAGGCAGAGAGGGGACCGTTTATCTCGACCCACTTCAATGAAAATTGTCATGCTTTATATTGCCATGAAATAACAATCAGAAGCTGGGGGAAGGCACACAATTTCCCCTGCCCAGTTGTCCCAAATGGCAGCCCTGCAGAAACCAATTATGCTAATAATATTTTCATACTAAAAAGGAAATGTGCGATTGCTGGTTATTTTGTTTTGAACGGATGTCATTTTTTTCCATTGGGGAAAATTTAAATGCAATTTTGTTGTTTCCCTTTCCTCAAAAATGGATCTCAAATGGTAATAAGCCCCAGTTACTAGAATCTTTTAGTGAATTTTGAGGACTAAAGTGTAGGTAACAGTTTTTGCCCCAAGCTGCTTTCAGTCTCTAGCCGGTTAGCATAAGTGCCAGGAATTCATTGGCCCACCTACTCCTGCCCTGGCCTCTTCAAGCTCCTTAGTCATTTTCAGTCTGTAGCCAAACTTGCAAACCAAATGCTGGTCTTCTGTGGCTCAGCACTGCATCCCACACCTGAACTTCCTATGGAATTGTCCGAGCTGAAGCTGGTCTGGCTCAGGCGTTAGCAGGGAGGGAGTTTTCTCCGCTGTCTAGGCCATACCACTTTAAAATAAAAACAAACCACCCCAAGCCCAACACAAAACAATCTCTGCACTCTCCCCACTTTTAGCCCACTTCCACCCCTGCAGGAGTGACGTGCTCAAAAGCCCTTCCTTCTTCAGAGTGATTTCCAGTAACCTCCAGAGCCGTTTTTCTAATTAAATAAACCTCATCTTGTCTAGCTTCCTGGTCAGCATTTTGAACCCCCTACAGATGGGTCTGAAGGATTAACAGCAAATCCTCCTCGACCTAGCTCTGGCAGATGGGCGGCATGTGTCTGATAAATACTGGGACCAGGCTTGCTTCCTCCTGTTCCTAACAGATAGACCAAACACCCAGCAAATTAATTTTAAAATGGTGCCCCTCACAACCCTTAGAATGGCAAAGGAGGCCAAACACAAATGATATGAATTTCATATGTGGAACACATTATCACCTCCCAATAACTGAGAAAAAGATCAACCTGTTGGGTAAATAGGACCTCAGGGGAAGGCTGGGTCAGCAAGCTTGCCCTCAACCCGGAGAGCAGACCGTGTACACACTGGAGGACTCACCTCCTTGTCCCACGTTCATTTGCACGTAGCTCTTTCGGGCTGTGAAATGCCTTTCTGCTTTTGCATTTACTTGGGAGTAATTCAGGTGCTTTGGGAACTTAGTGGACATATACCAGAAGATGGAACTTGGTGGTTTTCATGTTTTAAAAAAGAGGCAGCCCTCTCTTACTCACGGGCAGTGTAACCCTGGGCCTTTTGACACCTTCTGTAAAATTCAAGGAATACTATTTTAACTCCTCCCTATCTTACCAGCCCACCCTCTGCACCCCCAAAAGCCAAGGCTGGACCAAATATCTTGTGTGATCCTTCAGCATTGAGAGCTGTGATTTACACCCCTACTAAATGGACAAAGCGGGTATGGGAAGTGTTATTATTCCTATCCTACAAAAATGAGGAAACACTTTCCTGTTGAGCACATAGTAGGTGCTCAGTTAATGTTGAACAAAAAGGTGAAGGGTGGAAAGAATTAAACAGCCACAGGGATAAACTCCAAGGACATAGAGCTACTTTCTAGAAGAAACAGGATTGGAACCCAGGTTTCTAGACCATGGATCATTCCTCTATAGAGACAACACGCTTTGCAGATAGAACTCCTTGAATTTCTCCAAATGATACAAGTGGCAGATTTGCTGATAACTATTTCATGGTTGGAGAAAAATGGCCCACAGACATTGAAATGACTAAACAAAGGTAACATGGGAATTCCAAGGACAATTCAGACCGAGAATCCAGGTCCCCTGGTTCTTCCTTATATGTCACCATACTTTATATTTTATGGCCTTATTAGCTTTATTTTTCTTCATAGCTAGGGTGACCAGATGTCCACATTTGGTCAGGAAAGTTCTACTTTATACTTGTTGTCCTAGAGTAATTATTAAAAACACACCCCTTTTCACACTCAAAAGAAAAGGGGGTTTGGAAAATTTAAACTGCATGATAAATCATCATCTGACATATATATTTTGTTTATTATTTATCTCACCCATCAGAATGTCAGCTCCATGACAGCAGAGATCTTGTGTGTTTTGTTCAATGCTGTATCATCAGTACCTTAACTGGTGCTGACACATAGATGTTCAATAAATATTTGTTGGATTATTAATTAATATATTTTAAGCGAGTGAGATTTATGACTCATTCAGAATAGCATTAAGGAACTAACATGATAAAATGGGTTTGCTCTGCTTTTTGTGTCCGTGTTTCCTTTGGGCAAGTCCTCTGACCTCCCTGAGCTTCAGGGTCCTCTGGGATAGAATGCAACTAACAGCAATGCCAGCTCTGCCTACCAGAGGTCGGAGCGAATGTGCTAATGTATATTAACATATATAAAAATGCCTAGAAACTCCAACGTGCCCTCTAAATCGCTACATGATTTTACTTCAACAATTCCAGAGCAGTGGCTTTGTTAGAAATCAGATGGCAGTAAGAATGAAAAGGGAGGGGAGGTGGTAAAGCTCATATTTAGACTTTTTTTTTAAGGGTTGGGTATATTGTCTCCTTTCAGACACTTGTGCTAAAGCCCCATAAGCTAATGCAGGCTTTGCAAAAGAATATTCTATAGAGCTGTATTTAAAAGGCAACCTCTCCCAGAATCCTTTTTAAGGAAGGAGGCAGCAAGGCATGCTGCTTTTACATTTCTTGTCCCCAGGCCCAGCTGGCTCCCTACCTCTGCTCTCTAGGCGTCACAAAGCAGCTCCCAGTCAGGCCTCTTGGAGCTACGAGGGTCCTGCTCTCAACAGGCCATCACACACACTTAGAGCCAAACCACTGCTGGTCCATGGCTTTCTGTGCTCTCCCAGGGAGTTCCCAGAGCAATTAACAGAACAGAGGCCTAATTAGGAGCAATTGGGATTTGCTGAGGACTTTAAAGTGATCCTGAGACCCTTTTGAAGGAAAGTGAGGTCTTTTCCCAGGATCCTCCAAGCAGGAATTTGTCAAGGATTTGTCTAAGTGTGGCAGCCTGGCAGCTAATTCTGAGACCGCTCCTGATGGAATCTCCACTCTTTCTTTGAAAGGCTTTCCCCGAGTCTAGAAAACTTTAAGTAGCAAGTCAAGGAAACTGGACGCCTCATCTTTTGTAAATTACTTTCTCTGCTGTTGATTTGTCTATTTCCATTAGTGAATGATAAGTTTTGCTTTTGACTTTTTTTCCTCTTTTTTAAGGTTTGACAATTCAGACGGTGTTAGTGCACCTCTGTCATTCTCTCCGTAATCCTTCAGAAAGTGTGCAATTAGTCATATGTGTTTTGCATCACAAGAGACACCAAGAAGAGCAAAATTAATGTAACTTGTCATCTCTGACGCAACATCATGTTTTCCTCTATCAGATGAGCACCGATCAAAAAACGTATGGTGTTGTGTTGGCGAGACATTGGGGAAATAGGCACTGCTATAGATTGCTGGGGGCATTTGAATTAGTGCCGCCTCTGTGGAAAGCAATTTGGGGCTATCTATCAAATTTACAAATGCACTTACAGTTTGACCGAGCAATTCCACTTCTAAAAAGTTTTCCTACAGACCTCCTCGTTCATGTACAGAATCACTTCAGTATGTCAATAAGTGAGTGGTTACATGAATTACTATACAGCTATAAAAAAATAAGGAAGCTTTTTATGTACCAATATGAATTATCTGCCAGATATATTCCTAGGTTAGAAAAACAAAGGGAGAACAGTGGGTGCAGTATGCTACCACATTTTTCAAATGGGGGTGATAGATTGCACAAACACATACAAATTGTTTGACTATATATAAAATGTCTCTGGAGTGACAAGCAAACCACAGTGAACATTGTTTGCCTTTGGTGAAGAAGGGAACAGGATGGCTGGGCAATACTTCTCTCCATACCTTTTTGATACCTTTTGAGTTTTGCAGTCTGTGCAATTAGGGTATTCTAAGTAAATCAATAATAAATTAATAAATAACGTGTCTTAAATTATCATTTGTACATTCGAAACACTTTCTCTCTAGGCACCAAGATTTGCTTGGTCTACTTGCTGTAATGTGCTATACCCACAATTTTTATAATTTTAATGCAAAATGATATTGCACTGCATTTCTGAAATGGGTTCAGGTACAGGATTGGCATAGGAGTTTAAAACTGGTTAAGTGACATCTCTCAATAAAACAATATTCTGTCTAATGTCTTAATTCTTTAAGGAAAATAAAAATAAGATGGACATAGAGATGGAGTTAAGGTGCCTGGAATCAGAAATACATTTCTAAAACCAGATGTTAATATTTGATCTAATAGATGATAACCAAATACCAAAAGGCAGTGTATTTAAAGCGGAAATAAAGTTTACTTTCATGTCTCTCTCCTTTGAAGCCATTTCATGAGTCATCCTCTTCATCCTCTGCCTCCCATGAATTTAGTTTATATTTTATTAGGTAGCCCCATAGGACAAATTTATATTGAACACTGTTTCCTGTGAACAAATATATGACCCTAGAATAAGACAGACTAGGTTCCAATCCAGGGCCATGTTTACTAGCTACGTAACTTCAAGCAAATTACTTGGTCCCCATGAACCTCAATCGCTCATGCATAAAATGGGGGAGTCCTAACACAAAGAGTTGTGCAGATAAATTGAGATCATTCATGCTGAACACTTGGTATAATGCCTGGTGTATAGTGAGCTCACCATAAAATGGTAGCATCCATCGTTGTCATCATTTTAGCTTCTTGCTTTGTCTCCTTAACTTAATTATATGTGACAACACGGCTGCCTCTTTTAATACCAGCTCTGTGCCCAAAGTATTAATGCAGTACAAATGGTAACACCAAATAAAGGCTGGCTGGCTCATAGATCTTAGAGATGGGGACCTCAAAAGGTCCCTTAGTTTAGGTCTAGCCCCTAGTACACATAAGACATTAACCCCATTTTCTAAAAGGTAGAATGAGACCCCAATAGGGGAATTAAATAACCTGAATTTTCACCTCTTTCTTTAAAACACAGCTCTTTTGTTCTTAGAAAAGTATAAAAGTTAATTGAGTATATTTATTCTTTCTCACAGTATTCAAATCCATCCATTACATTTCTTGTTACATCTTGCATTAGATTATCTCCCCTTTTCATGCTCATTTGGAACACACGATGAAAAAATACCCTCATTGTTTTTTTCAGCTTTATTATACCCTCATTGTTTTTATGAAATGAGATCAGATGATAAGATGGAGGTTCTCAGAGTCACTGAGGGTCAGGGGGGCCTGTTTTGATCTTCCTGTGTGGGACCACATACCTCCCCTAAAGCAGTGAGGAAAGGGTTTCCTATCTATGATCTTGGCAGCAAACAATTTCTGAGGCCTTATGGATTGATGCCCTATATACTGGGGTCATAGATGAAAGTTAGACTGTCCTACCCTTTAAAAAGCCCAGGATGAAGAAAGTCTACAAGGGCATCACAGTCCCGGTCAACTGGTTACTACTGCTACGATTATGATCGTTGCAATTATTATATTACCATAGTGTAATTTATTGAAGTCCAATAAGTTGTATTTTGCTTAATTTATATCAAGTTACTGTTTCCTCTTTTTAGTGCAGAGAAGGTAAAAAGGGAATTTTATAAGAATCAGCTCTTCAGGTTTGGTGCTCGCAGGGAATAGAAGCACCATTTAGAAAAGAAATGTTAAGATTGGGGCTCTGCTACCCTCTGCAGCCTCAACTGTCCTCACCCTGCCAGTCTCCAACCATGCCAGACTACTTCAATTCCCCCAAAGCATCCTGAGACTGCAGGGCAGTTTTTGTTAAACGTGGTGGGTGGGTCTGGAATTGACTCCCTGGACTTGAATCCTACATCTTCTAATTTCTGGCTCAATGACATTGAGCAAGATTCTCAAATGTTACATGGCTCAGTTCTTCCATTTGTAAAATGAGGATACTATACTTCATAGAGTTATTATGAGGGGAACATATACCTATATCATGCTTAGAATTGTGCCATGTGAAAAGTAAGTATTCAATATGTATGAGCTATCATTATTACGCAAACTCAAGGATTTTGCCCTTGCTGTTCCCTATACCTAAAACACACTTTTCATACATGTCTCTTTGCCTTTCCGTCACCCTTTAGATCACAGCTTAAAAGCCAGCTTCCTACAGGAAGCCCTCTCTGAACACCTCACTGAGTCTCAGCCAAGACTAGGTGCCCTTCCTTTGGGCTTCTCTAGCCCCTTCCTTGCCAACCGTGATGTACAGCATGCTACACTCATTTATGGGTGTCTGTTCACTTGTATGGTGTCTACTATCTTACAAGTTTTCCAAGGATAGGTACTAAGAGGGTTTATCATTATATCCACAGCACCTGGTGAAGTGGTTGGTGCTTAGCAGGTCATCAATATTTGCCTACGACAGGAAGCAGAAGAACCTTCTCTCTTGCGGCAGTGCTCACAAATGTCTTGGAAGAGAGCTTCCTATTGGAATGCCTCTTGACATTCAAAAATGGTGAGCCAATCACAGATGGACAGCGAGGATTGACCTTGACATGAATTTAAAACTTGGGGGGGAAAATGTGAATGTAGATTATATAGATAAACCACTATCAAAATACCCTAATAGTAAGTACTTAGTCCTCTGTGTATTTTGGATCCTGTCAGTTGTTATTTTGATAGGTACTAGCTAATTCCCATCCACAGAGGTGAATAAATACATTCATGGCGGTGAAAGGGAGCGGTGGCATTAGAACCTGATCCTCTGGGTTTCTGCACGGCGAGCTCACTATCACAACCTTCCCGTGCCTTGACTGTGGTCCAGCCCTTGCTCCTATGAGAAAGAGCATGACCTCAGGAAGAGAGGCTTGGCACAAGCACCCAGTGAATACAGCCAGGAGTTTCCTCTTTGTGGTAAGGATTTAAGCTCCCTGACCTAATATTTTTTAAAACTGACAAATAGGACTCCTAATTACTAATAACATAGCAATATGGTTTTGCACCCCTGAACTTAAAAATATGTCTTTCATAGCCTGAAAAGGTGGATTTCTAGGCAAATAGCCAGATACTGCGTTGTAATCTTGCCACTGTGTTATTTCCACACAGAACTTACTCTCTTGTCTCAGTACTAGGAGTACGAGTATTTCTCCTAAGATACTGCTTTTCTCCTTCAATAACATAATTAATTGCCTTTCCCTTTTCAACCTGGCCACTAGAAAATGAATAGTCAGAACTGTTTTTCCCTGTCAAAACTGCTTTTCACAACTAAGAAATGTAAACGAATTATAGACACACAGAATTTCAGTCTCTTGGAGATGATCTAGTCCACCGCCTAATTTTTCAGATGAGAAAACTGACCCAAACTGAGGAAGTGACAGGTGCGTATAAGGCCTGCAGTTTGTATACCAACCTCCCTCCTGACTCCATTTCACTCACCAGTTCTTAATGTATCTTGCTTAACTCCAGGTATTTTTATAAACTGATGTTTCTAGAAAAGGTGAAATAAATAGATTCAATAAAAACTATATCGTCATTAAAACTTCTTTTTTCCCCACCATCTTTTCCCTCTTGCTATGTCTTTAAAGTAAGATGTATCTGGGAGCCTTTGACAACAGGAATTGAGTAATTGATGCTGCTGGTTTGGTTGAGATGCTGCTAGGACATCTGAACTCATGAGCTGGTTATAGACCAGAGGAAGAGCTGGATTTAAATAGTAAGTATTCTCCACAAGCCCTATTTTCCTGGCACACTCACAGACTGGGACTCCAAGGTGAGTACACAAAGCTTATTGTTTTCTTTGGGGACCTTTTGCCACATTTCTCTCTCACTGTGCTTTGAAAATTAACCACCAGAGTCTGGTCATTATGGCTTCATTAACTATTCCTTGTAATTGCACCAGTCATAATTAATTCATTTGTTATTCACATGGGTGACATACGGACACTTTAATAGATTTTCCTCAGGGAATTCCACATATTAAATAATATTGATGGTGCTTTTAGAAAAGACTTAAAGGGGAACCACAATATGAATTATTTTATATGCATAGCAATGAGTTATTTTATTGTAAAAATGAAGTTAACTGTTTTAATCCCTCAACCTTTTCAAAGGAAAACCAAAACGTGTATAAATTAGTCCTTCCTCCCTCCACCAAACATTTCTAGTCTATAATTCACAGTGCCAAAATAAAGTCACTCTTACAAAAATAGATGGTGTACTTATACAAATGCATGCCAAAGTATTTAAATGAATTAATTTCAGGTTAAAACCTTTTCTTTAAGCCTTCCTCATTTTTTCAGAAACCATCTGTATTTTAACATTTTACTACACAGCTGTATTCCTCACATTTAATTTATGTTGGTGATCTTTTGTGGCATGCCCAACTTATTTTTTAAATGAAATCAATTCATTTTAGGTAAAACATTGGTGACCCAAATATTACACACTTTCAAATTATGCATAATCCCTCCTCTACCCTTGGGACATACACACACACACACACACACACACACACACAATTTTTTAGTAGAGCTGAATGAAAATTCCACATTGCTGAATATTTAACCAAATACTTTAATCATTGGTTATCTGGTAAAACCATCAAGCCTATGTTGACAGACACACAATTAAGTGGCAGAACTAAGGCAATTATCTATATAATTCAGGCTAAAAACTAAATTCAACAACCAGTTTTGCCTGAAATACCCCAATCATGGGAGGGAAAGTTCCCTTTGGTTTGTATTATCCCCATAATTGCTTTAATTCCCATTTGACTCAGTAGGAGTGGAATCATAGATACACAGAATGTTGGTCTATGAGAGATTATCTAGTCCAACCCCCTAATTTTTCAGATGAGAAAACTGAGACCCACAGAGGTCAAGTACCCTGCCAGGTCATCAGGTAGTAGTAGAATTCAGTGACAAACCCTTGTCTCTTGGTTACCAGCTCAGCATTCTTACAACTGACACTGTCTTTCCCTGGCTCCATTGCCTCTGGAAATCAAAAACATTGTGCCAGTATGATACTCTTTAAATAAAGACAGGAAATGGCACCCAAGTCCTCCAACCCAAATCAAATGCAACAATTTGCCTCAGCTGAGTATCAAATAATTTTCTCTGCACATGTTTTATTAAGACTAACACGAGGAGCTTTTAAAAGTATACACAAATCTTCACAAAGTAAACAAAAATTATTTTCATCTTTCCTAATGCCATCCAATGAAAAATCTACAAAACCGTTAAGACCTACAGGAAAATGACAGCTCAGGATGCTGTCCGATCTTAAAATCTGCCTCACTGTCAAAGCCCGCAAGTCAGGTTATCAGTTGGATGACCTTCAAGTAAAGCCAACACTTCCCATTGGACCATTAAGAAAGAGCCCATGTAAAGGTTCCAAGTGCCCCCTAGAAGAGCTCCCAGTCTGTTAGTGGAGTGCTGTGTTTCATCTCTTAGGGCATTGAACTTGACATGCATATATCCTTTGCTTTTGAAACAAGAAAGTTTTTGTAATTCTGCCAAAGGGTGCTTTCTATTTTTAAGACAGCCCAAAATCCCAACTGCTTAGTTCACCTGCCTTTTCTTCCTTGAAGCTCAGCACAAGTTTTTGTTGTACATTTGTTTGTTTTTTTGCATTTTTGTATCAGGATTTCTCTGATTTTTCAGAGCCGTGGCGTCTACCTGTAGGTTATTAGTGGGAACTACCCGGGAAAGCACGTGCTTGTTCTGCATTCTACGGGATAGAACAGAAGACCCAGACTAAGGTCAAAATTATTACGTGGAGATTAAACTGTAGAATTTAATTATGTGTTCTGTTGCTCCTGGTACATTTATTAATTTAGCGGTACAAACTGACTGGAGCTAAAAAAGCAGGACTGATTAATTTGCAAAGACATCTAGGTAACAGATTGTGATCAAAGTGGAGACCTGATCCTGTTAGATTGAAATGTGGTGTTTTGTGCTGCAGGAAGGACATGGAGCAGCATGGTTTATCTTTATCAATGCTTCCCTCTGAAGGAGGAGAACAAGCTTGCAGATACTAATCAGGGCTGAGGCCCTGCCACTCAATAATTACCCACTGTCTCATCATAATCCCGGAACTAAGCCCCTGCCCAATCCATCTGGGACCCTTTTCCATCTATTGCACAGCTCAAGAATACGTGTGTAAGCTATTACCTCTGGTCGTGCTATCTGTCCCCCGAGTATAGATTCATGGCAGTGACCAATTAGGTTGCTGTGTTCTCTTTCCCCCTTTGCTTCCAAACCGTCCTGTATTTCTCAGCACTGGTAATGAAGCACAGATTCATCAGGGCGCAGAAATCCACTCACCTATAAAAACTGTCTCATCATGGTCTTCGATAAACATCCTATGATGCTTAATTTCCACTTTGAAAAGAGGAGTGGCAAGACTACAGTTCTGTATCTTAAGGTTTCTTTAAGCCACTCTCAATCTGCCACGGCCTTCTGCCAGGAAAAAAAAAAAATCACATAGGGAGGAAAGTGTTTCTGACCCTAATCCAGAAATCAAACGGCTGGGAAATGAGGAGGGCAAATGTGGAATAATTGAATTCTGGATCCCTGAATGAAAACCCAGTAAGCATGCAGTGGTTAAAAGCATGGAGTCCTGAAGTCCAAGAGACTTGGGTTGAAATTCTGGCTCTGCTGTTTACCAGCCAATCACTTAACCTCCTGGAGATTCCATTTCCCCCTCAATAAAATAGCACCTACCTCATAGGGTGCCTTTGGGAGTTAACTGAGCACACAGCTTCACAAATTATAAAACCTCAAAGAAAGTTAGCTAGTCCTATCATTTTCTGAATTCCCATTACATTTGTAGCCAGAACCAAAAATACTAGCTCTTGATCCAATTGTGCAGACCATTATCTGCTAAGTATATTTGGGATGTATACACAGTTCATCTTCCCAAATAAATGATACATTCCTGGGGGGGGGGGGAAATTTATGTCTTTTTCTTTTGTATATCCCACAGGTGCCGGTTAATAAATGCTTACTGATTCTTTTACTTAAACTTAAGAACTCTTCGTAAACAATTTTGAAGGTGAGAGGGACAAGCAGCCAGTTATAATTTTCAAATAAAGAAATAGAGGCAACAAACTGCTGTGAAGAAAGTTGCTATTGTTAGTGACAGAAATCTGTAAGGTACAGTGAAGTCATTGCTAGGAGGAGAATTTTCAGGGCAACTACATGACACCCACTGCATGGTCTTGGTCAGGGCAAAACCCATTTGAAATCGTAGGGACCATTTTCAGTATACACTCCGTCGGGATGCAGGCCCAGCTCTTAGCAGGACTCATTTCAGATCTTTGCTGATACTGACCAGGTTTTCATCAGTTAAATCTACAACTTGGCTGGCTCTTCTTGTTCTTCTCTGGCAGTCAGAGAGGAAAGTATGCTGATATGTGAGCGTTTCACATTTACACTTCCAAAACACCCCTTCCCTAAGGCTTTGGGGACATACCCTGAAGAAGGACCCACCCACTGGAATTTAAACCAGCAGCTCTGGCAGCTGTTTTATATTTCCACAGTTGGGCCATTTCAATTTGGGGCTGTTATTCATTATATAAGTAAATATTTGTTAAGGGATCAGGCAAGGGATGAGGTATGTTTGTCAGGATTGTAATTAAGGTGATGTGTGTATACCAGAGTTATAGGACAGTGGGGTGGGTTGGAGCCTCAACCCACTATGGCTGTGTTACTGTGAAAGACTTATCAGCCTCTCTGGGCCACATCTGGCCCATGCGTGTGTCATCCTCATTCTACTTTCCCAAAGCATAGATAAATAAGAAAGATTTGGATGAAACATTTTAAGACTCTAATACATCAGCTTATGGCAAACTCTTTGCCTACAGCATATCCTAATGCCCTTTTATTTTTCAGAATGAATTTTATGAAATTAAAAAATATAAATATTTTGGAGCAGCCAGTTAGCTCAATTGGTTAAGGTGCTGTGCTGTTAACAACAAGGTTGCCGGTTCGATCCCCACATGGGCCAGTGTGAGCTGCGCCCTCCACAACTAGATTGAAACAGTTACTTGACTTGGAGCTGATGGGTCCTGGAAAAACACACTTAAAAAAAAAAAAGTGTATATATATATTCATAAACTCTTAATTATTTCTAGTACATGAATCAATAGTTGTTCAGCTCTTACTAAATATAGATATTCCTAAGGAGTGCTTTGCAGATGATACAATGATTTTTCTGAATGGCTATGAGGCCTTGCAAGTTGACCCTGCACTTGCCCGCGAGGAAGACCAGCTTCTGAAGCATGGCAGTCACTTCTTAGCTCTTCTCTGGGCATCCTTTTGTCCCTCAGAACTACCTGTGAACATTTCAAATTCTTGCAAAACTTCTTGTCTCTCTCTCTCTCTCCCGGAAAATGATTTTATTCTGGGGCTGGGAGTTGGAGGTGTGGGTGCAGGCCCATGCATAGCATATTCAAATATGCAGTATAAACTCGTTGTTTATAAGCAGACTCCCTCATTTCATTTAATGCCTTATATCTTTGAGATGTGTACTTTAGAGTCCTCTGGCTCCCAGGTAGGGTGTGTCTAAGTTGTGAAGGTGGGTAAACTGAGGCTGTGAAGTGACAAGATTTCCCAGGGGCCAGCCCTCTTGCCTATGAGGACCTCAGAATCACTGAACCATAGCCAGGCCTATGCACTAGAGTACCCCAGTTGTCTTTTCTCCATCCTCATCTTGCTCCACTTCTCTGTGCCCGGTGACATTGCAGATTTCTCTGTCCGTCAAACATACCTTTAGCTTCTGTAATATGGCCTTTCCTGGTTCTTTCTCCCCCTGGCCCTCTGACAGGGGGTGTTCCTTAATCCTTTCCTTGTTTCTTTCTCAATTTAAACCTTCTAGAATGTATTCATTCTTGTGTGCCTCATATTATCCCTATGTAGAACTTGGAAACTTCCTTCTGATTCTGGATTACCAGCTCTTTCCAGATGTCTGCACCTAGAAAAAGCCTCATCTCCTTAAATTCAATATGTCCTCAAATAAGCCCATAAATAACTCTTCTCCACCTCCCACCCCCGCACATACACCCTAGGAAAGCATTTCCTCTTCCAAACAATAGTATTTTACTTCCAGCAGTGGCTCCACACTTCCCTGTTCTCTAATTGCTTACTTTGTGTATCTGTTTTGCCTCCTGACTAGATTGCAATATCTTGGAGGGAGGAGGTTCCACGGAGCAGGAGGTCCCTGAAGAGCCCCTAATAAGTGCCAAATGCAAAAAGGTTGAAGTCACCAATTGAGAAAATCCACATAAAAATACACCTGAGCTTTTGGCCTGTATAAAATCAGCATGACGTTTTCTCCTGGGAGAGATTCACAGCATATAATTCTTAGTTGCTATTCTCCCCAGTGCTCAAGTTACTCCAGGAAGCAATTTGGGGTGAGAAAAAGGCACAGGTCCAGATGAACACATGGGGAAAAAATGCTCTAAAATATCTTCCATGATAAAACTTGGTTCCACATTTACTGAATATTCTGGTGACACAGGTAGGTAGGCCTTGGAAATTTCCCAGAGGCAACACGCAAAGTCTAAATGCATGGCTAAGGGAATACAGCATGGGATGGTGGAATCAGACAGACCTGGGCCCAAAACTGACATTAGCTGCTTACTACCTGTATGTCCTTGAGAAAATCATGTCACCTTTCTGAGCCTCATTTTCCTCATTGTGAAAGTGGAAATAAGATTATTTCATAGGATTTGTGTGAGGATTGGTAATAATATATGTCAAGTACAATAAAATGCAATGCTTGGCATAAAGTAGCTGCTTAGTAAATAGTGACTGCTACTTATAATGAGATTGGGGAGGGGTTATGTTGAGAGTGATGAGAAGATGTTTAGAACAAACCCACCCACGAGAGAGGTCCATTTGTGATACCTGGTACACGATGGGCCTGCTCAGTTCACCATGGTTGGGGTCCTGAACTTCTTAGCTGTAAAAAGTGGCCTACGTGTCCAGCCCACACATCTTTTCCCTTGGGAAGTTGCCTTCCTCCCAACCACGTCAGACACTCCGTATGGTCATCCCAACTTTAAAAGAGAGATGCACAGAGATGTCTCTGAGTTTCCAGTACAGGTGAAAACATGACTTTCAACTGTGCTTTTTTTTGTGAAGTTCTTTTCCTCTGGGCAGAAATGTCCACTAACAGATGGACTGATGAGCGTACTTCAAGAGAGGAAGTACCTGGAGAAATCGTTCCTCACTCAGATTTTGGTAATGCCCTTGATCATCTCAAGAATTTCTAAACATTGTTTTAACTCACTTTAATTAAAGAAATAAAACTCTAAATGACAAAAAGGCATTGCGTCTCCACAAACCTTTTAATCACTGGCTCTGAGTAAGCAAGTTTTGTTAAGAGGGAACAAGGATTGAATATTAAATCATAATCCAGTCAGCAGGTTTCCTTTCTCATTTTTTTTCTTTTTCCCAGTTCATGGACCACTTGAGTAGTGCAAATGCTCCAGAGTAAACCACTGTGTGGCACAGAAACACCCCCTGGAGTTCACGAAAAGATTGGTAGTGTTCTTGAAGCAAAGCAGAGGGGCCATTTCAGACTCATATCACATATGATATGGTCTGGTCTATAAAAACACACCAGCTCTTGGGGTGGACTGCTTGCTCACCACCCTTACACTATCCTACCCACTTTCCCAGGCATTGCCTTGCTCTGAAGAAAGTTGCACTCATCTATCATATTCATCTTTAAGAAGCTGCTTCTTCACATCCAGTCTTCTCCCCATCTCTCAACAAAAAAGTGAGGGTCAGTCATTGGCACTTCCTTTTGGAAAGCTTCCAACTTAATATATAAACATTGTCATCTTTCATCCATCTGTCTATCGATTTATACAGCTAGTTCTCTGTTGAATGATCTAATCTATCTATACTATGTGAATCGAGCCCTTATGCAGTGAGAAGTCTCTCCTAGGTCACACCACTTTGAAAAATATTTGTCCTTTCAAGATGTTGCCTGGCTAAATGTTCTTTAGCGATAGATTTCAAAAGGATTCTTTAATCCTACACAGTGTCACCAGCCTCAGTCTATGTAAGTTGAAGTCATATCCTCTAAACTTTAGGAGCAAAATATCCCATAGATTTCACATGCCATGAAATGACCATTAAATGAGAGTTAAGAGGTGTCTGATTTAATCACTGAGCTTTGTGGTTGAGGGTTATTTTGAAATTGTTTATGATGATTTTATCAGCCCACTTGAGTTAATGTTGAATTTTGTATTTAACAGGACCTGCCAATTTCCCATCTGTTGGATTTGAGTAATATACAAAATTCCCGTAATGAGTTGTAATCCCTTTACTATGATTATCAATGTACAGTACATACATATGGTGCACCTAGGCCCACAGACGATGGCTGGGGGTTTGGGCTCAACATTATCTTCATATACTTCCCAGTTGCCTGATGTTTCTCTTTCTGGTTTCAGATTATGTTCCTCAAACTTGCCATGATAGAGAACGTACTTATTGGTGGGGATTTACTCAAATCTGAGGCATTTGTTAGACTTTCAGATTCTGATCCAATAGCTGCCCTTGGCTTTTTGTTTCTTTCACCCTAATCCTCTCTCACTGCCTTGGATAAAGATTGAAAGCCCCTACCTATGTCAGTGTGATGAAAAATCTGAATCCCACCAGTTGAGTTCCCTGATATCACTCTAGAATCTGAGAAGGAAGCTTGCATAGGACTGAGAAAGGAAATGTGTGGATTTGCCCCTCCAAAGGAGTGGAGTACAAATCCTGAAATTTACATGAGCTAATGTAAGAATGGATTTACTGATCTTAAAACATCTGCATTTGCAGGTAGGAGATGCCCATGTGACATCTTCCCAAGTCGAAATTCATTGGCTCATTGTCCTCCAAGGCAATTCATGGATGCATATAAATTTCTCAACCATGAATCAGTAAGATGAGCACCCTACTGATTCTGACAAAATTAAAACCAAGTTCTTCCTCCCCAAAGGGTGACAAAGGTTCAGAAAGGAGGAGACTAGTGAGCCTTGCTGAGAAATAGTTCTCCATTGATAGATAATATAGGTGGCCTTCATCTGTGACTTGAGCACAGAGAAAAAGATGACTACATTACAGTCTAGATAATAAAACACCAAAGGCATACAAATCAGGATGCTTAATGACTTTCCTATGACTGCCCCACCTTGCTCCTTGCACCAGGGAGAGCAATGTCTTCTAGTCCAGTGCCCGGACTTAGCATTTGAGCAACTCCATGGGGTGGGACCTACCACAAATAAGCCCACCTCACAAATGTACAGGCTCTGGGGCAACAGCATCATTTTAATTGCTCCCAAATGTCATAAAAATCTAGGGATCCATGTAGGGAGGAAAGCCACCTCTACAGTAGGAAAGGCAGAACCAAAAACAATCCTAGTTCTCAATGTTTCCACCTGTTTGGTGGTACATGGTATTCCTTTTGCACAGGATCATGACTTTTATTCCATGATCCAGATTATATCAGTTAAGGTAATATTAGCCACTGTAACAAATAGACACCAAATTTCTTTCTTTTTCTTAAAATACTCCAGGCATGTATTAGGCCATAGATAGCACTGTTCTTCATGGCCATTCAGGGACCCACGACAACAGAGGTTCTGCCATCTTCAACATGTGACTTCCAAAGTCACCAATCCAGTCAGCCAAAATGGGGGGAAAGCATGGAGGAGCCTGGATGTCATGCTAAGCCATTAACATGGTCTAGAACTCATTCACATGGTCACACATAACTGCAAGGGAATCTGGAAAATATAGACTAGTGGGTACCCAGAAAGAAGAGGAAACAAATTCTTGGTGAAGAGCTGACAGTCTCCGCCCTCTCCCCCTCTTCCCCAGCTTATAAGGCAGAGATCCCTGGGGAAAGTAAAGCATTGGCTATTCACGTTAGTGACTGGCACCAGGTTTTGCTAGGAAGAAAAGGACAAGAGAACTATGAGGAGGAAGGTGAAAGAACAATATCCCAAATGGTGGCAGTCGTGAGGGGACAAGGCTATAACTGATGGACCATCATGTTTTTTACAATGACTTCTCAGCAGGATAATGTCATCCTGAACCATTCACAAGGTCCTGCTTGTACTCAGCGGTGTGATGCCTGGCAGGGGAGGAGCTAAAACCCATGGCCAGGGAACAGATCTAAGTGGCTCACACAAAGGGATGGAAACTGTGAGCCTCAGCGATAGACATGGAAAAGATCACAAAATTGACTTCCTTGCAGAGTTAGCTTTGAAAGAAAGAATGAATATGGTCAATTTCAATTCATGGAGGCCGGGTCAGACACAGCATGTAGAAAAATCCAGGTGTCTTCACTCCTGAGCATCCATCACCACAGGCTAAAGGAGCCATTGTCCTTCTTAATCAAAGATGGCATCAGAAGGGTCAACAGCCAATCAGATTAACAAATAAATACTTTCTTTGCAACAGACACAGACTGATCTGAAGTGGAGCCCAAAACACTATGCAACTTTTAGCCAAAGAAGGTACTCCATCACTTAAGGTAAATGACCATTTGGTGTCTTAGAAAGTACATTCTCCCACTCATCTAATAGGCTGTAAAGTTATTATTGATTTATAGGCTAATAGTCTATAAAGTTATAGATTATTATAGATTATAGATTTGTAATTCAGTGTCGCTTTACATTTTTCCTTTTGGTGATCTGATTTTTGGCTACTTAGCTTTAGGTAACTGTGCAGCACTTTCCTGATGGTTTTAACCACCCATTCTCTCCACATGTCAACCCCACAGTCAGGGTGAAATAGCTAGCGAGCAAACCAAACTCCATGCCACTTTTAGAGATCCATTATTGCCATGTATATGCTATGCTGCAAAACGTAGTGTAGCTTCCAAAACTACCCAGCTTGCTTTTAGGGGCTGAGTCACTACAGAATCAATGTCGTCAAATCATATCTACTTAGATAATCATTATCCTTTGAGTAGAGTGATGTAATGGGAAATGTGTGGAATTTGGAGTCAGGCTGCCCCTTGCCAGTTATGTGCAGTTAAACAGATTATTTAACCTCTCTGAATTTCAGATATCTATTCTGTAAAATGGCTCCTAATCTCAAAGGCAAAATTATAATGCCTACCTTACATACCATTATAAAATAAAAAGTAGTAAGTGCTTTATTGACTATCATATGCTAACCATTTTATATATCTTGTTTAACCCTTACAACTATTCCTTGAGTTAAGCATTATTCCCACACCCTCCATTTTATACGTGAGAAAACTGAGGCTTTTAGATGATCTGGCCAAGAACCTAGAGCTAGTAAAACGTAGAATTGGGATTTGAACCCAGAGCTTTCTCATCCAAAGTACATAGTCTTAATTACTATGCTGAGAAGCTAAAATGAGATACTCTAGGCAAATGATAGTACTTTGCCTGCAGAAAGTACTCAGAAAAATGTTAATCTTCTTCCTTTTTCTCCTGTACTTTTATTGTTAACATCCTAAATTACAGCTTTCTTTTCTGTGCTCAGATAATTCATACTGCACTTGTAGTTGGCTTACTTTCATTCACATTCACTTAATAAATATTTACTGAGGGTTTACTATGTACCCTGTCCTATGCCAGACACTGGGCATGCAGCGGTGAATACAAAAACACAATTCCCCCAATCCTTAATGCACTTGTAGCAATGCCAGCTGTGTCCTCCAGGAGTCTCTGAAAATAGAGACTGAGCCACAGGACACTTCTTTAAGATGGATTAATACCATAGCATTTGCAACTATAATATTATGTTACCTTGGACACCAGGCAATTAGCAAGTAATTAAATCTCCCTTGGTCTGAATACACCTGCAACCAAACTGTCTGCTAAAGTTCTGTTACACTCGTTAATTAGCATGAGTTGAATGACAGCATAATCAGAACGGAAATACTTCCTCTTGGAGGCTAGGAGTAAATGATTAAAAAGTGGAATATGCTTTTAATACCTTTAGCTTGGGTTTATATTAATGGAGATTGTATGGAAGGGCCATTTATCAATATCAACGTCTCTGGCGATGAATGTGTCTAGGGAGAATTGACATATGCTGGTATGTACAATCCTCCATTTGACGTCACAAAAACTTTGAAAATAATTGTTGCTCAGTCATCGTCTGAATGCTTCCAACAGTAATAGCCATCTCTCAGAGCTATTAGCGAGGGCACTACCACCTGACTGAGTACAGGAGTACGCATTCGAGAAGCCACAATTTTATTTTTATGACCACCTACTAGAAAGACACTATAGAAAATAAAGTGTTCTCATCCTATTTCTCTCCCCTCCTTTATATTACCTGTCAATAGACTCTCATGTCAGCCTAGATTAGCTGACACATCAGGACTGTTGCCATACAACTGCCGAACCGTCTGTTCCCCGCGCCTTCCCCATGATATCATGAGGCAGTGTCTGGAAAGCTGAGACCCGGTGGAATAATGTCGGTGAAGCTTCCTTGGGGGAGTGTCCCGGAAAGCTGGAAACTGATGGAATAATATCAGTCAGGCTCTCTTATCTGATGGTTTCAGTACAGTGATTCCATCCCCTGGGGCTGTGCGTGTGTGTGAAGGCACAGTACGTGTTGGAGCACAATGGGGACTTTCGGGAAGAACAGCCAGTCAGGCCTGTGACTCGTGGACCCTGGAAAAAACAAGCCTTACTTCCGTGTATGATTACTAAGAAAAGCCATGTGTTGGCCCGATTCGGGGCTCAGTCCTCGAGGCTTGAGTCCCTTGGCCCCACTTGCACTCTACTCTTGTCTTCTGTCTTTCTTAACCTTGCGCCGCCCTTCTCGTTTCCCACTGCTCTTGTCGTGCTGGATGCGACGCAGGACAAATTCGCTTTTTGGCTATAGATTATTTTTTTAATAAATGGAGAAAAATATTCAATAGACCTCTAGAAATTATGTTTCCCCTTTTGAAATTCTTTCGCTCTTTGATGAATAGATTGCTTTAAAAGCTTCAGTGAGAAGTATCATATTATCCTGTGTTATCTGCCACTAGGGAGCCTGTGAAAGTCTCCAACTGGGGACAAAAAGTCACCGTCTGGGCTGTGTGACTGGTTCATTGTACATGCTCTGCTGGACCTTCCACTGTTGAATCAGTAGCCCTCATCCCTCCACCCAGGGCCCAGGCAGGCGGGCTCCAGCCTTGCAGCCTTCAAGAAAGGCCATGGATCAGGACTTCTGCCGTAACAGTGAGTTAGAAACAGACTCAGGACAAAGATGTCCGAGAGCCCACTCTGGGTTTTTCAATGTCTATTATTCAAGACATTTGCTGGCCCTTAAACCAAAGCTCAATGGACAGACTTCAATGTTTCAAGCTCTAAAGGAATTTAGCTTAATGCTAATGTAGGAAAAATTCCCTAGCCACTCATGTAACTTTATTAGACAAAGTGGAGCATGCCTGCTCTTAAAGAAGAAGAAAAAAGACATTATTTTCTTTATCAGAGATTGTGCTACCCTAGAAAGGGAATGCATTTGAAGTAGCAAATGTAGACGTTTCAGGCAAATGTGTACTTTGTCTTCAAATGAACAGCTTTCAAAATGATCTTGGTTAAGCTCCCTTTTATTTTTATCTTTTATTCCCCTACAATGCCAGCTAAGGTTACCCATCTCCCAACAGCTACCAAATGGACCAGTAATTGTAAGGCTCGGTGACTTAATTAGACTCATTCTAAACACTCACATTTTTATCAATTAGTTAATGGGCTAAAGAGAGTCTTTTTGTTGGAGCCAGGTCATTTGGAAGCTAGAGGCTTCTTGAGGGCAAGAAGCTGAAGAACCACAGCGTTAATATCTGTAATTAACCTCACAAGTCCTAGGTTGTTCAATTAGGAATGACCTCCCTTCCATATGCCTTTTGTTAGATGCGTTTTTAATGTGAAATAATCACTGAAGAAAAATGAACCAAAAAAAAAAAAAATGCCTTAAAAAAATAGACTTCAATGAAAACAAAACAAAAAGTTCTTTAAGTGTTTCTCAGTTATTTATGCAACTAAGGTTATTAATTGGTGGCTTTATCTAAAAATAATAATTCTGGGTTTTTCAAATCAGCAGTGCTTCTGATTATAGATATGGAGGAATCTTTGAAAATAGGGTTTTGTCCAATCACACAGGCCAATTCTAAAACAAAGAATGTGTTGTGCTTCTGCAAAAGTTTAATCATTGATTACTATTTGTAAATTATTGCCTTCAACTTTTTTAGCACAAACAATTCTAGTTACTATTTCCATGTGAAAGAAGCTTCCACCTTGTGCCTATGGTTATAATAATAAATAAATACTAGATGCATTAAATCGAGGATTATTTTGTTTCTTAGTAAGCTAGTCAACTTCTACTCTTAAATCTATGGAAAATTCTTAAACTGTACACTTAGCCCCACTTACTGATTACTGATAAAATGTGAAGTGGCCTTACCCATAAATAAAGACTAGTATTCACAAAAATAATTGATCTGTAAGGAAGGGATAAAATAATTTATAAATTAAAATATACAAAAGAGCACACTGAGTGATCTACCAGGGAAAATCCACACCCTCGAGGAATATGCACCATTATTTTTCATTTCTAACTAAATCTGTACATTGCTATCATCCAGCAACATCAGTACTTTGAATTTAAAGGAAAAAGATATGTTCATTTTGAATCCAAACACATCAAAATAGTAGCAGTTACAAAGATAACTTTCTCGTTTTCTGTTTGGCGAGAAACAGAAATGGTTTGGTCTACCATTTGTAGACTAGAAAATTAAGGACGGAATTTGCAAGAACCATGCAAAACCGAGAGGAAATGACTGGTTTTCAGGCTTTGAACAAGAAAGGAGCATCAACTATCATTTGAGAAAATCTGATTGTGTCAGGCATTCATCACAAACTTTGAGTCCTATTTATTGCCCGCAGTCATCAAAATTAAAGACACCAAAACAGCTGGTAAAGTGGAGCGGTTCCCTGCTCTGCTGTAATTGTGTACATGGACCAGCAGCAATTTACATTTATTGTTATGGCCAACAATTATATTGTGCATGCTCAGTAAATAGGATGCTCGGCTGCGCTTCATAAATGTGCCCTTTGTTTCCTTCATCATTAGGCAGACAGTCCGTTCTGTACAATGTCCAACTTCCAGACAGGTGGAATAAGGAGGTGGCATCTGTCTAAATATTGAATGCCACGCTTCCCCCATCTGCTGTAATAACAGTGCCGGGTCTGCTTGGCTTCAGTTATCCCCTTCTGCATACAACCAGTCAGCCATATGCCCTATATAGTACACGTGCCACCAGAGCGACGGGGCCTATTTTGCAGCCTCTGAGTTAGTAACCAAACAAGTCGGTGGGGGAAAAGATGAGAGGTGGAGGTTGCAGGTCAGGCACGTGCAGGAATCAGCAGGTGATGGTCAATACGACCACTGAGAGCTGCTCAAAGAACCAATAGAAAAGGCCTTCAAAAGTCAATGGCCAGCACAGAGCACACTGCCAATCAAATTTTACAGGGCATACCTTCCAGGCTGGGCAAATAAGAAGATTTAGAGCACATGGCAGTTCATCGTTTATAATCCTGTCTTAGCCCAGCATGGCTTAGTGATAGTTCAGTGACAGATGATGAGCACATGACAGCTGCAGGATCTTATACAAACGCATACAGTAAAATTAAAATTAAATTAGTGACACACGTGTACACATTGGTTGTGCAACAGTTACACAATCTGTTCGGGAACTCTCATAGACTCTGCCACTATGCCCTCAATTCAGGGTGTCCATAAGCACTTTCAGAAAGTACCCAGGAGGTGGGCCTAGCCAGGAAGGGCCCTTCCCTTGGGCAAAGGTGAAATTCAAAAGGCCTCTAAGGCAGATGAAGGTGCTCAGGTTCCTACACACAAAAATGGTAACATTTAATGATATTTCCAATTGGCCTAATTAAAATTGAGGATTTTGAGTATTTGACGGAGAGGGGAAAAATGCCAACCCAACAGAAAGAAGTAAGTGTATTGGGCCTGGAATAAGTCATTAACTACTTTGCTCCTTTCAATCTGTAATCTGCTGGTTTTACTAGTGACAGATTTTATTTGTTGTAAAAACATGAATGCCTATGCTTGAGAACTCTAATTTGAGTGTAACTTCTATCGTTTTAATTTTCTGTGTCCTCTGCTATACACTAAAAATGTTCTTTCATTTGTCTGAATATTTGTTTAGGTAACATCATGATAAAGGGGTTTCTCAAATTGTGTTTCTCTGTGAAACCTTATAAAGGTGTTCCATATTTTGGGAAATTTACGTTTTAAAATTTTTAATTTTCTTCCCTTGACCCAACCCATTTCAAAAGGATTTGTGATGAAATTGATCAATTTACATTTGCTTCTGCTCTGGTTTTAATAAAAACCACTGTGTTGGTAAGCAAAGATGTTAGATAAAAAAAGAAAGCAGTTTTGGCTCTTGAGCTGCTTGTCACAACTCTGTACGATATCATTTTCTTCTGAGTATATTAGTCCTACATGCATGTCTTATTGAATTCACAATCTCCATGTTCCAGAAAAGAGTTTGTAGGAAAAAAACATTAGTGCAGACAAATATTACACTTAATGATTTTAAATATTTTTATAGTAGTCTTGAAAAAAGTTAACTTCCTTCTCAGGAAATCGACTCAAATATAATAAAAATGTTTCTTCCAAATGTCCAGATCTGTTTACACTTCATGAAATCTAATCAAGAGTTATAACTTCACAGTTCTGAATGTTTATGAGCATTTATTCTGTATATAATTACTTTATAAATCGTCTATATTTTAACATGTAAAATTACTCATGGTGGTTTTTTAAAGACCACTTTAAATTATTAGAACATTATATCAAAATTAATGTGTTATAAGTGGTTATTGTTAATCTTCACAGCACCTCTTTGAACACTATGATTGACTAATGCAAGAAAGCACTAAAAGGAATAATCAATTTGACCAAAGTTACATGCAAAAAAAAAAAAATCATTGGTAGAGTTAAGATTCAAACAAAGAACTTATTACTTTCCCTTTTAGACTTTTATTATAGACTCAAAACTTCCTCACTTCAATTTAAATTCCTGTTTCACCTTTTGGGTCTGCTCCTCTGCTTTAAATCACCTGTGTCTCCCATATTACTAAACATGAAGAATCCGTGTGAATGTACTGGTGAATAAACAAAAGGCCAAAAAGTGTTTATGGTGGGTACCAAAGTCTGACTTCTAGATGCTTTGGAGCCATCTCTAAAAAATTGAAAGAACCATGTTTTCCTAAGAATGAAATCTTACCCATCAATGCTGATGGTGTTTTAAAGATTTAAGATTTATCGGAGAATTTCAAATTCTCATGAGGTAAATAATAAAATTACCTCCTGTTTTCTAAAATAAAAACCTTCGGACATTTCCTCTTTGATTTCTATGTGATATGGAGCTTTTCTTGAGGTCAGGTTCTACTGAGTATACACACATATGTCTCAATTAAAAAGATTTCCTGGGGCCATTCTTTAAACACACACACACACACACACACACACACACACACGCAACTTTCATAAGCAACTGTTTTATGTTTATTTGTTACTGCTGTTTAACCAAAATTTCTGCCGAATCCTAATTCTCTGTCATGTTCCAAGAAAGGCTGTCACACACGGTTTTGCATTGATCCTACATGCTATTTGGTGGTAGAGTACAGAAAAGCTCTAGAGAACACAAATTCTATGACAGTCTACATTTAATGTTAGGTGGCAGAGGCCCTTGCTTGAAACAAAGTGAAAAACAAATGACAATGTTCAATCTATATCACTAAGCCTTTCTGTGGTGTATCCAAACAGGCTGAAAATCTGCCAGCTCCAACGCCAAGTATTCAAATTAGATTCCTGGTTCATCCATGTCACATGTGTGGTCTGCGTACCTGTGAGCACAAAAGCCAGAGAGCTCACCGTCCCGACCAGTGCGAGGCTTTGAGATCGCTAGACAGTGATGTGGACTTTCGTGCCAAAGTCTGAATAAAGTAGAAAATGAGCACTGATAGTAACTAATATGGGTGTCCTATTAAAAATATATACACATCCGTTTTTGATAAATAGGACCCGACAGAGAAAGCATCCAGAGATCAAGGGTAGTCAGATTGTTGTAAAAGTTGTCCAAGGGGGTGAAACGTCCTCCCCACAATGCGAAATAGTAATAATCACTGCAGGTGGTTTCAGGTTCACCGAAAAATGACACAAATTATAAAAATGCCAAAAAAATCATTAGGCCTATCATTGGGGTGATGGTGTGGCCATGACTGGCACAAGGTTGCCCTGTGGAGGGCATTTTTGGAGTTCCTCTGCATCCCATCCATGAGGATAAGCTAAACTCTTTGCTAGGTGGACAGCCACAGGGAGAGGCCAGTAGAGAATGATCTCCCTCATCACTAAACAAATCTGTACCCCCCAAAATCTCCTTGTTATTATTATTCCCAGCCCCAGTTCTTCATTAGAAATAAAAGAGTTGTACTCGGGAGCCAAATCTGAAATGATGAATATTCTTAGAGGGAAAGAAGAAAGAAAGATTTAGCAGGTCACCCTTTTATTACTGTTATGATTACTCTTGATTACTTAGCACTTACCTGGCACTTTATTTTTTCCAAGTGCTTTACAATCCTTAATTACTTAATCTTGAAATATATTTAGAAAGGCACTTGAATTTATTTGCCACTGCTATTCAAAACCGATTTTGCCCCATTTTCAGTCCCCACTCGTGGAGGTACAGTGTCTTCCCGCTGGGAAGTGAGGTGCAGAAAGGGGTGGCTGATAGGAAGGAACTCCTGACGAAAAATGGAGGGGTAGGCAGGCGAGGAGAAACCAGCCTGTGTTCAAATAACAATAATCAGCAATGACTACCACTCTCTCCTTCTCTTTGGCATTCTTTGCAAATCTAGCATCTTTCAACTTTTTAAATAATCAGTAATTTATAAAATGCAATAAATATATATTATGCATACCATACACACAACAGATTTTTCTGACTGAATTCTGTTGCTTGTCATGCAAATAGGTAATCCTGAACCAATTAAAAAACAAAGGCAAGTTGTAATGTAGTAATGAAAGTTTCTGGATGCCAGCTCCTAGGCATAGGGTCCTTAAAGACAGAGAAGAAAAAAGGAAAAGAAACACGGAGAACAATATCATCATTCTATCAGCAGTTAACTTAAGTCTACTTATGCATGATCAAAGACTGCAAATATAGTTTAAACAGCATGAAATAATCGCTGGGTTTACAATATGAAATGATTTTTAAAAGCAAAACCGACAACAATCCTGGTGCCACAATGTTCGGCGACTAGACTAATTTTGTGATGCACAGCCAAGCTGAGGTAGTGGTAGGGAAATTAGGGTTAAGAGGCTAACCTCCCTCCTGGGTTCCCTTTGAAGATTTCTATATTCGGGGAGAGACGGTAATGAAAATATTTTACCTCCCCTATTGCAATTAGGTCAGTGGGCCAAAGAAAAAAGCTGCTCACAGCATCACACACCAATGCAATTGCAATCCCAAAAGAGGGAAAAGGGACAGGATTCAGCCCCATTGCCTACACTGGAAAGGCCAGTGCAATGGCATCGAACAGGTCTTCCTCTTCTGGCTCAGACCTGTTGACAAAAGAGTGAGAGACAGAAGCACCAGCTTCCTTCTTGAGCTTCTCACACCAGACGAGCACCCACACCAACAAGGAGAATGGGGAAACCAAAATAAGCCGTGCCCAGAGCTTGGAGGGGAGGACCTGTCTTCATAAAGATGAAAAGGATGGCCCTTGCGTCCAAATTGCCTGATGAGTCCTTAGTAAGAAATAAAAGTCATAATAGGAAAGACCCATCTATCTGGCGGCATTGTTGTTACTGTTTTTCTATTTTCATTTCAGACAGTGGTGAGGCGAAGGAGTGGCATATAGAAAAATTTGGAGAGCAGAAACTTAATAAAAAGCGCTAAACGTGACAGCACTTATGAAAAAGATTAATTACTAGGAGTAAAGAGGCCTGATGCCAGGAATTTATAGGATTGATACAAATGCGATGCCCTGCTGGGCTGCTAGGCCCATAAAATGCAACCCTAATCTTCAGGCCTATTGTTGTTTTTGCAGAAACAACAGGCTTCAGCCATGACAACAAAAGGGTATATAATAGAGTTTCAGTAGGGGGAGAAAATCACTATAGCTATGGAAAATAAACACATTTAGAGAATCTGTGTGTGAGCACCTAACCCAACCTTCCCTTAAAGCGCCAATGGCTACAGAGTGAAGGTGCTGTTGTATTTATCTCGGAGACCAGCTGAAGAAAGGAGGACCAATTAGTGAGCAGAAATGGGGCCGCTCACTGCATAGCCTGCAGTTCCGATTGGTACTGGACAGATAGTTTGTTCTTTAATTGGGAAATAATCCAGCTGCCTTCTTAAATAAGAGAATTGCCTTTGTAAACACACAGGAAGACCTTTGCCGACAATCACTTTAGTTCCTTGTAAACATTTGTAAAGTACCCCTCCCCCTTATGTTTTGCTTATGCATCTTGCCCATCTCTCGTAATTGATGTGTCTGACATTCAGAAATACTTTGTGAAACCACAAATTAGTCATGGCAGGAGCAAGAAAAGAAGCTCAACTCGGCAATTGGATTACACTAACCAATCGGACCGGTGTCTGCCTTTGTTTGGACTCGCCACATTGATGATAGAGACAACATCCATAACTAGTAATTTGAGGTTTGCACTACATTTCATGTTTAAAATCACACACATTTTTCTGGAGACCAACTGAAGGGAAAACATTGTGTTTTTCCATGTTTGTGTGTCTGTAACATCTTTTAAAAGTGTGACGGGGCATATGGAAAAACACCTCCTCCAAGTGCAACCTGTGTTTCCATACAAGTTACCTTGACATTCTCCATCACTCAGAGGGTTCGCTTATAACATATGGTGTCTGTTTTCACACGCTAACAGTGACTTTTTAATTTAAAGGCAGCCATAATCAGCGGTCCTAAATCCTCACTGTCTCCGGGATTAATTATGGGCACTAGGCAGCAATAGCAATCCTCTCCTGATAAGCTGCATCAAGGAGCTGGCAAGAGGAGAAAATAGGCCTTTCAAGGTTAGAGAGTAACTAGACCTGACATACACAGGTCTTTCGTGACACTCATTTCAAATCGGAGTATTAGTGATAAAACAGCCTCCATCTTAGGGCTTCTTAGTAAAACATCCTACATGCAAGAAATGCCATTTCTAAATGCTTTGTATTTATTCCTCTCAGTAGCACAATTGAAAGCCACAAACCCCCACCTCTGGAATGACTCAGCAGTTATTAACCAAACAAATAAACAAAACCATGAAAACAAAAACCCATAGTCAGAATAATGGACCAAGCACCAGCTGTGGTTCTATCGGTCAGTGGCTGCCCAGCTTCACAAACTGGAACCTGCAGAAACACAGGCTACACATGTCCAGGCCACCCGGCCTCACCATGGATAAAGAGAATTGCGGTCTCTACCCACAGATGAACAGGGCAGCCACAGTGTAACTGACCACAAACCTACCTATGCTCCCCGCAATTTGTAACGTAAGATGGATCTCTTGGTCACAATCACTCATGCAGACTTACTCACATAATAAGATGCTTGAGCCACCGTATTGTTTTAGCAATATATTCTTCTACCTGCTTCAAAAGACTGGAGAAGGATTTCTTGGGATCCTTTCCAGTCCTATTTCTCAAAATCTAAGGTGTTTGGCTGAAGCAGATTGATTGTATCTTCAGTACTTGTTCAGGTATGCACTTGAGAACACCTACAACATACCCAGCACTGCGCTCAGGCTGAGGGTACAATGGTATGCAAAAACAGCGGGGTTTCTGCCTTCGGAGGGAGGGGTGCAGAAGAGAAAGGAGGCCAGATCATTCCAGGATTGAGGAAAGCCTCCTTGAGGAAGTCACTTTAGAGATGCAATCTTGAGGAGTAGGAATTAGCAGGGCGAGGCCAAAGAGGGGAAGTGGAGGGCACAGAATGGGCAGAGGTCCTGAGGGGGGTTGAAAGCAGATTCTTTTAAGAAACTGAAAGAAAGCTGGTGACTCAAATCCTAAGAGTGAAGGGTTCCTGGTGCTAGAGGAGGTGACAGAGGCAGGCAGCTGTCCCACTGTAGGGTGGTCTTGCGTAATTACAGAAACTCAAAGCCTTTTTTTCATTCTAAGTACTTGCAGAGTCTTTTCAACTGCATTATGAATAACAGTGAAGGCTCTTACTTTGGAAACTCTCACAGATTTAACTACCACCAAATACTCACAAATAAAGTAGAATATAGAAACCAAGGGTATACAGTCTGAGCTGTTGAGACATCCAACTCCTGTTTTGCAATTTACACAACAGTTTAAAGGCTTAACCACCTAAGAAATTCAAAACTGTAGCCAAAATGTTCTCACATGCAGGTTAGTTCTCCTTGTGTGCAGGTTCGTCTCTGAGTTAGAGATTTCACTAACACATAGATGATTAAACTCTTTTTAGAACTGGCCTATATTCAACAGAATTTTAGTCTTTTATGGATAAAACTTTGATTCTCTCATAACTCAAAATTTGTTTCTTAGTGTCTTCTTGTTAATTATTAAGTTATCCGAGAGATTTTAAGCTAAATATCAGTGCTGAGATACTGTCCTATACCTAATTCCTGAAATACAGACAAACTCAAACTTGTTATGAGATCGAATCCTTTTGCCAAAATGGACGAAAGGATTGAGGTTGTTGTAGATATACAATTACATAAGGAATAGTTTTATACGTTATTGGAAAGGGGACTCCATGAAAGGCAATGCAAGGGAGCATCATAAATAGGGAGGGGTTGACTACTATGTTTCTCCCAAAATAAGCCCTAGCATGATTTTGCAAGATGACATCCCCTGAACATAAGCCCTAATGCGTCTTTTGGAGCAAACCTTAGTATAAGACCCGGTCTTATTTTCAGTATTACAATTGACTCAAACATCACTAATGAGACATCTTTGTTTTTCCTAGCCTAATTACATATGGGCATTACTGATATCCAAGACAGCATTCAGCACTAAATTTTGCCTTTTCTCAATTCATAATAACCTCCAACATATCTGAGTCCATATTTCATCGATTCTTCTAGGTCTTTCTCAAGCTCCTCCAGTTCTTTCTAAGATCTATCTGGGATCTTGTCTCCCATAGTTAGTATCTTACTAATGTTTAATGCATTGCCTTCTTACCCTATATTCTCGTTTCTTTTACTAAGCCCCTCCTCATTAAAAAAGAAAAAATTTGTTTTTGTCCCGAGGCAAGTACTGTTTTGTATAAAGGCAGTGTTCTTGTCTTTTTCTACCAAATAGGGACCTCTCTCCTCCCTGTCCTCTCTTCAACAAGAAGCAGCAGATTCACCATCTGGTCTTTGTTCTCTAAAGTTCCTACAGGATTCTAGCACCCTTTCCCTCAAGAGCTGTGCTTAATTTTCAGGAACAGGAACTGAAACTTCAGGAACACTCTGCCCTTTCAGTTGCTGAAGAGCAACTGTCACAATAAAACCCATTCAGTTTATCCAGAAGCCTGTTAATTACCTAGCTCCCACAGCAACCCTCCAGGCTAGTGGCTTTTTGGCCATTTCACTTATCATTAGCACTTTCAGCAGAAAAAGAACAAAAACAACCAGAAGGCTGAAACTCCCATAGAGCAGGCTTGGTTCCTCCCCCTGTGTATTCAGAATCTCATAATTTTGGAATTGGAAAGGGCTTTGGGGATCACCTAGCCCATCCCAAACCCGAGGAAACAGAGGCCCTGGACTGCAGACTCCAAGGACAGAGCGCTGATAGGATGGCAGCGAGGACTTTAGCGCTCGACTACTGGCTCCTGATCCTGTGTCTTCTTCTTCATTGTAGACAGTCTTCTGGAACAGGAGGTAGAGGCTTGGAGTTCTAGTTTCATCGTATCTTCCTTCTGACATTGTAGTTTTAGGGAATCACATCACCCTTCTGAAGCCCAGGATGGTAACCCCTACCTTACCTATTTCACAGAGTTACTATACAGGATAGTACTTTAAAATCTATAAAGAGATTTGTTTGTGGGTTTCTTTGTTTGTTTGGAGGGCAGAAAAAATATTTGAAATACTGTAGTGAAAGGTATCTGGGCCCCGATAAGATAGCAAACAACTCAGGATAAAACCAACATTAAACGTCAAACCTCGAGGTGCCACTGAAGTGACAGGGGGACTGATGAATCCCAACATTAAAGACTTGAATTCTCCCCTGGATAAAGCTACACAGGGACCGGAGGAAAGGGAGGGCAGACAGGGTCAGGTGTCACACATGTGACACGGGCTCGGGAGGCAGCCGGCTCCTGCTGTGCACTTTCTCTCCCCCACAGCGCCCTGCGAGGTCCCCTCCAGAAGCTATCACTGCCCAGGGTAGACATATCAATGCCAGCCCAGCATTAGTTGGAGGTACTATCAGGACAGGCTCGAGGTAATATAACCCAGTTATAGTGAGGAGCTGTTATTAACAGAATCTATATGCTTACTGATCCCAATGAAAATTTCAAGAGGACTTTTTGAAACAATGGGCAAACTTATTCTAACTTGTATATGGAAGAATAAAGAACCAGACGTGGCCAAGATACTTTTGAAAAAGAAGAGCAAAGAGGGAGGTGCCTGATTCACCCCACAAAATATTCAGAAATGCAATAAAGCCCTGGTAACAATAATTTTTGTTTAACGAAAGTTTGGTACACACAGGAATGGAACAATGAGTCAGAATAGTCTAAAATAAACAAACATGTAATATTATTATTTAGAAATATGTGATATTTCTCTTGTGTGCCAAGAACTTTGTGCATAAGAAAAGTATCATGAAAAATCAGTGAAGAAAAGTTGGATTATTTAGACTATGATTCAGCATTGGAAAACTGATTCACTATATGAAGAAAAATGAAATGATCTCTACCTAAAAAGATGAAATTCGGAGAGAATTAGAGATATCAATGTGAAAGATAAAACTAAAAAGCTAACATAAAAAAAATTGGAGAACACCTTTGTGAACTTAGGGTGAGGAAGGATGCATTTTCTAAAATTTAAAGTCATAAATCATAAGAGGAAAAACTGACAGACTTAATAAAAATATAATAAAGTTATTATTTAACAAAGGACACCACAAACGTAACAAATGGGTGACATATAAGGAAATGATATTTGTCCTGAGTAATTAATTTCTAGACTACACAAAGAACTTCTGCAGATCAATAAGAAAAAACCATGAACTCCAATAGAAAAATGGTCCAAAGATATAAATATTCAATTCATAGTAAAGGAAATAGAAAGAGCTAATAAATACATGGGAAGATAGGCAACACTAATAATCAGAGATATGTAACTTAAAACAACAATAAAATAACCTTTTAAGTCCATCAGATTGGTACAAAATTGGAAAGTCAGATAATGTCCAGTGTTGGAGACGATTTAGGGAATTATGAACGCTCATATAGTACTACTGGTGGGAGTATAGACCTAGAGGCAGTTATGCTACAATATAAAGTGATGCTATTTACAGTATATACCTGAGAGAAATTCTCACACAAGTCCCCAAATGATCATGTACAAGGATGTTTATGGCACAGTGTAAGTTTCATTACACTGAAGATTTCGAATAAGGTACACCCAAAACAAGATAGATGCAGGTAAGATAATTATTCATATGTAATCGTCAAAGCAATGAACTACAAGTACATATGGCAAAAAACACAGATCTTAAAAACAGTGTGCAAGGAAAAATTAGAACTGGAAGGAGATCTGTATCATGTACCACATAGTTTATTTATATTAAAATCATACATATACAAAAATAATTGTGTATCTTCCAAGGCTACATACATATCCAAGGAAAACCATGATTTGCATTAGAATAGGTGCCTATGGATGTATGAGGACAAAAAGGGAATGAGATTGGTGTGATGATGGTGTGCTGTGAACCGAAGAATATGATTAGCTCACCTGTCTGCACCTGATGTTAAAAATAAAATCCCTCTGGTGGAAAAGTTTAATAAACTTATATATATATTTTTTTATACTAAGACCAACAGCAAAGAGAGGCACATTGCAAGAATTAAACTAAATGGTCACTTTGGACTTTATTTAGAAACTAACTTTCTCAAGGATAGACAACCCCTACTACCTCATAAATTCAGCAGCATCTAGGGAGTGATTCCAAATGCTAAGCACGTCTTTACAGAATCTGTCTTATGGAACTGGCATAGGGAAACTTTGCATCGTTAAAACAATGTGTGAAGCATTTTATTAACAGCCGGAATAAAAACTTATATTTGTTCTTCCAGGCTGGTTGCAGAGAAAACCACTAGGACAGCGACATAATAGTTTGGAGAAGTGACTAAATGTCAATCACTGTACATTAAGACAACACCCACTCTAGGAGATTTGGCACATTTGCACCAGGGACAATTCTAAAGGCCAAAAATACCAGAATAAAAAATAGGGGCATCCACCTCTTTATTTACTGTATTTCTAATTTTGCTACTAGCATCCATACAATGTTATAAATGAAGTATCATTTGAAAAGTACTTTCTATTTCAGTGATTTGCAGCTATCATTATGCCTCTCTCTCTCTCTCTCTCTCTCTCTCTCTCTCTCTCTATATATATATATATATATATATATATATATATATATATACTATATATATATATATATATATAGTACTATAGTTATAACTTCATTTCAAAAGGACTTCATTTCCAAAAGAATTTCATGTACACTCAGTATGGCCCCTATATCTACAGAACGGACTAGAAGTGACTTACAGACCTGTGCATTCTGCCCCTTTTAATTCTGCAGTCATTTGCATGGTGCTGGATGGCGTCAAACCGGTGGGTTGTAGATCCCCGAACAGCATTCGCTGTTCCTCTCCTTCCAGCCCTGCATGGACTGTCACCAGTGCACTACTAATTGAACATGATGGGCACTAGGTTGACTAAAGAGAAAATTGCATTCTACTCATCAAGTGCTGATTAGCATAAGCAGTACATGTGTTTGCTGTCGCTCTTGCCCTACTCAATAAACATTTCATTACAAAACTGAATTCTGTCACTTGGGAAATGGGGTTCTATTTCATAAACTTCTTACTTGGCATATAATATTCAAAGCAACTTGATATATAGTCCACAGTGTGTTGCCATATTTATTTGAAAAATTCCCTAAGCAGATCTTGATCAATATTTCCCCTTTAAAATAGCAAAGTAAAAAAGACAAATTAAGTGAGGTCCTGGCCCCAGGCTGAGGAGACCAGCTGACCCAGGCTCCCTGGGTAACAGACCAGAGCCCTCCTGGGAAGAGACACCGGGAGAGGGCACAGGCTCCTCTCAGAAGATTATGCCACAGTTGGGCTGCAAAGGGCCTGGGTGACCCCAGCTTCCTGCTGAGGTGCCTGAGCTTCAGGTCTAGTATGATTGCAGCTGCAGCAACTTTCCAAAGCAACTGTGAGTGACTCCCATGCCCTAACTCCCTGTCCTTCCAAAAGAAGTTGAAGGAATGAAAGTGTAAAGAAAACTGGTGAGTGAAGAATTGACTCTTTCTCCTCTATTGTAGGTGACAACTTTCAGTGTGCCTGCCTGGCTTACAATGGCTCCCTCAGTTCTGGAAACAGTTCGCCTCCTCTACCTATCAATGTGGTAACATGGCTTGTACTTCATGACCTACTAAGATCCTCGCTGATTGGATTTAGGTGGGGAGGGTCACCTGTCTCAAGGTAGGCCAAATAATTCCTTCCTCAGATTTGGACCTGGGTAAGAGAGGCAGCAAGCTCAATTCCACTGGTACTTAAAATCATAGCAGGTTACCTTGTTCCACCACATGGACCAGAGAGATAGAGGGTGTCAGAAAGCAAGCAAGCAAGGAATTAAGTAAAAATACTCCGGAAGGGAAGAAAATATAGAAAACCCAGAGGCTTTGCACTTCAGATTCAAGAGCACCTCCTGCATCCATGCCCATGTGAACAAAAATACCCAAAGAGGTGTAGAAAATGAGAGACTTTCTTCAGGTGAAACAGTTTGCAAACCGGGGAACACAGCCTCAGTCAGCCTCCAGTGGAAAATGAAAGTGTGCTCTACCGAGACAGAGGGGAGAATGCCTTTTATAAAGTTCCTGCCTAAGTTCCCACGGGGTTCAATTTCATGCAAATGAGGTTTCCAAATTCATACAATTCTAATTGGTTGGAATCATGTAGTTCTAATTGGTCAGTATAAATGCAAATGAGGCTACAGCTGTGCAGTTCTAATTGGACAGGGCAGGTCTCATTCCATTGGTTGAAAGACAAAGCCAGGGCCTCCCTGCAATGGTTGACTCAGCTGGCGTAAACAAGTGGGGTATAGTGAGGGAAGCTGAGAGTCTAGCCTGAGATTCATCCTTGTGTGCAGAGTATGTAAGGAGCCCCTGTCAGCAAATGACCCCTAGACTCTCATTATTCATAAAATTTGGGCTCTTGGTTGACCATGAAAAGTCCATCTCAGCAGATAAATTCCTTCTGGAGGTTCACATCAAATGAATCCTCCTTCCACACCCTTGAATCTCAAAGAAAACCCCTGAGTCCTGAAATGTAATATTTTCCCACTTTGGCTTAAACCAGTTTGACTTGGTTTCTTTTCTATGAAACCACTGAGTCTTGGCTAATTAATATAACTTTTTTTTCTTCCAGTCAGCTAAAAGTGACTGAAAGAGAGTCCCTGGATCATCAACATCCAAGAGAAACTAGTGCCAAGATGTCCACAAAAGTTTGGAAGATGGAAATCATATGGTCAGGCAGTAACTGACTAAGAAAAGTGGAGAAAGTACAATTATCAGCACTTGAAGAGGTGAAAGGTCAAAATCAAAACAAAACAAAAGCAAGTGGATTTATGCCACAGAATCCAAGAAGGGGTTGGAATGGCACCAGGTATTATTAAAAAGAATGAATTAGGGGTGCAACTTTTACACTGAAGAATACAGTCCTGCATGTCTCATATAGAAGCCAAGTGACCAGCTCTCCCTCACATCGTCAGGAGATAGGAGGATGACCCTGGAGAAATAGAATCTGGGGGCTCCAACCATGGACATGGGCTCATGGGGCAAGGAGGCTAAGGGTGACATGCTGCACTGAGAGGCGGAGAGGATGATTGAATGTTGAATCAGGACCACCCAACCCTCTTTCCTGCTCTTCCAGAATGCCAGGTATATGCCTTATTCTTAATATGTTAAATACAGTCGGTATAATATGGACACCAAGCAGCTGGAATAGACACTGGCCTTAGCATTGCGGCAAGGTCCTGCAGGCTTTTTACCCTTTAGTTGCTAGGTTGTGGGGAGTGGGAAGAGTCAGGGTGGCTAGAGTGAGGGGCAGTTGGGAGCTCAGGGCAGTGACTATATGTGAGCAATTATAAGAATTTAAGTATATTAACAACCAGTATGGATGCACTAGCATGTACCAGCTGAATATCACCCCTGTTCATACCTGCAGGCAAGAAATTAGAAAATTCTTCTCTGGTGAAACTGATTACTTTTTTTCCTGGTGAAAAATACTGAAAATGCTGGGTCCCCAAATATAAAGACCACGTCTGCCAATCATCCTACAGTGAACCCCAGTAGTCAACAAAACTCTGCCATGTCCACAGAACTTCCAATCAGCATTTAGTACCTTATATTTAAACATGAATGGACATGCCTGAATCACTCCACTTTTGATGAAAGCCTCTGCCATTGAACATGGGAACCAAACAAACTGTGAATAATATATATATATATATATATATATATATATATATATATATATATATATAGTTTAGATAATCACATAGGAATACAGAACTCAGACTCAGAGGAAACAGAACTCAGACTCAGAGGAAACAGAGGCAAGGCAGGGAACGGGGTGGGGAGGGGGTGGGAAAGACTTCCAAAACAACTATAATTAACATCTTCAGAGAACTAAATGAAAAAATTGCAACCATAGAACAAAAACAACCACACACACACAAAAAAAACCCACATACATTCATTCAGTCAGCTATTTAGTGAGCATCTACTATGTATCACACTGTTTTAGTAATCACTTCCTGTTTTCTAACTCTTAAATTGCTTTCTAATGGGCTGGGCTGCCTCTCACCACCCCCACCACCACAGCCTTAGAGCCACCCTTATCACTTCGCAGCTTAACTTGAGCAACCAACTTCTAAGTCATCTCCCTGCCTCCAGTCTTGCTCTCCTATAATCCATCATTTGTTTGCATTTAGAATGTAAACTCCCAGGATCTATAGGATTTCCACTGCCTAGAGAAAAAAAAGCACAGAAACTTACTTCTGCACATACAGTCCCCAACTCAGTACCAAAGCACTTGATGTTCCCCTAAATCTAACATTTCACAGCTTTATGCCTTTGAGTTCCTTCTGCCTGAAATCATCAACCTCGTCCACACTGAGAAACCCCAACGTCACCCCCACACCAGGCAGCATTGGACACACCCTCCTCACTGCTACTGTATCATTGCCGTAGTTCTCTTCCCCTTGCCTGGAATGCTTGGTGTCGGTTCCTCCTAAACAACGTGCTCCTGGAGGCCCGGGACTTTGTCTCATTTGTCTTTGGGTCCTTGTGACTTAGTCCAGTGCTCAGCCCCTAACAGACAAATGTTTTTTGACTGACTAGATGGATAGGGGGTGCAGAAATTAATTTAGGAGCTAAATTGATAATACCATTCATGTAATAATTCTAATTATTTAAAACATTTCTCTTCCAAAACAGAGACCAGAATAGTGGTTACCAGGAAGTGGGAGGGATGGAAGCAATGGGCAGATGTTTGTCAGAGGGTACAAACTTCCAGTTGTAAGATGAATAAGTTCTGAGGATCAATGTGAGTATAGTTATTAACACTGTCTTATAGATTTGAAAGTTGCTAAGAGAGTAGATTTTAAATGTTCTTGTTCTAACCACAAAAAAAAAAAAAAAAAAAAAAAAGAAGTTGGGGGGGCGGCCGATTAGCTCAGTTGGTTAGAGCACAAGCAACAAAGTTGACGGTTCGATCCCCACATGGGCCACTGTGAGCTGCGCCCTCTATCACTAGATTAAAACAATTACTTGACTTGGAGCTGAGGAGTCCTGAAAAAACACACTTAAAATAAATAAAAAGTTTAAAAAAAAACACACAAAGAAATGGTAATCATGTGACATGATGCAGCCGTTAGCTAAGGCTATGGTGGTAATCATTTTGCAATTTATAAGTGTATCAAATCAACACCATTGTACACCTTAAACTTACACAATATCATGTGTAAATTATACTTCAGTAAAGCTGGAAAATAAAATAAACATGAAATAAAATGTTTCTCTTCAGGACACAAAATTCTTTCACATCTTGCATTAGATATACGAATTACTTTGCAAATTAACATTTTTTAATTATAGGCAATATATAAGTGAATCTTCCTTATTCACTCTTACTGTAAATACCTGTACTATGGTCATATATATTAAAGTTACTCACTAGAAAACAGAGCAATCATTTCCATCAGTGTGATTTTCTAAGACACATGAAATATAAAATCAGATACAAAATGATGCACTGCTTTTGCATTTCTTATAAGTCCAAAACGTACCACAACTTGTGTACTTGACAACTCAGCCATTAATTTCAGAAAGGCTCAAATGGATAACTACCCCGGTTACAGTTGCCTTGCAGGAATCCCTCTGCTATAATCTCATAGTTTTTTCAGCTAATTAATTTTCCCTTTCCTTGCACCAGAGTTTCATGAGTGTATCTTATTTGGAGGAGATTAAGAGTCACACACTTCATTAGCAAGGTGTAAATTATCAGCGAGGCCCTCTCCATCCACCTGCTTCATCGGGTTAATGAAGCACCTCTCCTCTGCAGCGGTTTCCTAGTGCTGCCCTCACCACGCTCTTGGCAGGTTTTACCTCCCTCGGCTGCATGAAAAACTGGGAAGTGTTTAAAGGTGCTACTGGCCTCCAATGTTTCCAACAAGGGAAAACTACATTCTAAAGTTCAGCCTCATTTGGTCTTTTGAAAACCCAAAATGTTGTTAGGGGAAAATTACCAATAGGTGTTTTTGTTTTTTCCTTTCTGTCTCCTGCTCTTACAGAGAATTTGCCACTGGTGGGGATTGAGTCAAATCTTGAGATTAGGGTTGTAACCATCCGCTATACATCTAGTCCTAATCTCCTTGTAGGCCTCTCGAATCTTCATCGTGGTTTTTTTTCTGGTTATCTATCATGCAGGGTCTCTAGTCCTGCTCTCTGCACAAGAATGCGGGACATGGTGAGGCCAAAAAGGAACACCCACGGAGCCATAGGTAGGGGAGTCATACCACTGTAGTCTCGCTGGCGGCTGGGTGGGAGACACAGGAAGCAGGAGCCACAGGATCCGCAGCCTGCCGTCAGCTTCTCTGTCAACCAACCCACCCTCCCAGTGTAAGCACGGCAGTTACATTAGTGGCCAATGGCCAATTGGTTACAGCTGGTGGTCAACTAGTCACAGCCAATGGCCATCCACTACCTGAGCCAGCACCTTGCCACGTGAGGCCAAGAGCCTGGAAACTGCTCCCTGGGACTCTGTCCCCCTATTATCTCTGCTTTGGAGGTCCTCAGGGTAGCTTTTCTTTTTCATCACTTCTAAGTTCATGAGTGTTGATTTTAAACCTCTGCCAAAAATATTTTTAAATTGTGATCCTTCATTGTTAGCCTTGTTTAAGCTGGCCATTTCTGCAATGTCCTTCCTCATACAGAAATATTCCTGGTGGCTCTTCTAGCCCTCCAGGCAGTATGCAAGCTGACATGGAGTGTGCTTGCCTTAGACCTATAAAGACAAAATGAGAGCACTACAAGTATCTAACATAAACATTTACTGGAACCCTCTTAAATCAGCTTCTGTTCTGCTCTCCACTGCGGCTTTCCTCATGGGGAAAGCTAGCAATTTCAAAATGTCCTCAGGTCCATGTGCAAATGAGTGGGAACGAACCCTTGGGTCCCCTCTCTGGCATCATCTCAGGCCAAATTTTCAATGAACTTAGAATTAATTAGAGGTCAAAGTTGGATGTCAGCGACTATCTTGGGGATTTTGTTAGAGAAATAAGCCCATTGTGCTTAAATCCCTTGGTCTTATGAATTGAATCTCTTCTTAGAATTTGTCGTTATCAGTACACTGAATTGCCCATCGCTGATGGCGAGTAAGAAATGGTCCTGCCTCCACTTTCTAAAACTCCCTGAAGTGTAAGACAACGTGCATGGAGAAAAAAATTCCTATATTAGTTTGAGTTCTCCCTTTCACCATCTGTATACAACTTTGATTCCGAGTGAATAGGATTGGGGGCAGGGCAAGAATAGATATGAGTAGAAGGAGATCCGTAAGTACATTCAACATGTACAGTTGTTTTGGGTATTCAGGTGAAAACTGCTAAGTACAGGTGGGCTAAAGGCTTTAGTTTCTACTGTAGTACAGTAATACCTTGGTTTTCGAACGTCTCCATTGATGAACATTTCGGTTTACGAACACCGTAAACCTGGAAGTAAATGCTTCAGTTTTAGAACACACCTTGGAAGTCGAACATGTCACGCAGCTTCCACTGACTGCAAGATCCTGAGGCCTAGCTGTCGGCTGTTTTCAAACGTTTCAGAACTTGAAGGGTCTTCCGGAACGGATTACGTTCGAAAACCGAGGTACCACTGTATTTATACTCTTCAGTTTATGTAACCTTTATCACATTGAAATCTGAGCTTGTAAGACCATGTCTCATATGGTTAACAGCATCCCTCAAACATGTGTTTACATACATGCACACACACATACATGGACCCCATACACCCACACACACACATACAAGCACAGACACATGGATATAGTCCTGTGTTTCATGGAAATCCTTTCTTCATTCTCTTATGACAGGGCAATTTAAGGTGAATTATATGAGTGAGCAGACGGGTCCATCCCTACTGTCAACACTGACAATGCAAATATAGTAGGGGATTTAGGCACGTCAGATTTTTCTTTTATTATTAATGAAAATTAATCAAATGACAGCTGAATATGTTTTCATTCAGGCTGGTGAAACGGTGTTAATATTAATGTTAGGATCTGTTTATCTTCACTCTCAGTCGTGGTTACAATTATTATGTTGTTAAGAAACCTTTACATTTGCAGTAGGTACCTCATTTACTTCCTTTATAATCACTCCCATGACAGTTACAACTACCCACTTATGATGTAATAATTCTCTTTGCTGCCCAGTATTCTCTAAGACAACATTCATTAACACGTACCACGCTGACCTGAGTGGGCGCTAGGCACCAAGAAATGTCCAGGATTGCGTGGAGGTCAGGGGTCAGCAGGTAGCTGGGCCACCCACAGTGTGCTGCCTCCTCTCCCCATATGCAAGACTTCTGCCTCTCCTTCCTCTGTAAATAAATGCCATTTCTTATTGGCTCCAGCATAAATCTAAGAAGAGCCTTGAATTCCGTATCGGGGTGATAGGACATAGGACATATTTTAGGATGTGATTTGCAGCTCTTCTACACAACGTTTTTGAAGACAAACTAGTAGAAAGGGAACATCTCCAGGCACTAGCTGTGTTTGGACTATTCCCCACCTAAGGAAACGTGTATTTCAGCCCCATATCCATTGCAGCAACATTCTGCGTTAACATGGACTGACAACTATGGGCATTATAATCAGTGTGCAAATAATATCAAAGGATAGGTGAGAAATTGGATCTTTAGGGAGAACCACCTGCAATGTCAAATGATTCCCAAGAATGTGAGTGTGGTCACATGATGCTCACTGCTCACAAGCTGTAAGTTGACTCTGTACCGTTCTTTACCAACATATACCTTGGTATGTTTCTAGCTATTCAACTTTTAATACCCACTGGTGTTCTATGCTTTTACATTTTTGTTAATTAAATAAAAATCAAATGCAACTTTGAAGTCTCTTGATTTTCTGCTACCCTGAAAGCATGTTCTGACTTTTTAGATAAGATGATTGCATTCCATTATGATCAGACTCCCTCATACTTCTGATAACTGAGTCTGTAACTAGGGAAGAGGGAAAGATAGCATATGATTTACGAGAATGTGATTTTTCCCACTGAAGGTAATTTTGCAAACTGAAACTTCCCAGCTCCGTTTGCCCACATTTTATAGTGGCTGACTCTAAATCACCTCCATTCATGTATTTACTTAACATTCGACAATCATTTGCTGAATGCTAATACTCCGTACCTACCGCTGCACTAGACAATAGGCATACATACATAACAGACAATCCCTATCCTCAGAGAGGTGGCAGCCTAATGAGGAAGACAGACACGCTATTACCACAATGTGCGGTACCAGTAGGACGGGGGTAGCCCCAGGGTACTTCATGAGCACAGAGAAGGGGACTCACTCCCACCAGAGCAGGAGGAAATAAGCACAGTTTCCTTGGAGAGCAGGAAAGAGGATTTTAGAGTAGCAAGATATCTTAAACATCTTGTAACTCAACCTCCCTTCTATAGACTAGAAATTCCTTCTACAAAACATATGACCAAAGTTTCATCCTGTTTCTGCTTGATTAGTTCACAGATGAAGTGCTCACTGCTCTGTAAGTCCGTTCTTCCCCCTATTTGGCACCTGTCATTCTGACTAAATTATTTCTTAGGATAACCCAAAAGTGTTCACCTTGTAACTCCATCTACCACCACCCCACCACCTTTCACTCCAGAATATAATTAATTCCCTCTTTACTTTATCTATGTCTCACATATTTAAAGACAATGATTATACCCTCCCAATGTACCTCTTCAGATTTGAATGTTCCAAGTGTCTTCCAATGTTCTTCAAATGAGAGAGTTTACAAGTCACTGTATTTATCAAAATCCTTCATAAAATGTGAACCTAGATCTGGCTGCAATTCTGCAGTTATGATCGGAACCTATTAATTCAGTCTGCAGTTGCATTTAATGATTTTTCCTTGATTGGGAGGCTCTCACTTTTCCTGCACCCCAAGAGCCAAAACCATTCTTATCCTGCAACTGCCCCCAACATCATTTTACTACTCAGTCTTCTTAAAGACACCATCATACTGCCTGGCACCTAGACATGAAACCTTGGAGTCCTATGTGGGTATTTATTATATCTGACTTGGACTATTTCAATGCCTGCTGACTGGTCTTTCTGCCTTAAATCTTTCTCTGCCATAATCCGTCAACTGTCACCACAGTAATCTTCATAAAGAGGGCTCTGAGGGTGTCACTCCAAGCTGGTATATAGGTGTATCTTCTTAAACGCCCCCTCCACTTCTAATGGATTTTTTTTTTTTAATTTCTTAACCCAATGTACATTTTTTCTTTTTACTTGCCACATTCTATTTGTAATCCTATCGTACCATTTAGGTGATAACTGTGCAAATATGTCTACAACTTCAATAAATATTCTAAGTTCACTTTATTACTCATATTCTGTGTCTTGATATAGAAACATCCAGGGCCATAAGTATTGCTTTTAAATCTTTATTCTGTTTTACCTCCCATTATTGGGCAGTCTTTCCAGTACGATTTTTCTTCCAAGGTCCACAGTTATATACCACAAAAGAAATATAGATAAAGTTATATTATATAGATAAATATATATTATAAAGTTACATACCACAAGAGAAATATAGATAAAGTGCTATGGAACTTCCAGAGTGGAAGAGATTGCTTTCAGTGTAGGGGCTGTGACCTACAGGAGTGGGAAAATCTTCATGGAAGAGACAGAATTTGAGTTGAGCCTTAAAGGATGGATAGGATTTGGGGATTGGGATAGGCGAAAAGGTATTATTGGTGTTGGGACTTGCAAAGAAGAATAAAGTGGGAGTGGGCAGAGAATTTTGATAGGTCTAATAGCCAGAATATAAAGTGCATGCAAAAAGGGAGTTAAGCCACTAAGAGGAAAAAAGGGACCAGATCTTAGTGTACTTGAATGCCAAACAGAGGCACTTGATGCCATCGGAATGACAAGCTTTCAACTTAGAGTGATCAAAATACCATCTGTGCCTCCAAGCTTTGGCTTGACTAACTCTTCAAAGCCAATAAAGACATATACTAGATTTGGGATTACAATCTGTCATTTGTTCCCATTTGAATCAGTCTAAGTAGGTGGAGGTAAGTGGGTTTGCTGGCCCCTACCGTATATCAGTGTATAATGCAGGAAGCTGGGGACCCCGCCCACTTTGCATCACATGACAAATCCAGGCACAGATCCCTTTGTGCTCCTCAGTACAGTACCATCACAATGCGTCTCTTTCTGCTGGGGACAGCTACAGAATTTCTCCCAATTGCCAAGGATTTTATATACCCTTTAAGATACCCTTTAAGTATACTTTCTGCATCCACTTCTGAAAATCTCTGGGTTCACCCTCCAAAGGAAGAGCGTCTGACCTGTTGCAGGGCTCTAATACTGCTAAGTTTCACCTCCTCTTCCTCCTCCTCCCTCTATTATACGCCTTCACTACATACCTCTTGCCACTGGCTTTGTGCCGTTTCTGTGCATAGATGACAACTTTTCCTGCCTGACTGACTTCTATCTATGAATACTCCACCCTCTTCAAAAAGTCAGAAAATTCCTTTTCCCAAGAACCTGGGTTCTTAAACTGAAGTTCACAGGGCCAGTTCCCACAACTACATATCCAAGATGTTCACGCATAGAATTCTGGGGGTCTGTGAACTTGGATGGAAAAAAAAAATCACATCTTTAATTGCATTAACCTCTTATGGAAATTTAGCATTTTCTTCCATTGTAAATATCAGTAACACACTACAGTATCTTAAACACTACAATGATTTTGTCTTAAATAGAGAGATTGCAGATGTTTTCATCATAATTCAGCTGTTGCAGATATCTCAAAATGTTGCTTCGTCCCATCAATACATCAAAATTAAAGTCATTATTCAAGTCATGAATAAAGAAAGGCACATACATCAATCATATCTCAATAAAGCTGGGGGGGAAGGGCACATATTATATCAGAACTTTTTTATTATTTTAATAACTACATTTCAATATAGTTGGTTTCCTTTGTAATTCTATGTGTTTTTAATGCATTTAAAAATATTATTCTGAGGAGTCTATAAGCATCGCCAGATTGCCAAAGGGAGTCCATAGCACAGAAATGGACTAAGGTCCCTCCCCGAGAAGGAGAACCTGCTGCATTTAGAGCACATATAATTGGTGAATACCCTAGGCAGAGAGACACACTTTGCAGAGCCCTAAAACAGGACTATTCTCCCAGCATCAAAAAAAAAAATAAAAAAAAAAAAATGGCTAAGAGCGTGGACTGGACCTGTCAGTTTTTGAATCCCAACTCTATCATTTCCTGGAGCTGCACCATTGGACCTATCCTCTAAACTCTGTGTCTATGCCCTTGTCTAAAAAGCAGGATATAAAATTTAAATGAAGTTTTATATCTAAGTGATTAGCACAGTGCCTGATACATAGTAAGCTTTCAATAAATAAATAATAGCTATCATTAATAATGTGATTAAACTATTATCATAGCTGATAACAATAGCATTATTAGTCTAATATTTTATTATAACAACAACTATGATCTTTTGTCAAGATATGTTTTTGTCTCAAAACATTCATCATTAAAAGTCTTCTGCAGGGGTGGCCGATTAGCTCAGTTGGTTAGAGCGTGGTGCTGATAACACCAAGGTAGCCGGTTTGATCCCCACATGGGCCACTGTGAGCTGCGCCCTCCTTAAAAAAAAGAAGTCTTCTGCAAAGAGTATTAATTCAGTTCAATTCAGTTCAACCAGTACTTATGACGGAACTCTTATGTGTGCTGTGCTCTATATTGGGTACTGAGATTAAAACATAGATAAGGCCTGGCCCCCTGCCCTGTGTAGCTCATGGCGTAGCTGGAAAGACAATCATGTAAACAAACAATTATGATAACTTGTAATGAGTGCTAAACATCAGAACTAACAAAGTGCTGTGAGAACTTGGTAGACAGAGGGATTAGCTGGCCAAGGAAGGGGGCAGCTGAGCTGGGAGGCTTCACAGAGATGGTGATATCTGAGCTGTCTGGAAGGATGAGTAATGGTTTAGCATGCAGAAAGGGTACAACATGAATCAAAGCAGAAGTCGGAGACTTGCCAGGGAATGCCAAGAACAACAGTTTTGCTAGAATGTACTGTACAGGGTGGGTTGTAAATTGAGATGAAGCTAAAAAGGCATTTAACACCTGGGCTGGGCCAAGCATTGTAGAAACTTGCTACTCAAAATGTGGTCTCAGGACCAGCAGTACCTGTGTCACCTGGGAGATCATTAAAAATGCAAATTCTTGTACCTCACCCCAGAACTACCAGATCAGAATCTGCATCGTGTGTGTGATTTGTACACACTTTAAATTTGGAAAAGTACTGTCATGGAACCTTAAATGCCAGGCTAAGAGGTTAAGCCTTTATCCTACGGCCCTTATGTGTTGTTATACATCTGGTTTCTAAAACGTAAGTCTAATAGCAGCATGAACAAACAGACTGTAAGGTGGAGAGCAGGGGGGCTAGATAAGAGACCAAAGTAAGGACTCTGTCAACACAGAGAAGGTGCCAAACTGACAGATAAATGCCCTCTGGCCTTGTCCTCAGTTGCTAGCGTCATCATTACCTATAAGCAATTTCTTCATATTAAGCACCTCCCATAGCCCAAGTCCTGGGCTAGGTGCTGAGGGGATAAAAATAAGTTTAAAGTGAAATTCCTCGAAGATTTTACCCTACATCATGAGATGACAAAGACACATGAAAAGTCCACCAAAAATAAGGGTCTCTCTCTCTCTCTCTCTCTCTCTCTCTCTCTCTCTCACACACACACACACACACACACCCACACGCATATATATGAATGTGATGCTGGTAGAGTTTGTCACTTCTCCTTGATTTCCACTGTATGATAAAGTGATCACCAGTCAACTTCTCCAGGTGAAACTGGTAATACGGAAGCAGCAACCAAACCTACCATGTTTCCCCGAAAATAAGACCTAGCCGGACCATCAGCTCTAATGCGTCTTTTGGAGCAAAAATTTATATAAGACCCGGTCTTATTTTACTATAAGACCGGGTTTTATATAATATAATATAATATAATATAATATAATATAATATAATATAATATAATATAATATAATATAATATAATACCGGGTCTTATATTACTTTTTGCTCCAAAAGACGCATTAGAGCTGATGGTCCGGCTTATTTTCGGGGAAACACAGTAGTGTCACGGCAGTGCTCATCTAATCTGAAGAAACGGGAATGGACAGTTAATGGCGGCTTAGAGCATCATCATATCAGCCATTAACTTGAGAGGAAGCAATTTTTCCCCGATACAGAGATTAGTTTAGAATCTCCAGTATTTTACCAAGTCAGCTCACTTCCAATGAATCAAGGACCTAACAGTGACCACTGAAGTTTAAATAGAGACCTCACAGCACACTTGTTCCAATCAACTTTTTCTAAATAGAATAAAGGCATTCACCATCCTGCTCCTGTCCCTACACTCCCTGCCTTGGACCAGAGGAAATGCCAGTCATCCTCGGGTCCCAACAAAGACACTCGTAGGAGAAAGGTGGCGAGCTGTGGGTGGACTGCCAAGTCCATGCCAGCTGTAAAAAGGGAAATATTAAAGCCATAGCAGTCTTTTTGAGAACCCATTGATGCTGGGTGCCACAAGAAGGAAATCTGCATTGGCAGGTTTTGTTGTTTTTTAATTTGACCCTGACAATACCTGCTGGGTTACCTGTGCTTTCTGCCAAAGAAGTGTCAGATGAGGGAGGAAGTTTGCACACCTGGTGAATTCAACCCCACAATGCCATTTGGAGGCAGGAAAGAGAGGGAGAAAGGCAACTACAGAAAAGAACAGAGCCAAGAAATAGAAACTGGGGAGGAGGAGGAAGAGTAATGAAACAAACAATTTGGAGGAATTCTTGTGTGACATTCTCCAAGATCGTATTACGCCACAGGGACAGTAATAATTAAGTATTATGGTAGCCCCAGAGTGTGAGAATACACCACCCTGGGTTTGCATTGTTGTACCTGAAACTCAGAAGGAAACTCTGCACCAAGCCACTGTATCTGTCTTCAATTTTGATGCCCCATTTGGCTGGGCTGCTGCTCTGCAGAGTTTCCAACGGCATTAAGTAATTAAACGTGAAGACATCTCTTCGTGGATTGTCTTTTCCAAAAAGAACTTTCTTTAATTTGCAATCAGTATGTCTGTAGAAAACCCTCAATGATTGCTTTTGCCTATTCTAGTGATACTTTGGCCATTCCGTTAACAGCCCTAGTTTTCAGCAGTCAGTGTGATTGAGGTAATTGGAAGGGGTAAGGGAGGGGGCAGTTTCAAAGATGTTCAAGCCAAAGCCAAGCTTGTTAGCAGCAACTGTCACACAACAAGGCCAGGACACAGGACACCATATGGAGCTCCAGCAGCCACAGGCCCTGGGACTCACACATGTGCTCAGCGTGGAGCACCTCTCTCCACACACCCAGGTCACCCAGAGGGACGTAAGTGTGGAATATCACAAACTGTGCTCCCGTTCATTAGAACATCTGAATTCTATCCCAATGTGTTTTCATCATTAGAGTGCTGATAAACACTAAGCTTCCAGTGCCACTTACATTTCCCTACATCTTTAAACCCGCCAGTCTTTTCCTTTTGACTCAGAAGTTTCTGGCTCCTGTTATGACCACCCATCAGTATGTTCTCCCATAAACATGAGCGCCACGGAAACCGAAGCCTTGTTTGTTCCAGACCTAGGAGAATGCCTGGTACAGAGAAGAGCCTTAAATATTTGCTTGATGAACAGATACATCTTATGATGGTCCTGGTTTTCATAAATGCTAATGAAAGTCTAAGTGGAAACAATTTTGAATATGCCTGACACCCGAGAATCCTTTCCTGTAGCAAATTCTAGCATCCGTTTTAATGTCTCTGGGGCCAGGAAAGCATTATGATTTTATTATTCACATAATTGTCAGTACTGCAGTTACTGTCTGCTGTTTGGAGACATTTATAGCAGGCATGAGAAGTTGGCAATGTGCTTGGTTATTCTTTCAATCTTCTGAGGAGGTCAAAGCTGACGTGTCTTCAAGGCAAATACTGACTCTTATTAAATAACTATGTTTCCTTGTGGAACAAATGCAAATCTATATAAACCTACAGAAATCCCTTTGGCAATAACACCATTCGTGTCATAATTGTCAAAGGAATTGAAAAAGATGAGGTTTAATAAGCATTCAGTAAGATACATTATAGATGGAAACCTATCAAGTCATTCAGCAGTGAGTCCGGCCCTCCACTAATGCTGGACAGTTCCCAAGGCTTAATTCTAAGAGTTCTTCCCTGGCTTTAAACATTCCAAGTTGGAGATTCGACCACTTCCCTTAAGGGACTCTTCCATAGCTCATGAGAGGTCATCATTGAGAGATTTTTTATTGTTTTTATGTCTTTACTCCAAATTAGCCCCGTGGATTACCCTACACAATTCTTCTGCCTGCCTGATGGGTGATGCCTTTTCAGACACTCGCAGGTGGTTATTGGGTCCTTGCTCCATTGCAGACATCACAAAGGAGGTCTTGCCGCCCCATCTATGCCCTCAGAGACACGTTTTGATTTTGCAACATTAAACAAATGGCTTGCACAGACCTGTGTGCTGCAAAACTGTGGAAGCTGATGACTAAAGTTTTGCTCTTCATAAATGTGGTCCATTTTGCCTATTCAGGCTTTCTTGAGATATCAGCTCCTCCAGCCACTTACTCGTTCTCTCTGTAATTCCTTAGGGAGCTGAGTCACCATCTTCAGTAAATTCATTTGAACAAATTCATTACCCTGTTCTCTTCTCCTTCTGCCATCATCCATACTAGTTGATTTGCATAAAATGCCTTTTTTATTTCCAATTATTCTCCTACTCCTTTCTTTTTTAAAACCAAGAGCCCAATATACAAGGTGTTTATTACTAAACTATTTACCTCACTTTTCTTGTTAAATGCCAATGTTTAGGGGGGAAATGTGAAATGTGTTGACAGCCCTTTTAGAGCTATGTCTAAAAGGAAATTAAAACCAAGTTTTGACAGTGTTTTAGAGATGGGCAGGGGGCAATAAACATTGTTCACGGACTGGATTAACCTACATTATATGGGAATAAAGATGCCAGTGTCATTCTTAAGTACAGTGAGAGCAGGTTGGTGTTCAGCGTGCTTGTAGCTGGGGAAAAAACTACTTGCAGTGATGGATAAATATTTTAAATCTTACATGGAGAGGACTAGAAGTATGATTTAAAGGTAGCAGGGTGGTTTATTTTGTGACACCTTGACCACCTTGTCAAATTTTTCTTTGTTCTTATTTCCTTTTTCCCAAATATATTTGCAGATTTTGAAATACTTATGATTTCTTTGACTATTGAACAAAAAATACAGACCCTTTGTGACAAAGGCAAACTCAACACAAAATGAATTTAACTATGCAGTTAGCCTACATCTATAGTTTGATATTTATACGATAGTATATAATCACTCGTGTTGCATTCTTTCTGTTATATCTGTGTTCCTGTCATTTTAGTAGAACGAGTATGGTCAACATTCATTCATTAAGGCTTCTGACTCTGACTCAGTTTTGCTGACCAGAGACTGACAACAAGGTCACCGACAACCGTGGGAACAATAAGAGGGAATAGGGAGAAGCATTTACGGCCGACCAGACACGGAGCTAAGTGTTTCAATTTTCACAACCACTGGGAAAGAAGAAATTATTATTTTTCCTCTTTTACAGATGAGGACACTAAGGCCCAGAGGAGTGAAATAATCTTCATAAGAACAAATACCCATCCCATTGCAGAGGAGCTTGAATTAAATCCAAACAATCCAACCCTAAAACCTGAATGTGTCACCACTATCCTTAACTATTCCCCTAGTGAAACCAGGAGTTAACTTCTCAAATTACAAAAATCTGTACTGAGTTACACTTTCTAAGGCACTTGGAAGCCACATCTCATCAAATAATGTTGCATGAGGGTTTCTGCATTGTTAGGAGAGCTAGCGATATAGACCAAAAACAAAAACCCAATGTGTATATGAAGTTTGGGTAAAATTATCCGAAGCTCAGGTAAAGCCCAAAATATTCAGAAAAGATAAGCAGATGAGCACAGATTATACTTCCACAGGGAAGCTTCCGCCTTTCCTTGGCATCAAGTCCACTCAAGTTATCAATGAAACAGGCAAATGTAAAATTGTAGACCTACAATGAAAACGGACCTCTGGAAAATAGTACATTTCTCAATTTGGATAGATCACTTAGTCCAGCGTGCTGTAAATCACTTAGCCCAATGCCCTGCTTACTGGTTTAAGATATATATAAATCATCTCAATCTAGGAGATGATCCTGTGTTCAGCGTCACCATCATGAAGATGAGGCAGCACTAGACCAAGAGGATACAGGCCTGGTCTCCTCCTTTTCTAACCTCTATCCAGACCACTTCTCATGAAGCAGACAGATGCTAAAGGAGAGCGAGTTCTGAAATTGTGATTCCCTTTAAATATTTTAACATGATATTTTGCCTCTTGTCTGACCAGGCAAATACTCTGATTCTCTTTATACTTTTTGAACGTTATGTTATGGCTTGGTTTATTTAGTGTGTCATTTTGGGAAGAAGATAGTAAGCAATGTAGTAGAGTTTGCAAATACCAGTTAATTAAAAAGCTAGAGCAGCAAGCAGGGTCTAGGAACGAAATTATGAGATAACATCGTGGGGTGTCTCAGTGACGTTGTTTACTAACAAATGAAATTCTGAGGTTTGCGCAGTGGCAGTATCGTAGCCAATGAGGTTTATCCGAGGTGTGATTATTGCTAATTGAAACAAATGAAATTCTGCTTCTATCAAGTTGATCTTTGATCCCATCCAAAGGAGCTTATTGCTAAAAATACCTACCATAATTTGTTTTTTTTTTTACTTTTACTATCAGTAACCTACTTCAAGACATGGACCTTAGAAAACATATTATTAAAAAAGCTGCAGTATTTTTGAAACCTCTCAATTTTTTTGTCAGTCCTTTCTAGAGCCATCTAGCACAATCAATTAGAATTGTTACAACTAGGATATTGAAGTAACAGGGGCAAAATAATTCCACCAAGCAAAACAGTCACGTGTCTATGACTCCAGGCTAGAGCTGCATACCCTGGGATACGAAGCTAAAAGTGTTCCCTCTACATATCTGAAAAGTGCAAATAGTGGCAGTTCTCCCTGCAGGTAACTTTAGCCTGGTTTCCCTCTGGGCACCAACACACAGGACAGCTTTTGTTCACCAGTACACCCCTTTCCTTTATTCTCCACTGTTCCCCCCACTTTCTATTGCTCTACCTCGCCCTAGACTGATACCAACTAAGTATACGGTGATCTGTACCGACCTCATAGATTGTAAACATAAAGCGATTTTCAAAACAATAAAACCAATTCTAGATAGCACTTTGCCTCTTATTTTTGAAGGTGCATTTTCCCTCTGCTGTTTGGCAAAAACATGCATTTCCAGAGGCTTTTTCTAGTCAGAGTCACAGTGATGTTGTTCAAAGTTATTTGGGCAAGAAACATACAGTTACCTTTTCAACCTTTTTAATTTGTGTTGGATTCTAAGCTCCCACATCTTGTCCTCAGGCATTTTCCTTGATAAAGCCCTCCTACCTTCCAGTCCAACAAAGACCAAAGACTTTGGATATGAAATTTTTAAAGTCACCAGTGGAGAAGAGGCTTCAATTGTATTGGCCCAATTGGCAATCTGTGGAAGGCCACATGAATTGCTCAGAGATAACGCCCTGCCTTTCACCTTGCGGTCACCAGTTTGAGTCAAGCAGAGATTAACGATGTCCAAGGGTTGTTATCATCTGGTGATGGCTTGGGAGCTGATATGAAATAAATTGCTAGTATCTTGTGTCTACTTGCCTGAGGTCACCTGGTTCAAGCTATTTTAGGGACCAGATCCAAATCTTTGCTGCAATGGTTACTCTAAATGGAAGCCTCTGAGCAAAGATCAAATGCTAAATAAACCTGTAGATTATGCTTCCTCTTGCACTAATGGAAGATATCCTCTCAGACAAGGTTGGAAGTAAGCTGGGGATTGTGGGTGGGGGGAAATGGGCAAGGTCTACTATTCTGAATGACAGGCCTCTGAGTATTTAATTTAAATTCTACCCTGGGTCCCCTACTTGCCGACCTTGAATTCCTCAGCCGGGTGGCATTACCCTCCTTCTGATTCAGTCAGAAGATCCCACCTTCCCTACCTATGATTTCAGTCACCTTTGACAATCATCAAGTTTTAAGGAAAAGGAAAACTTTTCAACAGAAAAATTTTTGTTGGTAAATTTATGTATATGCAGAGAGAGAAAGAGAGAGAGAAACAATTGACGCTAAATTTTCTGAAATTTTTAATTAGGGACAGATACTATTTTGTTGCTGTTATTATTGTTGTTGACTGTTTTGTTTTGGTTAAAGAGGCTTTTTAGTCTAAATCATTAAAATATTTGCTTAAATTTTCTACTTTATATTTCATGTGTAGATAATATTAAAAATAACTCGTTTACTTCATTTATTATTTTAGAATGTGTTATATACAAATAGCCTCATGGACAATAACTCAAATTAGGCCTAGCTAAGTAATATTTAGAAATAAAGGGGGTTTTTAGATTGCTTTGTTTTTAAAAATTAAGGTTTCAAAAAGTTAAGGGTAGATTTAAATTGTATGGGGCTGCCATCTTGTCCAGTTGTTACCAGCAACAAGTTTCCATCTCCAAATTCATCTTTCATTCAAAATATATGCATCATAAAAACCAATGGCTCTTAATTTGGGGAGGTTACAGACCCTTTTGTGACTATGATGGAAACTATAGATCTTCTGCCCAGAAATATAATACTGAATACACACACACACAAAAATCTTCATACAATTCAGGGAATGCACCTGTCCTCTCCAATCTATTCATGGACTATCATTCTCAAAGGGTTGCTTGAACTACAGGTTAAAAATTCCTGAAAAGATATCAACTTAGGCACCTTTTAGTAAAGGTGTGTGTTACATACTCCAAACCTTTATCAATACATATGAAGGAAAAGAAAAAAATTAGAGGAGAGAAAGCAATATGTCCATTTAAAATGGTCAGGAATCAAGATTATTGGTTTAATCAATTTAATTATTTGTCTTTGAAAATGGTAAATGTGTGTTTGAACAAAGTTTTCCATGTCCCCATCTCAAAATCACAGGGACCTATCTATGATCTATTTTAAGAGCAAATAAAGGCTATGCTTTTTCGTAGACTGAGTTCTTGTTAGCTTTTAAAGCCTCAAGTGGCCAACTTAAACTTAAAATTAAAAACAGAATCACCTTAATCAGTGAGAAGAGCTATTGAAAAGTGCATTTCAATCATACTCCCATCAATTTAAAATTTAAAATATTAATATGATCTTCTGTCCAAAATTACCTAATTTCATTTTTAGACATATATACGTAATTGCCCAAAATATCTGCATCCCATGTTTTTAAAAATTCTTTAGCACTGCTATCGCAATAAGTGGCTGGAAATTTCTAACCGAGCGTAACTCAAAGATCTTCAAACTTGCATGGACTCGTGGCCAAGAAAGACCCAGGGAAAAACTTTATATGTGCACCCTATGTGTTCAAAACTAACTCAAAATTTATGTTAGGCTACTTCTCTTACCAGTCTTCCAAACGTGCCCTGACACGGGTATCTGACCGCTCCAGCTGGCGAGGTCTCTACTTGGAACTGGAAGCCGCCACCAGCTGGCCGTCTATGCCCCCGGGGCGTGGGTGGGCACGCTTCCTCGAGGACCCCGGGACAGCTTGGGCTATGACTCCCGGGCCGAGCACACTCCGTTCTGCGACCCAAGCCGAGCCCCGTCCCGGGAAGCAGGGGTGACGCCAGATCGCGAGCTCTAAGGACCAGGCTCTCTCCGTTCCCGCGTCTTTTCACTACAAGGAACTGGAAGGAGGAAGTTTGGACTTAGGAGCCGGCCCAGCGTGGGGCCGTGTTCTGGGCGTGAGGCGAAAAGAGCAAACACACCAGCCTTGTTGCCTCCCGGCGTCGTTACTCTCACACCCACCACTCTCTGATCCTCGTAGAGACCGCGGAAGCGGTGGGAGAAGATGGAGCACGCGAGCCACTAGTTCCCTGCGCCTGCCCCGCTTCCGAGAGCAGCGGCACAGTGCCCTGGGGCCCTGTCCTTCGCCCCTGCCAGGTGGGCGCGACCCACAGTCTGCCACTCCGCGGGGGACATGGCGACCCGGGCACGTGCGGCCACCAGCAGGGGGAGGGAGACCTGGGTTCGAGGCCCGCTTCCGGGGCTGATGCCCGTCGCAGGTGTAGGTAGTGATCCTGATGGCCCACGCGGCTGGCGGGAAAGCTGCCTCTCAGCCACTGCAGAGACTCCCGGCTGCCCCGGAGACTCTCTATGGACTCCAAATAAGCTTGCAGCCACAGAAGGCCCCGTTTTGGGGGGTTTTCCCTTAGTTTGCTGGATCAGACGTGGGGGTCGAGAATGGAAACACGATGCACTTGCCACATTTTTTTATTGAAACCCGGGAACCCATCCCCTCCCTGGCGCCACTGGAGCTGCCAGGACGTCTTAGCGCCGTCGACTGCGCGGACCCCGGCCCAAGGGCTTCTCCGCCGCAGGCGAGAGCCTCGCGGGCGTTCCGGGTGTAGCGGGACCTGTCGGGGCCAACCAAGCTGCTGCTGCAGGGGCTCTGCTCCGAGGCCCAAATGTGCGGGAGTCGCGTGCGGAGCCCCGGACTTATGGCAATTTCGGCATTCCAGGCGAGGGCCTCTGTCTGCCCTAGCCGCCTTTGGGGCATCGCTCCATTACAAGCAGAGGGGAGGAGCAGTGTCCCGCGGTCCGCCCCTCGTATGTCTGGAGGTGACCTTAAGCCTACAGGCAAGGTTTCCCCTCCCCTTTCTAGAACACCTTGCAGTTGCTAAATCTGGTTAAATGAAGAACACAGAAGTCTCCCGTTCTGATGTCGGGAAGAAAGCCTCTTCTTAAGAGCATCGCAGCTAAAAAGTGGTTGGGCTGTAAGCTGATAATCAGGTAGCTGTAGTCAGACGCCCACTCCAGAACCTTCCTGCTCACTGACCATGTTATCACACACGATGTCCATTAGGCACCAATAATCTGCTATCGACGCATTTTAGAGCCATTTGAATGTTAAGGAGATTTTTATTAATGGCCCGTGAGCCTAAAGTGTGACTATTGGTTCTAAGAACAGATTTTAACAACTGTAGGCTGAGATGAGTGATTTTCAGTTTTCAGTGTAGCCTAAGGCCCCTGGAGGTTCCAATTGGGAGAGAGAACCTTCACTCCACCCAAAAAGTGTCTCTAAGGGGCTTTCCAGCCTTTACCTCGGGAACCTGGGATAGAGGGTGAGCAGACAGACCCACAGGGTGCAGTAACTGCTGCCCCTAGGGCTCCCAAAGGCGGAATTTGCTGGTCCCATCACGGTCAGTTCGGGGCGGGGGGCGGGGGGGGGGGGGAGGCTGGGAAGGGGAAGGGGGGTGGGAATCATCGGCAACCGTATAGCTGCTAGAAACTGACATCTTATTTTTAAAGAAGCCCTCGGCTGGAAGTGTCTCCTAGTGATGTCAAGTAGACTAAGAAACACTTAATCCAAAAGGCCCCCTTCCCACCTCCGCAGTAGGCAAACTAGGGCAAAGGCCCCAGAGAGGGAGGCAGAGGAGTCCTTCTGATTCTGGGACAGACTTTTCCTTGTGGTACTGAAACAGAAGTCAATTCAAACTTTGGTCACTTACCATTAGGTTTGCTGTGGGATTCTTTTTTGTTTTCTTTGTCCCCACCCCCCCAAAAAAATATCATATTTCCTTACACTAAGAATTGAAAGTAGAGGGTGGAGATTAAGGAATAAAAGTGAGTCATGGACCTCACCCTGTTCGACTTTTCCTCTAGAAGAAAAACAAAATTTGAAGCTTACCCTCCCCCTAGTGATAGCCTGAACTCTGGCACTTGCAGTTATCTTGGACCAAATGGATTGGACTTGGGAGGACTCCTTTATTTGAATTTGCTTATTGTTTGTTTGCAATCAAGAGCAAGTTGGTTTTTAAATGTAAAGCACACTGATTGCAGGAAAGGAAGTCGGCTGATTCTCTTTAGAACTGGGGACGCTTCCTTTGCTTGTAGGAACTGCCGCATACGTAGTAGGCCTTTCAAAGGCATGCGCGCTTACTTCTCTCCAGCCACGTCTGCATACAGAAGCTTCCTCCAGCTTCTGCACTGGGCTCCGTTTCCTTCGAACCGCTTCTACCAGAAACACTGCCCTTTCTAAATAGTACCTAAATTTTGTTTTAATCAGGTTAAAAACAAAAACCCACATATTATTTTAAAGCCTCATGTTGCTATTAACAGGCATTTTGTTAGAGACGCTCCAAGAAATCCTATACAATGTGTCTCACTACACCGGAGCACTACGGTCTTACATGTGATGTTAATTCTGTCCAAGACAAATCCCATCATCTGTGCAATTTCAGAGCCTAATACTGAAGAACATCGGGGTGGGTTTTGTTTGGGGGGGTCGCTATCTCTATACCCAGGGCAAGTCCCAGGGGCTCCCCATCTTTCCTAGCATGCTGACCCCAAGGAGGGAAATGGGGCAACTAAGGGATCAAGTTTATCAGGGCACGCTTAGCTTACAGGGCACTGGCCTTTGAGAAGAGAAAAACAGATGTTCAAGGCACTGGTCTGGGCAGGCAGATGCATGACTGGGGCTTGGACCCTTTTGTGGTTAAAAAAGGGGGGGGGGCGGGAGACAGGGAGAGACAAAGCTGTCCTTCGTAAAGGTTTCAAAGGTAGGCAAGAAGCAGGCCGAGGTCATGGCTGGACCCGACCCTTCATCTTCCCATTTTGGTTGTTTCTGCGATGTCTCCTTCCATTTGTGTGAGATCCTGGGATGGGCCTGTCTCCGGCCCGATGCCTTTGTGTTTCTTTTACATGATTAAAACACGTCTTTGTAGGCAATAAACCACCACCTAACACGGGCACGCCTGGTTTTGGATTACAGCTTTGCTCGGATAACGCCAGCCAACGAAGTTTTCACCGGGTGTTAGACGCGGGTTCAAACACAAGATGTGCGTGCGGGGGTGGGGTGGGGGGCTGGCCGCCCCAGCGCCCGCTTCTGGTTAGGTGGGGGCGGGCTCGCGACTGCGGCCTCTGCCCTGCAGGTAACCGGAATGGGCTGCCTGGGGCTCTCAGGGACTCCAAAAGCACCGCTTACCGGTCCCAGGATCGACATCCGGCCTTCAGGGCCACTGAGTGCCGCCCCGGGTCCAAAAAAGAAAAGACTGGCACTCGGTTAAACAATAAAATATAGAGAGGTAGGAGAAAAGGGGTGAGCCAACGGTAGCTTAGAAATTCTCAGGCTTCCCCTGCAAGCCTCAGCTCAGAACCGAGGGCCCAAGGGAAGACGGAACACCCAGGAATCACTCCTCCAGACCCACTAGTCGAAGCACCTGGCTTTCCCGGGGGAATCTCTGGGGAGCCTCAGGCAGGCCCAGCAGGACCCCGTGTCGGCGCCAAGTCTGTCCTGGATGCCAGGGGCCGCAGGCGCGGCGGGAGCCCCTGCTGTGGCGGCGGCGGTGGCCTCGCCCTTCGCGGCGGGTAGGAGACCCAGCCGTCTGCGGCGCTTCCTCCCGGGAGACCAGGGAAGCAAGAGGCCGCGGGCCCCACCGGGCTCGCTTTTGCCTCCCCGGCCGGTCTCCAGGCCGGGCGGGCCCAGCTCACGGTCCTCTCGTTGTGTCTCGGCTTTCGTTCTCTTCCGTGCGAGGCGCTCGCCGGACCACACACGCGCACACCAACTCGGCCAGGCCGTGAAGTCCCCCGGCGACGGGCACCGAGGCCCGCGGCTGACCCAGAAGCCTGACTTCAGGGACCGAGGAGTCGCGCTCCTCTCCGGGCTGGCGACGCGCAGGCGTCGCGGCGGCGCCTCGGACCTTCCCGCGGCCCACGGCGCAGCGCCCTGAGCCCAGGCGCGGCCAGAGCCGGAGAGGCCTGAGGTCTAGGCCGAGGAAGGCAGGCTGGGCTCGGCAGAGGTCCGCGGCTCCGACCACAGGGAGAGGGGGAACCGCCAGGACCAGAGCCTTAACGTCGCCGCTGGATGGCCTGCGGGCTGTGAGTGGGGCCCAGGGGACGGCACCAGCCTGGACAACGACTTGGACTTCGGTCCCCGCTCGCCCCCCGGGGCAGGGATGTTTTCCTGGCTAACTCCGATTGGGCGGTCAAGGTTTAGAAAACAACGCTCCAGTATTTTGCCGTGGATTCCGCGGAGAGCGCAAGCTGCCCTTCCACCCCTCGGCGCCACGTTCTCGCGCTCCCGCTCAGGGCCTCCCCCGGCCTCCGTCTTCCGCCGAGGCTGAGGGTGGGGACACCCCCAGGAAAGGTGAGGTTAGAGGGAACCAAGTGGGAGAGAAGTTAGGAAACTGACCATTATCTGAAACTCAACAGGTTTTGAAAGCCGCAACTTAATTGACTTGATTGAATTTCTCTTATCTAGGAAGGGAAGAGACCCTCCCAAGGTGAAATACAAAGGGCCAAGAATCTTTGTGGGAAAGATAAAGGTTTGGGGCAACAGATCTTTGTAAAGCAAACTACTCCACCCTCACCTCCGCCTCCCCCAAATTAAGATTATCTTGCTATTTCCCGTCATTGCTAATTGCCAATATGCAGTTGATGTAGCTTTCCGATCCTCTGGAGGGTGGCGTCATTTAACACCAAGTATCATCAGCATTGGGCTTAACTTTATTAAACCTAGTCTTGACTAGGAGTGATCAGAAAACTGTGGATGTCTTGAAAGCAGCGCTTGCTCTCCTCCGCCTTCCCCTCCCTCCGTTACCTGCGGTCGGGGGGAATTCATTTCTACTTTGCCTTCAATTCAAAGGGATTTAACTGCGTGGTCTGTTCAACAGAGTTGTGCCAAGGTGATAGAAAAATTTCAGAGGTGCTTTTCCTAACCTCCTCCTTTTAAAAGTATCAGGAGAGAAACTGCTAACTGCGTTACTTGCAGAGTAGCCTAGCTATTGTTAGTCTTGTTTTAAAAGAGGGTGATCTCTTCCCTTTGTGGGGCATCTTGAAAACTGAAGGCACTGTGAGACACTACTTTGGGTCTGTCTGCTTTACTCTTGTATGAAAAAAGCTAGAAGAGTTAAGACCCAGAACCTGGAAAACCATAAAGCAAATTCTCTCGGCTCGATTTCACTTCGGTGTAAACTACAGTAGAGTGAAGATTACAGTAGGTCCTGGAAAATCTTGCCACTAAGTTTTGCCTTGAGTAGTAGGTAAAAACAATTGCGTTTTCTTTAGAAGTAAAACAAAAAACAATTTACTTATTAGACAAGATGATGTCAAATTCAAGAAAGCATGGGCAGCCAAGGACTGGAAAGTTAGCCAGAAAACAAAACGGTTGCAACTGCTAACCTTCATTTAAATAGTACTGTTAAGAGTCAATCCATTTTGGTTAAATGTAAGAGTGTAAGTTTAAAATGGAAATTAAATATTGCTCTCACCTGAGGAGCGCCATAATCGTTGGCCCATTTGTCTTTTCTGGTAATTGGCTTACAAAACGCAAGTACTGCTGAGAAGGGACCTGGTTTTTTATCCCTCAGCACTTTCTTAAAAAGAAAAAAAAACTGATGAACCTGCCTTATGTTCAACTACTGAAATTATAGGTTTTAAAACTTTTATGAAACTCTTTTGTTCAGAAATCATTTCTGCCTGAATTGCTTTCAGATTCTGATTACATTCGCTCTCATATTTACCTGATTTTTTTTTGGAAGTTAAAAAAATAAAATCTCCTTAATCAAATAAATAAGAGAATAAAAACAGAATTTTTGTCATTCTCATTCTCTGTGGTACTACAGGTTCTTCCTTTCTTAGTTTAAAAAAAAAAGATCTGTTAAAACGTACTAATAAAGTGACTCAGAGACTGTTAGGGAGTGCAGCAGGGAGGGAAAGGCAAAGAGAGCAAGGTCCTAATGATAGGCTCTCTATATTCAATTTCAGAGCAAGCCTGATGAGAGTCTCAAAAAGTTTACATACCACATAGGCATTTGTGTCTAGTTCATGTATAGATTAAACCCCAAAAATTTAAAAATAAAGTTTGCTCTCTGACCTAAGAAAAACATGTTTTGGGAAGGAGAGGCTGAAATGTGGGCTTGTTGATAAATAGTAGTATAAAATTAAACTGGACCCAATGTTGTGCTAGAACCATTTTAATATAATTATACATATCTGCCAAATCCAGGAAGGTTTATGCATATATACCTTTTCCAGTTAACATCTGCAAGCATAAACAACAATGACCTCAGTTTATAAATTCATCAGGGTCAGAGCAATTGACCAATGTCTCTTTACTGCTAGGCTTACCAACAGTAAATTACAGATGAATTGGTGTCCTTCTCTTCTCTTCTCTCACTCTCCTTGTCCAGAGACATTTTGTTATAAAGGTTCAGTGCAGCTCACCTCCAGCCAAAGGTAATCTTTTTAGATAAGTACTCAGTTGCTCTGAATTTTGCTTATAATTATAACCTATTTAATCACAGAAGAACCCCTGCAGAGGTGGAGTTCCAGGTTGCATACAATAACAGGAGATCACAGTTTTGAAGTCTAGCACAGATTAAAAACCACAGATGTACCATTTATATAAGACACACACTGATTGTCTCTTAAACTACATATTGACTCCTTATGAACATTATTTTTTAAATAAAGTAGTGCATCTAGGACAATCAGTCACACAATTCACACAGCCCTGAAAAGGTTTTCAGTGCCAACTAACAGTTGGTCATGAAATGTGAGTGAGCTTGAGACAATGTCCATTCCTAAGATTCAACCAAGGATTGGCTAAAACATTGGAACACCTCTGCGTAAGAAGACTATGTCCTTCCCTCCTTCCCCTCACAATTTAGTATTGTTTGTTTTTGGTGGTATTTGGTTGCACATGGCTAGAATGCTTTTGATCACTGAGAATCAGGAAAACCAATGATCTAAAACTATAACAGGATCTTAAGTAGATTGGTTTGTCCATTTCAGGTTGCTGGTTGGTGGGCCCCTCTAAGGACCTCCATTTTTCCTTCTATGCCTCTCGGAACATTTGATCAGAAGATGAGTCTGAGCATCATCCCATCTAATTCTTTTAACCAATGCCTGGCTAAAACTGGAATGTCCAGCCCAGTATACTTTAAAATCACCCACAAAAAGAGGTTCTATAGGTCTTCACAAAACCTGGAATTTCCATGAGGATGTCTGATCTTTATAATCCAAGCAGTCAGCATTGAAGTTAAGCTTCCAGGAGGCAGTTTGGTCCTTATAATCCAAGCAATCAGTGGTTGAGTTAAAACCCAAGCTTGAAGCTCCATATCCCTGGGTGGAAAGAGAAGCTGGGGACTGATTGAGATGGCTGGTAACTGCATTGGTACCCATGGGGCTGAGTGTAGCCCCTGGTCCAGGAAGCTGGTGATGCATAGGGGTCAAATAAGATCCACAGTCCATGCCCCCAAAGTAGGAAGTTGAGCCAGCATATCCTTGACTATAACCTGAAGCCTGAGTATAGGTCATGGGATAGGACCTCTGCATGCAGGAAGAGGAGGTGGACAAGGGATCGGACAGTGGGGAGATGGAAGCTGGGCTCCAGATAGACACAGGAGCACTGCTGCTGGAAATGGCCGGGACTGAGGTGCTAGAGGGGGGTGTGAATTGGCCACTTGTTCCACTCTCTGAACTCACTTCCCGAGCTGGAGATGTCTTCTTTTTGGCAGGTCTCACTTTGTTTTGACCTCCATTCTGTTGCTGCTGCTGCTGTTGGCGGCACTTAGCTCTTCGATTCTTAAACCATACCTTGAAAGGGAAAGAAATTTCTTTAACTTGGTTTCAGCAACTCATTAAGAACAAGAGTGGCTCCCAGATTATCATCTGTCCTACACGGACATATGAGTAAACAGACAATCTCCTGCCACTGAAAACCTATTCTGTAGTACTCTCACATATGCTCCTGGAATTGTAAGAAAGTTGGGGAAAGCACTTGACCCTTCTTTACTCCAAGCCCAGAATAAAATTTAAGATAATCACCCAAATCATACGGCTGAAAATTCTCCACCTCAGTTTCCTATCACCTTGAATACACACACACACACACATAGACCCAGCTGTATTTTGGAACACTCTCACAATGGACTAGAATGTATCTATGTCTTTTAGAGGAAAACACAAGGGAGATAATACAATTCTGCTTTTGCATGCCAACAAGAACTGCCTAAATTCAAATACTTGTAGGGAGCAACTGCTAATATGGAGGTTAGCTCCATTACTCTACTTTTGTCTCGCCTAGAAAGACTCACTTATGAAAAAAAAGCTCCAAGGATAAATTGATCCTGTTGAGGAAGGCAGTCTGAAACCCACTATTTGCAGAAACCTTCTTTATGGTAAGTGGAGTGACTTAGATGTATGTTCTGCTTGGAGCTCACGGGCTGACTTCTTTCCTGGTCTCCAGTCTGAGACTGGAGTCTGTGCCTTCAGGGTAGTGCCACTCAACCCATAGATTCAGTTTCCTGTACTAGTTCATTGGCTTATCAACTTAAGCCTCTGCCTGCAACTTTGAAAAACTCTTTTTACCAGCCCTATTCATGTTCTGTAATGAAGGAGCTGTGTGTGGTGTGTGAGGGGGCTTATCAGAGAAACTACCAGCATTTTCTGGCAACAGTTCCTCAGTTGTCCTCTTCAATGAGTTCTCCATATGGATGTCCTAACTGTGGTAAAAACGGTGCCACCCAGGCCGAGTACACCACCACCAACCATTCAGTCATTTTCCTTCAGTGAAGACTTTTGTTGAAGCCTCAAAAGTGCTAAAACATCTTCAATCCTGCTTTGAAAAAGTCAGGTTTGCAGTTAACTCTGACATGTCCTAGCTGAAGGGGAGTCTCTGGTGTGTATGTAGTTTAGGTGCTAAACATTCTTTCCAAGAACTCTATTTGGGGCTTGAGGTCCAGGGAAGTTGAACTTTAAGTTCCCTTTCCAGCTTAAGGTCAAATTAAGGGGGCCTAAGGGAAAGAGGGGGCAAGTGTCACCAGGGATATTATGCAGATATTTTATCTGCTAAATGGCTCAGAGCTAGCAAATTCTGTTCAATCACTAAGAAGTCAAAGAAAACACACTTATGTAATTTTTTTTTGGTAACACCAGCTGCTTCTACAGCCTGGCTCTACCACCAAACTGACATGTGACCTTGAGCAAGTCATCTATTTCTTCAACTGTAAAAATATTGGGACTATCCAGGAGCTAAGCTTCTTTCACCCCTAAAAGTAGATAAGAATAGGGAGGATTTAACACATAAAGGAAGGTTAGGTATTAAAATATTATGTGACAGTCAGTACTTGAAATCTGCCAAGGCTGGGTCTCAGTAGGCCAGGGACCCAAGAGTTCTAGGACTGTGCTCTATCACTACAGCTAAATCGCCAGTTTTACTTTGCAACTTGAGCCCGCAGACCCTTGCTTATAGGATTGGGTGGGGGTGGGGAAACAGAAAGGAGCTCCAGGAGAAATCAGGCACTCAAGCAGCCTTAGGAGAAGAGTTTGCTGGCCTCCTGCGGAGCATTTAGTTTCAGGCCTTCCTTTGGTCATTTCACAGACCTGGGACTCTCCTGGGTCCTTAACACTAAACCTTGCTTGGGCGAGGGGTGGCATGGTCAGGAAGGATAGGTCTGTCTCCATCTGCCCTACCTGCACCCTGGACTCAGGCAAGTTGATTTTCAGTGCCACCTCCTCCCGCATGAAGATGTCTGGGTACCGGGTCTTAGCAAACAGCGCTTCCAGCACGTCTAGCTGCGCCCGGGTGAACGTCGTCCTCTCCCGGCGCTGTTTCCGGGGGGTGGCTGCGGGACAAGAAGCCCAGGGCCCTTTAGGGTGGGGGAGCAGTTTCTCAGTCATAGGGATCTCTGCGGGTGCTCCATCCCCACCCCCACCCCCACCCCCAGCCCCACTCTGCGGCACTTCCCTGGTCCTCCCAGTCTTTCAATCCAGAGCCTAGCAATGTTCTCCCCACACCCTCCCCGGCCTCCGCTCCTCCAGCGCACTGGAGGTACCATGGCACACATTGCCCCTAGTCGGGGAAACCACCCCCCGCCCCCACTCCTCCTGACATTGGAGATCTCTCCAGCCAGAGCCTCCAGCCAGAGCGTCCCTTGGAAAGCTAACACAACAAATGAAATAAAATACCAACAAAATAAAACAAAACAAACAAAACAAACAAACAAAAAACCGCCTCCAAAATCAACCCTTAACGCACAACACACAAAAATTCATTCCGTGAAGTCAAAGAATCCCCGAGGTCCCGCAGCTCGGATTTATGGCGCGAAATCTCCATCCTGCTCGAGATCCTGGGTTTTAGGACTCCAAGGGCCTTTCTCCCCCCATCTTTAAAATGGGGGCGTATTTCATACTTCTTCTATGAGGATTTTAAAAACCAGATTTGATCGGAGGCACCCGCACCCCGGGTAAATCACACCTCTAGGGATTAGCGAGTAGGGCCTGGAGGTCAGAGGCGAAGCCCCAGGCGTGACCGGGAGAATTTGTGAAAAGAAACCCGGCTTCTCCCAGAGGGTACTTCGGAGGAATTGAGGTTCGAGATATGGGCAGGAGGGCCTCCCACCCTAAAATGACAATGGCAGTAACCTTCTTCGCCCCACTGCGGTGTGTGTCCCCTAGTCACTCTAATTAAGAATCAAGTGATGTGATTTTGTGAGCAAGCGTTGTCCATCCACCTACTTGCTCCCCCTCAGTGCGGGTCCTCCTCCAGTAAATGCCCTGTGCCTCTGAGCTGCTTCTCGGAAGGAAGACCCAGTGGGGACTTCGCCTGGAGCTGGGGCGGGGATCAGCGTAAGCGCCAACCCCGGAGCTGCGGGGGCGATGGCGTCCCATCCCCGCGGGGCGGGCGTGGGGAAGGGCGGGGCAGGAGTTCGGGGGGCTCACTTACCCGGGTAGCCCACCGAGGGGTGCAGCAAGTCCATGCCCGAAGTGGTCAGGCTCAGCCCATTGACTGCGTAAGGCGGTTGCTTAAGATAAGACATCATGCTAAGGTTGTTAGGAGGCGCAAAGTCGGCCCAAATCGGGGGGACCCAGCCGGAAGATCTCGCTTCGCTGGGAGTGGACAGATTCAGGGTCCGTGGTGGGTGGGTTTGGAGTGGTGGAACTAAGGGCAAAGCAAACAAACAAACAGAGGTGCTGGTTTACTGCTTCGGAGGGAGCAGCTCTCCCACGTTCCAACACTAACTTAAAAAAGAGCCCGGGCTACTCCGGGCAGAGGCTTTTAAAGGGCTTGCAGACCCTCCCCACCTCCCCAACCCCCCAGCTTCTCGGAAACTAGAGGGGATGGAGACCAGATAAACCTGTCTTCCCCACCCCCACCCTAAACTTAAAAAAAAAAAAAAAAAGTACCCGAAGAAAGCTATTACAATCTGCCTTCCCGAAGAACAAAACCCCACGCCTTCAAATGCACACATTGCATTCCTATCCCTACATTTGCATAGGACTCATTGGCTGGCACTAGCTAATTGTCTCAAACAAAACTTGATTGGGGCCATTTGCAGAGACAAAGAACTCTTTGGCTAAATAAATAATGCTGATAACAAAGCCCATTGGAGAGAAACAAAGAAACAATTCAAGAAATCTACCTCTCCCCAGACTGTTGCCTTTCCAAGGCAGATTTTAATTATCTTAGCTTTTTACCACTTTCAACAGCTTCAAACCTAAAATGTCAGTGCATTTAACATCTAAAATACCAACTTGCTAATCGACAAACTTGAGAAAACTGCTCAACCACTATTATTCCACATTTAAAGTCATTTCCAGTAATCATTTTCACCTAATTTGTAGACTGGGTAATTAGATTTTGAGGTAACAGATTTATTAGGGTTTTGGAGAATCTTGATTATATGTGTATAAAGAACTAAAGCTAAACAAACAAGTATTTAACTTTTAATCGACACCCATCAAATATTTAAACATAGTGCAAAAAAAGAAATAGAAAAGAAAGAAAAGTCTTCCAAATTGGCACCAAGTTTGCTAGAAATTCTGAAGTAAAGTTAGAATCCCACCAATCAGAAAATGAGAGGCCCCCTTCTACTCTGCAAGTAGAAGGGTTCGCATTTGTAGTGCAAGCTGCTTCCATGTTGATTTTGATGTGTGGAGGCTGCAGATCCTGTGGGAGGCAAATTTTCGGACTTTTGGGTCCTCGGCAGCTCCAGCAGTTTCCTGTTAACTCTAGCTGCCTTTGCACATTTTAGTTTTGAAGAAAGTAGATACACAAAACCCAAAGTTGTGAAACTAATAGAATTTCTCCCTCCCTTTCAAGTTTCCTACAATCCTATAAGAAAAAGAGCTGGGGGGGGGGGGGAGAAAGGAAGAAAAAGAAAAGTTATTTACTTTCTTCGGCTGAGTGTCTCTCACTCCCCCAAGCCAAGGGATCCAAAATGGATGTTAATACAGGCTGGCAGTTGGCAAGTCTGGCTTTTATCTTCCTAAAAGATGGCACTTATCCTGCAAGGATCTCTACTTTGCAACTTTGATACTCTGAGAATTTGCTTCAAAATGGCGGATACAAGATTAGGAGAGGTTCTTTCTTACTTTTGCAAAGGTCCTACTGGGTGTTAAGGACTGGGGTTTTCATATTTACATTGCTTAAGAGATAAAAATACAAAATTCCACAAATGGAACTAGGTTCTGCAACTTCTTCCTGATTTTAATGCAGTGCACAAAAATCATGCTTTTCCACCCTCAGATATAATTTAATATAATTTTATAAATGCCCTTCCTGGAAGAGTTTGTATTATCTCATCAGTAACATTAATCTCGTTGCTCCTACAACAAAGACTTCATGGTTTCTAATCTCTCTTCTTTTTTCAAGAGTTATTTGGAGGCTGTGGAAATAATATTGCTTTAAAATAGTCATGTATTTGTTTAAATAGCCTCTAAGCCAGATTTCTTGTTTAATACAATCTCACTATATTGGCAAGTTCTGAACTACTATAGAAAAAACTGAAATCATATCGGATGTACACATGATAAGTATGGAAGTGTTCTGTCTTACATGCAGAGCTCTCGCCCAATTAGAAATGCCTGACGCATCATACATTAAAATAGCACATTTCAACATTAAACGCGGTAACAGACAGAAAGCACCAGGACAGATACTTTTTGGAGCTCCTTTGCCCTAACCCTTGCAAAATGGCTAAAATTCTCGGATAAACTGGTTTCGCTTTTTTTTTTTACTGGACTCATCTTTAAAAGAAAAAAGAAAAATCTCCAAAACAAAACTATGAGGAACTCTCAACAGCCAACCCAGGTATGCACTCCAAAAAGGGGCCATGGCATGGGCCCTTCTGCCTAACTTTCAAAGCCCTGCAAGGACTGATTCCTTTCTTCCTTCCTCTGCTTAGCAGAGTCCAGAAGGGATGAAAGGAATACCTTTTCAAAAATATAAGCCTCAAAATAACTGTTCACAAGGTGGCCACTGGAAAACTCCTACCTAGAAGAACCGGTGGCGGTCGCGTGGCTAGTCCCGCAGCCGGTCGGCGCCCGCACCTCCCGGCGCAAGTGACTCACTCCGGCGTCACTGCCCGGCAGTCTCGCAGCCCGAGGTCCGGCTCCACTGCCCGCCCGGGCCTGCGCCGCTTTATATCTAACGGTCAATTCCCGCAATCTGTCGCTCCCCCACCCCCATCTACCCCTCCCGTTTTTTTTTTTCTTCCAAGGAGCCTATCTACCAGTTGCTGTGTCCTCGCTCAATAATTACCTCGTCCGAGAATTAATTATAATAAATGTTTTCTTGATAAACTAACGAGATAATCCGAGGGGCACACGTCCCTTAATTACAGGCCGCCGTGCTCAGCTCTGCTTCTCGCCGGGGCTGATTAATTTTCTGCATGATGGAAAGGAAACAAAACTACGCGGACTGGCGACTGGCCTGCGGCTGGGAAGACAACGCAGAGGAAGAGGCGAGAAAGAAAAAGGAGACGTGTGGGCACCGCGCAAAACAGCCGGCGCGGCCCCTCTCGGGCGAACTCGAGTGAAAGTTTCTGGCCTCCGGGTATCAAACAACACTGCCACCCGTGAGGGAGGGAGGAAGAACGTGCCAGAAGGGTTGGCCTTGACTATTAATTATGGCGAGGAGAAAGCCCGGTGTTCGCTCGTAAGGAGAGGTCTGGGTGTCTGCCTCCTTTGGGGGGAGGAGTTTCCTCGGCAACTCCTCTCTGGTGCTAATAAGTCTGGTGCCCGGAAAACGTCCCGAGGTGAGCAGGAGATAGATATCCCGACCCTGCCGCTCTAGGATGGAGGGGAGAATGTCAAAGAGCAACTTCACCGTCTCCTCCCCAAGTAGTCCATCACTCCAGGCCTTCTGTCCTGCACCCCACTTGTGTCTGTAAAGGAGGAAAAAGCCAACTCGGTGGAATTCTGAAGGGGAACTTGCGTTTCAAAAATGCATCCTGAAATCGGACCGTGATTTCAAGAGTCACTTGAATGCATCAACATGAAGACTTCAGAGTTTGCGGCACACGTCCCCGAGGCCGGATGCCAGCTGAGACCTTCTGATGGTTCTCCTGGGCCTCAGCGCACCCCTCGAGCCCGGCCCGGGCCCGCGATACCCTTATGTCCCCAAGCCCCGGAGGGGAGGGCGCAAGTCGGCCCCGCCGCTGCCCCGGTCTGCGAACAGCCATGGGGCCGCCTTCCCCACCGGAAGGTTTCGGTCCCCGGCCCCGCCGCGACCTGGGGCGGAGCAGGGGCCACTCACCGCCACTTTTGCCCGCCCCAGGTGCGCGCGGAGGGCTGAGCTGGCAGACCCTGAACCATCCCCGGCAAAGTCACGCTGTGAAACGACTCTTCTACGCTCGCTTGGCCTCGTTGGGACCACAAAAACTACGGGGGGAGGGGAGGCTTATTGCACTCTCAGGATTTGGGGGCGGGGGGCAAGGGAAAAGGGGTGTTACGAAAGCAGAGACCTGGAGGTCTTTGGAAGAGGCCGAGAACAGAGACTGAAGCTTGATAGGAGCTGCTCTTTCGCGGGCGGAGAGGGGACCGACCAGAGATGCCGGCGCTCCCTGCCTCCCCGGTTACAGGCTCTGCTCTTCTCTCACGTTCATTAGGGACAGACAGGAGCTAGAACCGCGGCTGCGGCCGCCGACCGGCGAGCCAGCCGGGCTTCGGGCGCGCCGGTCCTAAGAGGCGCATGTCATTATTGTTATTATTAATTATTATTATTAATTGCTGCTGCTATTACTATCATTATTATCCATCCCTCTAGCTACATCTGCATCTTTTTGTCTCGGACTCTGAAAACGTCCTTGGGACCAATCCAAATGACCCAACCACAGCTGAGGGCCAAAACGCAAAGATCGCAGGGAGAAACCCAGAATGGGCGTTGACATAAAACAAAACTACAAACAAAACCCTTCCAAAACACCCTTCGTTAGACTCGCAGCGTTTGGCGAAAGCCGCGAGCCCAGGAGCGCACTCCCGTCCCTTCCTTCCACTCGTGCACTTATCTCCGGATCATAATTTTTTCGCAAGGATCGTTATTACACCTCAGAAATTTACAAGGGAAAAAATACATCAGCCTTAGAAGAACTCCACGTTCGCAGAGGTGCATCGGTCGGTCAATTGGATGTACTGGGGTGATGGTAGACAGGGGGAAACAGACACGGATATCGAGAGACAGACAAGGCAGAGGAACACTTACCTTACAGCCGCATGGGAGGTTAGAAAAAAAATCAAATTATCCTTCAAAATTCCAAATAGCCAGCTATCCTAAAAGAAATCAAGAGCATTGAGTTAGCAACCTTGCAGTCTTCACCTTTCCATAAAAAGTCAAACACAACGGAAAAAAAATTTGTTTTTAAAGAACAGAAAATGAGGAAAAGTAGCTCGAGTTCAAAACACGCGTGGGCCCCTCTGCGATACATACAAAGTAGACGTGGTGAGGGCTGCTCTAGCGATTTTTATTTCTAATAACAGTGGAGGCTGAGTTGGAGCTGAGGTCGGTTCCGCTCTCAGGGAGATTTGCTGAGAAAGCGCCTCTCTGGCAACTTTTTGACGCAAACTCTCCAACCAATGGCAGGGAGAGAATGATTGACACATCTAAGCCAGAGGGAAAATAATAAAAACACACAACAGGGGGAGGAAAACAGGCCGCTGCTGCACGGGGGGACGAGCAGGCAACAAATCCAGGCCTCCGACATTACCAGAATGTTCTTGAAAGACACTGGGCTCTGCTTAAAATCTACATTATGGGCCGGAGCATGTGAACTAATTGTATAATTAAAATGATGGGCAAGGAGGCCTCTCCTTACCTCCTTCTCCTCTTCCTGTCCCCCCTTTTACCCTCCCCCCCTTTTTGTTTTGTTTTTGTTTTAGGGAAGGTGAGAAAGGAAACCCTACAATGTAGGATGGGAAGGTAAAACTATTTAAGTAAAGGCCAGAGAAGCCTGAGGGCGGGGGATAACGGGGTGATCGCATTCTACGCCAGCGATGTGGGTGTGAAGCAGACGCAGAAAGCCCGTCAGACTGAAGCTTAAAAACACCTTAAAAACACAACTATGTCTTCTCAAACAGGGTCAGACCACACCGAGGGTACCAGGAAGGGTAAAGGAAACAGGCCTGGGAGTGAGGCTTGGGCGTGTAGGCAAGACAGACGATACACGAGTCCAAGAACGAACTACTTTTGAAAACGCAGTGTCTCTACAACTCTTATAAACATACCCCCGCCCCCAAAATTGGGAGACTCGGGCTCCTGGTATCCGCGCAGGGTTTATAGTTTTAAGAAGTCCATGGCAGGCTGCAAAGAACACGAACTCGGAATCTAACCTCAGGGCCAGTTTGGGGAGACCCAAGGACAAGTCAGAACTCGGGATTGTGAGAGTGGGGTTGGCAAGATACCCAGGAGCGAGGCCCGCGTTGGAAACAGAGTTTCGGCCCAACGCGTGCAGCAGCCGGGCCTGGAGCTCAACTCAGCCAGAGCTGGGGGCTGAGAGCCGCGAAAGGAGAGTGTCGGCAACAGGGGACCCGAGACCGGGAAAGCGAACACCAGCCTAACTTTTTTTTCTCCAGGCACAGAGAGCGGGACCCACCAGCTTTCAAACAGATCTGAGTTCCCAGAAAAGCAGAAACGGATTTGGGCGGCGGGGGCGGGGAGCGGGGGGGCACAAGTGGACAGCCTGAGGCTTTGTGAATGGCGGGGTGGGGGTGGGGAGCAGAAGATCGTTCTTCCCTCACAGCTCTCAATGCTGGAAAAGAAAAATAAAACCTCTTCCTAAACACCCTCCCCCCTCCAACCACCACCACGACGGCAAGTGGGCCCAAAGAAAAAGCTCGCTGCCTTTAATTTGGGGACCTATGTTAATGAAGTTGGTAATTAATTCGTCGCTTTGTTGTCGGTTCTTATACTGTATGTGTAATCAAATGTGGCCGTCCTTGGGATTTACAGCAATTAACGAATTACGGGAGTACGCACGAGGCGGCAGGCGCTCGGCAGCTAGGCTGGGCTCCGGCTTGGCCTGGGGACCGGCACTCCGCTGCCGCGACCAGCCTCGCAGGTGTTTCTAGAGCTTTGGGCCCCGGCGTCCTCACGAGCCCCCAAGCGCCCTGGGGTCTGCCCAGCTCGTCCTGTGCCCTCCGCGACCGCTCCACACCGAAGAGACCAGTTGCCAGAAGTCGCGACTTTCTGGGGGCCCGGGCTGGGGGGAGGGTGAGTACAGACCTTTTTTTTCTCACCCCGCCCCCACTTTACTGAAACACCTGGCGACTGCCCCCCACACACACCCCGGGCCTTTAATTTGGGGCGGGGGGCGACAAGTGCCCCAGGCGGTCTGGCCCACAAGGCTCTCCTTGGGAGTACTTAGCCACAGTCACCATGCTTTGGGTGAAGGAAGGGCAAATCCAACCTGATCCCCCTGAGCCAGAGCCTCCTTCCTACCCCGAGAAAAGACAGTGTGCTCCCCAATATGATCACAACGATCTTTAAAGCATCAAAGAACGAAAAAGAAAAATGGACGTTGATGGTCTGGCAGAGGGGAAGGGCCTGAGGCAGGCGTTGGGGACACTGGGGGCGGGGAGGGATGGACAAATATCAGAACACGCACTTATGATCTCCACAAAGTAAGTGAAAATTTTTAGACTGGGAGATCTATCTGCTCTGGGAGAAACCCCTGAAGCCCGATGTAGAGGTTTTTCGATTTCTTCTCTGATGGCAGGGGTAGCTGAATCTCCCTGAAAATTCCCCAATTCTGTTAGACGGGCAGATTTCGGCGCCGTGGGGGTGGGAAGGCTTTTTCTTTTGCAGCGGCCGGGAGCAGACAGCTTCTGCTTCTCCTTTGCCCTCTAGTCTAATAACTTCGCAGAAATGCGGGGCCAATAAACTACGAGTTGGAAATGGACAGTGTTAAATAAACAAGGGTCTCTTTAAAATTCTCATCCACTTCAGATGTCTAAAGTAAGATTGTGATGATTTTGTCACGGTTTGGTAAATTTACCCCTTTAAGAGGCTTTCATAAATCCCAGAACACACCTTCAGCCAGATTTGAATATAGATTTAGGTTTTAAAACCCAGAAGCTGGAAACACCGCTTTATCAAAGAGAATTTCCCTTTAGCTTAGCAATGGGCTGAAGCTCTTAAAAGATTGGATCTGAGAGACAGAGAGGAGAAAGAGAACTAGAGACAGAGAGGCACACAGGGAAGAAAAAAAAAAAAAAAAAAAGACTTTCTTTTTCTTTCTAGAGGAATTCTGCCCAGACTCTGCAGCAGTTGGTAGCAAGCAAGCTTTCTCCTGGAAAAGTTGCAAAATTGCTCTTCACCTGTAAGAACATGCTCTTTATCTTCCAGTCTCTTCTTGTCAATTTGGAAATTGCAGACAGCCGGGCTCAGGTACAGTCTCCACAAACCCTACTCTAGGTCAGGACAAAAGCCACTGGCTTTGTGGGGAGGGAGGGGGCCTGTGCTGTTGTACTGAAAACCTTAGACGCTTGGTGGGAGGAAAAGACTCTTTGGATAACTCTTGATTTTCAGTAAGTCCTTGAACTTCCAGTATACTTACTATGTAGTCATTGTATTTTCTCTGTTCATGTTTAACTTCTGTTTCTTCTGTGTCCTATTGTCTTTTTAAAAAATTTTTTTCTATGAATCTGACTTATGGTAGCTTGCTTTGTGTTTTTAAATAATTTTCATTAACAAGCAGATGTTTTTTTAATTGCCATGAATACAATTATCTTGCTATGAATATGAGATATAAGTATACAGAAGCTAAATTAAGAAAATCAAATTATTTGTCAGGTTTGCATACAGTTTCCAAAATAGGGCTGATATTCATATTTTGAAAACTAGATTCATGTCTGGCACTCACTGGGCTTACTTTCTCCACCCCACATGCCAGGCCAGTTTAAAATATTCCAAACTTTCCTCGAAGTTTATTAACTATGGTGGTGTGGGGTAGAGTAAAGGAGTGGGAGGAGAAAGGAGAAAGATCTCAGGATTCTTCCAGGCTAATTAAAAAAAGAAGAACAAAACCCATATTCCATGAGAACACAGACTCTCAGGAGGAAAGGAGTCAGTTAGACTCCCTGAACATTTACTTCAGAAATATGAAGATTAATTTACAATCTTTTCAGCAATTTAGTGGACAGTGGGGGCGACCACATCTTGCCTTAGAACCACCACGATATTTAGGGGGAAAAAATCATGTCTTATTAGGTTTTGAGATACGTCTTTATTAAAAACTCTGACAAGATTAACTTTAATTAATTTTTAACGAGGGTTAAAGACTGGCAATGCAGGTAGAATTTGGGGGGAAATAGCAGGCAACAGACCACTTATGAATTAGGGTTGGGGGTTGCTTATTCCCTGCATTGCGATTGCCTCAGAAAAGCGGGTAAGGGGGAAAGAAACAACTTCAAAGATAGGATTGTGCTGTCTTGATAAAAGAGTAGGAGGCAAATTCCAAATGCAAAAAAGAGGAAAAGAGGACCATGTTGTTCCGGAATGAAACGGATTAAGATTGTGTGACAAGTGCGAGATGTGGGGCTGGGAGACGTTTATGAGCTGAGTGTGAGCTGGGAACCATGCGTCTGCCCCTGAGCAGGGGACCAAGGATGTGTGCAGAGCAAGGTTAGGGTGGGGGATAGGAAGGGCTGGTGTAAGTCTGAGCGATGGAGAGCAAAGGGGTGTGAGTGAGGGTGTTGGTGTGTGTTGGGAGGGTGTGGACGGGAATGTGGATGGATTGATGAAGGGTGGTAGCTGTCAGTTTATATAATTTTCATTTCCTGGTCCTGAAGTTTTCTTGAAGTCAATTCTACTGCAGGCAGCAGCCTTGAGCTTACAGAGTTGATATAAAACAACCATTACAGTCCAATATCTTGCCTGTTTGCAAACTTCATTTGAAACTGGGGGAGGAAAAGACCTGGGAATGGTTTTGTAAGAAAGGAAGAAAAGAAAACCTCAGTGAAGCTTTACACTAGTTTGGATAAATCTCTAATCTTTTATTTGTAACCTTTTATAAGCTTTATTTCCCGTATATGAAAAGCTTCTTTTATATGGGCACGACAGACTTTTCCTTTGGATTTTTAATTAGAGCCCATCAATTGTAGCCATATTTAAGAATCAATATAAAGTAATCCTTCGAGATGGGATAAGGTTTTAATCGAAAATCTAATTTCCCACTCTTTGCAGATCATTTTAAGGGGCTGGTTGATTAAAAAAAAAGAGTTCAATTTTTAAAAGACATAACACCTAAAACCTGAAAAAGATCATGTCTGCGGAAAAAACCCAACTGATGTTGCCTTACAAAGAAAAAAAAAGTCTGTCTGTTGTTGGGAACTTTTTTCTTGTATTTAGAAGAATTTGACTTATTTTATTCTCAAACACTTTTCTCTAATGTGGCTCCTATAAGAATAATCACATTGAATGGAGAGAGGAAAAAAAAGAGGAATTGTTTGTCTAAAACAGTATTTCTTATGCAAAAGATAGTAACTTAAATTTTTTATTAACAAAGAAAACATAGATCTTGACAGATCCTATTCACTACATGCTCTCACATTCCCAAGATTAGGAAATGAACAACACACTGCATTTTTGTTCATAGATGCAAACTTTCCACTTTCATATCCAGAAATGTATTTCTGACCATTTTTAAAACTTCAACATTAGAATTTTGCAATTTTAATTTTTTTTACAACAATTGAAAAGTTGCTTATCACAAAGGCATAGAAATTTAAACAGTTCTACCGGTAAGAACTGGTAGCTTTCAATTCTTTTTTTTTTTTTTAAGAAGAAAAATGAAAGCCAGGAAGGAAACAAGCAAAACCTAATTGTAGGTGCACAGTGCAGACATTTCTTGCTCCTTAGTGATCAAGCTGAGGTAGTTGTTCAAAGACTGCACTACCTTAACGTGCATAGTGCATTTTCAACAAACATCCCTGATAATTGTTTAAGATCTGCAAATCATTTCTAAACTAGAAAGGATTCCCCCCCACCCCCAGAAGTTTGCATGCGGGTATTTTCACAGTCACGGACTTGTTTTTATTGTTGTATCTCTTAAGTGCATTTGAAAAATTTGAACTCATAGTATTTGCTTTTAAACATCTGAATGAAGCTGGTTTGAACATATTTGATACTCATGCTTTTCTTTTATCTGCAGAAATTTCAATTTATTTAAAAGCCTACCGTTTAATGCACTACATGACCGCATAAATTTTAGGGAAACTCTCTTGTATTTCTCCATCATCGCGTCTAATGAAAACCTGGGATTTTTCCATTATTTTTTTAAAAAGTGAAAATATAATGCGTCTTCATTAGGAAAATTGACTGCTGTGCTCACGACAGTTCTTAATTGAAAAGGCAACCTATTTTAATGGTGTGGCTGAGAAGAAGATTACATACTTTATCCAAACACAAAGACAATTAATAATGAGAAGCAGGCTGCTGCCATTAACTCTAATGCAGTTGCATCAATGTCACTGAAAAGTGCTCATACCTGGGATACGTGGTGCAAACTTCCCCGACTCCCTACATCCCAATTCACCCATTCTTTAATTTGGGTTTCTTAGTGTGCAATCATCTGGGTGGGCTGTGATCAAGCGAGCAAGTTTAGGGCGAGTGTGGCTCGGGGCCAGGCGCCCCTTCCCGCGGGTCGCGCGGTGCTGGGCAGCGCCGCCCGGCCGGAGGCAGCCTGACTGCGGTGTCTCCGCGCAAACCTCGCGCCCTCCCGCCTGCGCGCGGAGCGGGGCGAGGGCGGCCACGGCCCCCGCGCTCTGGAGGGATTGGATACCCGGGGCCACCTGGTGTATTTTGAGAAGTTTACCAAAAGGGACTGGGCTGCCTCGGAGATTGAGTTCTGCTTTGATTCACTCAGGGAAAAGTTGTGTGTGGGGTAAATCTTTAAAAATTGAGAATATGGTGGGGACATCTGGGCGCAAATAGTCCTCCGGCTAATCGACCAAGTTTTCCAAAGCGCCCCCTCTTCACCTCTCAGGCCGGGAGAGCAAAGCGTGTGTGTGTGTGTGTGTGTGTGTGTGTGTGTGTGTGTGTGGTGCGCGCGCGCGTGTAGCTCTCTGTATGCGTGTGTGCTCGCGCGTGCGTGAGTGTTGAAGCTGCGGTGAGGAGGGATCCCGACCTTTCCTAAGTTCGAGCACGCCCCGATTCCAGGATGGGTGATGGGGCGGAGGAAGCAGCCACCTCTGGGCTTTTCTTTTCCCCAGCCAGGCGCGACCAACTCAGGCCGCGCGCCGGCCCCCTCGAACCCGGGCGCGCGAACTGTGGGAGCCAGCGCGAGAAGGGGAGACCTGGGGCTCCCAAGCCGTGGCGCCAAACGACTGGCGGTGCCTAGTGCCAGGCGTGGCCCTGCGGCCGGCGGAGCCCCGCGTTTCCCAGCGCTACCCGGCGTGAGAACTCGAGGGCGCGGTCTGCCCTTGCGGTCGCCAGGACCTGGGGGCGGGTACAGGTTGGAGAAGGGTCAGATCTCAATTTGGGTCATTATGATGTGCTTTGGAGCCCGCGGAGGACTCCAGAGCCTGCTGTTCGGCGTCGCGCTGCTCTGGGAACCTGCTCTGGCCCTGTCCCTTCCCCAGAGCAGTCTCGAAGGGGAGGGTCAGGCAGCTGGGGGAGGGGTTGCCCCTTCATCAGTATCACTCCCCCCACCCCCCGTGGGCCTGGGCGCGGCTGCAGGCTAGTGGACACTTTCACACCAGGCGGTCACATCCCTTCACCAAAGGGTTGGTGGGGGGCACGCTCCTTCAGGGAATTCTGGAGGCTTCTCACATTGGCCAGCCATGCGCCGCGCCAGAGTTGTGCTGCTGGCGTCTGAGCCCTTGAGAGGTGCCTGGGAAGGAAAAGCGAGGAGTAGGTAGCCAGACTTCCAAGGCTGCCCCAGGACACTCACAAACACATCCTGCGGAGGAAGAAGGAAGGACCCCATCCTCCCTTTCCCTTGAGAGATACATCCCTTTTCCTTGAGGGACAGCCTCACAGGAAAGTTTCTTCCACAAATGCACACTCCCTTTGCAGCCCTCAGTGTCCCTGTGCCAGCCTTATTATCCTTCAATCAACCATACCTCACTTTTCCCCGTTTCCATCTATTCATCTACAAACTTTCAGCAGACTTGCTTTTTTCCTTAATTCCACCCACGGCTTAGGAAGCCTCTCAAAGCCTTTGAAGACCAGCAGACTTTAAGTTTTCCCTGAAGCCAAGGGCTCTTCCCCGCCTTTTCTCAGCACAGGTGGCTCTCTAGAGCATCGTAACCTTTGGTGGCAGCTATCAACTACTTAGCACGGTCTAGGAACCTTCTGCTCTCCTTCCCCACCTCATTCTATATGTTGTGTCTAGAGCTTTTCCTGTTCCTTTGGACTGCACTTTTCAGATTGCAAAAATTGAAGTAATCCAGTCACTGTTTATCAAGCAAGGCTTGGTTTCTGCTGGTGGCGAGATCACGTTTATCAGCTGGATACCAAGGAGGAGACCAGCTCTCCTAGACCATAAAGAAGTGGTTCTCTTCTTGGCATAGCTTGAACTTTAAATGTCATACTTGCCCAACAACCTAAGAATAACAACAGACTAACTTGTATTTGTGGATCTGTTTCTTGGCATTTGACCTATGGATGCTGGAGGCATCTTTATTAGCATGTGTGTGACTTTGGATAGCCACTCAATAATGACATTCCTAATCATTTATTGAATACCATTTAAGCTAGTTCAGCATCAGACAGTGGCTCTTAGCCTGAATGGCAGTTTTCTGGCAGCTTATTCAACTAATGAACAAGCAAAAAGTGAAAGATATAATTACTTCCAATACTTAGCTTCTGAATATGACAGTCACTGCTTGGGATACACAGACCACATCAAAAGTAAGATGGTATGTTCTGCGTTACTTTTGGAAAAGCAGTTTCCTTCTGGTTGTGCTCTCCTGTATTTGATGCACAAAGTATGTCAAAGAAACACAGAAGAAACAGGCATGGTTTATAGTTCTTGAGGATCAATAGAATCATGGCCCTGAATTTATCCTGACCTTTTCCTACTGTTTCAGTAAAAAACAGAAGTAGCAAAAGCCTGGGTGAAATCTTCTAACACAGACATTCTGTAGGTATTCACCAAGGAATAGGTGACCTTGAGTAAGCCGGTGTCTATGATAAAATACTTGGAGGGAAACCAAGCAATTCCATTATCATTAAGAAATATTTTTAAATGTCCTGGTAGTTGACATTAGGTGGATACAACCTCAGTCAACTCTAGAGTCCTAATGAAGACATTTCAGTAAAAGCAAAAAACATTTTACATTAGTAGTCAAATCTGATTGCACATTTGGATCAGTTTGGGCTAGTAACTAATATATTCACATATGGATAAATATGTCTATTTATTTTTCACGTATAGAATATTCTATTGAAATCTGATTTCTCTAAAGATGTGTGATTATCAATCTAAGAAGTCTCGAAAGCACACATAGTTTTTAAAAAGTTGATGGTAGCATGAACTCACATTCATTCATTGATTTCTTCATTCAACAAACATTTTGGGGGCTACTATGTTTTGCGCAATTGTTAGGAGTTGACTATGTCTAGAGATTCATGCTCAGGATTAGGAACTAAGTTATTTTTTTTCTCATGTAAAGCAGCAGCAGATATTTATAATAAGCATTTGGTCTAAAAGTTTACATTATCCATTCTCTTCTGGAAAATTCACCATCCCAAATCTTAGGGCAGAAATCACCTTGATTTGTCTGCTTTCCAGAGTATAGATGATTCTTGGAGACCAAATTAAGCCTGGAGAGATTTGTCAGTCGCTCAAAGTTGTAAGTACTTGTGTTGATCGTCACAGCAGCATTCCTAGGGAAAGCTGTAGGAGTTGTTTGCATTAACTGACAGAAATAGATGACCATTAATGTTCAAATTTGATTTGTTTCTAAAAAAAATCATAAGGCAACTGAATGTATAATTTGTTATGTGTTTAGATAGATTATGTGCCCTATGGTCGCAGATAACTTTTTGCATAGGACTAAAAACAAGCTTGAGATTGAACTCTATATTCTTTTAACCAATATCTAAAAGATACAGAGACTATATGTGTGTGCCGCATCATTACATTCTTATCTTATTGCTAAGAGGATGAAAGAAACTATTTAAAATAACTATAAATACTATTTACTTCTTAAATCCCATTTTATGGGCTAGAAATAGTTACTGTATGTTTGTTTGTTTGGGGCCATTTTTAGCTTCAACTACTTGCCAAACCTCAAAGTTGATAGGTTTTATTTCCCTTTGAATTCAGGATTTCCCAAGGAACAACTAAGACTCAAATATAGTCTTTCCTATAAATATTTTCTCCCCCTCCTTTTTAATTTGCTGCCCATCCATAAAACAGACATTACCATGAATTTTCTCCATAGGTCATGGATGGAGTTACTGAATGTGAGGATCAAATGACAGCTTAGAACTGAGTCTCCATAGAGGTGGCCAGTGTATAAAGCCTCTTTTTCTGGTGAACTCTAACAGGAGGAATTAAATGCTACCTCTTAGAAAGCTCTCTTACTGATCGACGAGTATGTCTGTTTGGACCCATTAGAGTCTCTTCGCCAGTAGTCATTTTATCTTTTGAGTATGATTTGTGGGTCATGGCACCCATGAATAGCCTGTGGCCTGTAGAGAGGCCACATTGATTAATGCTTTTGGTACAAATTATTCAGACGCTTGTTGGGTTTTTTTTTGTTTTTTTTTAATTTTAAAAACATCCAAAAACTCATTCTTTACTTTCCAAATTTGGTCTTTTTAATTTCCTACACAGCTAAGAGGATATGAGAGCCCTTTTGTTCTGGAGCTGCTGATTCTGGTGTTCAAGGTGTTTGTTTGTTCCAGGGACTGCACTTATTATTTTTAAAGTGCCATAAATTCTTGAAACTAAGCCCCTATGGTCCTTATACCACCTTACCAGCTTAGATTGTGTGATCTTAAGAATGAAAAAAAAAAAAAAAGTTTCCATGAGATTAGGTAGCTATTCATATTATAAATATGGCTTTATTAAATTTAACTGGCAAAGAGATCTATTGCAAGTAAAGAAGGTGAAAATACAGGCTTACATTATCCAGGACTGAAAATAGAACATTTAATTTCTGATTCTCTCTGCAGGTGGGGTATGAAATAGAATGCCAGTGTGGCTGCTGCCAGAATACTTGCCTATTTTTACACTTTCGTAAGGGATGTGGGCAGTGGAAAGGGATACTTACTGAAGTACAACCGGGTTTATGTAGAAATCCTTTAGGCTAAAGGAGGGCAGTATTTGCTTTATGGAAGAGAATGGGTCTCTTCACGCCAAAAAGGTATATGAGCAAGACAGTGAAAGGAAAAGTGGATGAGAATCCAGACATGCCACTAGCAGCCTTACCCTGTGACAGACCCAGAGGCAACTCCAAAGCCACCAGGGCAACTGCCTGTTCAGTTTGCCAAAGAGCCAGATGCTGTTGCTTGGAAGAATCTCCTCCACAGCTTGATGTCTGGGTCCTGTGATTGCCATCCAAAGAACAGTGGTGGGGCATGCTGGGATGAATGCAATCCCAGCATCCCACTACAGTGTTTTCTTTTTAAAAAAGAGTCATTTTTAAATTAAATAAGTTTTAAAACTCACATTTTATTTTTGGAAAATTAAAAAGGAAATCAGAGGACAATAGTACAAATCAAGGCTGCATATTTTGGGGGGGAAATCCTCTTAAACTTCATTTTGCGTATGGGTCATATTTAATCATCTCAAGGATTAGAACATTTAGGAGAGACAAAAGACCATCCACCATTCACAGTGAGGAAATAAAAATCACTACAATCTAGAAGAATGGTGATGCAAGTGGTATTTATTATTTATGTTACTGACTATGATCATTTATAATATTTATTTTTACGAAATAAAAGTAAGTTTCAATTTTGGTATCAGTTTTGTAACAGAATTTTGATTGTGGATGCCACTGAACATGTGTTTAAGTAAAAAACCCAATAGGTAACATTTAAAGGGGGAAGTCATGCCTGACTAATGAATCACTAATATCTTTCCTTAAATATCAGCAGTATTGTCACATGAAGCAACAGCCTTCCTTTTCAAAATATGGGTTCATATCTGCTGTGCTATAGCTGAGTGAATAATAGCTGCTGCATGTCTTTGAATCATTCAGACCACTTCAACAAATGAATGTAATTTGATTCCAGTGTACAACCAAAATCTTTGCTCTTTTTGTGTAATCTTTTATTTTTGTAATTATAGGAATTTTTTCCTTTAATATTCTCAGGCTTTACCTAATAGCCTGATAGTGAGTGCCTGAGTGCCAGAGTAAATTTGTAATTTCTTTAATCATTATGATCAATGTGAATCATAGCATGATTAATGCGGCCATGGCAATAGGTAATGGTTAAAAAGATAATCAAAATATTTGGATAGCAATAACTTACTATAGAGCAGTGGTTCTCACCCAGGGGTGATTTCTTCCCCTGGGAGACATTTGGCAATGTCTAAAGACATTTTGGGTTGTCACAACTGTTATCTAGTGGGTAGAGAGCTGAAATGCTGCTAAATATCCTGCAATGCAGAGGACAGCCCCCACCCCCTACAACAAACAGTTGTTTGGCCCAAAGTGTCAATAGGTGCCAAGGTTAAGAAATTCTGATGTAGAGAAATAGATAACATGTATAATAATGTTGACATTTATAATTTTTCAGTGATTACCAAAATGCAGAGAGCTATATAGTAGTATCACTAATCCAGATGAAAAGTAAAAATCTGAGTCACTTAAATATTTTCAAATATCTTCTAGTTTGGGATCATATATACACATAAATGTGTACTATTATTCTTATTTTCTGTAAAATATGTTTCTCATTCTCACTTCAATTATTTAAGCACATAACTAGCCACATCTTGATGAAATCAATAGCAACTTTGAGCTATTATGCTCATGTTTCATGAACAGGATACCAATTCAGCAAGAAAAACTATATTAAGGAGTTTTTAATTTTTAATCTTTTTCTATTTCTAAAAATTATTTCCAAAAAACTGGAAAATATATAAACTATAAAGAAGAAATGAAAAGACTCCTTAATCTTACCACCTTAATTGTTTAGTTTCTGTAAACTCAAACTTGTACAGATGGGCATCGATTTCTTAATACAGGAACAACTACTGTTTGACAAAATATTTCACTATGGTTAAGTTTTCATGATATTAACCGCCCTATGCAAACAGATGAAAGTGAAAATTTTAGTCATTTTCATAGTTGTTCTCAATACTACTTTTTCTCGCTTTTATTGAGAGCAAATTTTTTTAAGGTTTTTTTTTGAAGTAATGTGTTCAGTTATACTAAATAGAAGGCATCCATAGAGAAACTTACTTGAACCAAACTGTCATCCTGCCTTATCTGTTTTTATCTAACCTTATGTATGGCTTGTCTCCTAATGATTTTTTCTTAACTCAGATATTCATGCTAAAGTTGTTGTTCAACAGATAATACTTTTGTCTCAGTTACATCTATAAGTGAAGATAGCACCACTGGAGAAGACTAAGGTGGTAGTAAGTGACCAACAGGGCTTGTGTGTCCTGGCAGGGAGACATAGGCACAGAGCCCTTGTCAAGCAATGAAATCCAGACAGAAGTTGGGGGGCGGGGGGGAGGGATTGCTGAATGTACACCGATCCAGTATGGAAAAATTACAGAAGCAAAAAGGATAAATCATAGGTAATGGAATAAAGTACAGCCTTTAAATATTGAGCAACAGTGAGTTTGTATTAGCATTTGGGCAGTTATACAACACAAGACTGCTGCTTTATTTAAGCCATTAATCTTTGGTTTCCTCCTCACACCCACATTACCTCTTGTCAGGGAAATCGAGGAGAGAGTGGAAATGGCCCATAGTCTTTAGAATTTATCTTTTCTAGGATTTTAAAACAGGGACTAGCTCTCCAGTTACCACACATTTTGTCCTATGCAGTTAATAATAGCAATTTTATGGAACCCCCCTCAGTATAAAACAAGAGATGCAGTGGACAGTTTCTAGAGTAGAACCTTTTTCACACAGTAGGCTCATTCCTGGGTGCGTAACAGGTGACATACTCACAGTAACAGGCTTGTCTGGGGTGCTGCTTTTTATTTTTTACAAATTCTGAGCAATAAGATTTAGAAGAAGCCCACCCTCTTGTGTCTACCAAGTTCTGGCCCTGAAAAGAAACACAACGCAGTGCTTTCTAACGGGTGCAAAAGAATCATTTGAGGAGAAATTAAACACACCGTGGAATGAATAATATACCAGTTTGTGAAAAATGTGGAAAGATACACCTGAAATATGGATCCTTTCCACAGTAAGGAATGGAAGGACACTTTTTCCAGTAAGACTACAGAATTATTTGTCCTGGTTTTGTTTTGAGCCTTCCTCCTCATCAACTGATGATGAGTCTCTGCTGGGCCTCCTTCACGTCCTATCCTGGCCATATCTGAAGTTGTCCAGGCCAGCCTGGCCATTTCTTTGAATTAGAGCCAACTTATGAATTACAGAGAAATCGCAGTCTCTGGGTGTTTCAAACTTGAATTTTGAATTTAATGTTGAGTATCTTCATCAACTTCATTTTTACATCTCTCGTGACTTCTATTCCTATTTATATATGCAAATTTCAGAATGGGCTGCTCATTTAAATCTGGGGGTGTCTGTCAATTTCTATGACTGTCAACACTCATTTTATTTTGTTTTGCCGCTATAGAGGAAGGGGCCTATATATCCACCCCACTATTGATAGGAAGAGAATGATAACTCCTCAGGGCACCACATAGAGGAGTTTTCCTTCTCTTTCCGTCACTTACTTATATATCTGTGACTTAGTCTACTTTATGTCATAGTCTTACTTGCACTTTCATCATTAATTAAAAAACTAACTAAAGAACCATGTATTTACTTCCTTTTGGGGGCTTTGCACTTACATGATGCCTATTTGTATGCGGTTTGTATATACAACACCCAACTTCTTCCGGGGCTGTTTAAAAAAGAAAAAAATGGAACAGAGCATGCATGTATGGCCCAGGATGCACTCAACGCTTAGGACTGGGCTGAGTATTAAGCAGAGTACAGGATCTACTTTAGTCACCATTCTGTAAAACACGAAGGATGTGTAGAACCCCACGTAAACAGAAAGAGCTATTATGATAGAAATGTCTTATGGCTACTTCTGTGAGCATGGCATAAAGGGTAAGACATTGAACTTGAAGAAGAATGGCTAAAATGATGACCCAGTTAATGTTGTGAAAAGCATAGATAACTTCTAGAAGAGGAATTTTGAAGAAAGCTCTCCATGCCTTTTTTCCAAGATCAGAGATGATGAAAGAACTTAATATAGGAGCTATTTCAGCTGAACCCACAGACTCACATCCCCAACTTACCCAGCCTAGTGGGTAAGTTTCTATTCATAAACACATGATTATGTTTACTGGTGGTCACTGAGGAATCTCTATGTTTGGAGATCTCTGAGAAGATTTGAAAGCTTTGGTTAACTAGCTTTATTTACACCTGCCTGAAGGTAATCAAATGATTCTTTAAGTTTCCGTCCAGTTCTTATTCTATAATGCAACCATAACTTTAAAATTATTTTTATTAATAGCGGAGGGAAATATTTACTCCCAGCTAGTAAATCCTAGGAGGGTCTTCTCATGTTTTGAGGCTAAGAAGTTCATGTTGTGAAAAGATTTACTAGCCTTAAAACTGTTTCTTTAAAAAGCTCATCGTCCCAGATTGCATTGTTCTTTCATAGCTTTGGTATGTACTTTAAAACATTTTTCCTTGTTCCTTATAATTTTAGCATTATTTACTATTTCTTTACAAACTTTTATTACCTGCCATAAGTCATATTTTATCCTTCAGAGGCCAGCACAAACATTAAAAATATCTAAACTATTTGTTATATTCTGAACACTTTTTAAAAAATTACTCTCATTGTTTGAATTATCATACAGTAAAATTGACCTTTTTGGGTATACAGTTCTGTGAATTAAAAAAAATATATAAATATAGATATATAGAGAGTATGTATACATAGAGTATGTATACATAGAGTATATATATATATATATATATATATATATATATATATATACATGTACTCATGTAATCACTACCACAGCTGGGATACTCAATGAGTTTATGGCCAGCAAAACACATAGTGGGATATATTTACTGGAAAAATATAAAATAATTAGTATTTATTCACAATAAATACAATGCTTTACTCAAGATATTCTAAAAAGATCAAAGTTGCTGAATCGGACCCACTGTGTCCAAATTAATTTTATACAATTCCTTGTTATCACAACAGCTGTCATCATTAATAGACAATAAGATATGCACGTATACATGTCAATATGAATACTAATTTCCCATAATTTTGAAGACTTCGTAGTGTCTCACATGGTTTTAATTTTTTTTAATCTAAGTTCAATTGTGACGTGGATTTACAATCATATTATAACTTAGAGCATTTTATACACAGTCACATGGTATAGAATCTGCCCTGATTATGTTTTTATTTTGTTCTTTCTTTAAAAGTTGCTTAAGACAGAGTGCAGAAAATATGATTTCTACCACAAGCCATCAGAACAAAACAAACCCCTTGCCATGCCAAATGATAAGTCTACCCATATTTTTATGGTTGAATTGGATATGACAAAAAGTTTTGGTCATTCTAACTTGTGTAATTTTCCTAAGAGAAATTAATACTACATCAGAGTCTCTTTGATAGGCATGATGAATCAGATCTTTTAGCAACATCGAATTTGCCTACCTGGTTGGAGATATACAACATGATAATCATTTGCTATAAGCCCAGTTTGTATATACACAGAAAAAAAAATACCATAGGTAAGATAGCATTGATTTTTGCCTATGTTGTTTCTACAGATAGAAGAAAATACGTGTTTGTAATTTTCAGATAGCTAAGTCGGAAAAGTCAAGGATGCATGAGTATGCTCCAGCAATCACAGTCAACACACTGAATAGAATTCTGTTCAACATGCCTCTTTCTTTCTATCTCTTCTTCAGAAAGAGAGGTTATTATGAGACAGTAAACATAATAGGGTTAAAATACCTGGAAATTTAGTATGTGGTATCGTAGAAGATACCACAATAGTCAAATGTAATGAGGTTGGATTGTGTGTATTCTTCCAATTTGTCATTTCCTTTCAAAGCTATTATTTCACCCTTACTGATAACCTCTCTTCAGTTAAAAAAAAAAAAATTACCATTAACATTCACTCACTTTTTGCAGGTTTTGAACAATTTTTTAATCCAACAAGCTTTTTTACCTTACACAATAGATGTGGTCTTAGCCAATAATCTTCATTGTTAACAACATCCAATGGCTTTTTAACAATTATGTGACATCCATTGTGTTCCATTTTCTTTCTATTGGCAGTAAATGCCCTCTAAAGCACTCCAACTAGTAAGGTACAAGAGGTATCGCTTTCATAAAGCTATGCTAGCTGTCTCTAATTCAATTATTCAACTCAAAGACTTTCTTCAATGCTGCAAAATTGTCCTGATGCTTCCCCATTTCTGATGTTAACTGAGCTGTTTGTGGTTGCTTGGGTTGTAAAGTGTTTCTTTATCTGTTTTGCTTGTCTTTTAAAACCATTTCACTTGTCATGAAGAAATGTTTTCAGATTTGTTTTAATCCTTAAGAATGACCATAGGAATTATAGGTAGTGTCATTTGTATAAGTGTAAAGAGGAAATGAGCATCTTATGTGTGTGTGTGTGGGGGGGGGGGGGGATGTCAGTATCTCTACCCAGGAAGAAAACCATGATGTTAAAGCTCAAACTTTGTACTACCCATGGCATTTCTTTTTATTGTTCACCAGCCCCTATCCCCTTATTTCTGGGGTAAATCTTATTTGGGTCATTTGATTATTTACTTATTATCTCTAGAGGGTGGGTAGGCTAATACTATCTGAACTCCAAATACACTCAAAATGTAATAAAGGTCAGAAGCTAGAGAGGATTAAACCCCTCTACATTTTATAGTGATTGTTATATTTATCTTTTGAAAACCCATCCAGCTTTACCCCACAATTTCATCCCAGGTGAAAGTAGAAATGATATTGGATACATTATCAGAAGAGAGTCAATATGTAGTTCTTTGCCACTAACTAATTATGATTCATTTCTTCTCTTACAAAATAAAATTTTGGAGTTAATTTGTGATAGTTTTTCTTATATTTCTTTCTGAATTTTTAGGTATGGAAAATGCAAATGCCAAAATCTCCATCATTCATTTGATTCTGCAGTGACTGAAATGATGCATCATTTCTCTGACATGATTTTGCCATTTTTTTTAATCCCTCAAAGTTGATGGTTGAAACTTTAAATCTGGCTATACCGCTGTTAAGGTTTTGAACAGTAGAATCCTGGCATACCCACCACAATCATCCTGTGTTGCTACTCATTGACCTAGCAAACTACCAAACAGTAGTTATTCATGGACTATATTAGCTAGAAATTCACCAAGTGCAACATTATTCTTGGTGAACAATAATAGTTACGGTAACTGGGTGCTTATCAGATATTGGTACTGCTCAAATAGCACCATGGTTCAAGGAGGGTGTATTTTGTGATCATAGGCCATTCTCTGACTCCAAAAGACAATGCAGAGAAACCTACATGTTTATTAAGGAAGACCACTGAGAAAGGCAGACCAGGCTGCGTCTGTCTGAGTTAACTCATGACAGGGGCCAGTCTCTACCCTTTAGAAAGATCACTGCTCAGTGAGTCATCTGTTCTTGAGATTATCTGTGTCCACCAATCTTTTCATCTCTACTTCATAGAGCTAACACACTTCTTTACTCACCCATGTGTTATAGGCCTATGTCAGGTGACACCTTGGACGTTCAGTAGAACAGAAGTAGATGAGCTGGTGAAAAACCTGGGACTTCCTGAAGAGAATGACATCTTGTCTATTTATCAGACTTATTTAATTTTCACCAAATCATAATGAGCTATGCAAAAACACGTTCAGAAAAAGGCCTGGCAGTGAGGAGAGGCAGAGTCTGGTATAACTGGGTCATCATCAGTAAAGGAAGTCCTAAAAAATACAAGTGAAAGAGAGAAAAGGAAGGAAAAAATGGAAATTTTGGTTCAACTAACCCAACTAATTTTTTCCCCAAAAGAATAAATGAATTTAAATAAATGAACTATATTCAAAACAAGTTAATTAATTAATATTATAAATACAGATTCAAAGGGAGCCTGAACATTATAAGAACACAGTGGTGAGCACTGTGCTTAGTTGTGTGTAAATACTAGCTGACGGTGAACCTTCATTATTGAGGAATCATACTTCATAGATATTTTTTTTCTTCTGTGAATTATCAAATGTTAATTCAGGTATGGTAGTACATGCTTGGTAGTATTCCTTCCCTTCAGCAAATGCCTACTAAGTACCCACAGTGAATTAGAAGCTGTGGGGACTGTACAGAGGTACAATCCATGGGAATAGATAGAGAGGCAAAAGCCACAGTTGCTTCCTCAGTCTGTCAAGGTCCTGGCAAGGAACAGATGGTGCACTCAAGCATGATAAATGAGGAGGGTTTAATGAAGGGGCTATTTACAAATGTGTTCGCAGGGGTGAGGGAACCCACAAGAAATGGTGAAGCACTATGGGACTAGCAACATTGGGAAGCAATTGCCACCCCTAAACCTGAAGAGTTTAAGGGAAGGAGTAGTTCCTGGAACTCAGGGCAAGCTGTAGCTGGGTTGTGGCTGTAGCAGTAGGAGAGAGCCCCCTGACAGGACCTGTGGCCTTCAGGAGAGGAGTGCTGGTATACTGCGTCCCAGCAAGGAGGAGACTGAGCAACAAATACTACACAATTCACCCCCCACCCCTCCGTTACCCTCTGATTTTCTGCTAGTAACTGTCCTTGGTTAAATTCAACCCAAAACCAGAGAACAAGGGATCCCCTTGACATAATCCATGAAGGTCAGCATCCCAGTATACAAAACAGGGTGGAGAAGGGTAGAAATGGTTCTAGAGGGGTAAGCAGCGTATCTAGCACACTGACCTTGAGTTAAACATGCAAAGAAAGTTAACCACAAAAGAAGGCAATAACATAAAAGATGCCACAAAGTAAATGCTACGTTGTATAGATAATAAGTCCTGGGTGGGGGCTGTGGTATAATTCAGGGAGGACTCCTAGTAAGAAAAGGAATACTTCTGTGGTTGGGCCTTCAAGACCGGGTTAAGATTACGTCAGCATAGAGGAATATAGATGTTAGTGTGGTTGGGTGGTGGTGGTGGGGAACAGAGGGAACAAAGGCATGGAAATAAGAATAAACATGGCATGACTAAGAGACTGTACCCCGATGGCTAAAGCACAGAATAGATGCCGTAGTGAAAAGGCCAGGGACTTTCTGTGAGAATCGTGATCCACTTCCATTTGTGAAATTTTCTGTATTTTTACTGAATGCCTTCTGAATGCCTTGTACTCTGAAAAGCTTCTGGACAGAAGAAGACATCAAAGATAGGATATCTGGCCCCAAGAACTTTTCACTTTTGCTGGCCGTTCACATGAAACAGTGAACTAGTTAACCACAAAGTAGACAAAAAGCCAAAGTGAATTGGTGGCACTTGGGTTCAAAAACGGAATGGTCCGGAATGTGTAATTCCTGAAATGTGTTTACTCATTTTTTAAAATTCCTTCGACAAACAGTTTTGGAGAATCTACCATGTGCCAGTCACTAATATTAAAGATACAGTCCCTTGGGGGTGATCCAGACCCAGGAAACAACAACTGAGATTGTGGCTCAGACCGAACCTCACTAGTTTAGACAAAAACTACATGAAGTAGACTCTTCCAAAATATACCCTAATGAATATACAACAGGCGCTTACTAAATACTTGAGCAAATGAATGAGATGAATGAGTGAGATAATTAAAATGAAGATGTGTTATACGTTTCTATGATATTTGGAAACAGTGCTGAAGATGGTTGTTTATATAAAATCTAAGCAGACTGACTCTGAAGGCAGAGACCTGACCTGTCTTGTTCGCTGAAATAATCTCTGCTCCTAGCACAGAGCCTGATGCAGAGCTAGAGTACGATCTGTATCTACTGAATAAATGCTGGCATAAATGAATAAATAAATACATACTTGAACCAAGTATTTTTACAGTAACTTTGCTTGGGATTGTGGCATTTCTTGGGGGGAGGTAGCTACCATTACAGTACATTAAATAGACCTTCAGGATTTTAGTGGCTCCTCCTTGTAAGTGCATCTTAACTTTTCCTCGCTTTAATTCCTTGTGAGTTCCAGAAGTGCAGTTGTTTAAATAGCTCTGAATATAAAGAGAGAAAATCATATTCTGCATTACCTTTGAAAGGCAGTGCATGAGGGCAACATGTGAAGATGCAGGGCTTCTGTCCCCAGCAAGCGCCCAGGTGTGTATACCTGTGGACAGCCTCAGTGTCACTTGCACTTTGACTTTTGTTCCTCTTTTTGAGAGCTCTAACTTCTTTACCTACTGCCATTAAAATCATATTAAATCATTCTGAAGTGCTCCTCAGAAACACAAAATGACAAGTACAGCCACGAGTAAAATTATCTACCTATGTGGAATAGGTTATTTTCATTTGTAATCTGAGTGACATTCATTTTAGAGAAGGGTATTGGGGTGTGCACCCTCCCTGCATGCCCCACTTGTTCAACAAGGAGTGTGCCTATTTTTCCCCCTCTAGGGTAGCTTTAACCCCACTGGCTTATTAATTATGTTATATGAGGGCAAATTTCTATTTACTGGCTTTTCAACATTGTACTTTTCATTTGCCATTGGACGCAAACAGAGATCTAAGTTCGAACTGATTTTATGGCTTATAGAAACTGAAAGTCAGATGAGATGAATATTGTCAGGTGACGATCCCCAGGCGGTAATGTTCACTTTGGAGCAGGCAGACCTCCTTGCAGAGCGCACTACCTTTACACAACCAGGTTTCTCATCTGGTCAGCAGCTTTCAGTTTAACAATTCCTGCCTCTGTGAGGACGAGACAGGAGAGCTGAGGCTTTCAGGTGTCTCTAAGATCTGGGAATACCCACTGCACCCCGATTGAGGGTGAGGGACTCTGTGCACCAATTCCTTGTGTGTATATTTAGAAAGAAATAGAAAATGATTGTTAGGGCTGATGGCATCCTGCTGACCTGAAGACGGAGTTTGTGAGGAGGGGTTTTTCAGAATCTTGTGGCTGAGATAGGATGAATTCTTTTCATTCGAACAAAAGATTATTTATGATGAAAACCTTAACCCCTACACTCTCAGACTCAACTATAAAAGAAGTGAAGGCAGTCTGAAATGCATGAATGAAAAAAAATGTTTTAAACATGTGTGCTAGGAATGGAATTATGCATCTGCTACTTTCAGTTCTGAGTATTTGTTCCAATTTGTGAACTTCTTTTCTTGTTTTAAAGATTGTCCCCTGCTAAATCTACCTGGATATCAATATGCAGATGTCTCTGCCAACACTCACTTTCTAACTGTATAGGTAATATTTCAAGCAAGCCTTTTTTTACTATAGATTGTGAAATTAAACTGGCATGTTTCATTTTCCCCATCATGCTTATTATGGATGCTATATAAAGATAAAAGCAAATGTTTTTAACAGAGTTGACACCACTGTAGTATTTCAATTTGTGAGGGGGAAAAAACACGTTGTTTTCTGTTGAAGGTTTGTACAGATATGAAAACAAATCTGCTTTGGTCTGACGTATGAGACCTGGAATCTCAGTTGAGAAGTATAATTTGGAATTATTTAAATATTTCTAAAATGTCTTCTAAACCTCAAGAAATTACAATTAATAAACACTAAAGTTAACTATGTTTTGTTACTTCTCATCACCTTTATCAATAAATAAGAAACAAAAATGGTCTACTTTTTAGACCATTATTGGGTATTTTAGCAAATAAGCAAGACAAAGAAAAAAATAAGTTGACTTGATCACATGATTTCAGCCTTTTTGACTGATAGTATATAACAAGTTCAAATAAAAAATTTAGAATAAATATTTCAAAACTCATGTCTAATTCCTTGTGTGGTTATGGCATGCAAGGCTGCAGGGATGAACAGATCCAAACAAGTGATGGATCAACACAATGGAAGTTTGTTTCTTGCTCATGTAAGAGTCCTGGGAGGATGAACAGACTGGTCAGTGGCTGTCCTCTGTGCACTGATTCAGGGTACCAGGTGGACAGAGCTCTGCCATCTTCAAATGGTGGCTTCTATTATCACCATGCTTATCTCTACCAGAGCCAGCTAGAAGGAAGAAGGAGTACAGAGGAGTGAGAATAGGAGGGCATTGAGTACTAGGCCTGGAAGTGGCACACATGAGTCTCTTCCCATTTTGTTGGCTAGCACTCAGTCACATTGCTACCTGACTGCAAATGGAGTCTAGCTTTGTGCCTAAGAAAAAGGGGATACAAATTCTGGGGATCATCCAATAGCACCCTCCCAGCCTACCAGAGTGTGTGATGCATAGCATGTCCTCCATTAATATTTGCTGTATTGAGTGTGCATATATTACCTTCCACATATGTATATAGTTCTATAATGTAGCAGTAGTATAGTCATGATATTTTCTATTTTGCTACCATGCCTCGGAAATTTATTATTTATATCCCAATGTGTTACAAAAAAACTACAGATACAGCAATGTGGCAAGATAAAGTCACTTGTCATTAACTAATGGGTATTTTTCTATGGTTCTACATAATCTTCATAACTACAATGTCACAATTTATTTATTAAGGCTTATCCCTAAAGGTGGACATACTTTTGCTTTTATGCATATGATATAATGAATATGTTTGTGCACCTTAATATTGAACTAATAATGTTTTCTTAGGATAAATTCTTAGAAGAGAAAATATTATATCAAAAGGAATAAACAATTGCATGATTTTTGCAAAGTATTTTACAGTATTGGCAGGAAGGAGTGCAGAGCTCAGTGAGGGTGCAACCTTGTCAACCTGAATGGTATTTGAAACATGTTTCACTTCCTAAAACGTGTAAAATAGTATAATTGTTTTAATTTATATTTCTTTGATTGTTAATGATATTTCTTTACTGCTTTCTCTCTTGCTTGGGAAGTAGATCTTCCTATTTAGATATGATAATTTGTTGCGTGCTATCATTAAACATGCTACTTAGAAATGAAATTCACTTTAAAGACTTCAGAAAACTACTAATCTGGTGTCTGGGGATTCTTAAGAGTCCATAGATGGCCTTAAAATAACAGCAACACTCCTGGAATTGTGGACAGGATGCTAGGAATAAGTACTTATATGCATTTTTCTGCATGTTGAGTACAAAATTTTAAAAATCAGATTCTTCGCCTTCCATTATACTTCCTTTCCACAAACAACATAAGAATTTGGGTCTGTCAGAAACAGAAAAGTATGTTAACTTCTGGCTTAATTTCACTTCACTTTTCTTTTGGGATGCTACCAATACGTCAGAGGTGCCCGATTTCTAGATTTTAAAAACCAGAATTAAATGCCAGTTCAGTGGGAGCTTGTCCTTTTAATCTTATGTTATTAAGAGTCCAGGGCTCTGTGACTCACAGGTGTTGGCTATATGTGACCCATATCGCTAAGCTTTAGAAACTTTGGCAAAAGTTTCAACAATAATGTATTATTATTTTTGAAGGATAGTTCAAATATCAAAAGGCACAGAAAAGAAATAGTGGGAAAAGTGAAAATAATAGTACCAACGAAAGAAAGAAAGCCCTTGGTTCATGGTAAGTTTTAGAAGTAAACTGAATTATAGCTGGGAGCAAAAGTAAAAAAGAGGCAGAAACACAAAGTGACATAAGAGAAAAATGAATATTTTGGGTCCTACACTTATACTAAGTTAGGAAGTAAATAATCGTATAGTGATTTTATGTCTGAGTCGACATACATCCCACTAGAATACAAGCTCTGTGATGGCAGGAATCATTCCTGATCATTGATGTATTCCCAGCACTAAAACAGTGTCCACTATAGTGGTAGTATTTAACGATTATTTATTGAAAAAATTAGTAAGCCAAATAAATTCTAAGTGGGAAAACACACACCTTGAATTCTCATCGGAAAGGAGGCAAAAGAAAAATTGTGCAAAATGGTACAGTGACCATTGATTGATTGATTGATTCAACAAATATATTGGGCACTGACGATGTGTAAGTCACTATGCTAGGGACGATAGAGGTGACAGGTGGCTCATAGTCTTTTAAGGTCAGCAGCTGCACCAAAAGGAGCCTTGGAAGGGGAGGAGGAATTTCACCTCACCAAAATCTCCAATGCCATCTTTCCTTCAAATAAATATTCTCTGAAAAAGAAAATGGATTTTTTTTAAAGTTAGTTTTAAATAAAATGATGTTTAGAAAATATTGCTCTTTTATGGACTTTAAAAATAGAATCAAAATAAAAACAGTTATTATTCCAATAAGGATTCATGATAAGTCCCTTATACTTTTGTCCCTCCACTGTGATTGCTCCTCCTATATAGAATTCTGGAATAGCTGCTGCATAAGACAAAGAAAAGAATGACATGGATAATTATTATACAAGGTTGGAAATGTTAGGGGCCCTAGGAAATGTATAGGTAAAGAATTATGAGGGTTTGGAAGAAGGAATGATCACCACTTCTGTCAGTCAGTGTCTCTGCTTGCAAACGATAGAAACTGGCAGCAGGTGATTTTATAAGGGTTCACTGAAAGGACATGGAATCCTTCATAAAATCAAGATTGGTCAAAGAAACCAGCAGTGGAAGGACTGGAGTAGAGCAGCTACAGTTGTCCATGAGCAGAAATAATGGATGGTTCTTCATGACATGAATTTTCCATGTTCGCATCACTCAAGAGTCAAATTGCAGAGTGACAGAGCTAGGAGAGCAAGACCGAGGGAGTGCTTCTGATTGGCCTAGTGAATGTCAGTCACATCTCCATCCTTTTGTCAGGAAGGGTGGGGCATTTTGAGTTCTAGTCCCATTAAGAGTGCATATATCCCTAAAGTAAAATAGATGGATTCTTTCTAGAAGAATGGTGAATGAATGATGCCAGAGGGGAAAAAAAGCCATATGTGTCCACAATACTTATTTAGCTTGCGGTAGGAAAATCAAAGAAGTCTTCATGAAAGAGTTGGTATGGGAATTAGGCCTTAAAAAACAATCAGCATTTGAATATGTAGGGATGGAGAGAAGAGGTAGGTCTGGAGGCAAGATGTTATGTATGATAGGGTAAGAACATATCACAAAAAGCATGAATGCCAGCCTAAGGAATTTGCATTTTATTCTGTAAGCAATGGATGCACTGAAATTGTTTTAGATGCGACATGTGCCTATATAATTAAATAGTGCAATTAGCCATGCACTTTATTTATTTATTTATTTATTTATTTATTTATTTATTTATTTATTTTAAGGAAGTTCCCTCTGGTGACAGGGGATGGAGGGGGCAAGAGATTGGATACAAGAAAACCAGTTGGGACATCATTGAAAAGTTTGGTCTAGATTTTTAAAGAACTGAGCTAATATAATGTCTGTGGAAAGGCAGTTGAGGAGATGGCACAAAGAAGCATTGTAAAGGTGGCTTTTAACATCAGGGCTTGCCTCACCACTACCATGAAGTGAACCTAAATGTGAGACTGAACATTCAGTCATCAAAGCCTATGAAATACTCTTCACAGAAACACTAACAACACAATTTAGCCACTGTTACTTTTCAAATTCTTTGTCAGTTAATCAAATATTCTTCATGATTAAAATCGTGCTATTTGAGAAAATCCTCAAATGCATAAATATGACCTTGTAGCTTGACACTTCAAAGTGAAGGGAATCAATTCAAATAATATGTATCCACTTTCCACTAAAAACAACAAGAAAGATACCATAGGGAAGGGGCTGCAAACTTCTTCTGGAAAAAGTCATATAGTAAATGTTACAGACTTTGTGGGCCATACAGTTTCTTTGGTAACTACTTAACTCTATGAGAAAGCAGCTATGAACAATATTTAAATGAATGAACATGGCTGTGTTTCCAATACAATATTATTTATGGACACTGAAATTTCAATCTCCTATAATTTTCACATGCCATAAAACCTTCTCTTGATTTTTTTCTACCATTTAAAAATGTAAAAACTGGGGTGGCCGTTTTGTTCAGTTGGTTAGAGTGTGGTGCTAATAACACCAAGGTTGCAAGGGTTCGATCCCCACAGGGGCCACTGTGATCTGCGCCTTCCTTAAAAAAAAAAAAAAAAGAAAAAGAAAAGAAAATGTAAACACCATTCTTAGCTCCCAGGCCATTAAAAAAAGCAAACAAACAGCAGTGGGTTGGATTTCACACTTGCTAATAATGGCATTGGTCACTACTATAGCTTGAGAAATCAGGACCAACATTTCCTTCATGAGTCGACAACAATATGAGCCCATTCTCAAAGTAGTAGTTGAACTAGAAGAGGAAAAATATGAGAACCAATTAATATCTCAATGATCAATTCTGCTCTACTTGTTTTTGTTTCAAATGGATGGTGTTTTCCTTTCAGCTTTCTTTCCTAATGTAGCATGGTGTTAATATTTGTTTAAATACAGATTATTAGCCTAACGTAACAGAAGCATTCCAAAAAATAACCATTTGGACAAGCTAGAAGTTTGTCTCTCCAGTAAGAGTTTGAATGAAGCAGTCTAAGGTTCGAAGGGAGGCTTGATGGTGTCAGAGGCATAGGCTGCTTCTATCTTTTGCTCTATTATTCCCAACACACAGCTTTCAACTCACTGTCTAAAATGGCTGTTTCAGCACCTACCATCACACTTTTATCACAGTCAATGGGAAAGGGAAAAAGAAGAGAAGAAGGCCACACTCCTTGCCTTTAAATGCGTGACCTAGAAGTCATGTATATTACTTCTGTCACATCCCATTGGCCAGAACTTAGTGATGGACCTACAGCTAGCTGCAGAGAGAGTGGAAGTTGACAAAGAATCTTTATGGGGAAGCCATGTAATCCAACTAAAATTGGGAGTTCTATTCTTACAGGAAGATGGGGAGAAGAGCATTGTAGAAATACTGGGAAATAGCAGGAAGTCTCTGCCTAATGATGTTGCCTATTACTAAACAATTTCTGTATTCTGTACAGAGATCATTTTATTGCTTCAATCAGGGACTCATTCTAAATATTTGTAATGATTAACTTAAACGCTGAAAATAGAAATCAGCTATTTTGTTGGCAGCTTCTTTTCCAGGTCTATTACCTTAGTAGCTTCCACAAAATCATAAATTCATTCAACAAATATTTCTGAGCACCTATTGTGCCAGGGATCTTTCTAGGCAGATAAACACTCTCATTTCCTACCTACTAACAACTTTATTCTATTATATTATCTCTGTTGAAGACATTACAGTAGAACATACAGTAAAGGCTCCTAAGAGAATGGGAATGAGAGTTGGGAGCCATAGTTGTTAGAATACAAAGTAAGGAGGGGTTGGGGGAACACCAACCCTTCCAAATCTCCATCAGCCCTACAAACTCACCCCCAGTTAACATAGACTCTGAACAACAATCCGTTTGCTGTGCAAATGTTGTTTCAAGGGACGGAAGTCCTTTAGCTCCCTTTTCCAAAAGATTGCCATCCTTGCACCTGTCCTTTCTAGAAATTCTAGACCACTCTCAGTGTGGGGATGTGGACCCATATTTAGGTGCCAACTCTCTCCCAACCCTCCTAATGGGAAGATAAAACAGATCCTGAAATAAGAGCCAATCTGCATGTGTCAGTGTCTTTCCCGAGTTGTATTTTTTAAAAAGAAAGAAAAGCGAGCAGGCAAATACTAAGCGCTCCACCTGGCATGACTTCAGAATGCCTGTGATTAAGATATTCTGCTTATTGTTAGTCAAAGATCTAGGCCTGCCTTGCTCTACATAAAGAGAAGCTCTGCTTCTCAGCTGCCTGCGTGCCTCCTCTTACATGTCCTTAGGGTGCTAGAACAGCAGGGCTTCTCTAAATGGTTCTTAGACTCGAAGAACATGAAAAGAGGCAGCGAAGGGCTCCTGAAAGCATTTACATTGACGAGTAATATGTATCGACAGTACGTTTTTCGTTTTCTGACTATAAAGTAAAAGCGTTTGTGCACTGCTTTCCGTGGTTAGCACCAAGGGTAATTGAGGCGGTGGCAGCGTGGCCAGCAGCAGGAGTTGGCTGAAATTAATGAAGTACGGTGGTTTGGGAAGAACCATCTTCACTCCTCAACCACTCCCTTGTACTTTAACTGGTTGGAATTCAGGGGGCATGAAGGGGTGGGGGCAGGGGAAGAGTGGTGTGGCTGTGCAAAGCAGAAAGAACCAGAAGCATTCATTTGGGGTTTAGTCACCTGTCAGGTGGTTGGGGAGGAAGCCACAGACTTAAGAAAAAAACACATCTTTTTATTTTCTATAGCGTGAATCAGAGCAATTAAATGCCAATAACAGCTAACACTTATCGAGCCCCTGATACATGCCAGACACTTTTCTAAGTGTTTTACATATCACTGTCTTATCTGATTCCTACACTAACTCTCTGTGGTAGGTGCTCTAATTACTTCCATTTTACAACTATAGGAGTAAAACTGAGGCTGGGAGAGGTTAAGGCTTTAAGCATCAGGCCCCGGGTTCTATCCTTGGCTGTCTGACTCCAGAGCGAGCGTGCCATCCACCAGGCACTACTGTCTTAGAAAATATTGGAATCCCTGGCTGTCATTTCCCCCAAGATTTACATCTCGGTTATTGCTACAGGTGATGGCCTAGATTTGCATTTCCTATTGGGAGAGAGAATGAAGTTAAATCATAAATAAGAGAATGCTTTAACAGGATGATGTTCAAAAAAACTGCAAAGACTTTGTGCCTTTTTCCTGAGTGCTTGCTAGCACATGCCTTGCTGTAGGGAGGGGAGGAGGGCATAACAGTACCGGGGTCTATATAAAGCAATTTATTATTTTTTGAAAAGTGATAATGGCCTTGTTTTCATCTTAAGAGTTGAGAGTGGCAAAAGACTGATAGCACCCTCAGAAGCATGCACTCAGCAAGATTCCCTAAATAGTTCTTTCCTCTCCAGTCCTGACCCAGTAACCTCTGGGCCATTCTATTCCCTGGAATCTCCTGTATAGGGCCCCAAAGAGTATGCTGATGCCTGCAACATCCTTTTAGGATGTGAAGACCTGTAGACAAATGGCTCCTGGGGATGGGAACATATCAAAACGTAATCCTTACTCATAACAGAATTGAGTTTGGTGTGAACCCAGCAATCAGGGAATGAAAGGTGAGTGCATTAACCTACCATGTTATCTGTATAGGAGTTTTATATCTTAAATGGAACAGACATCCCTGCAAAACAATAATGAACTGAGATTAATGAGTTACAGGTGACCCTCAGACACGGGAAGGTTGACTTTGGATAAGCACCCACAAAGGTCAAGTGCTTATCTGAATTAACCACAAGTCTTGGATCTGGGGTAAAAATAAAGGACGAGAAATACCCTAGGGAGAGGCTTTCTTCAACCTGAGTTTTGTGTTCTTTCTTACTTTCTGCTAAATTCCACATTGGATTGGACCAGTCCTTTTCTTGTGGCATTTGTGCACACATCTCTGGCCTAAACCACATCTCAACGTCATGGAAATAGTATGAAAACCCAGAGCAATGCTTTTCAGATTTCTAGGGTTTCAGAATGGCTTGTAGACCAATTATTTTTGCTAACATAGAATTGAGTCTTTTTGACAGAGGCTGTGTAAGAACTGGATGGAATCTTTACAACTGTAGTCACTTTTGCCCAGTACTGACTTAGAGATTTGCATCTGTCTCATTGTACAGTGCAAATATGTGGTGGTAACGATAACTTCTATGTTTATTACTCTCATCCTTGGGTCAGCTTTAATATTTCCATTTAAGACAGAATAATTAATGCCCAGAGTGGAGCTGTACTCATCATTTATTGAAAAACACATTTGACACCGACCTCCATTAATTAAGTGAAGTTATATCCCCCATAGAGGGTATCTGCTGGGCTTTATCTTACAACCCTGCCAGCAAGGTGAGTAGACTGGGAGACGTCGTGGGGGTGGGGCAGACCCAGCTGAGGCCTTAGGAGAAGTTTAGTGTAGAAAGTGGAGTGCTCATGTGGGAAGGTGAACATACACTCGCCTGATACAAAACACCAGGGTGTCTCCACTGGCAGATAGAATCCTGGTCCAGGTGTGTTGACAACAATAGAGAGATAAAGAAACAGCTCTCATGCACCCCAGCCAGAACTTGGAAATGAGGGAAATAAGATGCCCACTGTGAGCAAAACTTTAAAAACAACATGTACTGAAATGGAGCAAAATAGAGAGCCCAGTTTTCTTAGGCCATTGAAGAGCCCTAAGAAACCTGAGCAAATATATTAACACGTGCAAAGAAAGAATGTGTGATTCAGAGGGGGTTGGTCAGCCCTGGGAGGTGGTTAACAGAGAGTCCCTGTGGCAAAAGTTGGTGCTGGTCCTAGCTTTGCCCCTGGAAGATGGGGCCTGGCTAAAGTCTTTTCAGACTGGGCCAAGCATCAACTAAACATGTACTCAAATTGGTATGGAGTGCCACACTGTATTATATCAGGCATATGTCAGGCTTTTGGAAAAAGTGCTGAGTATGGAGATTACCTCTGGAGGCAGAGGACTGACCTGAGCCAGCTACAGTCTGGAAGGAGAGCACGTTCACACGAGGAAGAAAACTAGACTGTGGGCTCTCAGTCTACGTAAGGAAGTAATGGGAGATGGGAGATGCAAAGGACTTGTAAGAGTTCCACAGTGGGAGGAGGTATATGTATAAGGAGACTACATCCACCAGAGACAGCGTTTGATTGGGACACGGGCTGGCAGCAGATTTGAGGGATGGCAGGAGGCAAGGGTGGCTGGATCCAGAGTGCTTTTAGATAATATTTGTTGAGTGCTTAGTAGGTGCCAGACACTGTTGGAAGTGGTTTAATCTCCTGATTTTCATCATGATCCTATGAAATAAACTGATCTTTCTTCTGAGTTTACTGATGAGGAAACTATGGTGCACTATAAATCAATCAATCACCTGAGCTTGGAAGTAGAGGAATGGGGATTTGAACCATGGAAGCTTGGTTGCAGAACCTATGCTCTTTGGTGATTCTGATCATGAAGACAGAGGCTGAAGTAGCCAGACCATGCAGGGCCGGGAGGTTAAGGATTTTGTCTTCTCTCCAGAATGGTATCCAGTTCAAGGAATGACCTTGTCAAATGTGTGCTTTGAAAAAAACCAACCTGGCCGCAATGTGATTAGCTACCATTTTTCTAACATCTGATTATGATTTTTGCTTCCTGTGTTAAGTCTGCAGAGACAGGCAATGCACATGTCATATGAACTGAAAGAATTTTGCTCACCAAGAGAGCTGTTCCTTACTATAAATTAATATACTGGCTTTTGAGCATGCTATGGCTGTTCAAAATTTGTGACAGTAGGGAGGGAATATGTTGCTCCTGTGGTTTTGAGTATTACAGTTCCTGCACCAGTTATTTCTTAATGTAAATTAATAAAACGGTACCTTGGTTTGATATATCACACTTACGAGCTAGGTTAGGCAGTCTGCCCTAGAAAGATTGATGGGTTTTCTAAAAATATGAAGTTTCTCATTTGCAATACCAAAGACCAGGCTTGGTCTAGACCACAGGAAATTCGCCAAAGTTACGACTTTGCCTATGGCTGCTCAAGAGGGAGCCTGCTGCGTTTTCCCCAAGGGTGACAGTTGACAACCCACAACACTCGACATCACTGGGGCTGTGTACAACAGCCATAAGTCCTTCTTTTTTTTCTCTTCTTCCTCCTCCCCTCTTCCTTCTTAGGTGATATTTAGAAACCTAGACAGGTAGGAAATATTAGGAAGATCTGTCAGCAAGTGTCAGGTTCAGAGCCTTTTGATGGGAACCAACAAGAACAGTGTAAGGTGTCAAGCCTTAAGGAACTGTGATATCAGACAGAGAAATAAGAGAGAATCCCACTTAACGTAACTGGGGAGCAAGATGGAAACTGAACCTTGGTTTCACAACGGGAGGCCAGCATAAGAGCCATTCAGTCTGGAGATATAAATCTGAACAGAATGTAGAGATGGTATTTAAGGCTGTATAACTTGTGAGATCCTCAATGAATTGAACATGGTTAGAGAAAAGACAAGGTCAGAACCCTAAGCCCTGGGGCACTCCAACTCTTAGAGGCAGGGAGGTAAAGAGGCACCAAGAAAGGAGACTAACAAAGAAGTAAGCAAAGAAGTGGGAAGAAACTCAGTAGAGCATGGTTTTGTGGAAGGCAAGTTAAGTGTTTCAATGGGGAGAAAGTGATGAACTACATAAAATGTTTACAAGCAAGACAAAGACTGAGAATTGACTGATGGATTTGCCAATGTGGAGGTCCTCAATGATTATAACAGGAGCAGTTTTGATGTTTGCAAAGTAGGGTGGTGATCGGATTGGGTTCAAGAGAGAATGGGAAGAGAGAAATTACCAGTAAATATAAACAATTTCTTTGAGGAGTTTTGTTGTCAAGAGGTGCAAAAAAAAAAAAATTAAAAAAAAAAATGGAGCAATAGTTGGAGGGGGATGTGGTGTCAAAAGATTTTTGTTTTTATTTTTAATGAAATAACAAGAGCATGTTTATATGTGATGGCAACGGTCCAAGAAAATGGAGGGAAATTGATGATGCAGGAGAGAGGAGGAGAATTTCTAGAGAAATATCCTTGTGGCATCGAAAGGGGCTGAGATCTGGTACACAAGTGGGGGCTGGCCTTGGTTGAGAGCCCCAGTAATCCATCCAGAGTCCCAGGAGGAAATGCAGTGTATATGGGCTCTGATGCTGGTAGGTGGGGAGATGTGGTAATGGGACATGTAGAAGATCTTTCTGGGTGTCTCTATTTTCTTGGTGAAATAGCAAACAAGCAAATGATGACGAGTGAGCAGGTTGTGGAGGATTGCGGAGAGAGGAGAAGGGCTGAGAGAGTTGTTGAGGAATGGGCAGGACACCGGATGATACCTAGGAAGCATTATTGGTGCACAGGAGGTTATAAGGATGAGGAATTTAGAATGAGACCAGCCAGCATGGTTGTGTGTTTTGCTCCAGCACATTGAGTGGCAGGGGTGCTGTCAATGAATAGACAGCAAGTTGGATTTAATCGGGCATGGGAATGTACCAGTACAATGCAGTGAGACAGGAGCAAAGAGAATGAGGGTGCTTGCAAGAGAAGAATAATAATGATGGATCATGGAATTTAAGTAGGATAAGGAGGAGGAAAGTGAGCACACAAGGACAGTGACAAGGTGGGAGGAGGATCAATAGATTCTAAGTCCTAGTGGAGTAAAAATGGATGTGACCCAAAGGGCATTTCTGGCCTTTACACGAATAAACCTCTCAAACTCTTAATGTTCACATTACTTTCAATTTTGAAAGAGATAGTAATAACATCTTTAGGTTTTTTCCTGGGGATGGGCCTCCTCTGTTGGAACAGTTATTGCTGGGGAGGTGACAGCTTCAGTGCTTGTTGACAAGAGAGAGAAGAAGGACAGTGTTGGTTTCTCATCAAGAAGGAAAATGACGGGTACAGGGCAGCAGGTCTCAGAGTCTCCGGTCTCCTGAGTTTTATATTCCTAGGATTGTAGGAGGTGTTTAGACTCCAAGTCTGTCTGTCTGTCTGTCTGTCTGTCTCTCTCTCTTTCTCTCTATCTCTGTCTCTTTCTCGCGCTCTCTCTCTCACACACATACACACCTCACATGTGCGTTTTTCTTCTTTATTAGGAATTGGGATAGTGCCCAATGACAGATATGTAGTCTGTCAATGATTCTTCAAAGGTTTTGGCGACTAAGAGGAAAGCCACGGCGAACCCAAGATAGGTGAAAAGTTACGAAAGGAAAAGGCAGGAGGCAAAGCTTTTGATAGATGATGTTTTACCTTCGAATTTCGTTTATAGATGACATTAAGTAATGTTATTGTGGAATACGTAGTAGAAACCTGGTAATCATATCATGAGGGAATATGGCTATAAAAATATGACAGATGTCTTTGTGTAGTGACCAAAAGAGGTGGTTACCTGAAGCTCATCCTTTGGGAATTCTCCTGTTTATGGATTATCTCAGCTTCCTGCTCCTTGCCCCCTGGTCTCAGCCAAGGGTCGCTTGGTAGCTTAGAATTTTAAATAAGAGATGGGCTTTGTAGACCATCCAGCCCCCACCACCACCCCCTTTTTTTTTTTTTTTTAATAGATATTAGAACTGAAACCTAATGAAGTGAAATCTGTGTTCCCCTATTCTGTGGTGTTGTGAGTGCCATATTCTGGCCTCTAGCTGTGTTGAACCCATGCCCTTCTTCCATGCCTCTGCGGAGTCTTGTCCCTTCTGCTTGTCCTATATTAAAAGTATGGTTTGTCCTCAGATTGAGATGCCCTCCCCCTGACCCAGGAAGCACAAACTCGATACATCCTATACTGTTAGGCAAAGGATGGAACAAGGAGTTTTTGGGTTTTTTAGCAAATTGGGTATAAACCTTATTCACAAAACACGATCAAGGATTGGGGAAGGGGGCGAACAAGGTTTTCATCCCTCTTTAGAATACATTTTATATAAGAGATATAAAAATCATAACAGCGAACTATGTTGAAAGAGCTTGGGTTTTGGAGTCCAACAGTAATGATAATTGTACTCGTGTGTACTGAGTGCAGACTCTATGCTGGACGGCGACCTTTCTCACATCTTGATGTCACTGATTATGGGATCTTGGGCCAGTTACCTCATTTCTTTGAATATTTTTTACTCAACAAAAATAGAAGAATACAAATGCCTTTTTTGCATGGTTCTTTTTGTAAAATATTAAGTTTTACATCATGTAAAAGTATCTAGCGTATAACAGGTGCTCAATAAATGTTAATTTGTTCTTTCTACCCTTCCCTTCAAGCTTCCTGAGGTTTAAAAATACTTTTCCAGATTTTGCGCTGTTCAAAAATTTCAGCAGCAAGGCGAGAATGGTTATGATGAAAACCATTTGATATTGTGTGTTCAGTTTTGTAATGTAACCTGATATCAACAGCCAAGATCTTTGTCCTGAAGGGAATTTCCATAGGCAGCAAGTGGGGCTGATTTAATAGCCATTAATTCCGAGGGTATGTTCAAGTTCAAAGTCCATCTGTTTTAAAATGTAAATTGCTCTTTTTTATGTATTTTGTATTGGAATTTCGGAACAAATGCTGTCACTTTTCTTTTTCTTTGCATGGGATTTCAGGCGCCTTTATTATCACAGAGCCCTATTATTGTGACACCTCACACAGGAAATGCCCACTCTGACATTAGGCACCAAATTGCTGAAATATCCTGTGTTTTCTATTCATTAAAGCCCTGAAGCACTATGTGCAAATTCCCTTACTTTAATTACACACCTCAGGGATGTGCAGGCCAAAAAAGGAGCCAGTCAGACAAAAAGCCAGATCTTTGCCAAAAAAACCCAGCCCCCTAAACTGGTAAACATTTATTTTCAGCTGGGGAAATCTGCTATTAATTCATATAGTGACTTTCCCAGCTGAAATAATGAGCCAAGCCAAGTGAACCAAATGTTCGCAGTGAGCAAACATGAACAGTAGGGAATCAGGCCATCTCTTATTTACATGTTTGTTCCTTCAGCAGTTAAGGAACATTTGTATATTTCCCGTTTACCTGGAAGCATACCAGTGTTTATGCTTTAAGGGTCTTAGTTTTCAAGCAGAGCTGATAGATTCTATTGTAGAGAGATGCTTTAAGAATCAAAAGGAGAAAAACCACCAAACCAAATTATTTATTAGGGATTAAAAGCAAAGTCTCCCCAGTAGCCTCACTGACCTTAAAAATCAGAATTAGCAAAAACATTGGAGATTTTGAAGACAATGCCATTTTGGAATTTTTTTTTTTAAGTTAACAAAACTTCTGAACTTATAAACCAAACAGTTTATTGTTCCATAAAGCAATCTAGGAATTAAAATACATTATAAAAGGTTTTAAAATTTTTCAGGGTCTTTTTTTCATTTCCATTTTGTTACAAAGCTTTAGAATGTAGAAAATAGGAAAGGAAATAGCTATGCACATGAACTATATACATATGACAAGGTAGAGTATTGTTTACACTTATTTTTTGAGGTCTAGTCACAAAATGAACTCAGATTCTAGAACAGAAAGTTGCCCTATGTGTATAAAACTTTGAATAAGAAGTAGTTTTTAGAACGCATGCATGAAAGCTTCGTGGAGAAGCAGTTAAATTAACACGTAAAATAGCAAGGTAGGAGAGTCAGTCAATATATTGATTAATTCCTATGACGATTCAGAGTATCTACTCAACAATTAACCATTTGACATTTTTCTTGATATACAGAAGTTTTAAAAGTCCCAAACCCCAACTCATATAAAGATATAATCAATAATTGGAGTTTTACTGCCTCTTTTGACATAAGCTTCGATGCAGAGCTTTAAATTAACCTCAAAGAGTAAGATACTTTACATTCTAATGAAGGTGTGGCTTTTTATTATAAGAAACCTGAGGGGGGGGAAGTAGATTTTTTTTTAAGTAGCTTTTAATTCACAGCACTTTAAAATCAAGGTTAATCACCTCCAAACCTTTTTCCTCAATGAAAATTTTAGCAGATACATGATTTTTTAGCAATGAATACAATGTACGAGGTTTGTTGTTGTTGTTCTGTAAGAAGAAGCAATGCCCTATTAATTTTGACAGACAACTTGGCATTAGCCATTTTAAAATCCAACCTGTAATAGTTATGCATTACTAGTCTCTCTATATTTTTGTCAAGAGATGAACATTTTGCCAGATTTTTAATAATATGCCAAGAGCTTTGTCAGTCAGTTTATTTAGCCCCGCAAGGCGATGCCAGTTTTTGTCCACCCCCCGCGGGGTGTAACACTGCCCGTCACAGCTCACATAACTCCTCCCCTGCAATTAGACAAAGTCAACACAGCAATCACTCCCCACCGCCCTGAGGTACCTGCACTATCAACAGTGCAGATTCCGAAGCTTGAACAAGCTTTGCTTTGTCACTGCCCCCCCACCCCCCACCCCAATTAGGACTGTTTTCTGCCCAGGCAATTTAGCACCAACACCATGGGTGGACCAGACAACTCTTTTAAAAAGCGCGTTCATTCTTCTGCCCATCCCCCCGCCCCCAGCCCAACCCAATCCATTCTCTCTCCACCCCCTTTTCACTACTTCCTCCACCACCATCCGCTCTGAGCGTCCCCCCACTCCTCCCCACCAAACAGCCCTCTCCGAAAGAACTGGGAGTCTGCAAGAAGGCAGCTTGCAGCCCTTCACCAGTTACCATGCCGACTGCAGCCTGTGCTGGGGAATGTGCCGCTGCCGCACTGAACTCCATGAAAAGATGAAGAAAATGTGCAGGCAATACTCGTTTGGCTGCGATGCTGGGGAATCTGAGACGGGGCTGTTGGTATGGAAGGATCTCACCGCATGCAATTTGCAAACATGCCAACTCAGTAGCGTGTGATACGCACTGGATGGCATTGAGAGGGCCTGGAATCTCCAAGGTCTGGAAAGGAGTCAGAGGTAGATAGGAAATCTGCCTCATGAAACAATGCTTGCCCCGTAGAAATAGGAGATTTATTCATTTTAATACGAATCTGTGCAAAATGCTAAAAGAGACGGAAATTTGTACAAGCCTTCCCCTTCGAGACCAATCATGAAAACTTCATGAGCTTTACCTGCACCTTACTTTTGACTGGCCATAAAAAAATCAAAAAAAAAAATCGGACTTTCTGCCCTAAAAGTCATCAGTGGAACTCATTTGATACCAGGGTTGTGTTGTCAGGAGCTCCAATGGAGTTGTAAATCACAAACAATATTTCTGGAGCAATTGCACAGAGGAGAGGATTGTTTTCATTTGTGAGGAGAAAGGGGGAGGAAGAATACAGTCCATGAAGAGCAAAATTCCAAGAGTTGAAGAGTTCCATGACCTTCCCATCGAGAAGGTGGAGGTCTTGGGTCTACCCAGCAGTGCTTCTAGGGAGTCAGTCATCCTGGGCTACCATCCTGGGCTCTAAATCATTCTTAGTTGAGACGTGTTCTTGGGATGTTGAGAGAAAATATGAGATCACCATGCGGGCTAGGTCCACTCCAACAAAATTCTTTTCCAAAACCCCTCTTCCTGCTCCACATTCACATAACCAGAGGCTCCCTGGGATTTCCTGGAGTAAGTGGGGACATTCCTCAGAATGAGGATGACTCAGGATCATTACCTACACCTCACACTCAGATTAGTAAAATTGCTTTCTTTTGCCTTTTCAGTCTTCCACACTGATTGATTCCAAACTGTCCTGCACATCACTGGCAGCATAGTTTTCCATGCTTGCCAATTCGACCCTGTCTCCTCGTTGCCCACAGCCTCCCTATGGTTCCTCATCGCCATGGCAACCACATGTCCTGGATTTTTCAGGACATTTTGATTTCAAATATTCTGTCATGTGGTCAGACCATGTGTCAGATCATATGCCAAAAGATATGTCCTGATTTGGGTTTTGAAAATATTGTCACTATACCCATTGCTCCCCAGATATGACTGTTGTTTAGCCTTCCTTTTCTGGCAAACTAGAAAATAGTGCTTCTCTTTTAATATAATAATACCTTTTATTTTCACATAATATTTTGCAGAGTGCTTTCACATAATTATCTCAATGGGTCCTTTCCTACCTATGAAGTAAGAAAAGCTAGGAGACATTATTTCAATTTTATAGATGAGAAAATTGGGGCACAGAGTAGTGAATTAATTTCCTATCATATCTATAGAGGCAAAATGATTAGAATCGCAATCTCCTGACTCAATGTCTTTTATCTCTAACATGTTGCTTCCAAATATAAATGTGATGCTTTGTACTCTAGGTTTGTTTGCCGTTTTTATTCCTGAAAGACTTGTCTTTCAGGGGACCATGTGACTGTAGTGAACTTTTTTCTGATTTATGCTGCATTTCAACTCGCAAAGTTGAGTGAGAGTTGGGGGAAAGGCTTTAGGGTGGAAGAACTGGGGGCGAAGATGTTAATCACCAACGTCATATGTTATTTAAAAAACTAGAGAGAAAGCGAAGACAGGAGGAGGAGAGGGAGAGAGAGAGAGAAAGGGAGGGAGGAAGGAAGGAAAGGAGGAAAAGAAGTTCAGGGAATCTGTCCAACCATTAGTTACACCAGTGATATTTCTAAAAGACAGACTTACTTAGCACATGTCTAGTGATGTTTGCAAACATCTGCTTCTTAATATTCTTCATTATTATTGAAATTTCTCAAACATACATTATTGTGTTAAATTCTCCCTAGCTAATATGTTGTACGGTGCTAGATACTATATATAAAAATAAAATGAAAAAGGGAGGGAAATATATATTATTAGCCTCATTACTGATTCATGTACTCAATAATTAATTTGCAAATATCAAGCACCATCCATGTGCCAGGCGCTATACGAGATGCTAGAGATATAGTGGTGATATCACAGAGCTTCTAGTCTGGTGATAATTATTGATTGTGACAAGTGCTACAAAGAAGATAAACAGGATGATGTGATAAAGAGAACTGCAGGAGGCTGGGGGATACTTAGGAAGCTACTTCAGAGAGAGTGGTCAGGGAAAGCCTGTCTGAGGAGGTGGTTTTTAAACTGACACTTGAAGGATGATAAGGAGCCAAAGTTGGGCACAGAGCGAGGGAAAAAGCATTTCAGAATGTGGGAACAAGAAAGCACAGAGAGCCCTGTGCTTCTTATGCTCTGTTTGTCTACAGCATAATGACCAAGCATTTGGGGGCTGGAGGAATGGTGTCAGGTGAGGCTGGAGTTGTACTGCCCTGAAGGCCATAGTAAAGGGTTGGGACTACATTCTAAGAGCAACAGAAAGCATTGAAGCCATTGAAGTGAGAGACAGACAGATAAGATTTTTCTAGGAAAAAACCTGCACTACTACTTTTGAACCCAATTCTTATCCTAACATCCCAAGTATACAGAAGCAATGCTATAGGTAGAATATCAGAACCCTCAGGGGCTATTTGTGCAGCATTATAAAGTTCTTTACCTTCTAAAAATATTCAAAACAGAATTGTTACGCTACATTTCAAAATGTGGATTCATTAACATCTCTTCTATGCCAAGTTCTATATCGTCTAGGCATCTTAACTCAAGATCAATAACATTATCCAAAATGGGAAGACAACCAAGGTTAATTTGAGAGGAGAGGACATGAAAATAGGAATAAGTGGACAGATTGTTTCTGGGTAGACAGGGATGGAGAGGATTTGTTACTAGGCAGAGAAGAGGTTTAAATTGTAATTGTTGTTGATATCTTCAGCCTTAATGTTTTGCCAGAAAAAGGACAGGAGGAAGCAGTGGTATGTGACAAGCTTTTTTGCATAACAGTTCCTATGGAATCAACTCACCAGGCTGGGATTTTAATTTGGCTGCCATTCTGGTCAGGGCAGACCAAGTGTGAGGCGCATCTCTTTCTGTTGGGATCCATGGTGATGTCTGCATTACAACCATTTCAGTGAAAAGTTTTAGTCAATTATCAGATGCTTTGCAATGGTCAGATATCATGCACAATACACAACTCACAGGCTCCAGTTTTCAGCTAGATGTGTTAGCATTAAGTTGTGCGTGTTCACTAAGGGTAGTCACAGAGGACCCTCACAGGAAGCTTGCCTAATGCGCACTTGCATAGTATAAGGACAGGCATCTATTGAAAAACAGACAGACAACATGAAATGTACGACTCTCAGTCTGTATTTTTTATTTGTTGGGAGTAAACTATCAAACCAATTTTAGAAAAGGAGTAATTGTTGGATGACTTATATTTAATTTGCTTCACTGTTGGAGAGAAAAAGTTTCAACGCCAATTCAGGCTTACGATGATGGCTTGTTCAGTTCTTGAAGGTAGGTATTTAAGAGCTACATACAGCTAACCCAGACATAACTTGTCACAAATCTCCATGTAAGAGTCATAATGGGGGGAAAAAAAAAACGTGAGTGAACTGGTTCATCTGAGTAAATGTTCTTATCTTTGTGCTACTTCCAGAATAATCACCTTACATCTAGCTTAATAGTCTTACAATCATACAGAGATTCTGTTGTAAAGTAAGCCTTTGGACCTGTGATGTCAGGTAGACTTTACAATTTATACACGTGGCAAGCATAAGCTCAAATACTTGATCACTCATTTGTTAAAACACACATGCCAAAAAATGAATTTTATTTTAAAAACATTGGTTTTTCCCATTTTGCTCTTTGGATTTGAGTCTTTAAGATCACATAGCATCAGGCAAATACTTAAAAGCCAAAGTTACTTCACATTTTTATTGAATTTTAATTTATTCAGTTTAAAAATAAAACTCTGCTGTGCGGTTAATACTCAGAAAAATATACAATTTTTAAAAACGGCAATGCTATATTGCCCAGCTGTCAGTTCTTAAAATGAAAACTCAATTAAAATACTTTCTAAATGGGTGACTGAAATTTTCTTTCTTTATTCATTAATAAATAGTTTTGAATGCCTCCTGTGTGCCAGGCACAGGGCTAGGATCTAGGGATACAGCAAGGAGAACAACCCAATTTATTTGCGGAGGGAATCTGAGCCTTCACACCTGGGATAGGCACAGAAGGCTTCATAGAAACTAGGTCTTGTGTGTTCCCACCAGAGATTTTAAATAGCAAGTAAGTAAGCATGGACCTGCTTATGACAGTAGTCGTGCTGCTGTGCTGTGAGATTGATTTTCCCCAAATTGCCTTGTTACATGTTCCACAATAAATGACATTCACAGCTCTCCATTACCCCACCTGAATCAGTAGCTAGCACTAGGTTCCCCTTCGCCTCCCACCCCCACGCCACCATTGTGGATTGATTTCAACTAGGAGAATTTTGTAGTTTCTTCTGTCCTAATATTTTGGCACGTTTGTCTACTCCTCAGAGTACAACTTCCTCTGAGAACACCCTCAGTCTGAAAGCTTGGGGGCAGAGATGGGTGGTGGTGGTGGTGGAAGGTGGGGAGAGGTTGGAAATTCTTTTGGAAAATACCTTTGCTTCCTGGGTGCATTTCCTTTCATTACTCTACATTCCCTTGGATTTGCCATTTAGTGAAAACTCTGAGAATATGCCCACTGCCACTGGAGGGAGAATGGAGAGTTTTGGTGACTCAGAAAATAACCATCTGGCACTCAAGCATTTTTATTCTGTCCAAAGAGAGCTCATAATAATTCAATCATGAAGTTTGTGCACCGAGATAAACAACTCTATAACTGTGAACCAGATTTATACTTGGAGTTATTTCCTTTGTTTCCTCTCCAAGTGAATATGGTAGGTTCTTTTAAGAAAATTCTCAACTCTCCTATTTTGGGTGATTTACTCTGCCAGCTGTTTTGGAGACCTTAAAAAAGTATGTCTGAACAAATGAGAAACAGAAACTCATAGACACAGACAATGGTTTAGTGGTTACCAGAGGGTAAGGGAGGTGGGGGGTGGGAGATGAAGGTAAGGGGGATCAAATATATGGTGATGGAAGGAGAACTGACTCTGGGTGATGAACACACAATGGGATTTATAGATGATGTAATACAGAATTGTACACCTGAAATCTATGTAATTTTACTAACAATTGTCATGTCACCCCAATACATTTAATAAAATAGAAAAAAGAAAAAAAAGAAAAAGTGTGTCTGGATAGGATTGCCAGATAAAATACTGGATGCCCAGTTAAATTTGAATTCCAGATGAACAGTAGTATGTATGTATGTATGTATGTATGTATGCATGTACGTATAAGTATGTTCCATGCAATGATTGGGACGTGCTTATACGAAAACTTATTCACGCCATCTTGTATTTTTATTTGCTAATTCTGGCAACTCTGTGCCTGGGCAGTGGACACCAGAGTCTTCATATCATGGTACGTGAACAGATAGATGGAGTAATCATTTCAAGGCACTATTGTCAGAACGATTTTTGGTGCCCTCGATAGCAACACCATAAAAACAGTTCATGAAGCACCCACATGCTCATCAGAGCTGTGCTGGTTGCCATGCCAAGTTATTTAAGTGACATAGTCCTTTCAGTCTAGGAAGACAACCACGATTCAATATCAACAGTGAGGAACCAGATAAAAAGAAAAGGAAACATAAAAAACTTGACCAACATCAAAGGAATATATACAATAAATAAAGTACTTCTATTATGTGCACAACTCGTTGTTAGGAACTAACACAAGACCACAAACATTTCACAGAGGTCACTGGGCAACTGTTGACATCTTCTGTTGGGAGGCAAAACAATGACTCAGAAGTAAAAGAATCTCTGCTTCATTTAACGCCTAGAATCACCTCAACTCCTCATCTCTGCGTGAGATTAAAAAATTATGTGTACATATAAAAAGGGACACACGCATATATATTGCTATACACACATCAATAAAGAAGGGGAAATGAAACCATTGATGTAATCAGAAAATTCTCACCTATTTATGTGTTACAGATCTGATCAGATTGCCATCAGTAATGAATGAAACTGCTATCCGTGTTCAGATCAATGGTGCAAATGCTGCACTGGTGACTAGTAAGGTGACTGAAATGGCCTAGTGCCTTGTGCCACAACCTAGTCTCTTGGTGACTGTTCACTTGGCAACCAGCTTATCACTTTAGAAATTGATTTTAAATGATTGATTCAGTATGACCACATTGAGAATGGAGATGGCTTGAGAGATTGTCAAGGATGATCTGTACATTTTCCTATATTCTTTTCTTATTACAAAAGTAATGTACAATTGTAGAGAGTTTAAGAAAACAGTAAGATAAAAAGGGAACTATAATCTCACATCTCTGAATTCCTCTTTAAAATTGTTAAGTATGACACACCTCATACACCTTCAAAAGATCAGGAAACAATCTATCAAATTGCTATCTATCCACCACCAACTTTAACTATATATTACTAGTATTATTATTACTTGATTTAGATTTCTATTTGTAAAAGAATTTTCCATTTTTTTAAGGATTGAAATATAACAGATACTGTTAAAAGCCCATTTCCATCCCTTCTTTTCTCTCCTTCCTTTTCCCAGGGGGGCCACTGCCCTGAGATTGTTGTGTGTCATTCCCATGGATGCTTTCACAATACATTTTTAGATACATAAATTACTATTTTGTTTGCTTTTTTTGAAAAAGGAATACCGTACATTTTGGGGGGGATTTGCCATTTTCACTTACCATCATGTTTTCAAGATTATTCGTATTAATACATGTAAATCTAATACATTCATTGTATTACATTGAGTGAATGTACCCATTCCTATACTAAGGGACATTTAGAATGTTTGAACATTTTTTTCTCTAATACAAACAGTGTAGCAATGGTTGTCTGGATGTACACATGTTCAAGAACTTTTTAAAAGATGGCACCTAAAAGTATAATTACTGGTTGGAAATATGGAAAGTTTCATCTTCCTGGGTTTTGAAATTGCTTTTCAGTGTGATGGTACCAATTTATACTTCCACGAGAAATGTATCATGGTTAATTGTCCCACATCTTTAAAAACTGTTGGTGTTATCAGACAGTAATGTTTGCCAGTCTGATGAGTGTGAAATAGTGTCTCATTGCTTTAACTTGCATTTCATTCATTGTCAAGGAGTTGAGCATATTTTTCATGTTTATTTGCCATTCAAGTTTCTTGCTTTGTCAATTGTTCCACAACCTAGTCATGGTAACAAGCTCATCACACTTTAGAAATGGATTCATAATTTTTATTTTAAATTGTTTTTTTTCCCTCACTTGTTTTTAGGAGGTTTTAAAAATACGGTGTGGATGCATATCCACTGTTCTATCATTTGCAAATATTTTTTTCTAATCTTGTATTTTATTTTGTTAATGACATCATACCATTTAAATTTAAAATAGTAAAATTTATTTATATTTTCCTTTAAGATTTGTGCTTTTCATGTTTTGCTCAAGATACCCTTTTTTACCATAAAGATATTCTTCTATGTTTTCTTCTAAAAGTTTTACAGTTTTGTTTTTTTTACATTTAGGTTTTTAGTCCTAAAAAGCTAAGACAACTGAAAATTCATATGGAAAAAGATGAAACTGAATCTTTATGTCATATCCATATGTCATCTTTTTCCATATGAATTTTCAGTTGTCTTAGCGCCATTGGTTAAATGATACTTCCCCCTCCGACCTCCCCCCTCCCCATGGATTTGTAATGGCATCTCTGCTATATATCAAGCACCTATATAGATGAGAATCTGTTTCTGGGCTCTCTATTTTATTTCATGGCATATTTGTCTATTATTTTTCCAGTGCCACTCTGCTGGGAGTAAGCCCCCTGGTCTCACTGCTACCTCCACCTCCTTTGCTCTCTTAGCTCTCTTTCTTATAGGATAGGGGTTGTTGCAGTCTGTGAAAAATCATGTTGAGATTTTGACTGTATTGTATATAATTTTTAGATTAATTTGGAGAGATCTTTATTATATAGCAGTTGTATGTACTATTCACATATTTACACACACATATATATCTTTAGTATATCACAATCTTTACTACATTGTCTTTTCATCTATTAACTTGATATAGCTCTTTATTTTATTTCCATTATGCTATTTAGTAAAGTTTCATATTTTTTCCACAAGGTTTTTTTTGTTGTTGTTGTTTACTTTCCCTACGTTTTTTATAGCTCATGAAGCTATTGTAAATGGAAAACTTTAAATGACATTTTCCAATAGTTTGTTGTTTTTATACAGAAATGCAATTAGTTTGGGTATATTGATTTATGTTTAACAACCTCGTTGAACTTTTATATTTTTCTTAGATGTTTTTATTTATTTGAACCAATCTTATTGTCGTTGAGTAAGGACAGCTTCATTTCTTTCTTCCCAATTCTTACACCTTTCATGTTCCTCCTCCTGCCTTCCCATGCCAACTAGCTCCATCAGCACAAGTTGAATAGAAATGGTGATGGTGAACATCCTTGTATTGTTCTGGAATTTTAAAAGGAATGCTTGTAATGTTTCACCATTAAATATGATGTTTGCTGTAGGTTCATGAGGTTAAGTAAGTTTGCTAATCTACCTAGTTTGTTAAGAGCTTTTGGTTTTGTTTATTTTGTTTTGCGTTTAAATGATGGACGACTGAATTTTATCAAATATTTTCTGTACATTGAGTGAGATAATCATATGGTTTTTCTCTTTTAATCTATACTTTTCTCTTTCATCACATTATCCTCATCTGCTTTTGCTTTCAAAAGTGAAGGGAGTACTAGTTGTGAAAAATAAGTTGAGGAACTTCTCTTTTTTTCTTTTTTGGATCAGTTTGTAGAAGATAGAGTTTGTCTATATCTTGAAAGCTTGGTAGACTTTTATAAAAGGGTCTGAGCCTGGTATTTTTATTTGCTTGTTTTGTGGATAGGTTTTTCACAACTGCTCCAATTAAAAAATATATATTACCGTCTTTAGTTTTCGATTTTTTCTTGCATTAGCTTTGATGTTTTCCCCCCAAGGTAAAACTTCAATTTCATCTATGTTTTCAAATTTGTTGGCATGAAGCTGTTCATAGTATGCTCTTATTTATCTGTACTTATGTTCACTTTCCTATTAGTTTATTGTTTGTTTATGAGTTCCTAGTTTTTCTTAAACAGAGATATGTGTCTTGTGTATTATAATTGTTTTTGAAAACACAGCTTTTATTTTTCTTGACCCTCGGCTTTTTTTATTATTACACATTTCTTAATTTGTGCTCTTGTATTTATTAAGGATGCTTTAGTTGCATTACAAGTTGGGTTTTTTATGGTTCACTTCTAAACACATTCAATTTCATTGTGATTTGTTCTTTAACTCATGAGTTACTGCACAGTATACTTTTAAATTTAAAAAACTCAGAGAATTTTTTTGTAATTATTTTTTAATGTTATTTCATTGTCGTCAGAGACCACGGTCAATGAGATTGATTTTTTAAAAATTTGTTTTGTGGCCTAATACATGGTCAATTTATGTAAATGTTCCATACGGGCATGGGAAGAAACATGTTCTCTAATTGTGCAAAATTCTCTACATTTTTATTAAATCAAGTTTGTTGATGGTGCCATTCAAATCATAAATGATCTTTCTAAATTTTTAGTTTGCTTGATAATTATGAAAAGATGAAAGCTTAAATCTTCTATGATTGTGGATTGATCAAATTCTTCCTGCTATTATGTCAATTTTAACTTTATTTGGAGGCTATATTATTGGATACAATTTATAATTACATCTTCTTAGTAATTTTTTCCTTTTATCATCAATTACTGTTCTTCTTTACTCATTTTTGCTTAAAGACCTCTTTTATATGATATTAATGTACATATACTAGCTTTCTTTTAGTTATTATTTGTCTGATATATCCTCCCTTATCTTTTAACTTTTATATCTTTTTGTTAAGTTTGAAAAATAACTTATACCTGGATTCTTTTTAAAAATCAAATCTGGGTATATTCTTTTAAGTGACTAATTGGCCTATTCACATTTTTCATAATACCATATTAGTTTATATTTGCTTTCACTATGAGTTTTCTTTACATGTCTCCTCTGGTTTCCAGTTTTCTATTGCGATTGAGTGATTTAAAAAAAAAATCCTCTTCCCTCCCTTTAATGGTTTGGAAGTTATATGGTATAATTTTATTCTTTTTGTAGTTATTGTATTAGTTATCTATTGCTATGTAACAAACTATCCTAAAACTAGATCACTTAAAACAATAATGTACATTTATTATCTCACACAGCTTTGGTGGGTCAGGAATTTGGGATAGGCTTAACTAGGTGGTTCGTTCTGGCTTGGGGTGTCTTATGAGGTTACCATCAAAATTTACCTGGGAGTGTAGTCATCTGAAGATTTGGCTGGGGCTGGAGGGTCTACTTGCAAAATGACTCATTCAAAATGGCTGGCAAGTTGTCATTGGCTGTTAATAGGAGGCCTCAGTTCCTTACCACACAGACTGTTCCCTAAGGCTGCTTGAGTGTCCTCATAACATGGCGGCTGGTTTTCTTCAGAATGAATGATCCAAGACAGAGAAAGGCAGAAGCTGATATGGCTTTTATGATTTAGCCTTGGAAGTCACATACCATGCTTTTCACCATATTTAGTCACACAGACTAACTGCATTGGGACTACACAAAGGCATGAATACAAGAAAGTGAGGTATATTGGAGGCCATCTTGAAGCTTAGTGACTACAATTCCCTTAAAAAATTTAACAAGCATACTTGATTTAACAAAGTCAGAAGTTAATTAATATCCCTACTTCATCTTGATCAATATATGGATATTAGAACACTTTAATTATGATCACTTAGTCTAGTCTTTTCATTATTATTGTTGCTCTTATTGTGTGAATGCATGCTTAACAGTCAATGTTTATTTGGACTTACCCCCATACTTAGCAATTTATTGATTCTCCTTTGTTTATTTGCATTTTATTTACTTTTGAATTGATTTTCCTTTTCTTTTCCTGAATTCTATCCATGGAAAATTCTTTCAGAAAGAATCTGAGTGATAAACCCTTATAGTCTTTATCTGAAAATGTTTTAATTTTGTTTCCATTCCCAAATTATAGTTTAGCTACATATAGAATTCTAGGTTGATGAGAATTATTTTATCTTAGTACTGTAAAGACATTATTCTATTTTCTTCTGGTCTCCATTTTTGCTACTGAGCATTCTGTTGTAAAGCTAAATACCATTTTTTAAAGGTAATCTGTCTTTTCTATGTAAAGGCCTTTAGAATCTTGCTCTTTCTCTCTGGTGTTCTGCATTTTCATTACAGTATGTTCAGGCATACATTTATTTTTACGTATCCTACTTGGGATTTGTTGTGGTTCTTGAATTTGAGGATTCATGTCTTTTAATTTTGAAAATTTCAGCCATTCTCTGTTCAAATATTACACCTTCTTCATTCTCTCTTGTCTTTTCTTCTGGAATTCCTAATAATAAAAAGGTAGGAAATATGAGAAGTAAAGAAATGTTGAGAAGATAATGAGAAGGCCTAACACTCATCTGTTACTTCATTCTGTGTCCTTCAGATCTATTTTCTAGCTCGGTAATTCTCATGCTATTTCTACTATTTAACAAATTCATTGTGTGTGTGTTTTTTAATAAGTGAAAACTTCATTTCTAGAAATTTTCTTTTTCTCAGTTTGCTATACTTTATTCATAGTGCCCTGTGTTTGTGATTTCCATTCCTTCTTATGTGATTTAAAATATACTTACATGACTATCAGTTCTATCATCTGAATTTCTTGGGGGCCAAATACTGTGGGTTTTTTGTTTTTATTTGTCCATTGTGTCTCCTTGACTTGACAATATGGGATGGTTTATGATGTGCTTTGACTGTGAGTACATCTTCAGTGAGATTTTATCTGTGGGAAACCTGTGGAGACTGGGTTGAGGTACGTCCCCGGAGCAAGTGCTTTTGCCGGACAGCTAGGGGTGTCACCGGATTATTGAGGGTCATCTCAAAGGCTGCTTACCACTTGCCTGGAACCACTTTTTATGTTGGTTTCTACAATTTTGGTTTCCCTGATTTTGTGGTATGAATTCCAGAGGAAGTTATTGTCCCACATAGAGTTGAGGAAGATTCAGATAAATTTCCTTATCATTTCTCAGTGTCATTGGGTAGATTTTTTTTCTAGTCCTTTCTTTCACTGATGGTCAGAGTCCTGGTTTTACTCTAGGGTCTTAGTTTCAACCCCCTACTTTGTGCTAGCCCAAAGTCTTGTCTTCTATTCCTATTTGGGTATTAAAAGTCAAGTTTCTGTGTTACAGAGGCTTATTATTACCCTTTCTTTCTTTGATGCTTCTCTACATATTTTAAGTATTTGTTTATTTTACCTAGCTTTTCTAAGTGTTTGTAAGGAGAGGGATTGTAGATTATCTAGTTTTCCATTTTACCAGAACATGTGTTTGCCCACATTACTATTTCAAGAAACAGAAGTCAAGTTATCTGCTTCAGCTTGAACTGCTTTGTATATCTGCCATTCCTCAAACAGGGAACAGGGGCTCCCAGGCAAACCTTGAAAGTGGCGAAATTCATCTTTAGCACCTTCTCATTCAGAGCTTTCTCTCCCACCTCTCCTGTGCTCTGTGGCATCTTGTTTGTCCTTCCTTACTGGACCCTAACCTTCCAGGATGCTCCCAGCTCCTTCTGGGACTTCTCCTTGTTGTGCTTTTCCCCCTGCTTTTTGTGGAAAGTGTGCCTCACCGGTATCTCTACACTGTCCAAAGTGTCCAGGTGACAATTAGCTAATCTGATAAGCTCATTCATGCTAATGTGCTAATGAAAGAGGCCTACAGAAGATGGCAGTCTTTCCCCTATCTCCTAATCAGGGGCCCTTATTCTCCCGCCAGGTAACATATGTGCATAGCAGCAGTGATCTTCTAGAGACCGTGACCTGGCTGCAGTGGTCTAACCTGGAGGATTGACATTAATGGAATGAGATTTTTAAGTCAAGTAGGAGGGACAGCTGAGTTGGGGCAGGCAGGAAAGGGTTAGAGTCAGGCAAAAATGACCCTCAGATTATGACATGTGAGTGTCTCCTTAGTGTGGTAGTCGCATTAACCCTTTCCATACATAAACTGCAAAGAACAAAGAAGATTTCTCAGAAATTTCTCAGATTGTTAAGTCAAAATTATTCTCATTGAAAACCTCTCTACAAAACAAGAACCAGAACTCAACAGAACCAAAAACAGATGAGGTTCATTTCTATGCCTTCTGACACTTTCATTTTGCTCAATCCATAGGAGAAGTCTATACCCTTTGAAAGGGATGGGTAGGAAAGAGAGCGGTTTTTAAACTGAAAGTCGGAACTTGCAGGGTTGGCTTTAGACGAAATAGAGAAGGACTGGTAACCATGATTTTTTCCCCCTCCATCTGGGCCGCGTTGTATTAGTTCTCACTCTCTAAATAGTTAGGTTGTCAGATCCTGGGAAGTGGCACCTAGACAATACAGTCTCATGGGAAGCCACACTGGGATTGCACTTTTGAGTCCTAAAGAGTAAGCCATATCTTGTGAGAAAGGATAAATCCAAGTGCATGCATATTTCTGTTTTTGTTTCCCTGTGTTTTCACAAAGTCAATGTTTTGGCCTAGTTGTTACTGTGCTATGGAGACCAAGAAGAGGGTAGATTTGGTAGCTGTGTATTTGCTGTGACTAATGGGCAACTATACTATAACTGCTTTGAGGACATCTCATTAGATGGAACACTGTGGTGGCATCTTCCTTTTGTCCCTCTTATCCTTTCTCCATGCTCCCTCCCTGCTCTATCCCGTGGAAGCTGACCTGTGTGGATGGCATACACAGATTCTCTTGCCCTTTGGCTTCTGGGGTTGGCCAATCAAGACTACTGGTGTGGGTCTGGGGAAGGGAGGAGAGTGAGATTGGTGCATTTCCACTGCAGTGTCCTTCCTGCAGGTTTGTTATAGGCTGGCTCTCCCTCCATTGAAAATCTGACTCCTCTAGAAGACCGTCTCCACACAGCCCTCTCTTTCTTTGGCGTTTGGTATCTGCTCCTTCCATCCTAGCCCTAGGTTTCTCCTCTCTCCCTTGTGATTTCCTTATGCTCTGCCCAAACCTTTGTAAAGAGTTCTTTTACTAAACTCTCCTCAAATTGTCCTAATTTGAGTGTGCCAACTACTTTCTGCTAGGAAGCTGACTGATAAAACACCCAAATTCTTTTTATTTATGGTGTTTTTTTCTTAAAGTAAAAAGTATTTTTTTTATTGTGGTAAAACATACATAACACAAAATTTATCATTTTAACCATTTTTAGATGTACAGTTAGTTCAATATTAAGTACATTTACAATGTTGTGCCACCAGCACCACTATTCATCTCCAGAACTTTTTCATCCTCCCAAACTAATACTCTGAACCCATTAAACAATAGCTCTCCATTCCTCTATCCCCCCAGATTCTGGAAGCTACCATTCTACTTTTTATCTTTATGAATTTGACTATTCTAGGTCCCTCATATAAGTGGACTCATACAATATTTATTCTTTTGTGTCTGGCTTATTTCACTTAGCATAAAGTTTTAAAAATTCTTAAAAGATATAAATGTATTGATACAATAGCTAGATCCATAGGGAACAATTTGGTTCTCCTCTATTAGCCTATAAATCTTTGAGATATTTAAGGACAACTTCCCATGGAAAGCAGCTGTGATAGGGTCAATATCCTGATTCTTTCCTGGTAAGGATCCATTGATTCCGTAGTGGTAATCATCTAGTTTCTTCCCAAAAGAATTTTGTTCAGTAAAACCAAACACTGACTAATAATACCTACAGATGATGTCAGCTGTGCAGTTGTTGTAACACTGAAGAATGCATTTGAATCTCGATAATCCTTGAAACGGCCTTGAAAACTATTGTGGAAGATCTCTTTCTTCCAAGTTGTACTCACAGTCATTTATGATATTGGTGTAAATACTGAAGAATCCAGAGTATCTTGCCCTGGATCCTCTGAACGTGTCTCAATTCCTAAGCTACCCTGTCACATGAAGAAAGATCACGTTTGTCACATGATATGGAGTATTAAATCATTTTAAGGATTATAGTCTAATGAACTTCGAATGACACCATGCTTTACAGAATATGTGAGCTGAGCAAGAGTGTAACTCTCCAATAGTCTGCGGAATCTTTGTTCTGTCTAGAATTTGAATTCCTGTTTTGTGTATTTTATAAATACTGTGGGTAAAGGCGTCTAGTCAGAGGATGTCCTAGTCATCTATCGTTGCATAACAAACTGTCCCAAAATTTAGTGGCTTTAAACAAATTGTATTATTACGTCTCATGTTTCTGAGGATCTGCTGGGCTTAGCTGGATGGTTCTAGCATAGGGTCTCATATGTGGTTGCAATCAAATGGTGGGTAGGGCTCAAGTCATCTGAAGGCTTCTTTGCTTCTATGTCAGGCATCTGGGCTGGGGGATGGCTGGAAGAGCTGAGGGATGGGCTGGCTTTAGTCTCTTCATGCTGCCTTTCCACTGGCTGGTTTGGGCTTTTTCATGGCATGGAAATCTCAGGGGTGTGAGACTTCTTACTTCTGACTCCCACTAGAACAAGCATTCTAAGAGGACCCAGGCAGAAGCTGCAAATCTTCTTCTGAGCTAATCTCATAAGCTCCAGAACATTACTTACATTCTATTGGTCTAGCAGGTCAATAAGTTCAGGCCAGACTCAAGAGGAGGAGAATTAGACTCCGCCTCTCAAGAAGAGGAGCAAAAAGTAGTGACTTGAATCTCAATTCTGCAGCTCCCCAACCTCTGGGAGCTTAGGCCCATCCATCACTTGCTCTTTCTTCATCTGTAAAATGCCGACAATTCAGTGAATGATCTTAAAAACTCTTTCACTTTAAAATTATAAGGATTCTTCGCCTTCAAAGTTTAGACAACATTTATAATAGGAGCTCCTTTTTAAATTGAAAGTGGATATTTTATAGTTTTAGCATGTAGGATATTTTTTTTCCTGGGCCTATATAAATATAAACCTTGAGTTGGCCAAAAGACACTATAACAAGATTTCATTGTGAATTATGAATTTATTATAAATTTTCCATCCTTTTTGGTTCTAGGCAAGAAATGTAAAAATGGCAATGTTGAGCAGAAGACATATTTCTGAAATATAAGGAGCAATGCCCTCGTTGAGGGGTCAATTCCAGTTGCAAATCCCAGTTCCCTGAACAACAGTGGGCAGCATTAGTGCCCTTTCAGAAGCCTGATGCTCATCCAAGGAGCGTGTCTAGTTTGAGGTGAAGCAGGAATAGTGGAAAAAATATAATTAAGGTGACTGTTTGAGCCTGGTGGATGGGCAGAGCATGCTTCTCTTTAGGATTCTCCATTTGTTTGTTTCAAAATAGGATGAAAGCCTCTCAGATGTGAATCCCTTTCAATAAGGCTGACTCTTCAGTTTTTATGGACATGAAAGTAGGCCTTTTAAACAGGCTATCCTCAAGTTCTTAGGCAAAACCTTTTGTCACTTGTGTACCACTTACACCTGAGTGTTTCCTTGCCTGCACTGCCTAGATTTTTAAAACCAGAATCTCAGTTGTGCTAATATTTTAAAAACAAAAATTATATAAACACAAAACCAGGAGTTCGCAATCCTGCTGAAATACTTTAATTAGTCTGAATGAGCCCATTTTCTGCTCTACTTCTTCCAAAATAAACCACTGTGACAAGTGGTACTGAAATATAAAAATACCAAAATTTTTCTGTAGCAGACCCTGCTACAGAAAAATGGGTAGGCTGATTGCCTACCCAAGAAACCCCCTTTCTTCCTTGCTAATAGAACCCCGATCTTATTCCAGAATCTACCTCTGTTCCTAATTTTAGGGAAAATCCTGGGTAATGTAAATCAATCATGGTGATCCCATTAACAGTCTTTAGTTTGGGGGTGGGCATGTGACCCAAATATGACCAATAAGACATGAAAGGATGTCTGCTTGGGGCCTCTGCAAAAGGTATTTTCCTTCTCAAAATAGCACACAAGGAGACACATTCCTCTTCATTCAATGAATATTGTTGTGTCTGAGTGTAATTCCCAGACTGTAGTTACTGCATCCATCTTGTAACCATGAAAGTCCTGGCCTAAAGTCAAGATGGCAGAGCAGAAAGATGAAAAGAAAATGGGTCCTTGATGGTGTCATTGAGTTGATAATTCAACCAGCTGTAGCCTTACCGTCTTCTGAATTTCTTACCATGCACCATAGTGATTTTCTCATTGTTTAGGCCAGTTTAATCAGAGGCCTCTGTTCCTTGAAGCCTAAAATATTTTAATGCATCCCTTTCTCAGACATGGCAAGAAAATATTGGCATAGCTAATATCTCCACTTCACCTATGCCTGAGGCTGGCTCTGATATCACCTGAGACCTTAAAAAGGAAAATACGTAGTGACACAACTCAGTGGGATTGTGTCCAGAGTTCAGTGCATGGCTCTGTCAGGACATAGCCGTAAATCCTCAGAGGAGAATGATATCGATAATCGTAACGATGTTTGACACGTACTGAGTGTGTAATTTACACACAGACACTGTTTTAAGTGCTTTAAATTTCATCCTCACAAAAACCCTGTAAGGTCGGTAGTATTATTATTATTATTTACACAGGCAGAAAATGAGGCACAGAGAGGTTAAGTAATGTGCCTGAGGCTGCATATCTAATCAGTGGTGGGTTATAGATTCGGGCTGCCTGTTCAGGAACTCACAGTCCCAATCACTTTGGGCCTTTGTGCCCTTTGGCCTTTCTGCTTCCAAAGAAGGACATCTCTCCTCCCCACTGCTACCAGCAGACCTCGGGGGAGGCAGAAAGTTCTTCTTTTCAAAGGAACTTTGTGAATAACCATACCAGATTTAAAATATCCATTATTGGGGGTTATTCATTTATTTAGCAAACATTTATTCAACACAAGCTATCTTCTAGGCCTTGAGTAAAGATGAAGTAAAACCTTGTTTCTGCCCTTAAGCAACTTACTCTAATGGGGGGACAGATTCTTAATCAAATATTTATCAGACAATATACTCAATGCTTTAACTGAGATAATAATCATATCTAGTCTCAGAGTTTTGAGGATGTGTCATACAGTCTTAAAGTTGTAACAAATAATAGCTATTTAATCATCACACAACCCTTATTTTCCCCAGAAGGAACCAAGGAAGAGCTCAACCCAGAGTCACACAGCCAGTCAGTGGTAGAGCTGAATTTGAACCCAGGCAACTTACTTGTACTAGAAACGACTACACGAGGGGGTATGCAAATTCCTGTGGGCGCACAGGGAGCAACTGCTTCCAGCTAGACAGGACAGTGACAAAGGAGGGATCTGGAATACTTCATAGATGAGACAACGTTTTAATTGGACCTTGAAGGGTCAAGGTCAATTGAGATACCTTGAAAGGTAAATCAATAAGGAATTTTTTAAAAAAAGAAGAAAAAGGAAAGAAGTGAAGGCATTCCAGGCAGAAGGAACAGCATGTGCAAAAATAGGAAGACTTCAGGGAACCACGGGTGTTTGCAGAAAGGTAAGCTCTTTGTGGCTCCCTCATAGTGTGTGGAGGACAGAGTAATAGGAGATGGTACCAGAAGGCCTTTCTGTATATAAGGAATCTACATATTTTCTGCAGCTAATAGGGGACATGTTGAAAATTTTAAAGCAGAAGAGTGATACGAGCTGCTATTATACTGATTTAATGAAAAGGAAAGAATCAAAACCTTGAGGATTTAAAATGTTTACTATAGAAAAATGGGCAGGGGAGGTCAATGTGGAAGGACAACCCAGGAGAACACCCCAGAAATAGGTAGACCTATGGGGGGCTGTTGCTGGTTATCTCACGGCTAAATCCAGCCTGGGAGTCAAGAATGGTTTTTACATTTTTAAAGCATATAAAACAAACAAATGAAAAAAGCAAAGAAGAATATTTGACAGAGACTATATGTAGCCTGCAAAGCCTATAATATTCACCATCTGGCTCATTACAAAAATATTTGCTGACCTCTGCTTTGCTTACATCTGGTGATGGTCTGCTGGGGAAGAGGGGATGAAGAGGAGGAAGGTCATCCCCAAAATCTTTAGGAGGTTGAACTGACAGGAATCCTGGCTAGGAGACGGTGGGGGGGGGGGGGGAGGTGAGAATCGGTGAGGTCATGGATGAGTCAAAGAATTCTGCATATGGGAGTATCATTAGCCAACATACAAAATACAAGAGAGAGAATCAGGGCAGAAAGAATCTTTGATTTGGGACCTGTTGCTGTGAAGTGTCCACAAGACATCCAGGTGGAGATGCTCAGGAGAGCATTGTACTGAACAACGCTTATGCGTCCACTTCTCTGATCTATGATATAAATTCCTTGAGGGCAAAGATAACACAACTGCTTAGTATAAATCCTGGCCACATGATAGGCTATTAATCAAGCGTGCTGAGCTCACCGAATTGAATTAGATAGTTGAATTTAGGAGACTCAGTGTGAGATCTAGGTTAGAGGAAGAGCCAAGTCTTTGGCTTTTAGGTAGTTACTGATGTATAGGAGTTGATGGCATATTGAATATACTCTTATCAGCACAATATTAAATTATATCTGTACTTGCCTTAGTCTGGCTGCTCAATTAAAAGTAAGCCCCTCCTGTGGCAGCATGTATCACTTTTCGTTCTATTTGTGGAGAGGCAAGAGAGCATAGCAGTTAGGGGCCAGGGCTTATAGCCAGGGTGCTGATGTTTGAAAACCCATCTCTCCTACTTTCTAGGTGTAACCTTGGGCAAGTCACTCAACTTCTTTTGTGCTTTAGCTATTCATCTGTAAGATGGAGATAATAATACTCTTCCAGTGGTTGTTGTGAGACTTAATAATACATGTATGTGTATGACCTGCTCTTAACACAGCACGCAGAGCTTTCCTTTTTAAACATAGGTCAAATCATGTCACCGCTAATGAACACCCCCAATGGCTCAGAGTAAAAGCCGAAGTCCTTACGATGGACTCCCATGCCTTACTTCCCTGATCTAATCTTCTGACTCTCCTTGCTCTAGCCACCCCAGTTTCCTGGCTGCTTCCCAAACTCACCAAGCACAGGCTGGCCTCAGGGAGTGTGCACTTGCTTTCCTCTCATCCTATAGCACTCTTCTCCAGGATATCACCATGTTTTGCTCTCTCACCACATTGAGTCTTCCCTTTTCTGAATAGCAAACAACTCATTCCTGGACCTCTCTTTCCCCCTACTATGCTTTATAGTTCCCCATAACGACTCTCACATGCTAATGTGCTATGTAACTTACTTAATTTTCTACCTCCTCCCACTAGAATGTAAACTCCACGGGGACTGGAACACTGCTGTATTTGTTGAGTGAATGAATGATGCCAACTACATAGTAAGTGCTCAGTTCAGGTTAGCTACGGTTGCTCCCCAAACATCTGGTGCTATGTTGATGACACACAGTTGCCTCTGACTCCACCCCTCCCTAGCAGCGCCAGCTCCAGCAAGGTTGAGGGGACAGGGGTAAGAGCAGACACTGATGTCTACTCCTTCACCCCCTCCATCCATAGACCTGTGTGAGAGAGCTTCTATTCCACCTGTCTTGGACAGCCATGTTGTTAAATGCATACATTTGGGGAAATAGACAAAACAGGCGAATGCTTTGAGAGTGAAAAACCCATTTGTAGTCTTTTTGAACTGGTTTAACAACCTAAAAGAAGAAAATTTGTGTATACACAGTAATGCTGTTCTTTCGATATTAAATTAGTATTAAAATGGGATGGAAACTCCTCTTATATTGGGCTCCTATGGAGATGGACAAAGTAATTTTAGAGAAAAAGCAGCTGTCCTCAGCAGTAGGCTCAGAAATGTCAATTTTAATTAAAACATTTATTTTCAAATACATTTCACGGTTCATATGTAGTGATATGTGTCTACTTCGTGCAAACGTTCAAACCGCTGGGCTGAGGAAATTGGAGAAAGGCATTTTGATAAAGAATGAACAGTATGATCAAAACAAAGAAATGCAAAGAAAAGAAAACCCACATCGTGCTTTGGTTTTTTCTCAGTCCGCATGTCAGGTTGTTCCCTCAGGGAGTTACCCGCTGCTGTGCAAAGGACTGCAGACCCCCTTGTAGAAATCTAGTGTCAGCGGGTCACTGTGGGCAACAGTGGGCCACGCCGCCCGCTCGCAGGTGAGGTCCCTTTTGTGTATGGGTTCCTGTTGATGCCAATAGCAGAGGCTCTCTCCCAGTGTTTCTAGATCTTAGCCAGAAGAAAACTACCAAAACGGCCAACTCCTGGTTAAAATTCTCCCAAATTCCATCTTTCTCTGACTATGACTTTGGGTTTGAGTTATTAAAGCTGCGAAAAGGTGTCCAAAATTTTGCAATGACCTTCTGAGCTCCTCTCTCCTCTTGCTCTCTGCCCTGCAGAGCTTACGCACCTGCCAAACTTCTGTTGACTTCCCAGGAAAACCGGTCATGACTTCAATGTGGCCAAAAAAAACCCACTGAAATAAAAATGTGGTCAATTTAAGTAAGCAGCAATTTAGGCTAAGAAGCTCTGCAAGTTTTGCTCAAATTTCTACAAAGTCTTCTATGAATACATTTTTATTTAGAATTAGAATATTCAGATAATCTCTGTGTGTGCTATGCTAAAAAAAACAATCATTGTCATTAGGTAAAGATCAAAGACAATAAGCAATATTTACTAGTGTGACAAGTGTCCTTTATCTTATAATCTAGTGAATGCCTTTCTGATTAAGGTGTATCCTAATATTTGAGAAAATCACGACATATAAATACAGTTGCATCGATTGTTGCTCTCAATATGCTTTTAACCTCTTCAAAGGAGCCATTAACATCACAGTGAGAAACAAATAGTGAAGTCCAGAGACTGTACGCAGTACGGCCACTGGCTGCGTACACCAGCGCTGCGCACACCAGCGCTGAGCACCTTTACAAGTTATTGAATGCTCCAATTTCTAAGTTGTGCGCGTTTGACTTTGGATTTAATGATGTCAATGGCACACCTCCAATTTCTTAAAATTCCTGAGCTGATTTTAAAATGCTTTTGAGTTTTGCACTTTGATTTTAAAAGTGTGCTAAGTTATAATCAATGTTTCCTTGAACCCAAACATTTTGTTCCTTCCTAGGATATATATATATATATATATATATATATATATATATATATATATATATATATAGTTTTGATTAAGAGCTCTGATAAAAGAAAGGAGCTCCAACACTATTCTGAGAGAAGGAACTGTTATTCCCATTTTTCAAATGGGGCAATTGTCACAGAAAGGTTAAGTAAGTTGCCCCACATCAGGTAACTAGTAAAAGGCTTGAACCCAGGCGGCCGGGCTCTTCAGTCTGTGCCTTTAAGCACTCATATTTAATAAAGACAGAGGATGTGCCATTCTAAGACCTTCTTTTCTATAGATGGTGGTTGACTGCTCAGAGCATAGCAGTTAAAGGACAGGGCTTTCAAACCAACTTCTAGGTTTAAGTCAGAGGGCTCCAACTCCAGCTACGTGATTTCAGCCTCTAATTTTTGATATAAATTTGGTATCCATTTTGATGTAACCTACCACTGACTATGAACTTTACCCTTCAGATCCTTCACCCCCATTTTTATGTTAGTTCTCTTTCTAACATCTTCTGAAATCCAATGAGGGAGGGAGTGGTTCAACAAAAGCAGGTGTCACAGGGGAAACAAGAGAGAATCAGGTTACTAGTATGCCCAGATGAAGTAATAATTTTATCAAGGAAATCTGCAGAGGTTTTGGGTATTACACGTAGCATTTACCCTGGTCAGATGTCTGACACAAACCTATGCAAAGCACATGCATTATATGCTTTATGTTTATATTGCCCAGGTAAGCAAGGAAGAGACACGCTCTTCAGAACCAAAGGATGTGAAAAAATGAACAGCTTTTCGCTGCAATTAAGCACAAGAGTGGGAACCATTTGTTACCAATATAGCAGATATAATCAGTCCATGCATCAGCAGAGGCCTTTACACCTGTAGAACGGGCACTATATACTATAGGTAATTCAATCATGATGAGACCACAGAGAAAGACATACCATTAGTGACAGGGATTCTACCAGCCAGCTGCTGGCTTGTATTAAAAAAAAAGAAAAAAGTAATGAATTATTGGGAAAAAATTGAAAACTGTAGGTGTATTTGTTTGCATTTTATATTTTTTGTTGGTGGAGGATTATTTTTTTGCTTTCTGAAGCATTTGATTCATTTAAAGTAGCTCTTGTCAATAAGTAATCTTTAAATTAACCTTCAACCATGTGTCAGCAGCTGTACGATAGAAGCAAATGCATTATGTATTACTGTTTTGGATATAAGTTCTGAAAAAGCCAACTATCATTCTCAACATCAAAGAGCACCCCTTTTCAAGGGCTTGGCTGAGAGGATAAAGCACTGGCTATTTACCTCATGACCTTGGTTCCAATCCGAATCATATTGCCAGTGAAAGGAGTTTTATGATCTCAGTCCCACACAGGTAGATAGTGGTCCATATCACCAAAACACAGATAGGTAAAACTGGAATTTTCCTGCTTAGGAGAGACCCGAGGCTGAAAAAAGTCCAGAGACACAGAAGTGAAACAGCATCCAGCTCATATGCCATCCTAGAGATGGCAGTCTTCTCAGCTGGACAAGGTGGCTCAGAATAGAAGTCTGGGGATGCGCTCCAACCTGGCTTGCAGATAAAGAAATCTGTTTCCAGAGCTTGCAACTCGTCCAAGTCTGTTTTTCAAGCCAATACCTCCTCTGCAAACTCTCCCCTCCCCCAATCCTCTTTTTCCAGAAACAAAAAGCAGAAAGTCAACCAGAAGGATCTTTAGGATGCCATTTGTAGAACGAGTGAGATGGTTTTAATCATTTGAAAGGATGATTCCAACTGAGCTGATATGTTTCAGACCTTGTTTTGAAAAATTAAAATTAAAAACAGTTATTTCTCAGTATTGTTACTTAGATTACAGAGTTAATGAACTATTATTACAATTATGCCTGTAGCGTTGTATTCTCAGGAAGGAGACCCACTCCATCAACCAATTTTAAAATTAAAAAAATTTAAAAATCAAATTAATAAAAGATAATGTAGTTTGTATTTGACATTTGAATTCATTTGATAATAGATATGAGTATATATACCAAATGTGTAATATCTTAATTTCTCTTTGTTTCTGTACATTCAATCACTTCCTTTATTTTTCACTCTATTAGTTTACTAATTCAGTCATTGCTAGGTCCTTTCAAGAAGTATTTTAGTGGAGTAATTGTGGAGTAAAATAGTTAATATATTATAATCATATCTACTTGGTATAGCAAGAAGGAAGTATTCTGACATCTGGTTTACACTATATCCTTTATTTCCAAATACAGATTGATAAGGATAACCTCTCTGTAGCTGTAAGAACACTCAGCCAAGCAAAAACGTGCACGTCTGTGATAGTACTATTAGAAGCATTGAAGATCACATTCTCTACATACAAATAGTAACTCCAGCTATTTTGAAAGCAAAGGCACATTGCCTAAGTGGGAGAGGGAGCATTGCTATGGGTTTCTATTTCTACTAAAGGAAAACACCCCTCACCCATAAGATTTAAAGATGACTAGCACCACCCAGATGAGGTGAAGTCTCACAGTTCTCTATGTACGGAACAAAGTGTGAGAGCATTGGAGTTTAGTGTAGCACAACTTGCTCAAATGGCTCGCATGGTAGACTTGAAGGAAACACAGGTTGGGGTGGGGGTGGTTGTCAAGACAGAGATACATGCACGGGGAAGCAGACATTCCAATGGTTCTGTCTGGGAAGCAGATCCCTGGATTTTTCCAGGAGTTTGTTCGTCCTTGGCGCCTGCACCATTAGGCTAAATGGGTTTCTCTCACATGCATGGAGGGGAGAGCAGATAAAAGGATACAAATGCAATAGCCTTTTATTTATTGTCAGCAAACAAAAAGGGGCACACATGTGCCAGTTTAGAAATTACTGTTTTCATTAAAAAGGAGTTCAAAAATCAGGCTCCACTTATCATTGTTAAAAACCTTAAATTTTTTTTAGCCATATGATTTCATTATATGAATTACAGAACTGTAATAGAGTAATATTACTCTTAAGCCAGCTCACTTAAATTTAAGACATTCAAGACCCAATAATGCACTAGGTTCTTTAGTTCAAGTTATGCAAATAATATACATTTTTTTTATTCTGCTTCCCACCAGGTTACACATGTATTATAAACATAACAAAGACCTCTTTCTTGTGCAATATATTACTCAGAAGCTGGTGAAAAATAGAAGCCAAAATATTGTGAATTACAGTCTTAAAATGGTTTGGCTTTATACTACTGGCTGACGTATTTTAAATGCTAAAGAGAGTCTAGACTGGAAACAGAAATGTTGCCTCGCAGTTACCTACTACTGTTGTCATTCATACTGATGTTTCTCCACGTCTAAATCAGATTATTATCTGTGTTTTCTTTAGAGTGGAACTAGCAGACCCAGCTTTGCTACATTTGGAAAATCAGCAGGGGGAATAGTCGTCTCAAAAAGACAAAAATAAAAGCAGGGACTGAAACTTAACATAAATTACCATGGCTATCCCGGAAGTCAGAACTGGACAGAACCTTTTTATTCTTTCACACAAAGCTGATGATTGAAATCAATATGGATTATTTCATAAGCATTGTTTCTCGTGTATTTTGTGTAGTTTCATAATGTAAGCCATACATTTTAAAAATATAGTCAGTGACATACTAATTCCAGTTAGGCTTTAAAAGAAGGAAATGCTAAAGTTTAGAAAATTAGAAATGCTGAATTCTGGCTTATGATGAAAACAATATTCACATTCTTCGTGTCATCAAAATGATATGCTGGATGGAAGATGTATCCGTGTCCTTCCCAAGGTTGACATGTTTCCATTTATACCCCATGTAGTCGTTTGATAACTTGCTCAATTTGATAAAAGTAAGCAGAAAAATAAAATAATACAGATTTTTCAAAAAAGAGAACCTAAGTATGTGTGTCCCTGAAGTATACAGATTAGTCTCATAACGTCATACCTAAAAAACATCCCTTTTCTAAGGGAGCTTTATTTGTTTATGCTGGACAAATTGAAAACAAAAATAAGTGGAAAATAAGAAATTCAGTTGTTCGGCTTCATGACGTAACATGAGCTCTGTGGGAATGAGGGAGCATTCCTTTATACTTGTATGCAATCTGAGCTCAGTGGCTTTGAAAGCTCTGAAGTCTTCCACAAAACTCTTTCCTCCCTTTCTTCCCCCCTGAAAGAAAAAAAAAAAGCAAAAATTTCCTACCTCCACTAATTTATATAATCTCCTCAGCATTTCTAACAGAAATTCTCACCTCAAATTCCGTGTTGTGATGGAGTGGGTAGAACCAGCCTGTGAAGTGCTTGGCAGATCGCTCTCAGCCGCTTGGTTAAATTCAACAAGTGTCAGTTGTACTTCTCCTGTCAGCATATAGTCCTTTGGACATGGCAGAAAGGGCAGTGCTGGGTGGCAGGCAGTCACGTTTTGAGATGGTGCATCATCTGTTTTGATGCTGCCCGCCTGCCCCTGGATCTGTACGTGGCTTCCTTCTTAACAAAATGTAGCCACAGAATGAACATGTACTGTCTCAAAACATAGACAGCACTGATGTGAAAGATGAAAAATTGCCCTCCATCAGATTACTATTAAGGAAAAAAGACTATGAGGTCAGAATTATTTCTTCATTGCATTTCACACCTGGCTAAGATAGTGTCTACAGCTGCAAGGAGATGAAAGGAAGGATTGATCCTTGAAAAGAGAATAGGTAGTGTAGGCACTAGGCTTGAGAGCCAGGCATACTGGGGTGGAGTGAAAAGCAGAATTCACTTTTGGTAGAATTAATTTCTTGCCTGCATTTGAAAAAGAGGAAGGTGGCTCTGGAAGCAGCCTTCATTCTCCAATGCTGACTGCAAATCCCCCACCAAACCAGCCTCCCTGTAAACAACAGACATTTTAGATGCAATTAGACTTCCATGCGCCATGCACAACAGCTGGGAAGAGTTTCCAAAGTTTTCTCTTTTTAATTTGAGTGGAATACTAAAGAAATAAAATATCCTGACAACTTCTAGCGTTGTCTTGTGACTTAAAAAAAAAATCAGCCTGTGAAGTATCACTGCTCTGTTTTAGTCTAATGCTACTTCTATCTTTTATCCTTTTTAATTAGAAGGCAAATTCTCAGACCGCCAGGCCTAATCCCTACACAGTGGAACAAAGCCCAGCAAAGCCTTTGAACACTGTTCAGCCGGGCAGCACAAACCCTAGTAACTGTTGGCAGTAGGGGCAGGACTCTGACCCTCATCTCAGCCATTCTCCTGCAGCTCCTGATGCTCCCTGCCCTTCAGAACCCTATCTGTTGTTCTTCTGTTTAGACTGAAAAGACAAAAGAGGAGACAATGTGGGAAACCTAGAGGATTGGCTAGGTAGGATGTGGGGAGCTAGTGATGGATAGGGGCAAGTAAATGGAGTTTCACGGGAATGGACACAGTGGGGAGAATTGGATCACCAGATTAGGTCTTTAGGTTCAAGAAATTTCTTCATCCCTCACTAAATCTTTTCATGGACAATGCCACTTTTTAAACAATTGTTGCATTTCCAATTACTCCAGGAGTGTTCAAACAAATGCCCCAAACCCTCCATGAAAAGTTTGCTCATATTTTAAACTTGCCAGATGAAAATCAATAAAACAAACACCCCCAAATCAGTGGCAGACACTTACACCTCCAAAGTATTTACACTTGTAATAATATTTGAGTCAAGAGCATAATTTGAGCCCACTCAAGCAAAACATGAATTCAAGAAACCGAAACGTGAATTTTCAAAGCTAATGGGAACAATCATGAATCAAAAAGCCAAATTCCAAGTATGCAAATATGAAAAAGGATTGTTTGCATTTCCTACTTTGGCTAACTGTGAATTATTGAACAGTGAAACAACAGATGCTACTACTGTGCTGCAAACTCTTCCAAAATGTTCTTAGATTGAGCTACAAATGTGTGGGAATTACTGTCTGATGCCAGGATGGTTGAGAGTTGTATTGGGATTTCTGAAAAAGATATGCATTTTCTGGTTGTTGTTTTTTTGGTTTTTTTTTTGAGATAGCTGGGAGAAACTTTTCAGGGGAAGAAAAAAACAAAAACCTCTTCTTGGAAACATTTTTAGCAGCCCCTCAGACCCTTCAACACAGCAGGTTTCAGAAAGCCACTTTCATTTTTAACCCTTCTAACGTCTACGGAAACACCAATATATGTAGTGCAATACTTTGCCCAATCATTATAGTTGTCTTTCTAACCAAATTTAAAATGGGTTACTGATCTGGCTTTAGGTGATTAAGAGGTTAATTTAAATCATAAGAAAGGATTCAGGTAGAGGTTTAGATGACTGATGTCCAAAAATGTGTGCATTTTATCATGTAATCTTAAATTCAAACTTCACGCTGAACTGCTTTTAAGGAAGTTCCCATTTTTAAAGCTCTTAATAGGACAGATGTGCCGAGCTTTATATTTACATAAAACACAATTTTGGAATTTTTAACATGTGAGTTTTACATTGATCTCTAGCACATGTATTTTGAGGACATGTATTTATTTTATTAAAGGGACAGCAATGTATGTAATTATAGTCCATTTCTGTACAATATCTATTATTCAAATTACAAAACCCAGTATCTTCCTCAATATTTTCTGCCTGCACTGCATAAGCAAATCCTTTCTCCAGGTCAGTGGTGAATAGGTGAAATGCACAAAGATAATCAAATACACAACGATAGATGATATTTTATAAAGAATGATGTGGCATTATTGGCAGTCTTTTCTCAGCTTGCTTTTGTATTTGTCTTTACCTTTGATGTCTTCAAAAGATATACAAAATACAGCTACCCACACGGATACTCTTTAAATACACCTCATGTTTGTTCTTTTTTTTCTTTGTTTTAATTGAAAACTGCCTGAAGAATTAGGATATGCTGATTAGTTCAGGGGACTCTCAGCAATGATCAGTTTGCAAATAAAAATATTTTAAATTTTTAAAAAATACTCTTGTAAAGATAGAAGCCTTTTAAAGAATTGTCTAAATGTTTGCACACATTTCACTGTCTAATGCTCCAATGGAAATGATCAATAAACATTTGCATAAAAAAAGCAAATTTATTATGCATGTATGTTTTAATAATCATTGGAAATCTTTACCTAGTGGGAAATTATTTATTGTTGTCCTGCATGCACCTGCTGTCTTTGCAGGTATGTTGTGAAGTGCTGTGGAGAACATGCCGTAATGATATTTAATACTGCATTTCCAAAAGAAGATTCTGGAGACTCAAAGATAGTCCAGAAATGCGTATAAACCACAGCTAAACACAGTTCCCATAAATCAAACTTGGCATCACTTCTATCAGGGAATGGCTTTTGTGTTTGTTTTTGTCCCCATGTCACTGCCATCTACCCACTCACCTTGATCATGTGTAGGAATTAATTTTATTAGAATGGAATGGAAAGGAATCTAGATCAGAGGAATCCAAAGCTTTTGAAAACAGCTTTTTCCTTTAAGAAACTAAGACTCGCATGAACACTGACAATGCAGTTTACCTTGTTATTCAACATGGTTGAATATAGTCATTAATACTTATTAGAACATGAAAATTAAAATAGCTGCTGTGTTTTCTATTTTTGTCTTTCTTAGAAATCATGTAGTTTAGTTGTACTTAATAGCTTTGAGTGGATGGGATTGCCAAGGTTAAAATATTTTTTGTGCAGGCTAGTTTTTGTTGTTATTCAGTTGTTTCCACTGAATTAAGCTTTCTTTACTAAGAATAAAACCTTAGAGGGGTTCTGAAGCTTATAATGTAAATGACCACAAATACTAAGCTCAATCCAAACAAATACTGAAAAAAAAAAAAAAAAAAAAAAAAACACACAAAAAAACCCCCAAAAACAGCCAACCCTTAATTCTGTATTCTGATCATCAGTGACTGTATAACTATATCGTTAACGATGTTCTCTAACTGGGGAAGTCCCTACCCTAGAGTGTAAAGGATCAAAGAAAACATTCTTTTCTGTCTGGTACACTTAGTGGTCCTGCCTCCCAACAGTGGGATAAAAGGAACTTGCTAAACTGTTGCCATTTTGCAACATCTGCTATAATTCCCCTAAATCCAGATTTGTCTGACACAGAGAGGCCTGTTCTTACATCATTGCCATGTGACAGTATAACACCAGTCACATCAAGCTTGAGGATTGCAGCTTCAGGCTATGATAATATGAAGAAAACCTTTTTGCCTAGGGCAAAACACTTGTAACCAAGTATTATTCATCGGGCCAATTTAAATCTTCTCTCAAAAAGGTACCCAGAAACATATGCAGTATGCCTTTGTAAAAGGCTCGAGCAGCTCATAGGCAAATGACCTGAACCAAGAGTACAAAACCTAATGTCCTGATTAATTACTGCTAAGCGGCTCTGATACACAGAAAAGAGAATGCTGGTGCTAATCCTTAACCCTGTCCTACATTCTCAAAATAGCCAAAACATTGGTGACAGTTACAAAAACAAACCTGTCCATGTTTTTTTTTCCTTCTTTTTTTTTAATTATACATTATCGCTTGGTGCCTTCCACCTAATAAAATCAGGATGCAGACAGATTAGGGAGTTCCCAGTCCAGGGGGTGCTTCTTGGGACAAGGCCACGGGTGCATAGAAAGAAAACAATCTGAAGGTGGGTGAAAACAACAACACACAACTTCCAAACGGAAATCTTTTGGATGTTCTCATTTTCAGGGTTCAGCTTCCAAGAGATTGAACTTTTCTGGCAATTGTTCTTTAAGTTAAGAGTTGAGCAACCTTTACTGATTATCCTGTAATAGGGAGATTGCTATGCTTAGAATTTTGTTAGGAAGGGATGTTTGAATCTCTTTTACCTATAAAAATAAAAGGATGCTGTATTTCACTATAAATATCAGATATGTTAAAATTTCAAACTATTTGAATTGGAAAGCTATATAGGTTTCATCAATCACTCAAATTATACCTACCTTTATTAATAAAGCTGACATCTGGAGTCCCTGTCACTTTTGCTGAGTAAGAAATACATGGCTAAAAGAAGAAAGTCCTATATAAGGGAGAAGGAAGTAGCTTATCTTAGCAAATTTCTTTCATTTAAAAAAGTCAAAAGGTTAGTCAAAATGTGGCTCATCAGCCATAACACTATTACATTATAGGTAAATCAAGTTAAAATACTTCTCTTGCACTTTATGTAAAACATGGCGGTAGCTCCGATAACACAGATTCAAAGCAAGTAATGATCCTTATCTATTTTGAAGACTCTCCTTAATTTGTCATTATTCTACAGGCACACCCCACCCCAGAGTTCTAGGAAATAGTAAGGAACAACTACAGCTCGAGTTCTGAAGGGCCAGCCTAACTAGAATGAGGGTCATTTCACCCACAAGCCTGCCCCAAATGCAAAGAAGAGACCTATTTTCACCTACAGTGCACTCATTATAAAGTCTAATTCCATTTTAGATTTTTAAGAATTTTTCTATGTTTGAGCCCATTATTTGTAGACACAAGCATTTTGCATGTGCCACAGCTACCTACCCAGTGTTTAACAGACTGCACAGGAAATACATTTTCCATCTGTTCAGATCAAACGCTGATGCTGGCTGCCCAAGGAAAACGTGTGACGCTGGTTCAGCATCAGAGGCTGAGTTGTGATGATCTGTGCTGTTTTTAAGAGCACCAAGTCCTTGGTTCTCTTTGTACAGCCATTTCCCCCCACTTTCCCTACCCATTTTCTCTGCCTCTCCCTCAACTAGCCCCCAAGCGATGCACTTTGACTTCCCATCATTCCTCAAGCCCCTTCTTTTGGAAGGAGAGTGAATCACCTTCTCATTAATGAGGGTGTAACTTTGGAGTCAATTCACCTTGGTTAATAGCATCCCCTTAATTCTCAGCACCACCTGCTCTCAACATGATGACCTTTGATGAAGATTGCCCTTCCCTGCAACTTGAAGATATGACTCTGTTCAGAGGCAGAGTCAAGAACCAAATCTTACTGCTTCTCAGGTCTGGACATCCAAATTGATAATCCTTCAGAGGTGAAAGAACTGCTTTATTATCTGCCAAGATTGAAACCGTTTAGGGAAAAATTTCTCCCTCTCTTGGTTAGTTGCAGATTTTTTGCAGATTGAAAAAAGATAAGTTTGAAAATCACTGAGCTTCCTGAAATTTGAACTGAAATGTTATTAAGCATCAGACACACTAAAAGTATTTTCCATTTTCTGGTTTCCCTTTGACTTATCGTCTCCCTAAGGCGTAGGAAGTACAATGGACATACATTTTGGATTAGAGAGACCCAGACTTGTAACCTGACTCTCACTTATCAGCTGCATGACCCTGAGTGAATTATGTGACATCGCTGGACCTCAGTGTCGTCACCTATAAAATGGGGCCAAATAAGGCCTGTTTTGCTGGGTTGTTGGGAGGATTCAGTGAGATAATGAACGTAAAGCAACCTTTTTAACCAACCTCAACAATCCTATTAGGCATTATAATCTCCATTTCACAGAGTGGCGTGAATGGTTCAGGAGGTTAAAGCACTTGCCAAATGTCACAGTCACATCATAGTGTTTAATAAGCAGGGACTATTTATAATCATCAATTCAAGAAGTCTGGATTCTCACCTGCCTCCAAATAAGTCATTTCCAAGTTGGAGGGCCTTTGCTCTTGGGGTGAGACAGCCAAGCTTCCTTTGCGACCAGCTCTTCAGAGGCCTTGCCAGGAAAGCACAAGAGGAAGGGAGACCCCCTTTATCAACCTCCCGCTTTGCAGTAGGTGATTTTGAAATGTTGCTTCTTCAGTCAGCCCAACAACCCTTTGAGTTATCATCTCCTTCTGACAGAGGAGGATCCCGAACTTGAGAAATATTAAATCGCCTGCCAAACGTCACGGGCATTTGTAGGGGGGAAACAGCTTTGTAAATGCAGGTCTCTCTGCCTTTGGGACATGCTCTTTCCACTTACTGCCCTCACTCACTACCCTTCTGCTCAGGGACATGGATGGGATGGTCAGGTGTTGGAGAAAGAATGGCTAAACCTTGGCAAGGGACATCCTCTGCAGCACGGGCTGGAAACAACCCTTCCAGAAGTTCTTCTGTAACAGGGGTGTCCAAACTTTTTTCAACGTTTTTCACCAAGGGCCATATGCGGTAAAATACACAAACAGCCAGGCCACTCACTCGAGGTGAAACACGTATTGCCTCACCTGATTTATTTAAGTAAACTAAATATATTTTTGGAATTTGCTGCGGGCCAATTAACAATGGCTCATGGGCCACAGTTGGCCCGCGGGCCGCAGTTTGGACATCCCTGTTCTATAAGCTCAGAAAAATCATACAGTGTTTGAGAATGAAACCTACATATAAACGAATCTTAAGTAAAAATAGAAATCAGGGCTAAACGACTAGTTCACTAAACTGAAAACACCAATACAGTAGAAGGCATTTCAGGGTGCTTTTGTAAAACAAAGGAGAGGAAAGCTAGATAAAATTTCAAATTATTTCCAAAAGAAATAAGGACCTAATAGCATCTATTTTTAGTTGTGTATAAGCTAAAGGAATTTTTCAAATCAGCATCTGAGAAAGCCAGGTTAAGAACAATGAAGTAATAAGTGCTAATCCCCACTGCTCCTCTTTCCTTTCCAACCCAAACTCCATATCCTCCCTGACTCACTAGGGATTGTGATTAGGAGACAGAAAATGAATGGAAAGAACCCACAAGGGTACTCTGTATCCTACCTTCTAAAAAATCCTCAGGTGATTAAAGAAATGTGCATATGAATCACCTGGAGAGCTTGTTAAAATGCAGATTCTGATTCAATAGGCCTTGGGATGGGGCCTGCCGTTCTGCTTTCTAACAAGAAGCAAAGAGTTCAGATAACATAATGCAGACTCCTCAGCTGTGGATCAACTCAGTTCGACTGCTTGAAAATTCAGTGCAGCCCTTAGAATTTAAGAGATCCTGGTCGAAGACAAGCTGTGAAATCGAAAGTATTGCTCATTCTGAGCTCAGAGGAATCCCAGCTGATGACCCTCTCTATGGTTAGAACAGACTCAGCCTGCTTATGATGACAGGCACTCAAGCTAGAGAAGGTAGGCAACTGGTTGTATAGACTCCGACCTTTAATCAAAACAGTCAAGAAAAGAAAGATTTATCAGTGACCTAACAAGCCCGCATCATAACTTCTAGATAGAGACTAGACTCTGGTTGTCTTAAAACCAAATTTCCTATTCTATTTGAATGTAAAAAGGTGAACAGTTGGCTGTTGGTGGGACTTAATAGATAGGTGTTGGGGAGAAAGGTACTGTTGTTTATCTGGAAAGGCAAAATGAGATCTACTGAGCACCAAATGGGGGTGGGGGAGGTGTTGGTGGTCTTTCCTTCCCCTCCCTTTAGTGTGATTTTTCTGGCCCTGGTACAGTGAAAGGGAGTCAAGTAAGTGTGTTACAAAACTGGGGAAGATGATGGACATGAGTTCTGGTGGAGAGAGCCAGAGGGAATTGGAAGATGGAGAAAATGGCCAAATGAGAGGTAAAGTCTTCTTGGATGCTGCACCTAGACAAGAGAGGGTCCTCACTTTTTTTTTGTTTTTGTTTTTTTGAGGACCCGCTACATCCCAGCAGCTGGGCCATATGTTGTCATGTTACATCAATCGCCCAGTAGCAAATTCAAGTTAAGGTTGAGTTGAGAGTATGATTGAGAACTCCCAGGATTTGGGTCTCATCACGCATTACCTGGGAGGATTGAACTACATTAGACTGAAATGCACCTGCCCCTCCACCCCAGCATTCCCCACTTAACAAGGTCAAAATTGGTCATTAGATTTAGGGTGCCCTGTTGGGAAATTTGATAGAGTGCCATCATAGATTGTTTTCTCCTGTCTCATAGCAAGATTGTCGTTCATAATAGTTTTTAAAAGTGCTTTTGGCAGATGGGTATATAGGGCTAAGAGAAAGTACTAGGCTTAAGTGTTTTGTTAAATAAAAACTAATTGTTTTCAATTCATATAGAGAAAAGGAAAATAATTTCCTGTTGGCTATTAAAATACATGCTTTCTTATGAGACTGGAAGACTTGCTTCCTGTTTTCAGGAGCTGGACAGAAGGGGTGGCAGGGAGAACAGGGTCATTGTAAAGCCATGCGAGTCACCCTGTTTAGGCCAGCTACCATTTCACGTTGCTAATGCCTCCTTGAATCAGCTAACACTTTTTTTTTCCTGAAAACTTTCTTAGTGGATGTGAAGGGAAAAAATGGGAGGGGGATAAAGGCTACTGTCAAATTGATTAAGTGAACGCTCATTAGAGAAAGTAACAAGAGGTGAAATCTGCATATGCATTGCAGAAATGTGTCTGATCTTGCTAAGTTGTAAGAAGACAAAAAGGACTGAAAACCTCCCTAGCTGGAAGTACTTGAGGGAGAACTGGGGGAGGGGAAAGTTCTCTATTCGTTACTGTCCTTCATTGTAAACCCATGCCAGAGCAGCCCCAGTTTGCAACACGTTGGTACATATTTGGAACTTTGCTTTCTGGAAATCTGTACTACAAATACCAAGAAATAAACCTGACCTCCCTAGAATACACTAGCAACTTCCTTAATTCTGTTAATATGAGTTTTATTTCCTCCTTTTTCTTCTACTCCTCACTTACAAGACCCTTTCCTTCACTGCACATACAACCATTCCACTGTACACGACAAGCGAAAGCAGTTGATTCTGTGTCTCTGGGGCATAAACTTTCTGTCCAGAGTAGAACAGGTGTTTCTCTTCCTCAGCCTTAAAAGATAAACGAGTCTAGAATCAATTATATTTGTTTTAAATATTGTGGTTGTTGGAGGTGGGTGGGCCCATCCTTATCAAAAGTCTCCTAGCTTATTGTCCTGAACAAAAAAATCTACAATGACGATCCGGATTCCAGGTAACAGTATTGATTTGGGATCCTATGAAGTTCCTCTGTTCCCCTAAGATGAGCAGTTTGGTAGTGTAATTCCAAGGCACAGTTAAGTTGTAACTTAGGTAACACTTTGAAGAGGATAGCACTGTTTCCAATTGTTTCCCATCTGTCGGAGCAGCCAATTATTACAACTGATGACTTTTTTTGTTAGTACGCATTTTTATGAACAAATAGTTCATAAAAAATGTCAAATCTGATGGTTCTATTAATGTTCACTCTCACACATTCCTGTGATTAGCTTTCAACTTACCTACTAATATGTCTAACTCAGCTCTCCTGAAAGCTAGCCAGAGAATTCTTTATTATTGAAAGCGATGAGGGTGTTGACCTTAACGGACAGAATGAGGAGACTTCAGGACTTAGTCTGAAAATGTGAGATAGACAGTGACATCAAATATGCCTCAGTTGACACAAATCCTTAATTTTAAGAAGTTAAAAATAAGAAAAGCCCAAGTTTGACATTTCTTAGGTTTAGAAAAAAAGACTGCATGCATGCTTGAGGTGTAGACCAGATTGTCCTGAAGATTTGAAAGGAAATGAATAATAATAATAATAATAATAATAATAATGGTGCTGTGCCAGAGGATGTCCTCTGAAATATCTGCAGATTCCAACAAAGTGGTTCTTCCCATATGTGGGGTTGTCAGAGCCATTATGTGCTTTGGCGATCCTGGTAATTACAAACTGAAGACTTTAAATCCTCAGTTCTTCTTTATATTTCTGAACTACCCCCATAGGTATATTTACTTCCTTCTTTTGTCGAGCTTAAACATTTCCAATTACCTCAGACTCTACAGGGAAATGTGATGGTTAAATTCCTGCACTTGTAATGACATTTATTAATCTGGCTCTGGTGAGAAATGTTGAATCTCTTGCCTTCCCAAATCATACATTTTAATTCTGAACACACCTCCAAAGAATGCTGACATTGTTTAATTAAAATGAGGGTGCGCATTAATAAGAAAGGATATCATTTTGTTATTTATATATAATGTTATTTTGTTTAAAAAAAAATGAACAGAGACTGGTAAGTTCCATAATTGCCCTCCATGGTGAAGGACTAAGTGTAGGAGAGAAGAAAAGCACAGTAAGACACATATGTTAGTAAAACACTCCTTAATGCTACACAAGCTGTAGAAAATGCTACTTTGCACTTGGTCCTCAACGTGGCTAACTGCAAGCCACTGAGTAAAAAGTACACCTTTTGAACTAATTCCTTGGTCAGAAGATAGAGCCATATTTAGATGCCTCCTCGTTACTATGCTATAATGGTCAAGTAAGAGATTAATAGCAAAGGCACCTGCTAAAGCAACCAGGAACCTGTTGATTAACAATAAGCCTCCAAACATAAGATACCAGATTGCAAAGCAAAATCAAGTCCCAGGGCAACAAGTGCTTCTGTAATTTATTCCTTCTTTACATGAGGGCATAAAGCTCCCTTTATAAACGTGTTTTCCAGGCCCTGCTGTGAGCTGTAGGTGTGAGCTTTTCAGCTGATTTATTAATTTTAGTTTCAATCAACGTGTCACCTGCAGACACAAAAATGTAGGCCTCACCACAGAAAATACAATTTAAGAGAAAAAAAAAAAAAGAAAGAAAAAGGAAAAACAGGGCTTTAATTCAAAAAACTGCCAGGATTTTTTTTTGTGTGTGTGTTTTTTTTCTTCAGATGAACACTGGAACGCCTTCTTTGAGATCTAAAATAATTCCCAGCGACATAATTAAAAAAAAAAATCAAAATTAAACATTTTTGTCATACTTTGAAAGTCAGTCTTAGACCCAGGGAAGAGTTACACGAGGCTGCCAAAACAATCAGTTCCTCTTGTCAGTAGGGGTACATTCTCCCCAAAGAATCGAATGAACAACAAGTCCCCTGGGCAAAATGTGCAAAAAATTCTCAATTAGTTGTCTTTATTTAGTGAGCACTATGGGGTCCTCAACCACACTATAGAATTATGGCGAGAAAGCTGAGCTCTTCACTAGCTTATTAGCATTCTCAGAGGGTTGGAGTACTGCTGATAGCAGGCTGTTGCCTCCAAGAGCTGTTGGTGGGACCCCGACACTCCCGGGCTTTGTCCTTTTGTCCTTCCAAGCCAGCAGGAAGTACTGCCCCATGTTCAGGGCATTCTGGGATACCTTCATTCCATTCACAGTTTGCATAACCGACAGGGCTGGAGTCTTTGTTATTGGCTATGACCATCACTGTTGCAGGTTTAAATGAAAAGCAAAAGTGATCTGTATCAGTCTATGCTAAATGCAGGTTTAGCAAGTAGCCCCCTTCCAAATGAACATCCTTATAGGGCCGGAGCAGCCTTACATGGCCAATGCTCCATAGGAAATCTAGGTCCTGGGTTATAATCTGGATACATTCTTTTCATCCCGAAATTACAATGTCAGGTTAAGAAACAGAAAGGGGAGTGTGTTACTGAATATTCTAGACTGACTCCTCAGCATATACATTTTTATAGCACTCCCTCGTCCATTCACCCCCCCCTTCACCAATCCACCTACCCCTAACCACCCCCTTCCCAGAGAGAGAAAACAAGACAGATGAAAACAATAGAAAAGAATTGTTTTTTTGGTTTTTTCTAATACTGGCAGCAAGTATTAGAAATGCCTTTTCTATAAAAGAGGGTATTTGCTGCTTTAGGGAAAACACTATCATTGACTAAATTAACAAGTTGTCTTATCAACTGCCATAAGCCTTGGAGTCTAATTAATTTAGTACTGATCAATAGTCCTGAATGAGGCATTGATTTCTGCCTGCTTGACAGGGCGGCCGCTGAAATCACTTTCTCTGTACGCCACACACAGGCACCCAAAGCTTATGCGTTATCACATGAAGATTTTATTTCCCTCATCCTATATGGGCATGCATTTCATGAACCGGGTATAAATGAGAAAATGGGATAAAAAGCGAATTTGGAAGTAGGAGCAGGTTCATCGGTGAGTGTGAACAGAGCTGGAGCACTCCCTGCCAAGTTCTGCTTTCTTAGAAAATGTCTTTTGAGTGAGATGAAACATTAAAAAAAGAAAAAAAGAAACTGAAGTGCTCTGCTTAAATAAGATAGCAATGCTTTAACTGATCATAAAACATGCAAAGAGGGCTGGAGTTATTTTTCTGCCTCTTATTTTTCGAATGCTGGTGATACTTTATTAAAAGTACTCTGATCCAAAGTAATAATAACAGTAATGCTATCTGGCCAAGGGCAGAAGCAGATGGTGAGCCTCTGATAAGAATGAGAACATGTGACAGAGCTACCCCGGATTTATTTGTCTCTGACGCTGGGGTTGGTGGGCTAGGGCTGGGGGTGGGGTACGGAGGACTTCCTACTTTCAAAAAAAAACCAAAAAATCAATGACAATATATTGAGACAGTATAGGGATGAAAATAACTTAAGTATTTGACTTTTAAAATTTTAATTGGACTAACATGATATTTATTCTCTTAAGATGTATATTCTAAGAAAAGGCTAGGTTTGAATTAATGTTTTCACATTCTAGGACACACCCTTTGCATTTTCTTTTGGGTCCCTCCCTATCTTTGTGCCTGTTCACTTTCATTGTGCCAGCCAGCTGCCTGACACTCCTGAAAATCCTGAGGATTTTCTTCTTAGGCCTGGCCACTGGGCAATTTTTTCTCCCATAAGCTTAAAAGTTACTTGAAACAAGAAGTACAGCAAAACTTTTCGAATCTTTTAAAGGTGATGCTTCAGTTTCAAATACACAGGGAAACAAGATAACTGAAGAGCTTATCTATCTTGGAACTGATATTCTACTCTACAAACATCACAAAAAAAAAAAAAAAAGGGAAGAGAGGAGAACTGAAAACACGTGTAACTGCCCTCCTTTACAGGGTTAGAGAAACTATTCCAAAATGATCAAAACAAACAAAGAATTCATATTCTTTCCTGTGCATTTATTTAATATAATTTAGCTTATTGAAACTTGCAATTATATATACACATGTATTTTTAAAGTCCCAGAAAAGTCCTCCCTTAATCTCTTTGGGGCTCTATGAGTTTCCATAGCACTTTACAAAAGATCTTTATTGAGGAAAGGACTGGACAAACTTTCCTTATATGTGTGGCCCTCACCATTAATTGCCCCATCTCCTTTAGTAAGGCCTTATTCCTATGTAAATACCCTTGCATAATGTTACAGGCTATTGTTAGGCTAGCGCCAGTCAGTCGCCACTTATATGCATTTTTATTTCAATCCGCTGCTCAGAGAATGAAAAGATGTCTGGACTTAAGCTGTTTACCAACTGGGCCGAAGCTGCAGAGCAGCAAAACTGAAGAACGCCCAAAGCAACTGGAGGAACAAGCTTTTACAATGCGAGCAGCCATTTTCAGTTGAGTTATTAACCCACCCTGAAACTCTTCTAAGCTATGCCTTTTTTAAAGAACAAATGTGCTGAATCAAACATGAATGAGCCAGAACTATCAAGAGAGAAATCCTCTAAAGAACTATTGAACACAACATAGGTTTGTAATCATTTTGTCTCAGTTGCCTGCTACCAACATTATCAAGGCTAATAACGCTGGCTCAGTTGTGGATTGGCTCATCAGGAAACAATAGTGTGGTACACACAGTAAAACCACAGTTGCAAGCACCATGCCCCCTGTCAGAAAACAGTGTTCAAGAAATGAGAAGACTAAGTTAATAGCTCATCACCAGGACCTTATATTAATTTGGTCACTAAAACACATTTATGTTTAACGGGAGCATTGGAAAAACACGCTTCCGAATCCAAGTCTGTCTCTCAACCCTACGTGGCCTCATACGTATTTCAATTGAAAAAACTAAAATTATTTTTATTTTATAGTTGTAAAGATCTGCTGGAACGAGACACCATGAAAATAAAGGAGCAAAATTCTATGAAAGGGAGCTAGCTCTTTTCTCTGCAAAATGTCCTGCAAGCAACCAACATCGTCTTTATTTAATGGCACCACAAGCTGTATAGTGTGGTATGAGCCTACAGAAACTCCTGACTATTTGCATGTTCTTAGAATCCAGTGAGAGCTTAATAAGTGCATATATATAGGTCAGAAGAAACATTTCATTGCATAGTTAGCGCTGCAGGAAAAACACACCACACACACACACACACACAAACACAGGAAAGCGGTCTTGAGTTAATTACCATCACAATGCAATCAAGCACAACAGTCATAGCTGAAAACCATTCCTATTAAAGCTGCTAGACTCAACCTTGCCTCTGTAGGTCAGCCACGACACTGATAACCTTTCCAGCAGACAAATGCATGTAACATTGCCTCATCTAATTAAAAGCCCAGGGAGGTGTAGAAAAATACCAACACATTGAATCCAAGCAAATGAGTGCTGCCTTGGGCTGAGGAAGCTACCATATGCTGCTGCTGTTTACTCTGGAAGGAAACTGAGTCACTTAACATTTCAATAGGTTAATCAATTGACAATTAAATGGAGAAATTGGTTAACTCTAAAAACAATTAACATGACACTCCATTAAGTACACTTTCTAATTGCCACAGCTGTGAGTGGAAATTAACATGCATGTTAAACCATCTAACTGGGGTGGCACTGTTTCTTTGTGTTGGAGAAAACGGAATTAACTGAAAACTCAGGTTTTATTCTTATAGATTAGACAGTAGGAATTCTATCATCAACTGCAGTTTTAGCAGAGGGGAGCTCCGTATATTTTTACATTCTTTTAAGGGCTCACTTCAAGTTGTTGAAATATTTAATTTGCAATAATTAATTAAAACAACCCAAACCCCTCCTACCAAATCACAGGTTGGTGAACAAAACGGGAAATCTCTCCTCTTGCCCATTTTGTGGATGGAATGACTTTGCAGCATCAGGTATATCCTTTCTAATTAAACAACGCAATGTGCAAGTCTTAAAGTCAGAATTTTTCCCCAACATTTCCATTAGTGGTTTCTGATGGTTGGCTGTGTCCCTAATCTCACTATAAATGGTAACAATAATGTTTATTAATAACAATTTTAAATGGGAAGCTCCGAGTTTGAATTTTTACAGACTATTCCAAATGCCTGCTACGGGCAGTCACTAAGACAAAGAATATTCATTTACAAAAGAAGTGATAATTTAAGTAAATCATAAATGTTTCTGATATAGTTAAGTGCTGAATAAATATTTCTTGAATGAGTGACTATCTTTGAAAGCTGGTTGTTAAAATGATATCATCTTCCTCCTCCTTAATTTGGTACGCAGAACTTAACTCTCCCTGGATATGCAAAAATGAATAGAATAAGTCCACTTTGAGGGACTGATGGTCTTGTAGCAGAGTGGGAAAATGGCACTGAAGAAGAAGAGGGTAAAGCACACAGCTGGGTCACACATTCAAGGAGTGTATCGGTTCCATATGGCCAACTTCAACCAAGGAGAGATGGGGACTAGCAATAGTCTGCCTGGAAGATGTCCCCCATCCTAAGCTGGGGGCTCTTATGATGCCATGGTCAACTCAGAGTGGACCATGCTTTTTATCTACTTTTCTTCTCTGCCTCACTTCTCCTTATTCCTCACTGTTAAAACCCTGGCATTATACCTCCCAGTGAAGCCTTAGATTATAACTTTTGCCTTAGGACTCTTTTCTAGGGAAATCAGTATACCAGAAGTGTGATGGAGATGGTAATGGCAGCATCCTCAGAGATTTCAGCCCATCCTTTCAAAAGAGAGTAGGACATAGGAAGAAAAGGAGAGCCTGGTGAGGGCCACTGCTAGCCCATACAAACTATTGTGTAAATCAAAACAAGCTGACTCTTCTGGATGTATAAAATTCTTAGGCACATAGTTTATAGTTTATTGATTTCAGCCCTCACTTGTCCTCTCAGACGGATGTCCTTGTGCAACGAACAGCCCATACCACATATAGTTGAGCATAGTAGAAGTATCATACAACATATAAAGGAGTAAATTCAGAGTTTTTCAAAGCACTTCTAATAGTGCTTTGTTGATGTGGTAATATTTAGTTCTAAATAAAAAATAAACTCCACACATACTGTTTACAGTACCTGATTGTTTGCTAGCAATGGGTCTTTTCCTTAGTAGGTGGGTAGAGAGAGATGAGTTGGGCTGAGTTATAACTAACCAATTTAATTCACATTTAAAATTGGTGTTTACAGTGTGCTAGGCATCATCTTACATATGGATCTACAATGAAGAATCAACACAATTATGCTTGTTTTTAACCCCTAATAACCAGGATGAAGAGCAGTGAAAATGGATGATTGCATTTATCCAGGACCTGAAATGCCTTTTCTTTAGCTTCTTAAATCTCACCTATCACTCAAACCTGTACCACTCAGGTCTTCAGTTGTCTCCTACATCTCCTACCCTCAACTCCCCACCACTCTACAGAAGCACTTAGATTTCCTGCTTCTTCATTTTTGATACATCAAACTCCCAAAGAAATAGAAGAAAACAGCTATTCCCTTTAATTCCCTTATCTGCTGTGGATAAAGCCCCTTTCAAAATCAGAGCCTTCGGGATAGAAGGTGAGACCCCAGACATCTGGTGGAATGATGGAGGAGAAGAAAGAGGAGGGAACAAGAAGAGCCTGGCACCTGTCCTTAGGGGGTGCTGAACAGGCCAGCGGGAGACCCCCTCACATCCTGTGAGGAAAGACGCCTCTTCCCTCCATTCAGCAAACATTTATTCATTGCTTACCATACAACAGTCCAAAGTGCTACTGCAAAAGGGAGTAAGCGTTTCTGCCCTTGATGAGTTTATGGTCTAGTAGGAAAGTTGAAAACAGGAGCAGGTCCTGTCAATCTAATGAAGTAATGACTAAGATAGCAGTATGTAGAGCATGCTATGGGAGCCTCGGGCAGGGCTGTTCATAGCACCTGGGGGGTTATAGGCCTCCTGGGGAAGAAGACCTGTGAGTTGGCTCTATTGAGTCTGTCATTCAGGGACTCTATACAACTTGGCTCTGTATATAATCTACCTCACTAGCTTCATGCCTGGTCAGCCTCCAGCCGGGCCCTCCTTGATTTCCTATGCAATAATTTACTCAGTTCTCACTAATTTTCAAACACTGCATATTTATACAAACTAGACTTTCAGTCTGGATGTTCTTCTCCCGCTTACAAATTTGGAAAACCTCTGTTCGTTCTCTAATACCCATCTCAAAAGTTGCTTCTGGGAAGCTTTTCCTGAAACTCCTAGGCAGTTGCCTCTTTCCTCCTTGCAGCTCCTAGTCTGCCATTTAACTTCTACATTTACCACATTGTATTTCTATGATAATATTTACCACACTTTTTCTGCATACATGTCTGTTTTCCCCATTAGACTGTGAGCTCTTAGGGCAGAAGTCATTCATCTTTCTTTCCCCAGGGACTAGCATTGCAAATGGCCCTTAGCTCTGTAACTTAATATTTGATGGATGAATGATTATATGTAATATACTATGGAAACACTGATGATGGATACGTTCACTATGCTGTTCACACTGAATAAAACATTTGGAGCATTGTGTTAACATAGCAAACAAGCGTCTGAGACATTTGAGAAGATTTGAAGTGGCCCAAGGCAGAGCCCTGACTTAATAAGATGCCTGCCAGAATCTCAGATCTGTTTGTTTGGCCACCACCTCGATGTGTGTCGTGGATTGTTGAGTACTTTATAGATGATTAAATTGAGTAAGGGAGAATTTGCTTTCATTAAGGTTTTATGTAGGTTAATTATTCATTTGTTACTTCATCAGATATACGTTCAGTTCCTATTATGTTACTGCGCACTGTTCTAGCTGCTTGCGGATACGGTGATCGAATCAGAACATTTAGGACAGAAAGGTCCCTGAAGAACTCTAGGACACTGGTTCTCAAAGTGGGCTCCTAAGATGGAGAGCATCAGCATCACCTGGGGACTTGTGAGGACGGTCAATTCTTGGACCCCACCTGAGAGCTACCAGTTGAGGAACTCGGGGTGAGGGGGGTGGTAGCAATCTAATTTACCTCCCCTCCAGGTGATTCTGCGGCTGAAATCCACTGCTGAGTCTAGTTCAGGCCCGTGCTAGAGAGGCCACCTGTGTTATAGTGAAGCGGACCAAAGTTTTGCCACCCCAAAACTATGCCTCTTAGGATATTGATTTTTAGGCCAGTTAATAAGAAACAAAAGACTCAGAAAGACCATTTGACCCTCCCCTTTTCCTTCTTAAGAGGTTCAGATGGAAAGGCTGGCTCTAGGAAGGGAATCTTAACATACTCACCTTAGCATTAGATAGGAAGTCTCCAGGCAGGAGCCTGGTAGCTAGTCCCCCCCACACACACACACACACTTGTGCCCCATAGTTTCCGGGTTACCTAGCAAGAATTTGACTGCCATGTGTATTCTGCTCTTCCTCAGCTACCTGTCAATTGCCTATCTCCTTTGAAATCTCAGACCCCAGCCCTCTTTCCCCTTTGTACATAATGGCATATAAATCTCAACTGCCCAAAATGTTTGGGGTCTCATATCTTATGACACCCCAGCATATCCATCCATAATAAACTTTGTACATTTTCTCTTGTTAATCTGTCTCTGTTGATGTGATTATTAGCCCAGCTAGAAGGACTCAGAAGGTGGGAGGGGAGGTATTGTTTCTAGCCCCACCATACAGCTTCCAACTGGTCCTGCAGATCTACAGCTCTCTGCCCTGGGGAATGAACCACAGCACCAGTGATTCTCATGCCCTTGACTTCCAGTTGGGCTCAGTCAATGGGCCGGAAGGGAGAAGAGTAAGGACAGGTATTTGTACATTCCTCCCTGCAGGATTACCCCAGGCTGCCTGTGTCTCTCAAGTCAAAGCCTCCTAAGAATGCCTTCTTCTCACAACACTTTTTGCAGCCTCTGGGAATGGCCCCTCCCCACCTCCCTTCAGGCCTGGGTGAGCTAAGGGCACTCTGTTGTTCCTAGCCCTACATTACTGCACAGGACTTGGGATCCCCTACTTGCACCCCACCCTCAGGTTACAAATAGCCCTTTTGTGAATAAACTCTCTTGAGTGTCTTTTCTGTTTTCTACCAGAATGTCACCATTTGGTTTAGATTTTACCATCTCATTTCTGGTCTTCTGCAGTCCAGGACTAACTTCTCCATTAGGCATGGTGAGTACGTGCCTAGGGCCATGATATTTTTAGGGGCTCATGAAAATGTTTCAATTTCTTTTAATATCACAAGAAAAAAATTGATATAATCCAGCCTGGATTGTGTTTGTCCTTATATTGTTGTAAAATAGAACTTTAAACATTTTTTTTTTCATGAAGGAAGAGGGCCAGAAAGACAAAAGTGCCTAGGTCCTACGAATGTCATAACGTGGCCTTGTTGTATGCTCCTGCTAGTTGATTTTCATACCTTTGTGTCATCTACCCCCTGGCTCCTCTCTTCCACCCACAAAACACTATACACACATATACACACATTCATGTATATCTGCCCCTCCATATTCGCACTCCACTTTTCTCCACTTTCTCCTTTCCTGCCTGGGAGGGAGGTAGAAGCTTCTTTTCTGGGACAGTCAATAGGAGGTGTCAGCAGGAGATCAGAGGGCCGGGGAGGGAGAAGTCAGGGTATTTACTCTCCTGGCACCCTCCCTGCTGCCCGTTGGTAGGCAATGGCCCTGTGCTACCTAAGGCCACAGCTTCTGCTGGTGAGCCCTCCTACACTACAGCTCTTTCCAGGTGCCCAGAACTACTCCCTCCCCTTGCCCCTTCAGGTCTAAGGGACTTTTGGCTCTTTATTAGCCCCTGGTGCCTCACCATCCCTTCTTAGTTTCTTTAACCCTTTGCCAAATGCCTTTGCAAATAGTTTTTTCACTAACATACATACAGGCCTATTGTTAATTGATAGTACAGAACCATAGCAGTTTTTGATTTGTTCGTTTAATATATCACAAACTTTTCCGGAGGTTTCTGCAAAGTCTCCATAATGACCATTTCATGGCAACACAACATCTTACCTTATAATGTACAATAATTTCCTAATATAGTTTCCCCTTTATTTTCCTTCCTCTTTACTTGCATTTCCTTTTTCACTGCCTTTTAAAATTTCCATTAGAGACAGAAAAAACAAACATTCCCAAGATGCAGATTTTTACCGCATATAGGTTTTTACTGCATTTATGTTCTTTAGATTCTGATGCCATCTGTCTTATAGCCACATTTCTACTCCTTCTTCTGAGTTCTTCTATAGGCAAATAGTTTTACTCACTTTACTTGGAATGTATTTACACTCAGCTGTCAACAGACATTTGTTTAAACTATTCTCTCCACTTGAAATACTCTCTTCTCCCCAGTTTTTCAAATGTCAACTTTCCTGCCTACCCACGTTAAATGTTATTCTCTCTTTTGAACTTCCTTTTGAACTAACCTATTCAAATAATTTATTTGGCAATTAGTGATTTTTCCTATTATTTTAAAATGTCATTTAAATCTTTTAGATTAGTTAACTTTAAATACATCACTATATTTCCCCCCCAACTTGATTATTAATTTCTTGACAACAGCAATTATTGTCTTATATCACTTTATGTTCCCTGTAGGGACTTTCATATAGTAACTGCTTAATAAATATTTGTTGATTTAAAAATCTTGGAGTCCCGTGTATGAAAGATTGACTTTTAGAATCCTAGATAGGTTTTTACTCAGCCATAAAAAAGAATGAAATCTTACCATTTGCAACAACATGGATGAAGGCCAAGTGAAATAAGTCAGACTGAGAAAGGCAAATACCATACAATGTACATGTGGAATCTAAAGAACAGAATAAATGAGCAAACAAAACAGAAATAGACTCAGAGATATAGAAAGAAAAACAAGAACTGTTAGTTGCTAGATGGGAGGGGAGTGGATAGGAGAGAAGATGAAGGGATTAGAAAGTGCAAATTGGTAGACACAATATAGTCATGGGGGTATGAAATACAGAATGGGGAATATAACCAACAATGTTGTAAAGATTATGTAGGGTGTCAGATGGGCACTGGACTTATCAAGGGGATCACTTCATAGGCTGTAGATGCCTGACCAACGTGCTGTACAACTGAAGCTGAAGTAGAATAATATTGTGTGTCAACTATAATTAAATGTGTGTGTGTGTGTGTGTGTGTGTGTGTGTGTGTGTGTGTGTGGTCACAGGAGGTGGAGTACAACATGAGGAAGATAGTCAATGGTATTGTAACAGCTATATGCGATGTCAGAGGGGTAGTAGCTTGTGGGAGCAGTGTTATCACTTTGTGAGGGGTGTAAATGTCTAACTATTATGTTGCTTTGTACACCTGAAACTATAAAAAAATTAAAAATGAACAAAATCCCAGATAGGTTTAAGTGTGATTAAAGTTGAGTTCTCTATCCATTTCTAGGTCACAAGCGGTGACTTCATCACATGATGCTTGGATTTCTTATATAAATTGGAGATGTTATTGTTCTTAAGTGTCACTAGGAGGGGACATGCTTTAAAAGCGTTTACATCTCTCTAAGCCAAAGATGAGCACATGTGTGGGAAAGAAGCACCTCAACAGTGTAGATTCAGAAGAAATAGTCAAGGCAGTAAAAGCAGTAGTGGTAACAGCTCAGCTTCTAATTACTAATAATAGAGATCCTGAGGCATTCTGTAACATATTGCCCTATTTAATTTTCATCAGAGCACGTATCACTTCCAAATACATTTCTCATTTGCTTTATTATTTGCAAATATAATAGAACTTTCCTTACTCCATCTAAGATATATGCCACATGAGAGTGAGGGCTCTTCTCTTGTATTCTGTCCTATATTTCCAGTCCTAAAATGAGTCTGGCATAGAGTATGCACTCCATAAACATTTGTTGAATAAATGAATGATCAACATTTAATAGTATTTCATGATTTTCAAGACAGTGCTCTAAGTGCTTGGCATGACTTATTTCACTTAAGCTTCACAACACCCTATTAAATAGGTACTGTACCTATTTACAGAGGAGGAAACTGAGGCCCAGAGAAGTTGAAGGACCTTCATTTCTAGTAACTGGGACTTAACTCCAGGCAGTCTGACTCTGGAGACTACAGTCTTTGCCGATATGTTAAATCTTAGTCAGTAAAATATTGTGAAATACCAACAGCTAGCATTTGCTATGTGCTTCTAAAATGTATGAAATTTTCATATGCATTTCCTCCTTTGATAAATGCAATGATCCTGAGCTCATGTTATCATTATCTCTACTTTACAGACGGGGAAACTGAGAAAAGAAGTGATTTGTCAAAGGCCTCAATGCCGTAAGTGGCAGTCCTGGAAATGAAACTCAGATATTCTGGGTCCAACCTCAATCTCTCTCCTACTCTCTCCTCCCGCCATGCACTTAAATGTGGCCAGAGACCACAATTTGTGGCTTTAGACATACATGAGAAGGAATTCTTTTATAGTAGACACTAATAAAACCATGTTAGTAGTCACCACTAAAGAATTATGTTTTTATATGCATTGATTCTGTTTTACTAGTTACTAAGTTGTTACCAAAAAAAAAAAAAAAAAAAAAATTACACAAGGGTTCTAAACAGGGGGTGGGGGTGCAGTCCTCAAACATTTATTTTAGAAGGATATGACAGTAACAAAATTTTCATTGGTAACTTTGACAAAGACTGCACAATCATTTGTTCAGAAACGTTCTGTGATACTTGGCAATCACTGTTATACTCACGTATCTCACCTTCTGCTCTTACATACTTAGTCCTACAATGGGTGATGGTAAGTGACTCCAAGCTGTATTTTCTTGACAATAAAAATTATAAACATGATTCTGATAATTAGGACTCATGGCAGGAATGCAAGGAAAAGAAAGGAGTAGCAACACAAGTCACTGAGGTTGAAGAGATCAATAAACTCCACGAGTCACTTGGGAATGGCAGGGGGATGGGATGGGGAGATCTTTGGAACAAAGTGCTGGAGGGTGGTCAATGGCAAGACAACAGGGAAAAGGAGAGCAATCAACAGTCTGACCCTGGCCCAGACTTCACAAGTTTGAAGTTGAGGGATAATGATGGGGATTAAATTAGAAGTGAATTAAGGAACATATCAACCTTCTGTTCAGGGTGATGGGTGAAGAGGCATTCTGCACTTGTGCAAAGCAGAAAAGGAACATTCTCATGTTATGTCAAAGTAAGATGGTGGAGTAACTGTTCAGGGTTATAGTGGAAAATGCAGAATAATTAGCTCTATAAGAGGAGATCCGAAGAATAACTGAAAATGACTTGGAAATCTTAGGGGATCAGGGACCAAATATAATTTAACATAGAAGTATTATCATTAAATAGAAAGATACTGTACTTTAACATAGCAAGGAGGTACTGCTATTGTTCACTCAAAAGTTTTACTTTTCATAAAGCTTTAATAGTTCGTAACATATACTGGACAATTTAATGTTCAATTTAACATTAATTTAATGTTAATCCAAGATTCATTTTAGAGCATGCAAGCCCGCTCACCTGCTACCGCAATCGACAGAGATTTCTTTCTTTATGAACATGTCTAGGTCTCACTTTCCATGCCATTCACTTGGAATTTATCACACCTAGACTTTTAATGACACTTTCATTTTATATGCATGTATGCATGTAAGCTCACTAGCTTGGTGTATATGTTTATTTGCAGGAAACTGTCTTCATGAGTACCTACCATGTGCTTTTTTGTTAGAGACACAATGCTTAGTTTGGAGCCTAACATAGTTGTTACTCATTTATTAATTGTTGAATGATAATTTTAATTTTGGCTTAGGCTATTGTTTTTTCTATGGCCAACAAGAGTTCAATAAAAACCATGTGGTATACTTTATGGAAATTTGTGAGTTGTAATTTACTCATATTTTCACTTCTTGATGAAATGCAATGAGTGTCTCTTTGAGTGAGAAATTTGATAAAGACTGGTTTTGGAGGAAGCGTCTCCTGCCCCCAAGGGTGGCTTCCTTCCAGAGGAGATCACCTTAGATAGCTGCCAAGGTTGCTAAGGCAAATCTTTGCATATACAAATTTGGGTCAATGTGTTGACAGGATGTCAGATTTGTGTAGCTAATGGAGCTTCAGCATGAATATCGAGCTTTATGCCACTCTATTGTTGTCCAAATGAACCTGTAGGTGCCTATTCCTGCCTGCCTCTAATGGAATAGAAAACAGAAGCTCTTCTTGTGAAAACCTGGCCAAGGTCCACAACCCACTCTTGACCTACAGTCACTGGTTTTCAACAACAACTGAAAAGAAAATTCAAAGAGATTTAAATGGCAGAGCACTGATATCTTTCCATCAAAATAGTTGGTAATTTCATGGTGCAGTTATTTTGCCCCATAGATTTTGCCATGAGTGTTTCAGGAATCTTGACCATGGCGTGGATCAATGAAGAGTTGAGTAACAAAGAACTAATCGGATCCACTGATTTAAAGGGACCAAGTCTTTTGTATTACAAAAGACCTCAAATATCATTTAGTGCATTGAAACATATAAATCTCAGTGGGGACAACGGGAAATGTGACAACTCCCTTTTTTTTTTTTTTTTTTTTTAGTTATATTTCAGGGCCATGGAAATATTGAGATTGAACATAGTAAACTGCAGCAACTTTTCTGTTCTTTGAGAGATGGAAGTGTGAATTAAACACCATTTACCATAAGCTCTCATTTAACTTTTAATGTTCAGTTACCTGTCATTGTGTTACCTAGTGCTTTCACAAATGAGCACATTTGCATATGCACACAACAATGATTTACTGGAAACCCATTAGCTAGATCACTGGATTAAGCAGAAGACCTTATCCTCCAGTTATTCAAATAATATATTTTCTTTGCTTCAACAGAGCACCTAATGCATTTTATACCTGGAACAGACCATTTTTTGATACTTCCCTTGTCTGATACAACAAAATTATTTTTTGAAAAAATCATGAAATGAAACTAATAGTAATAATGTCCAGAAAAGAAATGCAGACACTGAATATTTTTAATTGGACTTTGTATGCATAGTTGTACAAGTGAAGGAAAAATAATTACAAATAAAATAGAGATTAAAGTACAAAAATGAAAAAATGGATTAATAGTTTTAAAATACATGAATGCCTTTTTTGACAAAAGGGGAATAAACCTACATATTTGTCTGTTGCAGTAACGAGCATAGTAGATGAGTCCATGTGGACCCAGGACAGTGCACCTGGCAGTTTTCCATATGAACTTTTGTGTAGAATACAATGTTCGTAAAGCTAAGTAATAAAAATGGGCTAACTTGAAGTGTACACTTACATTATTAAAATTTAACAGTAACCACAGAAATCGTTCAGAACTTACACAAGTATGATACTTGTAGAAAGGAGTATTTTATTCCTGACATTGTTCAGAATGGTCAGTGCACGATGATACGAAAAGGCAGGTTAGATTTTAGTTGATTTTGATACTGGGTTTCCACTCTCTGTTTACAGTGCCATAGTGCTTGTACCAGAGGCCACCGTTTCCGCTGCTTCACCCCGACTTGGGTCCACTGCTGTTTTGCTTTATAAAGTTGTATTTCTATTTTCTACTAGCATACTTTGAGGTGCAGCTTTTAAAAATATTTTTTTTCAGTGCATTTCTTTTTTCTCCCATGCCTCCTCTCGGCATATCAGAAATCTTACTTTTTTTTTTACTATTTTTAGATTATTGATTGTCACTCAGAAGGCTGTATACTGTTTGATGAGAGCTAGACGTAGAGATAAATACTGATTTGTATGTGTACCTTAGTTTAAAAGGAATAATGCCTTTTAAAAATAAGAATGAAAGAGATTAAAGAGAAGAATGTGAAAACATTCCCAACAATTTTTTTTTGTGTGTTTGTATTTGCCATCTCTAGAAACCAACTTTTCATATCTTATCTCTTTCATGGAGGCACAAAGAAAGACTCCTTCACAAGAGCACTCTCTCTTCCTGTCATCTCTTCATCCCAGAATAGAACTGTGCGTGGATATTTTTTCATACATTTATCACGTTTTTTGTTTTTTTTCCCCCTAGCTGGTACCCCAAACAGTGCCCAGGCAGCATTATACTATGCATGAGTCTTTTTTTGTTGTTGACACTATTGTATTTTTTTCCTTCTCTAAAATTAATTCCTCTATAGCATCTGAATGGGTTTTTTATCAATTAGCTTTTGCTGGGAAAATCTTTTCCTGTCTTATATAGAATAATGATTTTTTTCATCTGTCAAGGGGGTTATTAATAAATGCTACCAGTGGGGTTACAACATTCTCTGGTGTTTGCTTTAGGGGAACAAGGGGATTGTCGGAAATCCTAGCCAAACTGAACCATAATTAGAGAGAAAATGTTAGCAATTAGAACTATACATTAGGCTTTAATTTACTACCATGGAAAAGTCAAGGGTGGCATTTTTATTCCATTTTTAGGTACAGCCAGATGGGTTGCTCATTACAGGATAATTTCTGCCGACCCTCTGCATTTTCTCAGGGTAACAAAGCAGCCAAGAGCAGCAAATCGAAGTCAGAGGCTCCGATTTGATTTTTTTTCTTGTGGGGGTGGCAAGTAAAGTGGGAGGTTGAGCAGTTATCAGTTTCCTATGTAGTCATTGACATTATTGGGAATCTTTTTATATGTTGAATAATTGTAGGCCAAGAAAACAGGTTGGGAACACAAACACGTTAATTTACTTTTCTATCCTTGCCTATATGTATTTTACTGACATGGTTTAACAACCTTCACATTACAAATTCCCCTCTTCAGTATTTCTACTTTTGATTTTTCTTAATGACCAAATTCAACATTTTAAATTATTGAAGCAAAAATGTCTTCTCAAACCAAAGATAATGTAGCTCCAATGTAATGCCTGCAAAGCTTCTGAGGCCACAGATTGAAACATTGATGATCAGTTTTTCTTTGTATCTCATGCCCAAATGGTATTTTCATAAAATAAATTTTGGATCAAGATGTTAATGACCACTTAAAATAAATGTATTTATTTTGAGGTAACAACGTTTTCATGAAGAAAAAAATTTTCTAGTTACTTTATATTACAATGAGTCAAGATCAGCCAGCTTCCTTTGCTTTTGAAAGTATAGTTGAATATAACTTTATTTTATTTTTATTGTGGCAAAATATATGTAACTTAAAACTTACAATTTAACCCTTTGTTGGTGTACAGTACAGTGACATTAGCACATTCACACTGCTGTGTACCACCACCATCCATCTTCAAAACTTTTTCACCTTCCCAAACTGACACTGTGTTTATTAAAGAATAAATTCTCATTCCCCTTTACCCACCATTCTACTTTTTGTCTCTATGAACTTGACTACTCTAGGTATCTCATGTAAGTGGGATCATACAATATGTGGCCTTTTGTGTCTGGTTCATTTCACTTAGCATAATGTCCTCAAGGTTTATCTATGCCATTGCAATTTCCTTTTTATTTTTTTTTAAAGGCTGAATAATATTCCACTATATGTACATACCATGAAGGTATCTTTATTTTAAATACTTTACACATATTTCCTAAAGGTTTACTTTCACACGCTGGTGTTGTTGAGTTGATATCTATAAACAAGCTATGGTTTTGCCACAGAAGAGGTGGATGGTAAAAGGGTTGATAAGGTTTGTCCCATGACAATTCACTATAGGCAGTTTGGATAATAAACAAAGGAAACCACCAATCTTTCCATAAAAGACCCAGTTAGAGGACAACCACGTTAGACTAATTTGAGTCATGACAGTCAGCGAAAAGCAGTTAATTAATTTTATTTTCAGGTAAATGTTAAGAAGGCATTACTAAAAATATTTACAGCCATATTCATTACAGAACTTTCAGTGGTTGAAAAATTCAAGCAACTAGGTATCAATATTTTAAAAAATCAGAATCAGAAGAATGAGAAATATTTTCCCTGTATTCCGTATTGTACCAGATTTTAGCTAAAATTTTTCATACTCCTTATGGACAACATCAACACAAAAATCCCATACTTTTATCAATTAAAAATTATATAGTTCTATAACAGTGTGACAGAAAGCATTTTTTTCCTCATAAAAATCCAGATTATGTAAACGAAACAAAACATTACTGAACTTTTGAGTTTTAAATGTTTAGAAGGCAAAAGTTTATTTAAGACTCCTCTGCCTGAAGTTAAGTTTCAGCTATAGTGTATCACCTTTCATAAGCTCCCTAATAAGGGAAACTCTTTGCAGGAAAGGAATGAGAAGACTTCTGTGGGGGCTGAAAAAATACTTCTCCTCCGACCTTCTAAGTTCTTCTAGCTGCATTAATAACCAAATTAGCAGAGACATTAACAGGAGAAAATGTACAGAGTTGATTGCAGACATATATGCCGGGGTTGTCATAAGGTATGAGAACCCAAACGCATTGGGCAATTGAGGCTTTTACACCGTCACGGACGGACGAAGGAGAAAAGGGGCAGGGGCCTGAGACTTCAAAGGAAATAGGCAATGTAAGCGTATGTAACCGAGCAAAGAGTGCATCCACTCGGTGCTGCAGATGCCAATTAGGCTGACGCCGGGGTGCAGGGAAAGCAAGTGGCGTTTATTGTGTGGCGCGACACAAAGGAGAACCAGCAGCTTGTGCTGGAAAACCCAAACTCCCCGATCCAGGGTTTGGGGTGGGTTTTTAAGGCCTTAAGGGGAACAGGTATGCGGAAGAGTTGGCTGGGGACGTTTTCATTGGAGGACCTGGGAGCTTGGCCATGTACGGTTATGGAAAGGGTGGGGGTCAGTACTGGATCTTCTTGGACAAGGACCCTTAGCTTCTGAAAGGGTTCCAGTGTTCAAGTTCTGGTTATGTCCCAGTCCTTTGGTTGGTTGTGTGTGTGTGTGTGTGTGTGTTTTGGTGGGGGCGAGATTTTGATTCTGGGTGCAGCTGGAGGTCAAAGTTCTGTCCTCTGCGCATGCTTTGGCTGTGTGATTTGAGGTTTTGGTGTGTTGTCTCTGAAAAGCAACTCAATATCTCAAACAGAATAGGACCATTTTGAGCTAGATCTGCTGGTTATAGGTAGTTGAGGAAGACAGAATACACGTGGCAGTCAAATCTTGTTAGGTAACCCCAAAACTATGGGACACAGGTGGGACCTAGCTGGCAGGCCCCTGCCCGGAGCCCAGCACCTATCTAATGCCAAGGTGAATATATTAAGATTCCCTTCCTAGAGCGGGCCTTTCCATCAGAATCTCTTAGGCAGGAAAGGGGGAGGGTAAAAGGGTCTTTCTGAGTCTTTTGTTTCTTAATAACCAACTTAAAATCAATATCCCGGGAGACATTGTTTTGGAGTGGCAGAATTTTAGTCCCCTTCACTTTACAGAAGAAAATTTAGAATTAAGTTTTAACAACTATTTTGTATTTTTCTTAATTCTTTACGTTCAAGAGGCAAACCTATAACTTTTTTTTTCCACTACTTGAAACAGTTCCACCTCAAAGATCAACAGCTTTTTTTTTTTAAGTGTGTTTTTCCAGGACCCATCAGCTCCAAGTCAAGTAGTTGTTTCAATCTAGTGGAGGGTGCATCTCACAGTAGCCCATGTGGGGATAGAACCAGCAAAAAGCACAGTGCTCTAACCAGCTAAGCTAACCGCCCACCCCAACAGCTTTGAGCGCCCCATTTTGACCCCAGTCTGATCTTCTTTTGCTTTTCTTTTTTTCATTTTTTTTTCTCCTGAACCTGTTCTTTGTTCTCATCAAGGACTCCATTCTCTCCTTCCTTTCCTACTTCCCTCCTTCTCTTCTTTCCATAATTATCTATGTGCCAGGTACAGCTCTTGGAGATTCAAACACTGATATGAGATGTTTACTGCTTTTCAGGAGCTCACTGTCTGGTGTAAGTATGTCTAGTAGGTTTCACATTGTGCGTCCATTCTAAGCAATTGGGACTGGCTCTGTGGAGCACTGAAATGAGGAGGATTCGGAGCTCATGTCTAGTTTAGTTAACGTTTCCTAAACTTTAGCTAAAGTAAAAAAGGATGCCAAGATCGATTAGTAATGTCTGTGCATGGCCTGGGGACAGAATAGTTGGTATATGTGCCTTGCCCTTGCCAGTTGCTAATCCAAGAGAGTCAATCTAGCTCCATTTTCCCCTCTCTGTCCAGTACAACTCTCAAGTTGAGAGCTTTTTTCTTTTATTTAACTTGTTTTCTTTTTTTAAGGAGGGCACAGCTCACAGTAGCCCATGCAGGGATCGAACTGGCAACCTTGGTGTTATTAGCACCACGCTTTAACCAACTGAGCTAACCGGCTGTCCCCTCAAGTTGAGAGTTTTAAAGGATGCTTTATCATTCTAGTATACCTCACTCCCTTACATTTCCACCAAGTGCCTACCAAATCATTCCCTAAATTGTGTTATCACTACCAATTAATTTCTCTCTTTTTCTCTAAGCTATCAAGTTTTGCAAGAAAAAGTCATGAAAGCATTCTGATTCATTTCACTGGAAATTCATACTGCCAAGCCCACCTGGTTCTAATTGCTGCTCTGTACTGCTTTTATTAATCTCTTGGAGATTCACTAATGAGTTTCCTACATTGGTTGTTCAAAAACTTTTTTTTTTTAATTGGGGAATATTGGGGTACAGTGTGTTTTTCCAGGACCCATCAGCTCCATGTCAAGCTCCATTGTTTTCAATCTAGTTGTGGAGGGCGCAGCTCACTGGCCCATGTGGGAATTGAACCGGTGACCTTGGTGTTATGAGCACTGTGCTCCAACCACTGAGCCAACCGGCCACCCCAAAAACTTTTTTCATATTTTTGGAACTCACTGCTTGATCTTCCCTCCCCTTGAACTTAGAAGATGATCTTGCCTCCTGCTTTACTGAGAAGTTCAAGGCCATTTGTAATCTCCTTCAATTTCCTATTCCTTTCCTAATTTTTTTCTCTTTTCGTTCATCCATCTGCCCTTTTGTCCCAGAGGAAGAGGCATCCCTCTTATTTCTAGATTGAACCCAACTCCTCAGGACTTTTCTCTGTAAATTGTATTTTCTTAGGGTTCCTTGAAACGCTAAACTCCCTTTTCACAGGTTCTTCAGTTTTAAGAAAGTAAAAAGTAAAGTACAGAGATTAGTATAGCAAATACGGGTATTTCCAATACCCAGAAATGACCATTGTTAATATTGTAAGAAATTGGCTTATCTCTTTTCTAATAAGAGAGAAAAATTGCAGATAAAGTTGAAGTTCCCTTTGACCCACATCCTCAGTCCTATCACTTTCTTTCCCTTCCCAGCAGCAATTCTATTATGATTTTGCATGTGTTCTTTAAGGTCATTAAAGAAGACGTTTACTTATGTGTATACATAAATAGTATGTAGGGTTGTTTAGTGGGTCATTCAAATTACATATTTCATATACTACAGCCTTCATTTTTCCCTCTTTGTGTTTTTGCCCTCTGTCCATGCGGTACATGCAGATCTAGCTGTAAGCTCCCTGAGGGCAGGGTCTTGGTTTGCTCATTGCTAAATCCCAGAACCTAGAACACCATTTGGCATATAGTAGGCACTCAATACATTTTTCTTAACTAAAATTTTAACTACTGTGTAGTAGTCAACTGTATGAATATCCCACATATCACATTTATTTATTTACTCCCCTACCTGTTGACAGTTCAGGTTGTTTCTAATTCCCATGCTTCTTAGTACAAACACAGTTGTGGGACATCTTTTATAAGTGGGACAGAATTTTACAAGTCTCCTTGTGCCTGTGTTTGAGATTTATCAGGAGTGCTTACCTAGAGTTGGAATTACTGGATGGTAGGAAATAAACATTAAACGTCATCTATCTAGGAGGTAGCCAAATTTCTCTGCAAAGTTTTCTGGTTTTAAAACATGTTTAAGAATTTCTCTCCACATTTTTTCCTCCTGAGTCCTCTATACCGTGAAGCAATAGTTTGTCTTATTCTTTATTTCAGCATCTCAGCTTTTCAAAATGCTAATCTATGGCCCCAAGATCCATTCATTCCCAATGCTTGAAAAAGCTAACCTTTGATTTTTAAGTTATATTAGTCCATTAGTCTTCCTGCACATGTATCCCTGGGAATACAGTTGTTCCAAGAGGTACCCAGGCATGGAAAGTTTTCAGGGAACTAATTTCTAGATTCTCAACTTCCACATGTATTCTTTCATATATTTATCAGTTTGTTTTGTTTTCCAGTTGTAAGATTCCATTCATATAAATCACAAAAATATGCAAAACTAATCTATGCTGTTATAAATCGAATGGTGACTACCCTTGTAGGAGTGAGTGATGGGGAGGGCTTCTGAGGTGCTGGGAATATCCTATTGGACCTAAGTATGTTCATCTATATAAGATTCATCAAGCCAAGTAGTTACCATTTAGAGATGCATGTTGTCAATAAAAAGTTGAAAATGGTCTATCCAGAAACAGAAAACTTTAAGAAGTGCTAGCATAATATTGGAAAGGACTCACATATTCATTAATAGTTATTTAAACAGCTACTTTCTCTCTCACTATTATGCTGTCATAAACAATGCTGCAATGGATTACTTTAAATATGTGTTACTTTTTAATGCATGCATATCTTTAATCCTAAATTGACATCACATTTCCAAAATTGAGATCACTGGGTCAAAGGGTAAATGGATTTGTAGTTTTGATGGATTTGCCAAATTCCCTCCATAAAGGTTGTACCAGGTTGAATTTCTACCAACCATTTATGAGGGTACCTGTTTCCTCATGGTCTATGAAAAAAAGATATCTAATACTTCTTATATTATAATACATATTATATATTGTTATGTAAGTCTTATCTGCCATGATATTAAAAAACAAAGAGTTATATAAAAAAATTGAGGGTTTTGGAGTCAAATGGGACTGATTAGAAGTCATGGGGTCCCTCTCCCCACCATATGACATCCTCTGATTTTCCGTCACAGCACTTCTCACAGCTTGTTATTGCACATTTGATCACTATCTGCCTTTCCTACTGGACCATAAGCTCCACATGGGCAGGGATGATGTCTAGGGGATAGTAAAATGGTGATATTCAATTCCTTCTTTGTTTATTAGCTGGAATACTTCCAAACAATGAATTCACATATACTATTTGGTTAATGAGTGATATGGTGTGTATAGGAAAGGTGGGATAAATACTTGTTTCTTTCTCTTTATTTACCAGCTTTCAAATAATGAGTTTAGTTGACCAGCATCCTCTAATGGTGACCAATTGTGGTAGTTTGTTTCAGGACCATTATGAATTCATGAATTTGAACACATTTGATGGGCTTTAAACCACATTCTCATTGATGCTCAAATTGTTACATCCTTGTCAAGAGGGTATGTCTTTGAGTTGGCACTTGGTAATAATCTTTGATGTTTTCCTTACTATCCGATAGGATGACAAGCTATTCCTGTCTGGTCTTGTACATATTCTGATTCAGACTTGAAACTAGCCATTTTCCTATGAAGTTCTCTTTTCCTTTGGAAGGAAATAGGATTTCAAGTCCACTATCTAAATGCTAAGGACACTTTCATACTTATTATTATCATAAAGCTACTCTAATCCTTTTCAGTAGATAGAGTCAAGACAGTTTTTTAAAAAAAGATAAAATATACCATGAGTTCATACTGATATTTCTAATTCAAATTTAGGACTATAAGTTTTGTTTTCCAAACTCTTCTATCTTACCTCTATTTTCTCTTGCAAAGAATTTGATTATCAAGGACATCACAGACGATAGAATTAGATTACCAAAAATTTCTCATTTTCCTTACTCCAGATTACACAAAATAATAGTACTAAAGCTAACACTCATAACATGATTATTGTAAAGAGTTTTAAATTCTTTCTGTTCTTTTTGTCCCACTAAAGACTGGACATGCATTTAAATTCATTTATTTTATGTTACTTTTTATTTTTAAAGATTGCTTTTAAATTTTAATTTTGTATGTTTACCAAGCCATATCTATAAAACATATCTATTCAAGAAAGACTAGTTTTAATTTATTTTACCTCCCTCCTATTCCTTCTCTCCCCTAGTATATAGTCATTTAAATAATTTTGTGGCTTATCTTCCATTGTTTGCTTTATTACTACCAGCAGATTATACACAAACACACACGCACACACACAGACACAGACACAGACACACACACACATCCTTTCTTTGAGAAATACAAACGTACTATAAATTCTCTGCTTGGAGAATATATGGATTTATATTTAGTTATAGATATATGATTTTCTCTACCTGCCTTGAAAAATATTTAATAATAGATCCTGGAGGTCAGTCCCTGGACGTGGACATGCATGAGGCTATTCCTCATCCTTTTACACAGAACTTCATCAGATGGAGATGCTGAAGTTTACCGAATACACCCATAAACTTTACAAAGCTTTTTACACACTTCTGTTTGTGAATCATGTGCTTCCTACCTTTTGAAAGATTTTCAAATTAAAACTTTTATTTGCCTTCCATAATTATCTTTAAGTTTCTCTATCAGGGTTACAGATTTACTTTGTGTTCTCTAGATTGAAATTTTTTTTCTTTTACTGTTTATATCTGTTCCATTGTTTTATTTTGTCTCTTTATATTTTTGTGCTCTGACCACAATTCTACCTTGAGGTTTTTCTTTTTTTTCAATCTTATTTATTTATTTTAGATTTTATTGGGGAAGGGGAACAGGACTTTATTGGGGAACAGTGTGTACTTCCAGGACTTTTTCCAAGTCAAGTTGTTGTCCTTTCAATCTTAGTGTGGAAGGCGCCATTCAATTCCAGGTCCAGTTGCCATTGTTCGTTGCAGGGGGCACAGCCCACCATCCCTCGTGGGATTCGAGGTGTTGAACTGGCAACCTTGTGGTTGAGAGGATGCGCTCCAACCAACTGAGCCATCCAGGAGCTCAGCGGCAGCTCAGATCAAGGTGCTGTGTTCAATGTTAGTTGCAGGGGGCGGAGCCCACCATCCCTTGTGGGAGTCGAGGAGTCTAACTGGCAACCTTGTGGTTGTGAGCCCACTGGCCCATGTGGGAAACAAACCAGCAGCCTTTGGCATTAAGAACCTGGAGCACCAACAGCCTGAGCCACCGGGCCGGCCCTGAGGTTTTTCCTCTATGTCCGTGAGTCAACAAGTGATCTCCTGCTCTACCCTTCTTGTTAAGCATCTGCACTCTGTATGCTTCTGTCCACAAAGTCATGTAGCTAATGGAGCTTCTGGGTCGGCTGCCTTTCTTAGCCTTTTATCTCATCACTTCCCTATATATGGAAAGCTATGTTTGGAAATTTATTTAAAGTCTTTATAAGTAAAAAAAAAAATCAGATTTTAAAACACTATCATGGGTGCCTTATTTTGTTTATTAAACTTTTGGCAATTTCTTCCCCATTAGGAAGAACCTGATCAAGAAAAACCCAAGTTGGTTTCTCTATATTTTCACTAGATAGTTGTCCTTGACATTCCAAAAACGTATCTAGTCATAAAATCCAAGATTCGTATAATGTAATACATCCATGAATACTTAGATTGACTTCCATATCCTGGTTGCTAGGACAAATATATGCTATTCATCAACAATGTATGATATCTATAATCTCTGTGAAGTGAAACCCTTGCCACGATTTTTGACCCCAATAGGATGTTAGTGACATCTCTTAAAAAGTTACAAAAAGAAAAACAAGCAAACAAAAAACCTTGAGAATCCATTCCTTCGAACTTTAACAGAGCAACTTTAGTTCAGGCATAACCCAAGGGCTTTAGTCTAGAAAAACAGTATCCAGTAAGGTACCTGTTAGCTACATGTGGCTACTTAAATTTAACTTGCACTGAAATAAAGTAAAACATTTAGTTGCTCAGTCACTCTACCAAATCTCAAGTACTCCAGTCACATCTGACTAGTGGCTACTGTATTGGAGAGCACATATTCTAGAACATTTCCATCACCACGAGAAGCTTTAATGGACAGCAGTGGTCTAGAAAGCTACAAATATCTGTGAAAGAGGCAACACAACTCATTGATTTTCATGATGCTCTATGGACTAGGAATAAAAACTATATTCTTAAGACATTCATTAGCAGGGCATAAAATGAAATTTGTGATTTTTCCACAGATTTCTTTCTGCTCACACCTCATTTTCTATGCTACACCCATACTTTTACATTCTAGCAATACTAATCTCCTTGTGGGCTTATTAAGCAGGACAAATGCAATCATACCTCCGTGTCTTGGCATGTGATATTCTCTACCTGGAACAGCAACCCTCTTCACTTCTCTTTGTTCTTACTCATTCCTCAAGTTCCATCTCAAAAGCTACCTTCTCTGTGAAGTCTTCCCAGACTCCATCATAGAATCTTAATTCCCTTCCTATATTCCCATTGTAGAGATTACCTTATTGTAATTATTTAAATAAATGTCTTTGTCCTCATGAGACTGTGAGATCCTTGAGGACAGGACATATGCAGGCCCAATCTAGATACACACCTGTTGTCAACTGAGAAGGCATTCAGTAAGCTTGCTGAACTCCAATGTTGACCCTTCCATTAGTACAAATGGTCATAAACCATAATGGCTGTGCAGAATCACACACACACACACACACACACAAACCTTAAAGGAAATTAAATAATAGTCATATGCAAATCCTTCGCTACAAGAAAATAGTATATTTGTCTGTTATCATGAGAACAGCCCTTAAAACTAGATATAAAAGCAACATAAAGTTTTATTAGTCTTCTATTTTTCTGTAGTCTTCTATCTTTTGTGCTTCTACTTAGGTATTAAATTACCTCTCCAGGGACAGACTTTTTTCTCCTTTACCATTAGCAATTATGTCTCTATTTAGAAAATGTTGGTCAAAACTTTCGTGCCATATATCTTACAAGAGCTTTCGAATTAATCTTCTTAGAGTTATCCCCCAGTCAAGGGCATTTTGCTGACTGGAAATAGCTATTGAAAAAAACTGTACATGACAACTTTTTAATTGTATATGTTTCTCTAAAGAAATACGCAATGGATTTCTTTTACTTACTTGAGGACTGTATTTGGCTTAGGTTGATCCCAAAGCCTAATGCTTTTATTGTATAAGAAGAGTTACTATATTTGACTTGACTTTAATATCACTGTCTCTTGTTTGTGAGTCGTTCTTTTTGATAATACTAATGATTACTGGATAAAGTTATTTGGGAAAGAAATTTCATGCTACTCTGAGGAATGTCAGAGTTGAAAAATCAGCCAGAAGTAAAGACAATAATACCCTAAGCCAAAAAATCTGTTCATTCTATCACACTGATAGGGCCTGTGCTTACTGGGCCTTCAAGATTCTGAAATGGGGGTGAGAAAACTATGCTCCCTTCTTAGCTCTGGAGGGTGGTGTGAGGATTAGGGAGATAAGGGTTAGACTGCAAAGCTCACCAGTAAACATATCGGCGTTTCTCTCCTATCATGGCTAATGCCGACCATTTTGGTGAAACCAGCATATTGCTTACCAGACGGCTGAGACTATGTCCTCTAATGTAATCTGGAGGCTATAGAGATCGGAGAAGCGCTCCCCAAGACAGGCCTAATTCATTCCCACCAGTTTCATACTTGTTTCCATGACATTATGAAGAAAAAAAGAACCTTTTTTCTCCTACTAAACTAATCCATCTATTGGGACCCATTTCGAGAGAAAGAAAGAGTGAAAAATACGAGAGTAGAGAGACAAGAATGAGGAGACAGTATTTCAGGATGGAAAGGAAGAATGAAAGTGGGTAGAGAAAGAGGAAATGGAGAGAAAGGACAGAGAAAGAAGAAAAAATGTGCGTGTGTGTGTGTGTGTGTGTGTGTTTGTGTATGTGTGAGAGAGAGAAAGAGACAAAGAAAGAGAAAGATGGGAGTGGGGTGGGTAGAGACAGAAGAAGTTGAAAAAGAGAAAGTTAATACAGTAAGTTTTCTAGCAGCTTTTGCTTGATCAAATAAGTGGAGACAAATGAAAACCTTCCCCCTAAAGTTCTCTCAATTTATTTTTCCTTGAATATGAGGTAAAATGTTAACATTTCTCCTAGGAAATATAATACTTAAGACAGAGTATATACTGTTACTTGGCCTTCACTTGTCCATAATGATTTCAAAAATCTAGAATAGGAATAATTTTATTTAAAAATGCTGACTATAGGGGCAGCCGGAGGGCTCAGTGGTTAGAGCGTGAGCTCTGAACAACAGGGTTGTCGGTTCGATTCCCACATGAGCCAGTGAGTTGTGCCCTCCACAACTAGATTGAAGACAACGAGCTGCCACTGAGCTTCCAGAGGGGCAGCCAGATAGTTCAGTTGGTTAGAGTGCGAGCTCTCAACAACAGTTGCTGGGTCAATTCCCACATGGGATGGTGGACTGTGCCCCCTGCAACTAAGATTGAAAATGGTGACTGGACTTGGAGCTGAGCTGTATCCTCCACAACTAGATGGAAGGGCAATGACTTGGAGTTGATGGGCCCTGGAGACTGTTCCCCAATATTCCCCAATACAATAAATAAATACATACATACATACATACATACATACATACATAAATACATAAATAAATAAATATGCTGACTATATTAGACAATAACACTTTCCCTTGAGAAGAGAAAATTCAAAAGCAAAGCTCATTTTATTGTCAGAGTGTGATGCCATTTTCAGAAGAAAGGGAAGAAGTCTATGTTTTTCCCTTTTCCTCTTAATGATATGAATGAGTGATCTTATTCTCCTGAGGAGCAGGCTTCACACACCAAGGCTGACCAGGGACTTATATAGTCAATGTTTGTTAGATGCCTTGCCAGCATCAACTTCCCCCTTTTCCCTTCCCAACAGTCCCCAGTGTTCTTTTGGGATTGATGTGATTTTGCGAAAACTGACCTCACTGCCTCCTAATAGGGGTAGAATGTGCCAAGCCAATCATCACATTCCATCCTTTTGACTGCAGCAACTGTAGCCAGTGTAAGCACATGAACTGAGCAGGCCACGCAGTGATTATAGGGGGTTTGGGACAAAGTTATTTTTTCTGAAACACATACAAATCACATGGCTCCAGAAGCTGCGAGCAGACATCTTGGGACTAGGAGTGGAGCTAGCCTCTGGATGAAGCTGACAAGGAGAGACGGAAAGAACCCCAGGTCTTTCGGATATCCTTGAGGCATTTGATCAAGCCTTATCTAAAACATCTGTATCTCTGGATTTTCCAGTTATGTGAGCTGATACATTTTCTTTACAGTATTATTTACTTTCAACCTATATACTTAAATACTTTCAGTAAAGGGATTATGCTCCCAGAAAGAGCCATTAGGATGCTTTCCGTTGTAAGTAATGATGACTATTCTTTTTGACAAGATAATAGGACAGGCAGCAGCAGCAGAATTTTATGTTGGGAAGGTACTTTCAAATATTGCAGAAAACAGAAAATATTTTCAGATGTTGGTCAAGGGATTTCAGTCTGGGATTCTTCCAACAATATGCCTCTTGTCATAGGATGTTAAGGCTTTTTGTTTTTGATGATTAAAATTCTGACTATTGTAACTTGCTTCTTATTTATTCATCTATAACATGTGCAAGAAATTGATGTATAGAAATTCACTAGCTAAAGAAATAGCCTAATGTGAAGATTAGAGTCATTTGAACTGGGTAAATTTTTCGTGTTCAAAAATCAAATAAGAGAGTAAAATTTATTTCTATTCTGCAAATATTCCTGAAGCCCTGAATACATGCCAGAATCCCTACTAGATCCTACAGGTACAACAGAAGAGGTAAGACATAGATCTTACCTTCAAGAAGTTTATAATCCAGATGGCCAGTTTTAGATAAGGGCTTACTGTAGACTCATAAGACTAGCTAATGGTATATCACATTAGCTATTCTTATAAGTAAAAATAAACAAGTAAAAAAGTAAAGAAAATATCATAATAAAGGTCTGATGTGGTATAGGGTTTGAATGAAAAAGAAAGGCCATATAATTGGGAGAGAATGGGACAGAACAGGTTTCACAGAGCTCTTGTCATTTGAGCTGAAGAATAGATACTTCTGTAAATCTCTGCCCTTTGTTGCACCTTCTCATAGTACTGTCCTTTCCTTTCTTAGCAGTTATCCACAATCAATACTTATATATTTATTGGCATGTTTACTTAGTTAATGGCCTACCTCCCTAGGGTGTAGATTTTATAAGGTGGGCCCCATGGTCCACTCTGATTTGTTTCCCATTGTTTCCCCAGCACATAGCCTAGTGCCAGGTACATAGTATGGAATCCATAAAAACGTGCTGAACAAGTAAATGAACAATTAGATGAGGGACGTATACAAATAGATACCATCACTTAACGCCTGTTAGGTAACACACACCATGGTAAACACAGAAATGATCAAATTTAATCCATTAAATAATAATGCCAGGCAAATTTTATTATATCAGCATTATGTCATATACCAAGTGCCTGGCTAAAGCCATACCCAGGTGGATCTAATTCCAAAGTTCATGCTGTGAATCACAACGCGATTTTGCCTCTCATCTATTAAGTATGTACTATGTGCCAGTCATTGGACACACCTTATCTAATTTTACTTTTTCCATTCATTTCTAGCAACAACCCTGTGAGTTAGATATTATTGGTCTCATTTAATAGATGAGAAAATCGATTCAGAGACATTTATTCATTCACACAAAAATACTTATTATCTGTCTTCCAATTGCCAGGCACTATGTTACTGCTGGAGATAAAATGGTGAGACAAATAGACTCATGCCTGCTCATGGGGTCCAGCAGGAGAGGCACATTAGTGGTCAAATATGCAATAACAAGCTGTGAGAAGTGCTATGAGGGAAAGTCAGAGCGTGTCATATGAGGGGGACCCCATGGCTTCTGATCAAGCCCATTTGACTCCAAAGCCCTCGGATTTTTTGTATAATTCTGTTTCTTTCATAACATGGTGGATAAGACTTGCACAGAGAAGAAGAACAGGCAAGGCCCCCCAAAGTGCAACTGGTATGACCAGAGAAGGTGGGGAGGTGTGTGTAGAGAGTAATGTGAGTAGCTGAGGCTGGAAAAACTGTGGAATGTTGACTGTCTAGTGAGGGATTGTTCTTAATTCAGAAGGCAATTGGGAGCCATCCAAAAGACTTTGAATGATTCTCAATCAAACATACATTTTAAGGAAGAGTGAAAAAGCAGAAACTGCTACTATTTATAGATAGATGATAGATAAAGAAGGAGAAACATAGCTAGTTTACTGTGGCACCTGTCGTACATAGGTCTGAATTTATTTTGTGTCTATTTTTAGTCAGCATATTAGTTAGGATATAGGTTTAGCTGAAAACACGGGACTTAAACAAGATAGGCGCTTATATCTGTCTCACATGGACGTTGAGCTGAGACGGCAGCTCTCTGCCAGGAAGCCATTAATGGCTCTTTATATTTTGATTTGAAGAGGAAAAGAGGAAAAGGAAGACCTGCTCTTGAGGAGGTCGCACGCGTCACTTTTGAGGTCCTGATCTTGGCCAGAGATGAGTCTTATGGCTGCAGCCAGCAGCTATTAGGAGGCTTGTAAATGTCATCTGTATTTTTGGTGGCTGTGTGCTCTAGGACAAGTCTATAACTTTGGAAAAAGGGATGTAATTATTAGGGGATAGTGGGCAGTTGCTGCCACACTCAGTGTGCTTCTTTTCTGAGAATGAGCAAATTTTGGTGACTCATTACTCCTACCAGAAAAAAGTCCACATTTTTAAAATAATGTTGAAATATTGTTACTACTGGTCAAGTTTTTTTTACTATAGAAAGCTAAACAAAATTTGACAGCTTTAAACTCTATTAATAACCAAAAAAAAAAGCAGAATGCATTCTAATCCCATAGACAGCTATCTAGAAAAACTATTTTAAGATAAATTACATGGAAAATGATAGTTATCCATAATACACTTTAATGTCTCGAAGTTTGCAAAATACAGTATTTGACACTCTGACAGTAATGTTGATATTATTGATATTAGCATTTTATATTAATATTGCCCATATTTTTTCCCCTTAATTTATCATTAACAAAAATGACATCCTATTTCCAATTTATAATTGTTTTTACCACATTTAAAGAATGAGCAGTCAAGAGAAAATGCCCATCCCATCCAGGCAGGTTCTACAATGTGACTTGTTTCTGCCATGCTCATGACAGAAAGGAGACCAATGGAGGATGAAGAACTGATCCACTTCCTGTGTCATAGTTGACAGTAACATATGGTACCCACTCCATAGATGAAAGCACATTTGCTGTCCTGGGCAGCTATTAATTTTAGTTCATTTTCCTATACCTGTTTATTTGGTAGCTCATTAATTGCCTCTGAGCAGAGAAAATGTTTCCTTTAAGAAGGTTAAACAAAGAGTTTGTTGACATAAGTGAATTGGTTGAAGAAAACATTATTAAGTAAAAGACACTTATTTAAACACCAAATTAATCATTTAAAGGCAAATTAGAGGTCGTATCCCCTCTTAACTAAATAATGTTAACCAGTAATGAGATATCCATTTTAGATATAAGCACACTTTTTCAGGCTTGGGCTGCTGACTGAACTGTGCCTTAGTTTTCCAAGTTTATTGAATCCATAATTACATCAGTGGTGTAAATTTCAATATTTTAAACTATATACCATCCATAATGTGAGGTCGTTTTTCATCAGATGATTAAAAAAATTAAAGCTTCTCTTTCATCCCAGCAGAAGAGAAGACTGTGCTCTGAGAGAAGACGCCCGCAGTGGAAATGAATTCATCTCAGGTTCTGGCTCCATTTAGGGAACTTTTCACATAGGCTGGTGCAGGAGCGTCCTTGGCATTGCCCTAGTCGATCTGGCTGAGCCATATAACTTTGGAACAAGCCAGATAACAGGTAACTTTGGAATATTTTAGCTGGGGCCTTATGCATAGACTACACCGCACCTCTTTCAGAGCTCCTCTACATAAGCTTCAGAGACTGATGAGAAAGGTACAGCAACACTTGTTGTGGTAGAGGTAGTTCTGTCACCAAGGTTGTCTGGTATTTCAGCTTTGTATTTTTCCCTTCCAGTTGGAGGCTGTCACAACTGCTGCCCACATCCAGACACACACCTTTCTCAGGCAGCCACAGGGGCAACGTCCCATACCCTGCTCCACTGCTGGGCTCTCATTAGATGGACTCTCAGCCACCATGATGTTGAGTGTTGACAGGTTCCATAGATTCACACTCCAGGCTCTTCCATTGCAAAACCCATGCTGATGCCAGCAGCTTTATTCCACGTAGCGCTGAAGTTTCGTTTGTAGCCAGACAGGAGTCAGGAAATTTAAGGTTAATTGAATCTGATGCTAGCTCACCCCATTTGGATATGACCATCAGATGTTCCAGCAGATTCCACTTTTTGTCAAAATATTTTATTGTGCCTATAGGGAAGAGATGGAGAAAAAGACTCCCAATGGACAATAATTTGATTTGATGCATATTCATTTTGAGCACCAGTTCCCATCTGATTTTTAACCCTTTTAATCAACTATTGTAGCTTTTATAATAAGTCTTGATTTAGCATGTTTTATCAGTGAATACTGCTTATCTAAACTCATTGCTACCCCTTGTTTGGGTAACTTATGACTTTTGAAATCAGGGGACTACATTCAGGCTTTAAAGCCCTGAGATAACTCTTGGAAATATCATTGAACAATCTAAGCCTCAATGTTTCCACCACATACTAACTGGAATTATGGTCTCCTCCAAATCCCATTCTCCTCCCGACTACATTATTTCTTTCTATTTTTTCAACAGCAATGAGAGAATCAGCTTATGACAAATTGCACATTAGAAAAGATGTATCTCTATGATGTGGGTGGGTAGCATAATTTAAGATTCCACAGGTTTATTCCCAACCTGTTATTTTAAGAAACAGTAAAAGGAAAAGCTGGTTCAAGCAGTCCCGATACTGCTCATTAACTGGGAAACAGAAAGGAATGAAACAAGATTTTTCTGATTATTTTAGGTCCTCTCTCCCAAGTTCCCTACTCTACATCCCCTCCCAGAACAGACATTTAGACTGAGGAAGAAAAGCACTGTGTTTAAGGTTAATCAAGTTTCAGTACAATTTTTTTTTTTTTTTTTTTACAAACTAGAATCACACTAATCTTTTTTTCTTGCTCTAATGTGTGGCTGTTGAAATCCTCAGCTGTGATAAATTAAGCTACTTATTAATCTAATTATCGTACATTCATCCTAGAAACTTTCATGTGACTTGAAAAGGCTATTCAACCTTTTCCCTCCCCTCCTAGAAAGGGCTCAACCTTGCACCAATTAAGATCATTCTGAAGTAAGGCTTTAAAAAAGCTTTCTCTAATCACCCAATGAAACATGGACCAGTGGAAACCAAACTCAGGGCTCTGGGAAAAAGTTTAGCATTCCTTTCTGTCTGCCAACTTTTATGGTTTCATTGCACAAGGGAGGAAGACTTCATTTTCCTATTTAGTTGTTCTTTCACTGACCTCCAAATAAAGTCCATGTAATTACTGAGCAAATAAAGTTGCAGCATGTGTTTTAAAAATCAATTGCCATTCTTGGACTATAGAAATGTAACAATACACAGATTTGCTGGAAAATGCCCAGCGCCAACCATATGAACTAAACCCTGTACTGTATCTGTACAATGGAGTAGTTTTGACCCCTAAAGCACATATTTACTATGCAGATTTTTAAAAAGGGCTTCTTTTATGACTTACCTATTGATATTAAAATGTCCCCACCATAATATAGGTTCAATTTAGGATTAAAAATATGTTGCAAATGTATCATATCTTAAACATCCATTCATTGCTAAATGCCTTACTTCTTTTTTTTTAAATGGTGGCATAAATGGAGCTATTTTACATTCAAATTAAACTAGCTATTAATTTGAATGCAAAGCAGCTCAAAGTACAGGATGCAATTTCAATGACAGGTTTACCCCAAGACAGAATGCAGGAGTGAGTCAACATGGGTGAGTCCAGGCGGATTGGCCCCTACTCTTGGTGCCTGGCAAACTTGCTCACTGTGAATAGTTTTTGAAGTGAAGATTAAAAGAGTGGAATTATAAAGTATAATTACATTTTATTGAAACTCTAGAAATCAGAAAAAATTCAGCAGGAAACTTTTAGTGAAACATGATGTGTTGTCATTATCATTAAAAGATAAAAGTTTCATACTGTTTTTATCTGTTTATTTGGAAGACATCCAGCCTTTACAGTTATGCAGGAAACAAAAAACGGGAATGCAGGAGTAATTATTAAAACTGTGTGATTTGTTATCTCAGCTACTGTCTTTCCAAATGGTAATACGATATCAGCAGCTGCAGACGGTGGCTGATTTCCTCTATTAGTAAACAAGTGCTTTGGAGACCTGTGTGAGGCACTTTAAGCTCGCTACTCCCCGAAGTGCTGTCAGGCTTAACTACTAATCCATGGTATTTCAGAGCACTGGAAATTCATCTTTATAAAACCTGAACAAAAAAGGGAAAAAAGCCTGGAGGGCATGAGCTCCCTCTGGTGAGACAAATGACATGTTCATTTATTAATGAAACAATAACCCTGGAAAGAGGATCAAAGCACATTCCATCCTCACTTTACAATCCCCAATTTTCTCAGGCCAAACCATTTAATTGAGCCATGACAATGGAATACTTAATTGTTGCCTTAAAGTTTTGAAGAAGCGACTTCTTCAGCATCAGTGTGCATTTCAGGATTATTATCTGAATATAATATAGCCCGATTGAAGCTGGTGGAATTTGACTCATCCTTCATTGGTGGGCCCTTCTCCAGCAGTAAAGGGGTTTTCTTGAACTTGCTCGTAGCACTGACCACAAATGCTCTGCCCTGTCATTGCCCTCTCCACAGCCTGAAACTGTCCTTATGGGTTGCTTCCTCAGGGTGAAATATCCGGTCTCACTTGTGGGTGATTGGGTAAGATGTAGGTTCTTTTTGGTCTGTCCCCCGCATCTGGGACATAAATGAAGAACAGGGAGTTGCCAATCCCAGAACCCAGAAATGGAACGAGTTTGGGAGTACCCAGCATGGAGCCCAGTCTGAAGTCCTGACAGGCTCGTGTCATGTGCGGTGTGCAAAATGCAAACTCACCTACTCTCCCGGTGGGTTCTTCACCAATGGTGTTTGAGAGTGATTGTCATGATTTCTATCCCTCCAAAACTAACAAACACATATGTAAAATTTTTAAAAAATGAAAAAGTCTGTGTTTGATTTCTATAATCAACCCTGGATTTGTTGATATTTTTTTGTTTATACTTATACAACAACTTTTTGAGGTCTTCCTTGACTATGCTATTTTTCAAATTAAACCAAACTTTCAGGAGAATCTTAAGGCTCACAAGTGCAGAGTTCAGAAAATGCTTGCTGATTTATTGGGCAAAGAGGGCTCTGAAGATGGTATATGTAATCTCTAGGGCTCACCTGTCCTGCACTTAAAACATTCCAGGCCAGATTGACTCTAGGCCAGTTTTCTATCACACAACAGCATCCTTTGGAGTTTATAAGTAGACTTTCTTTTACTTTGCATCTGCTCATATTTATTCCTGGGGAGATCAATGAAGCCGATGAAAACCAATAGTTAGAAATGAAGGTTGCAAGCAATACGACATTCATATTTCCATGTTTTTGAACATCATTTATTTTATTAAGCCTATGTGAGATGAAGAGTGTATTTTGAGATAACTTTCATTATCTTTACCAAGGATCTTTCTTTTTGATCTGCTTTTGACTAAGCCTTAAGTCTTTCTTTTTGTTCTAGATTATTAGACTTATGAGTCAATATTAGACTTAGAATTTTTACACTAAATTTTAGAGAAGTACCATGGAAATTCTTTATAAAGAAATTTTTATAATAAGGCCATCAATTTGGAAAAGTTCCATTTAGTCTGAGCTCTTCTTTGTAAAACTTTCTGCAGTATGATTGGGCTGCACACAGGGGACCAATAATGATTCAAATCATGTAGTGCCCTTCTACATGAGCCCTTGGGGAGGACGTGGAACCCTCTCAGTCAACAGTCATTGTGGGGACTGGACTATGATGGAGAAGGGAGTGTCAAATGGAATGTCTGTGTCTGCAGGGAACAATTCTTTCCCGACCTCTCCTTTTGTTATCTTTTATCCCTAAATATAGAACACTTATTTTAAAAAATGCACCTAGAAAGACTTCATGAGCCTGGCATATGAGTATTCAAACTGCTGTGACATTGATAGCCACAGCACAAATTTCACTCATGCCAACGCTGAGACAGAATAAAGATTTACTTTTACTGAAAAGATGTACTTCCACATCTCCATGAGCACACTCAACTAATATTTATATTATTCATTCATTCATTCATTTTTTTCTTTCATGTGTTTATCTTGTCGATTAGTTGTTCAATATGCCCTGATTGAAGTTCTACTGCATATAAATCATAAATATGGCTATAGATATATCTGGGGTTGTGTGCGTTTTTGTAAGATTTGTGGGAACTGATGATATGTAGGTAAGGGAAGCCAGGAGTGGGTTGGGGATGAACAATATGGACACAGATACATAGTTCTCCCACAACACTATTTTGAAAAGGTTCTAAGACCCTTTGGTGTGTGTTTGTTGAATGTATGATGGAAGTATTCAATCAACAGTATCCATCAAAGAACTGCCACATCCTATGTACCACGTAGAACACTCACACAGAGAGATCTTCCTGCCTCCCAAGATCTTCCAATCTGTAGTCTGGCCAGGTGCCCATGAAATATACACATAAGACAGTGAACGTGAGGTGGATGACAAGACTCCACTTTGAAAGGTACCGATACCAACTTCAAGGTGAATTGGACATTTTGAATAATTACAATTTTCATGATATGGTCTGAAAATTAGGGCTTGGTCTTCCTACTTCCCATCTTGCTGAGAAATGTGTATTCTGGAAAGGAAGGATGGCAAGAAGTGTATGAACAGGTGCATGCATTCACCTTTTGGCCCTTCTCACCGCCCACCCTTTATGAACTTTGTTTTTTGAATTGAGAAATAAGCTCGTTACTAAGAGTTAGTGTAATGTTTGATTATTTTTACTCTCTGCCATAGCACATACAAAAACTGGTACTTCTACAACAACAGTAAATGACCCCATATTTAAATCTGCAAGATGGAAGATTACTGACATACTTAATAGGAATTTAAATTAGATGAAATACATATGTGGCTACACGAACACCTTCAATAAGTACTAAGAACTGAAAAAAACTATGGTGCTCCTTGTCTCTTTTGCACACCAAGTAACTGAAATTTAAAACAATACTAAACCACAAATATAAGGAGGAATAAAGATATGATTTTTTTTCCCTTGGTGACTTAGAATTATTTTGGGATTTTTGAGATTCCTTAAAATATCAATTATAAAACCTAAAATATATTTTCTGACTTTTACTGGTGCCTCTGACATGCCCGTAATGGATAATCCTGCACTGTTATTGCTTTAGAGTTTAAGGTGGGACTACATTGTTTTTCTTTTCTACCGTTTACTAATAAGTTAGTTATCAGAATGCCCTGCTATAAATTCAAGTTCTACTTTCTTTCTATTCCAAAATTCCGTTGGTAGCAAACGGGAGCTCTAATAATATGCTTAACCAGTTTTACTTCTGGGGAATTATTTATTTTTTTAAACATTCGAAGCTATGGGTAAATTCTCCCAAATGTAACACAGGAACAGTAACACATATATCATCTCCCTAGGTTCTCTGTGGTCCATATCCATTTTATCACATGCCAAAAGGAGCGTATAATGCAAAATATTTAGAAAATATCAAAATAGTTCAAAATAAACTGTTCAAAATAAGGCCATGGCTCTTATTTACAAGATGTTATTCTTACTATTTGCTATTTGTTTCTTGAACTTAATAAAGCAATGAATGGTAGTTTAGTAATTGCCAAAATAATCAGTTGCAAATATTTAATAAAGTCAAGTCACAAAACCTAACCAAAACCTATTTTCTTACATTCTGAGGTTGATGTTTATATTTAATATTATAATAATAAAGAAATTTTAAATTAATAATTCAATACATTGTTTCCTACTTAAGATTTATCTTTCTCTAATATCTAAGGTGTTATAAATAATATTTTTAAGATTGCTATTAATTTTTTTAAAATTAGTAACTGATAATAAACAAATACTGCTCTTCTCAATTATCCCTACACTTTCCACTCCCATAGGATATGACTTTATTATATAAAATAATTTAATTTTGTTGATTATAAATACATGACAACATAATAGTAACACCCCAAATACACACAAAACAATTTATATCTCCTGCTTATAATTTCTGACTGCATTACATATGTGCTGAGTTTATATCCGCTGTGAACAATAGGAAGTAATGTGAGTGCTGGCCAAGAACTTAGAGATGTTCTCAGTTTTGGGGGAATAAAATGGCTCCCATAACCTATCTGTGGGGAGGGCATACAGAGGGGAGTCTACAGCACTTTAATTAGACTCAATACTAAAACACTAACCATTTTGAAATTTGCTGCTGTATTCCTAAAACTTCAGGTGGCTTATCTAACATGATAGATACTGGAGGTTAATTAATTAATCTACGCATTGCCTGGAGGCTCATGTTAACATCTAGGTCTATCTTAGTGATTAAAAAGTCCTAGAACATCTTTGAATGGAGAATATCTTCTGGCAGAGAAGCAAGCATAACACATTTGTATCACCAAATGCAGAACCTAGCCATAGGGACAGACAGGCCTTGAAGTTATTTCCCAGAGTCGTCTGGAGCTCGGGATGATGGCCTTAGAAAGGTGAAAAGTGGCTCAGGAGCATCCCTGCTCAAGTCAGTGGCAAGGGAAAAACAGGGGCTTCCAAACAAAACAGAAATAACTTTCCCAGACAGGAGAGAGAACACTTGGCATTCCTGAGGAACAGCTGCTCGCTGGTAGAAGTTTATGATAATAAACTAAACTGGGTGAGCATTTCCTAAGAAGAAATATTTAATTATCCTGCTCACCATTATGAGGAACTTCTGCCACTCTTCAGGTTATTATACAGTAAATAACCATTTTTCTAAAGGACAGAGCTGTTTTAATTATATGGCAATGAATGCATAATTATTGTTTGTTAGGAATGAATCACAAGACAACAGACTTGATATTGCTGCTCTGGTTAGTGCATCTTAATTACTTTTTCATTTATTTTGCATATAAAAGCTATTTGCTAATTGTCTTTGCTGTAAATATGCAAAATATAATTAGTCATTTATAATTCTTTATGTGTTATCTAACTGTACATTTGTTTCTGAGGAACATATATTAAAGTGTGAATATTTAATGGACTTTTTAATGTGTATGGATTTTTTTTTTACAAAGTTTTAAGTAAATATTAGGCATGTAACAGTTTTAACCCTCCTCTTAGAGAAACTTGCTGTGAAAAAAAACAAAGACTTAAAAATGTGGAGTTATGGAGTGGATGCCAAACTATGTGGAATTTTTAAAATGTTCCATGTGAAGGCACTAATGATGACATGATGAAGTATCTCTTATTAAGCCTTTAAATTAACCTTTTAGATAATCTCCCAAGCTACTCAGATAAATCTTTAAGCATTACCAATTTCAATTTAAGTTTTTACATATTTATGTGGATAGTTACCAGAGGAGAAGAAAAACCCATGGATGTGCTTAAACATGCATTTTTAATTGCTCCAAATAGATTGCTTTTATTTGTTTAAAACATTGGATGAACACTCTCAAAATTTTAAAATCTTAACTCTGAGTACTTTATAAAATCTCTGTGTATGACAATATGAAGTTGTTGTTTGTTTTTTTTTTAATGCAAGTTAATTCTTTAGTGAATAACGTGGATGTTATGATATGAATCCACAGTGAGGTTTCCGGCAGACATAATGGCATCTCAGAAGTGAACCGTACTGGCCAGTTTTTCAGCCTCAGGCACAATTGTCTTTTTCTTTTTTAATGGAAACAGACCTTGAGCTAGTTTCTCCTATGGCTATCACTTCAATATGAACTAACATTGCTGTGAATGTCTTAATGCACTCAGATTCATTACAGTGGCTGACTGGTAAAACGGCCCACATGCGTTCAAAATAGTACAGATATCAGGAACATCGACCAATGATTAAAATTTTTCTTTTCACTCGTCTCCGTAAAATCCTGCCAGTCCATTCTGCTAATGCATGTCACATTCCACTTTCTTCACCTCAAACATTTGATTTACTAACCGGTTGTACTGTTAATCCCATGTCATGACACTTCTATTCACTTCTTCTTTTTCCACTGAAAGCAGCTTCCTATGAAGATAAAGCTAGGTAAAATCTATTGTAAAGAGGAGAATAACTTGAATGCAGCTATCATATCAAAATGAAAACACACTTCTGCTCTCTTCACCCACTAGACATACTGAATACTTTTCTTAATGATGAAGTCAAATAGGATAGGTGATGAGAATACAACTGATGATAATTTTTTTCTTCAGAAGTAATCCTACTCTGTAATTATTCATATTTATGTTTGGCAAATCTTTTTAAATGAACTTATATAAAAACAGAATGATAGCAGGGTGTGAATTAGAAAAGAACTAGTAAACATGCTTTAGAAAATTGCACTGTGAATAAATTATATTCCTGTTTATCACAAAAATATTTCAAAGCAGCTTTAAATAAAGTGCTTAAACCTGCACTTGCGAAAACCACAACTATTATATAGGTTTGTTTCTATTACACGATTTTCTTTTTGGTTCCTCAAATATTTTTTTCTTTTGCCTTCAGAATAGCAAAAAAAAAAAAAAAAAAAAAAAAGTAGAATATATATTTCAAATAGCATTTCACTAATGTAGGAAAGTTGTAGGGATAACAAACAGCCTGTTTACCAAAATCACAATCTTAAAAACCTGATGTTCTATAATGAAATGGTTTAGCTGGATGAGGTTGTAAAATGGAGAATATTGTGTAAAAAAGAATCATTTCACTCTACAAGATGGTGAAATTCACATCAATGAATCACTATAAAGAGAATGTTTTATACCTTTTATGCATGTGTTGATAGGATAAAGTAGGTTTGAAAATTAAATTTCCGTTTATATTTCCAAATACTTTCATTATGACAAGAAGAAGCATAAGAATGATTTTGTTCATAATTTTTGTAAACCTACAGCATTCTCTAGTGAATGATCAGAAAACTCACTGTTTTTTGAAATGTGACTAAATATTCAGAAGAGGCAACAGGCCTCAGGAAGAAAAAAAAATCTAATTTTTTCAATTTAGCAAAAAATAACTTGGATTACATTATGTGGCATGCAAGTATTTAAAACTTTGGAAAAGTCTAGATTTGCCTTCAGTAATGACAAGGATCACTATCTGCCCTCGTTTACAAGAAGTTTGAGAGGGTAATTACTTGAGGGGCTTTTGGTCTTTTAAAAATAATCCTTATCAAGCACCTATTTCACAAAGAATCATGTCAGAATAATAAACTCAGTCTTGCCAGTAGCGTTATGCAGGATACAATTCAGAAGAATATAAATGTGAAGAGTGACTGATGTTGAACAGGTGATAGGAAGGTAAGAGCTATAAAAGCTTCCTATCGGTGTGTTGACTGAAACATTTATAGTCTTTTGTATCTTTCAAGATCCTAGATAGTTTTACTTAGAATTTCCCCAAATGTACTTCAATTACAAGCCTTCTTCACAAGCTCTAAGAAAGTTACTACCCCACTCTTGTGGGTTCTGAATTGCTTGTTGTAGAAAGGAACTATTCCATTGGCCTTAGTCAATTAACTATAGGATCTCAGTGCTCATTTCTAAAGTTAAATCACTCAAGAGAGGAATGGGAAATGGCCCATAGAGATGTTTTAATCATGTTTACAAACTCGTGGAGATAGTAAATAAAAATTCTTGCAATGAAAATCCCTAAGACATTGCTGGAGGAAATATTGTTCACCTAATGCTATCTGACTGTCAAGAGGATGTGTGTGTGTGTGTGTGTGTGTGTGTGTGTGTGTGTGTGTGTTCGCTTATGGGGAATAGGGTTTGATCTAAATTTATCAAATAATGAAATATCCCAATGGCCATCAGTATGACCTCCATGAATTCCTGTCTCTTTATTTTCACATTGTCTGTTAGTTAGAATTTGAAGTCAACAGATAAGAGATGAGTTCATTTATCATCTTTTTATGTCCTAGCTCTACATTTTCCTCTTCCTCTTCAAAAATTGTACAACCTTTTACAGTTTAATCAATTTCTATCCATCGTGCCATTATTCATACCCTCAGTAATAGTCTCAGATGACCATCTGAAGTGCCAAACGTAAAATATCCTACTTTCTAGAAATAAAAACAGCATCTTCTTCTCTGGCTTTAGACAAAGTCTTGGGCTGGGGGAAAATTATCCGCCTAAGAAAAAACAAGCACTCCTTCCCCTCTGTGTTTGTGTTTGCGTGGATCAATTGTGAGACAAACAACATTCATTGACAGTTGCTGGCCATGAGTCTGCCTGTTTGAAATACCTTAGTCAGGAGAAGTACCACAAACTGAACCGAACAATCTCTCACAAAACATCTGCAACCATCTGACCCTGGCCTTAACCTTTAAATCTATCTTTTCATATTCATCTCAAAAGACCTTGTCAATGGCCAAGGAGACTCAAGAAAAGGATTCTTCAACAAACAAAAAAGATACAGAGGAAATTCAACCCAGATTAGGTTGCAGAAGATAATACAGTTTGCTCATTTTTATTCTGCTGCTCAAACTGGAGTTGAATTCATTTTCACTTTATCTTTATTCATGTTATTTAAACATAACATTCATTAGGATTGTGAACTGCAACAGATAGAAGAGAACAAAACTACTCGCCAAATTTGTTGGGCATCTGTTCCCACTAGAAGCGGCCCTTTGCCAGCTCCACATCATGTCGTTTTTTTCCCCTGAATTCATTTCAAAGTCAATCCATCAGTTTATGAACTGTTTGATCAAACTTGTCATTAACCAAGTGAAACATTTAATTTGTATTAACAAAAATGGGACAAATAATTAGTGCAGGGATTAACCATTTTACTATTTTTTTGCATTCCTATTTATCAAACGTGTTCATTGTTGATATTTTTTCATGTTGTGACACTATCTGGTTTCACCAGAAATAATGGGAAACATTTCTTTTTTAAATGAAAATACGTATGAACTGGCCATTTAAAAAAAAAAAATCCATACAAATATCTGGACTTTACAGCTGCCAACAGTAACCACTAATTTCTAGTCACCATCTTCATTTAGATAGAAGCACAGGTTCCCAAAAGGCAAAGAGACTGAATGAGCCAACTGCCAAAGACTCATGAGAAAATAACCTCAGCAATATTATGTATCAAAAGATTTAATTTTCATTTTTGAATAAAAATTTCATTTCAGCATCGAACCATACTCTAACCAATGGCATAGGTAACTCCTCTTCCTCTTGCCTACAATATTGATTTCAGTTTCTCCACCCCAAATTGCTATTTATGTTAGAATGGAGCTATTGACGTGAGTTGGGATTTTTGCTCTTTGGAAGACTTAGTCATCATCTCGGGCAGTGGCCGTGACTGTGACCTCATTGGGCACTTGTCGGCCTAGCTATAACAATTTGTTAATGAACTAGTTTTTTTTTTAAATTGCTTACTTAATTATGGAGCACCAAACATAATAGCATTTCTAATTTGTTTCATAATTGCATGCAGAGATGAAATGTTGGTGTCTATCATATGCTTGCTTATAATCATCTCTTATTCACGGAAAATTTTCCAAAGAGGTATCTTCTTTAATATGATGATGTAGTACCAGTTATTTGAAATGTGCTCCTCTTAAATGCAATTGTGCCTGTCAACTAATTTCAATCTCTCTGAGTGTGTGTGTGTGTGTGTGTGTGTGTGTGTGTGTGTATATATGTATATTTTTCCACGGGGAACAAACTGTAATGAAGAAAATACACATACATATATATATGAAGTTATTTAAATTTTTTTATTTTCAATAAAAGTATGTAAACATGAAAAAAACACACATATCATTGCCTAAATAACAAACATTGGCATTTTGACAATGACATCTATAACCGTAACAGTATTTAAGAATAGTTTATAAAAATAGTTCATTTAAACTGTAGGAGGTTCTCTTCACTATTGCATTAGTGTTGCTGCTGCTGTATAGAATGTTTAAAATTCACAATTGGTGTGTGTTGTGCGAACCAGTTTTCAGCATGCTTCAAATCCACCCAGAGAAAATGAAGGCCATTATTAAAATCAAATCACGAATCTAATGATGGTTCTTTTTTGTCATGACTTAAATTTGAAAAATTCAGAGAATTAAACCAAGTCTCTTATAAGACAAAGAGTAACTGGAAACTATGCTTCGGAAAGGAAGTCATGGCAGAGGCCACTGAAGTCACCATTGACCCATGTCCTTCTCAATGAATTTTCTTCATTACAGTTTGTTCCCTGTGGAAAAATATATTCAATGCAAAACATTAGTTATAGGCCCAATAGCACAGTTTAAAACATGTGTAGCTGACGTATGTTTCCCCCCCAAAATACAAGTATTGGCCTGTTCATTGTCATCTACACAAAGAACTGAGTCCTAAAATCCTTTTCTCAACTAAATTCTTAATAAGTAAACTGAGACTAACCCTCTAATACCAGATTTGTTAAACAACATGATTTAGGCCCTTGCTATTCATGCACCTTGTACAACTAAAATGACTGGTGAAGCTAGAATCATGAAAGAGTCATTTTATGTAGCTGCTAAGTTCCTCTCAAATCTCCTGCAACTTAACGAGTAAAGAAAGCTCAACGTGTAATGCCGGCTAATGTGGTTTATGGTAGAAAATAGTATCAACCTATCTTTGTAGCTTATCTAAGCCAGGATAATACTTTTAGCCTTTATAGTAGACCCAACTCCATTTTTTCCACTCTTGACTATGTATTTCCTGAAATCCTTTTCCAAAGAGTTAAATTGGATGTGAAATCTGTACTAGGCTATGGAGCTGTCTTTGTTCTAAGTCTCGCCAGCAAAGCCTTGCCTCTGTATCACTTTCATTGCCTTCTGATTGAGCTTGACAGTGTGACAGGAAAGCAAAGGGAGGCAATTCCAAACTGAATGAGAGTCTTTTTCAGCCACACAGCAGCCTCCTCCTTAGTCCCTAAGAAAAAGAGGTAACAGATGCCGATAGCAAAGCATCCCTAACAAAGTCCTAACTTTGATGCAGGCAGAAGAAAAAAACATGCAAAAGATTGTCTCAGTGCAGGAAAACCTTGAATGGAACACAAAGGAAGCAAAATGAGAAAAATCGTGGTGCAGAAAATGGCTGGGAGAGTTATGTAGCTACAGAGCATTTAAGAAATTACTTTCCTCTTAAAAGAGGTTAGGATCTTCAAAACCTGCTCTGCTAAGTACAGTACAGTTGGAATAGTGACATTTTGTGGGCCCTGAACAAAAGTGATTGCTTGGAGGATGTTGTGGGAACTAACGCTTGTCCCTTGGGTGGAAAGTAAAACTCCGCCCCAAAATCAACCTTCTACTGTAGCCATTACCTTTATACTCTGGGGAGTAGATTTTTTTCTGATTGGAAAAAAAAAAAAAATACTAGTAGTTACTATAAGTTTTTACTTTAAGATGTTCTATAATTACATGGGTTGGAGCATCACTTACTTTATACTGCTTTATGCTATCTAAGGATCAGCAGCTGGCTTCATCAAAGAGTGGCTTCCAAGGGTACATTGATTTCCGAAAGGGAACCACGTTTAGTTGCATGATAAACATTTATTGTAAGATAGAAGCACGTAGAATGCTTATGCTAGTCTCTCTTATATTAATATGTGCACTCTGCCTTACTTCTTTTGGCAAGATGAAGTAGAGAAGGTCTACCCAACTGGACCAGGGCATCACTAATTCCCAGATAGTGCTGAGCCCATTTCTAAGATAAAGACTCGCATCCACACACAAGCCTGGGGTTACAACACCAGGTCCTGGGAGTTGGTGGAAATAACTCACTCAGTTGGTGCTGGAGTGGAAGATAGACAGTGGGAGAACAGTTTCATGGGGCTCCTGTCTGTATTTGTCTTCATTTATTTTCAGAGACTTAAAAAAAAATCAATATGATATAAAGATTGCTATACTCTAGCATGTAAAATAGTGGGGAGCATTTAAACAAAGAATTCCTTCCTTGATAATCCTCAGGGGCTGATGTGCTTGGTAAAGCTCTGTGAATTCGAATGATACTCAGTGACACGATACGCATCCCCTAAGGAGTCGTTATTGGCTATCATGATATCTATATGCTGGTGGCCTGGCAGGAGAAACAGTACAAGTATTTGTCCTTATTACAGGCGAAACCTAGGCAAGACCCTGGTTGACTACACCAAACACATGGTTATTATTATTATTTTGGATACTAATGTCACAGAGCATTTTTCTGGTTTTGTTTATTTGTTTTTGTTTTGTTTTTTCTGTTAACTAGACTTTACTTTTTAGAAAGTTTTAGGTTCCCAGCAAATGAGCTGAAAGTATGGGGAGTTCCCACATACCCATCGTCCCCACGCATGCACAGCCTTAGCCATCAACATCCTTCACCAGAGCAATGTTTAAAGTAGAGATATTGCGGCATATTTTTTCTCCAGAAATTTTATGATGACTTTTTTTTAAATCTCAAATATGATAAGGCTGCTTTTGTCTCACATTGAAATAGTCAATTGTGTACTTATACTAACTTAAAGGTTAGTTAGAGTCTATGGAAATAAAGGTTTGACCAGAAACATAGTTGAAGGAAGATAGTTGGAGCAGAATTTAATCTCTGCTAGAATTATGGTTGACAATGTACTAAAGATAAGAGAGGAAAACATGAGGATAACCTGATACTCTAGAACTCCTAGTTTAACTGATCAATGATTATCTGTGCTAAAATAAAGCATGTGTACATTTTATTGACAATTATATGTTGACTGCATATATTGTAATTGACATGCACAGATACAAAATTCATATATGGGACACTTCTGTAGGTTAACATGTATGTATATACGCGTTCTCATATACATAAAATGTTAGGAAAGTCGTAGTGATTTAAATAATTTCTTTCATACTCACACTTACATACAAGTTATAAAGTTTTCCACATAATTAATGTCCTCTGTCTAGATTTCACATGATTTCCTTTCCTTTATAGATAGCTAATGAGATAAAACAGGAACCATGAGCAAGTTAAATCAACCACCTAAGTTTGCACATGAAACATTAAACAGAAAAGAAGCATCTGCAATTAGCACATTGCTTTGATGTGACTAAATATCTGGCTGTCTGCATCACCAACACTGGTCTGAGTCCCAGAAGAAGCTGCTGATCGAGATGTACTGAATGTCAGTCTAATGAGCAGCATTTTCTCATGTAGCTCACTCCCTGAAGGTGGGAGTACCATTCGATTCAGGAGGGCTCAGGGGCTGTACACAAGGGGTGGAGGTGGAAGGGGGATGCAATTCCACATTCCATCTGGAAGATCTTTATTTCCGTCCTGAAAAAGTAAACCTAAGCACACTTCCAAAATGCATTAGGGCATTGCATTACCTAATGAGATGCTGAAAATGCAGAACTGGTGAGGGGACGGTGAGGATCCAGAGCTGATCCTAAGAGAAGACCTGGTCACTGGGCCAGTCAAACAGGAATCTGATGGACTCAGGCAAAAAGTACGAACTTCTTCACTGTCTGCTTGACAAAATTCTAGGCTTTACCCAGGAAGTGGGTGGAAGAACACACCTCTTTCACAATGGCATAGGTGTACCTGTGGGCAAAGCCAGGTGAAGAAACCCAATGGACATAAAGAAAAAATCTGCAGCATGTAAATGGTCACTTAGGAAAATAACATAAATTTTTTACTATGTGTTAGTCACTTTTCTGAGTGCTTTATTCAGGTCACCTCATTTAATCATCTCAAAAAAACATGTAAAGGAGATATTCTTTTTTTATCACTCTCAATGTGGATATGAGGAAACAGAGGCAGAGAACTCTGACAACTTGCCCCAGGTCACCCAGTCCCTTGGTAGATGGTGGACCTGGGATAGGTGCACCGGTGGTCTGGCTCCTACACCCATGCTCTTCACCACCACACCACCGCTGCCGTAAGGATTCCTAATGTGAGAACTACTGGTTAAGAAAAGGCAAGAAAAGAGTGGCAGAATGGGAACAAAACAACTGTGACATATTCATTTTGAAAACCAGCTAGATTTATGGGGGCATTGAACACGGCATCCAGACATTGAAAGTGAAGAGTTCTAGGTGTGATCACTACCAGGAAACTAAACTTACTTAAGATATTAGGAAGGAGAAGGGGGGCCAGCTGGAGCCACGGGCGTTTGACAGGCTGAACACGAAAGAGGAGTTTCTAGGTGTCAGGCATGCTCATGAGCATCATCTTCTTTGGGAGGCGGATGTTAAAGCCCCATTAAAAATTTTTAATAGACTTTGTGTATTAGAGAAGTTTTAGGGTGACTGAAAAATTGTGCATACAATACAGAGTTCCCACAGTTCCCATATTACCTAGCCCCCCTCCCCCCACTCCCCCCCCACCCCTGCATCCCTTATTATTAACCTCTTGCATTATTAGCATGGTACATTTGTTACAATTGATGAACCATTACTGATACATTAACTAAAGCCCATTGTTTACATTAGGGTTCAGTCTTTGTGTTGTATAGTTCTGTAAGATTTGACAAATACATAATGTCATGTATCTACTACTGCAGTGTCATACGGAGTAGTTTATTGCCCTGAAAATCCCCTGTGCTCCATTTATTCATCCCTTTCTCACTCCCTTCTCTCTGTCAACTGATTTCTTTTTTTCACTGTCTCTGTAGTTTTGTCTTTTCCAGAATGTCATTTAGTTGGAATCACTACTATATGTAGCTTTTACCTAGCAATATGCATCTCAGTTTCCTTCACGTCATTTCAAAGGTTGATAGCTCACTTATTTTTATAACGGAATAATACCCTATTTTCTGGGTAACTGACACTTTGTTTATCCATTCACCTATGGACGAGCATCTTGGTTGTAAAGCCCCATTTTTAAATGTGGAAATGGAGATGCAAAGAAGTTACCATGTGTTTACATTCCTACAGCTAGAAAGTGGTAGAACCAGACCTTCTGGTCGAAAGCCAAGGGCTTTCCTCCTACATGAAAGCTGTTCAAAGAGGATTAGGAAAAAACCAGGGTGGGAGTCAGGTAATAGTGTAAATTGAGGCACTTAGTTAGTCAAACTACATGCATGTCTCATTTTTCTTCTTAGGTTGCCCAGCTATATTTTCATTGTGCAAAATTTTGTGCTTCTAGAAGAGCTAGCCCCAGCAGAGTCATATGTCTCCCTAAAAGGGAGAGCTTTGTATATGCCAGAAAAGTTGACAAATACTCTATAGCAGGCCCTGGGTTGATAAAGTGAAACATCTTGGTAGCATTGGCCAGTAGATTGCCACCCAAGATAGCGTTGTTTTCAGGAGTCCTACAAAGGATTTTTTTAATGGCACAAATTGCCACTCTGAATTCTGCCACAGGACATTTATTCCTCTCATTGAAAGGTTTTGAATTCCTTTTAAGGGTCCAACTCCCCAGGGAAGGAAGCAGCTATCGCTTACTGCTAATAAGGCACTGAGAGCCAAGTGAGAAGGTGAGAGGTGGAGTAAAAGAAGATGAACAAGAGAGCAGGATAGGGCTGGATGCTAAACAGGAGTCACTATTCCCTACTCAGCCAGCTGCGTCCTTCTATGTGGACGGAACTGCAGTAGTGTAATACTCTGGGTCTCCTGCATTCTCACGCACGGACGCAGAGTGATGGTTGATTAGTGAATCTGTGAAACCCTCCCTTTCTCTCAAGTGTCAGCTGCCTGACACAGAACTCTTCCATCCTTCATTCTGGATTATATATAACATGGGTAAGACCTTTGGTTGTCCAGCATGGCCTGTGACTGTGGGTGGGGGTAGGGTAGAGGTCTGTTTATCTCTGTGTTCTGTATTAGAAAGGATGGTCTGCAGAAAAAGCCATATTCTCCAAAATCAGCTTTGCCAGTGATAAAGGTGACATTTGGTCTTTATTTGCTTTACTATTTTATTTCTTTCTAGTTGGTTCAGAATTAGTGAGAAGTGATAGTTTTGGGTGCTCATCAAACCCAATTCATGGGAAATCAGAGACCTCCTTTATCCCTTTACAAATTTCATTATTTATGGCTTTTTTCCCCTAAAGATGCCTTGAATGTTGACAATAAGAGCTGGGGTGAGAAGATAGAGGGCAACAGAGGGGGTTTGAAGACAGTCATCCATAATAATCATAGCTACTATTGCCTCATTGGATCCTTATGAAAATAATACCTGTGATGTTGATATTATTATACCCATTTTATAGATGAAAAGCAAAGGGCCTTGCCTAAAGTCACAGAACTAATAAATGGCACATCTGATGCTGGTTGATTCCAAATCCTCTGCTTTTCCACTGCAATTCTACAAGAGTTTCTATGCCTTTCTTCTCAATGTTCTTTTAATCTCCTCTCCCTTTCCATTCCTGTTGCTACTTTCTCTATCTATGGCTCATGTCTGGCCTATCTTCATAGACCCTCTTAACCTCTAGCCTTCCACTGAATCCCTTCTGCACACTACTGCAAGGTTAGTGTATCATTCTCATTTGTTCCACTGGCTCCTAAAATATGACGATCCTTTGAAGAAATAGAATACTCATCAACAGCTCCAATTTAGAGCCCCAAATCTCACCTGGTATGAACTATTTACATTGTATCTATATAAGTCATCTCACGCTTCTTTGAATAATAACACCCATCTTTTCTCCCCTCCCGATGATAGTTATTACAATTCACTCAATAATCTCACTTCTTAATGTGGAATTATAAACCGGCCCCCTGTGGGAGTACTACACACCCTACAATATTTACTTGTCCGTGGTCTTCTCTGTAAACTGGAAAGGGAGAGCACAATGTATCCCCTGAGCCCAGCAGACTGCCGGGAAGATAGAACTGGCCCCACAGACATCTGCTACATGGATTCAATGCCTTCTCGTCTGCCTTTCTTACAGTTTTAGGCATGATAGTTCCAACTTAATATGTGTTCCTTAAATACTTTTGAATAAATTAAGAATATTTATTTAATTACTTCAAATAGAGAAAACATTGATCTTGCCTCTTTCCTAAATACTTCACCCAAACCATACAAATACGATTTAAAATTTTTAACCTGTTTTTTGGGCGGGGGTGTCAAGTGGCTGCAAGGGTGTGTGTTGAGACCTTCACTTTCAGTCTAGTTTTCTTACTTACTAGCTATGCGTTCTAGGGCAAATTACTTAAACTGTGTGTGGCTTGTTTCCTACCTGGGGACAATAATAGTAGTGTGTGTGTGTGTGTGTGTGTGTGTGTGTGTGTGTAGATAAAGATATATTAAAATGCTTAGAATAATTCCTAGCTCAAAGTAGGCACTCAATAAATATTAGCTACTACTATTATTATTATTGATAGAACAATCATGAATGATATGGGCACTTAAATGTAGCATATTTTTAAAACTGCAAGGGACAGGAAAGAATTGTTCTTACACTCATGTCTTACAAGCTGTCACCCTTTGATATCCTTCTACCTTCTTCTCTACCTTAACCATTGTCTTTACTCTTCAAAGATTTTTGAAAACTTGCTAAAATTTTGCTCTGATGTGACTGTTTCTGGTTTGGGGGACCAGTTTCCTTTGGGCAGAACCACCTGCAAGTGATTTCTGAAGCTCGCGCTAAGCAGATCAAAGTCCACTGGATCAGGAGTCAGAGCAGCAATGATAGTACGGAGTGGAAAACAGGACAGCAGGAAGCAGCCACTGGAATTTAGAGTCGGAGAAATTTAGAGTCGGAGAAATACGATAGTTTGGTTAAACAATATTTAGTTCTTCCAGCAGGAGATGGGACATTAGAGAAGCGAGGAGAACAATTTCTAGGTCTCTAGGAGAAAAAACGAAATGAACAATTTGGAAGGTTGATACTGACGTTATCCTTCCATTTCCTGAAAGATTTTTAAAAAAGAAAACCTTCACTGATTACCTGCTAGGCATTCATTGGTTGCCCTTAAGATGCATCCATATCTATTGTTTTTTGGGTTAATAAGCCATTGGCAGAGAAACTAGGGTGAAGCTCTCTAATGGGCCCGATGCAACCAAGATCAGGAAGAGCAGTCAAGAGCTCAGCACAGTGACATAGGACAATACGGAGCAAAAGCCTTAAAATATGCATCTTCTTTAACCTACACTTTCACTTCTAAAAATTCTTTCTGAAAGTATGTTTGGATAAGTGGGCAAAACTCAGTGTAAAGGGGGTTTACCACAGAAGATGTAATAACAAATCACATAAAATAAATTAAATATCCAACAATAGAGAATTGGCTCAATAATTGTTGGGACATCTATCAATTGCCTGCTGTAGCCATTTAAAGCAATAATGCGAAATGTTCTGTATATTCACATAGGGAGGTGCTTATGCTTTATTGTTAAGGAATAAAACAGTATGTAAAATTTGATCCTACTGCAAACATATGTATTGTATGTGTGGATATAATTGTCTGGAAAGACATTTGCCAAAATTTTAATAATGATGACCTCTGGGTATATTCAGATAAATTTAAGAAATGGTTATCTGCATTTTAAAATGTTTCTACAGAGTATTACATGTATGATAAAAGTAAAGCAAAAAACCATAAACAGATGATCTGGAGAGCCACTGAGGCAGAATGTCTGGGCTCCCATGAGAGGCTGACAAGACTGAAGAAGCAGCTGCTCTGGGCTCAAACTTAAGAGGTGAGTATGTACCTCGTCTGAGGCAATTGCCCTTCATAAAGAGTAGTTGGGCTCTTTTACTAAAACTATGCTTCATGTGCCATACTCATCATCAAACTGGTAAAGAATTAGCCATTTAAAATACCTCTAATGACTAAACAGGCAAAACAGTCAAATCTAACAGCTTAACCCATCTTTCCCACTGGATGGTCAGCGTCCATGAAGGGCAGGGCCCCTATTGACTGGTTGCAGCTACCATAGGTATTTACAGAGGTGGATACCTTATACATATTTGCTACTGAGAGAGACAAAAATAGCATTAGTTATTCAACAGCTGCTCTTTGATCGCTCAACTGTATTATATCCTTTATCATTAAATTTAGAGTTCTAACTTCTGTCATAGACTCTTCTCCCTACTGAGATATATTTTCACGGTCTTTTCAGAGTTAAGAAAATAAATCTTACTTACATTTGGTAAGTCATTTTAGTTATCCATGGCAGAAGAAAATTTGACACTAGGGAAAATTTATCCATTGTGGCAAAATAGCGAATGTAACTTGAGAATTGCATTTTTGATGATATCTTCACCCATTTTTGTTTTGTTTTGCAAGTCTTTCCTTTCTCTCTCTTAAAAAGTTCAATAGATGTTTTTGAAAAATGATGAACCCTAAACCATTTCTAATTTCCTGAACTGTGAACCAGTATTACCAGTTGCCCTCAGGAGATCTCCATATGAATATCTCATAACCACCTCATACCCCAAAATGAACTCAACACATTCCTCATGAATCTACCTTCTCACCCTCAGTTTCTCAGTGTAGGAATGGTGCAATATCTTTTTAGTTCCCTGGTCCAGAAACAGAATTGCATCCCTCCATTGATTAAATCTCAGAGTCCTATTAATTCTACCTCCTAAATAACTCAATTCCATCCCCTTTACTCAATTTCCACCGCAATTCATTGACTCAATACTTATTAAGTTACTTAATTAGCAATAATAATACTTATTATTACGAATAACTGGTAATGTTCCAGGTACCACGCTATGCACTGAAGTTATGGTGGTGAGCACAACAGGTGAAGTCTCTGCCCGCATGAAGCTTATAATCTAGTGGGAGACACAGATGATAAACAAGGTTAGTTTATGTAACAATTTTAGGGATTGACAAGGGCAATGAAGATAAAACAGAGGGTTATGGGAAGAGAGTATGATAGATAGGATGGTAAAGCCTGGCCTCCTTGTGGAGTGGACATTTGTACAGGAAAACTTACAGGATGTGAAGGGTGAGCCATCTGAAAAGATCTAAGGGACGAGCCACTCTTGGAGAAGGAAAAATTTAATGTGGTCTAGAAGGCTAGAGTGTCTGGAGCATGAGTGAGGGGGCAGTACTGAGGTTGGAGAGCTCAGCAGGGGCCAGGCATGTAGGGGGCGTTCTGCTACTTGCAAGGAGTTGGGGATTCTCTTAAATGGGATGGAAGCTATGGAGAGGTCTTGAGGAAGGAAGTGACATCATTTGATTTACATTTTTAAAAGACCACCCTGACTGCAGTGTGGAGAATGTTGTTGGAATGCAAGAGAGAAACCAGAAGATGTTAGGAGCTATAGAAATGCAGACAAGAGGTGAGGGTGCCGATAGATGTGGATGTAGTGAGAAGGGACAGACTCAGGTGCATTTTGAAGGTAAAGCCAGTAGGACTCACAGACAGATAAAGAGGATGGTAGTGAGGGAAAGAGAGCATCAGAATCACACCTAGATATTTGGCCTGAGCTGATGCTTTAGTATAATTTATTAAAAGAGTTATCTTTTGCCAACCAGGAGAAAATCATCTTTCTGATGTATTGAGTTTCCTTGTAAATTTGGATCTATTTCCGGGTTTTCTGTTCTGTTTCTTTGATGTATCTATTGCTGGATCAGTACAGCACTCTTTTTATTCCTAATTAAAAATTAATAAAAATGATTAATATGCTACCAACTAATATATTACAAATACAATTAATACACAATAAAATTAATTTTCTAATTCTTATTTTTCAGCTCTGTTTTGGTTATTCTCACATGCTAATTCCACAAATAATTTTAGAGTCACTTTTACCAAGTTTCTCAAAAAAAGACCTGCTAGGAATTTGATGTTTTTGCATTGTATTTATAGCTTAGTCTGTATTAACATTTTAACATAATTTTTCTTTCCATATTTACAATGTCTTTCTGTAAAGTTTTATAATTCTCTTAATATAAAGCAAACATTTCTTGTTAATTTTTATTTTGTGAATGAAAAATTACTTTATCTGTCATAGTTTCTAACTAGTTATTGCAGGCAAGTAAGAAAATTATTATATTTGCATATTTGTACTTTATATAAATAATCTACTGAATTCTTTCATGTTTCTAATAGTTTTTCAGTTGCCTCACTTGGGTTTTCAAGACTATAATCTTTATAATCGGCAAATAATGATACTTCTGCCTCTTCCTACCCAATATTTATGCTTCTTATCTCATTCTCCCATCTAATTACATTGGTGAGTGCTTCAAGAACAATCATTAAATAATTGTGATGATAACAAGTACCCTTGTCTTGTTCCTGACTTGAATGACACTACTTCTAGGTTTTTACCAGTAAGTATTATGCTGGCTGTTAGTTTGTGAAGCACAAAATATGTATATCTTTTTAAAATATATGGCTTACAAAGTTATATCCTATTACTACAATATTCTACATTAAGATCTTTTAAAAAGTCAAGTTTTTTTTTCTTTTTGGGGGGGTTGTGTGGCAAATATTGAAATAATTATGTGGTTCTAATTCTCTGACCTATTTATACGATAAGGTTTCTTAATAAATTATTACTGAACTATATTCAGAAGTCTGGAATCACCCCCCACCCCGACTTGTTAATAATATGCTCTTATTTTATTATACTATTCAAATAGTAGAATATGCTAATATTTTATTTGGTATTTTGCATCTCATTCATAAATGAGATTAGTCTGTAGTTTTTCTTTCTCTGCCATTTTTGCAATCCTTTGGTATCATTAGTGTGCCAGCTTTGTGAAAAGACATCTTTCCTTAAGCTCTGATACAATTAAATGCCCACAATTCCATCACTACATGGAAAGCCATCTGGTCCTGACCTTGAAGTCCCACTTCCTTAACCACTTTTTCGCAGCAAAATAGGCTTCATATCACTTTGTAGAAAAATGAAATCTGAAGTTTTGTAGATTTATATATTTTTAGGGAATGGTTTTATTACCCAGGTTTTCAAATTTATTAGCATAAGATCATAGTATTGTTTAGTATTTTACACTTTCTTGCTTAGATATTTTTCAGGTGCTCATACCATTTACATTTATTGTTATAGTGTATATGTTTGGCCTTAGGTCAGTCTTCAGATGCTATGTTTTATGAGTTTAATAGTTTCTTTTTGCCTTCTTCGTTACTGTTTTTTTTTTTTTTTGTTTTGTTTTTGTCACAGTAGAGATTGCTTATCTAGAAGCCTAAACATTGGAAACATCCAAACTTCAGAATTGTTCTGTAAGTCTGCACTGTCATGGTAGCCCAATCCAAACAACACGTGCAAGATATGAGGTTATAATGGATGAGAAACCATTTTTAGAAGTTATTTCATGTTGTAAAATATTTCGTAAATTTCATGAAGAAAATAGTGATTTGTTGCTAAGAAGGAAATGCTCTCTCTTTACACATGGAGAGAAATCTGAGAAGGAAAAGATCAGCAAGGGCAAGTAGACACCTCTTTCCAAAAGCACTTATTACTTCATTCTATTTTCTGGTTTGCAAAATTGTTACAACTTATCCTGATAACTACTGATTTTGCCACTATATGAAGATCAACAGGATTTCTTGAATATAATTTTCACATATTTACATTCTTGTGTGATGCCCCTTCCTCTTTCCCTGCATTTTTAAGGAAATAGGTATGCATTTCACACAAAAATTTAAGTAAAATGTATTCATTGTGTTTATATTACTAAATACTTAAGATTTTACATAATGCTAGCTTTTCTGCTTTCAGGTAAGTGTGGATATTTTTAACTGATGCAAAATTATGAGAGACAATTCAATATTCAATTGTTTGGCATGATATATTTACATTATTTATAATAAAAAGTGATATTCAAAATATACATATTTTTAAAGATCATTAATTTCTTAACTTGCTTTTTTCTATATTACATACCATATTTATATATTAAAATTTCTTCTTTGCTTATTTAGCTCTTTTGGAATTTAAATATGTTAAATGTCATCAATCTAGAATAGGTGAAGTCTTGGATATTCTGGATAAAATATCTTCTCCCATAAATAATCTTTGTTTTCACTGCCCTTAACCCTCCCTTTCCTCCTACCAGCCCTGCCAGCATTATATTATTAAAGATATATGTTTTTCATTCTGGTGAATTTTATAACTTTAAATAATATATATACATAAGCCTATATTTCTCAATTATCAATTTCAAAAATTAAAATTGCTATTAACTAACTCTTGGTTGACGAGGAGGAAATTTGCTCACTTTACATCTCTTGTAGTTTCTCTTTCCCGCTAGCTAATTTTCATTAATAACTATGGAATGTTGAGTCCATTATGTTATTTTTAAAATAACATATTTTAAAAATATTTAACTTTTAACATATTTAAAAAATATTTTATTTTAAAATTATTTAACTTTTATTTCAAGATTTTAAAGATCTACTTTATATTTTATAATTGCATAGGTGTAATAAGCAGCCATTATTCAGACTTAATTAAATGATTACATTCATTTACCTGGAATCCTTATATTCCCAAGCTTCTCTATCTCCTAGTTGTTTATTTTTACTTAAGTTTTGATTGGATAGATTATATTTATCAAATATATTTTTTTCAGGGAGGAATTGTAGATAGTGTCTTTTGAATATTTACATATTTGAGAATTTTATTGTTATCTTTACATGCAGAAAAACAACTTGTCTGGGCCACACAATTTTCCTCTGAAAATGCTTCAATCATTGCTTTCCTGTCCCCTGGCCTTAAATGTTGCTACCCAGCAGTATGAGGCCAGCCTGCTAGTTCCCTCCTTTGATTTACTTCATCAGCCTCGATGTTAGGATTCTTTTTCTATTCCTGAAGTTCAGTAATTTCAGCAGGAAATGTCTTGGATTAATTATAGTATATTAATTGTATTACTCTGAAGATTCAGCTCTTCTGTGACTTCAGAAAATTTTTCTTCTATTATATCTTTGAATATCTGTTTTTTTCTCTCCTTCAGGGAGAACAATTACCTATATTTTGTAACAACTTGGCTATTTTCCACATCTACTAACTTCTCTGTAATAATTTTAGATTTTCTTTCCCTGTTCCTGTTCATTCAATGTGATTTTCTCAAGTCTATCAACCAGATCATTGACTCAGTTTTCTGCACAGCTAATTTTGCTCCTTGGTGTTTCTAGATAAAATTATTTTTCTCCTTTACCTCTGCCAGCTTCCTTTAAATTTCATCATTTGCTGATTCTCTTATCTTTAATAGCATCTCTCATAGAATCCATGTTCTCTTTAATTATGTCTAAGTATGCAGCACTTATTTTATCAAATTTTCTCCTGCTTGTTGCTCTTTCAATGGTGTCTTTTCTTTGTTTTTAGTAGTCCCTCTCTCCCTTCCTCCTTTTCTTCCTTCCTTTCTCTCTTTCTTCCTCCTTCACTTCCCTCGCTTCCCTCCCTCCCTCCCTTCCCTCCCACCCTTCCTTCCCTCCCTCACTCCCTGCTTCCTATACAATCCTATACAATAATTATCACATAGATCACATAGCTTTTTTTGCCCCTGGTTACTGATCTTTAACCCATGGCAGTTTTATATTCTGGCCTGTGATTTGCCCCAAAATTGTGTGGATGGATTTTTTTTTTAATTTTTATTTTTCTTCCTATTTACTTAGGCTTGCTTTTTTTTTCTTCTTCTTTTTTTTTTTTAATACTTCTCCCTTGGAAAATTAGCTGGAAGGTTGGGATATAATGCCCTGAAGCTTCTTGTTCTTTTCTTTCCCAACCACCTATAGGGAATGGTGAGGTGGCATGGGGTCCTGAACAGCTAAAGCAGGAAAACTTTCTTCTCTCACTCTCTCTTATGTATATATACCCTTGAGTATTTTTGTTGATAATATGGTATTTTATGCCCAGCCTCTTCACTGAATTGGAGAAATGTCCTCTTCTGTCTTTAATCTGTACTTGGACTTTTCTCCCTACTGCAGGGTGAACCACACACTTATTGTTGTGTGAAGACCTTGCCTTAGACATTTCCTTCAGTTTTCTAAAGCTAGATCAGGCCTGCCTTCTTTCTTTCCTCCCTCCCTCCCTCCCTCCCTCCCTCCCTCCCTCCCTCCCTCCCTCCCTCCTTCTCTCCTTCCTTTTCTTTCTTTTTTAAATAAAAATATCTGTCCAAATGGGCTTCATTTGCCACATATATAATTACGTCTGCGATTATCCTCCCAACCCTTGCTTTCCTCCTCTTATTCTCTCCACACCTGCGGGCGCCCACACAGTCCTCTACTGAATCATAAATGCCAAACAGTTTCATCCCTTGTAAGGGAGGACATTCCTTTCCTCCTTGTTACCCTCCGTGAAGGCTTTCAACAACACCACATCCTAGATTTTAGCTTACTGTAGTTCCAGTTTTTTTAATTTCTAAGCCTCCAGATTTCCATGCACAGTGCTGTGTTGGGGTGCGTTCCTAGCATCTGCCACACCCTGTGCCTGAAATCAGCCCAATTTTGCTGATCCTAGCCCTGGCGTTAACTCTGGTTACCAGGCACCCTAACTTCTCCCATGCAGTGAGTTTCCTTTTAGGAGTCCCTCTGTTCTTGCAACGTGGTCTTAGTCAGATACTCTGGTTTATCAGATCAGCATCATAATTTTGAACTTTTAGTGGGGAGGAAAGCTTTGTCAGAATCCTATTCCTTCTTTCCTGCGGGACTGCTCTGAGTCGACATGAATTTAGGCTAACCAGCTTCCTTTGGTAGCATATATGACCCAGGTTCTTATCATGTTGAAACATTAATAACACTTAGCTCCACACAGTAACTCTATGCCCAATGTCCTTGTGTGTCTCTTATTATATCATACCTGGTATGCCCAAGGTTGCACATTCCAGCACAATGTGGGATTAAAATGGTCTTTGCTCTGGCACCTAGCCCTGTGGGCTTGAGCAACCAGTGGCGGTGCCCACATACTGTGCCAGTCACACAGCCAGCCTAGTGGGTGGTATGCTTCCTCAGCACCTTCTTCAAATAAATGAGTGCTGGGCTTGCTGGTACCCAATTATTTTAGCTCCCTTTCTCCTGTTAGGGGCTAGAAAGCGAGACTCATTCATTCAATAAAGCAAACATACAATGCTTATCAAGCTCTACTCTGCTGTGTGCCAGGCGTTATTTGAGGTGCTCACTCTATCACTATGAACAAGAAATCAGTTCCTGTCCTTACAGAACTTCCAGTCTGGAGGCTGGAAATGCTCCTCTTCTGCCATCCCTGCAGAGACAACGTTCTTGCAGGTTCTATGTAATGTCAAAAACTGTGCCTCCTCAATTGGGAGCAAATATTAGGGATCTGAATCCTGGCTGTATAAGTTCATCTTTGTTCTGCAGCCCCCCCCCCCCTTAAAGGATGCATTTAAAATGTATTTTCTGAAGTTAATTCATGTATGAGAAAGTTCTAGAAAAGCTGCCGGGCCTGCGGGGCAAGGTAAGCATTAGCATCGCTCATTAAGGCTTCATTTCAACACTCTGCAGGTCCATTTGCAACCTGTAGTTTGAATCTGATTAGTTGTATAATAACTCTTTACATTTTTATACAGTGTGGCACCTTTCTTGGGATGAGCTTAAAGTGTTTTACAGTCATTATCCTATTAACCCTCACACTAGGAAGTGTTGGGGGTGGCATGGAATATGGTATTATCTTTCTTTTATAGGAAGGACGTGATGGCACAAAGAAGTCAAGGAATTTGAGCAAGAGTACGCATGAGGTGAGGTGGAACTGGGGCCAGAAACAGGTTTCACAAACAGTCTTTTGCTGCTTTGGCATGAATCTCTCTGTTTCCCTCTATCAGAAACAACTGAGTGGGCTTAATGGTGAAATTGAAGGTCCCATCTTTTGTTGAAAAGAATGGGTTAAATATATGCTAGGAGGAAGGGGCAGATGAGTAATATTGAATCATCTAGGGTGATAGGAGTTGCTCAATAAACTTGATCAAACAATATTCATAGTACTTTATGCCTACTCTACTTCACGGCGCAATGATGCCAAATGCTGTAGGAGAAATCCAGGAAGTGATCTTTTTGCCACAGAATAGGCACTAAATACATATTTATTGAAGGAAAGAGGGAAGGAAGTTGGGAAGAAAGAAGGGGATATAAGATGTTGTTCCTATTTTCAAGGACCTTACCCCTGGGGAGGGAGAAACACTACTAACGAATATAAAGAACAATTTTGTGCTGAAGGAGGGAATATTGTCCGTGGAGACAATAGGAGCACAGAAAAGGAAGAAACCACTATGGCCTGGAGTGATTAGAAATCTTGGACTAATGGATGGAAGCCTCTTGCAGTCGATGGAATCTGAAGTAGCCTTGGAGAAGGGAAGGCTTCTGGGGAGGTGAAGAGGAGGGAGGTTACGTTTGGAAGGGCAAGGGCCTAACTAGGCTGGTGATGGAGACTGTATGATGGAAGGGGTGCAAACATGAGTGGTGTTTTTTTAAAGAAAGAAGTGGGTTTTATGATGTTGGAAAGAGGGCTTCTTTCCTTTCAATAGATACTGTGGACTGCCTGTGATCTGCTAGGAGATAAAAAAAGAAAGAATCAAAGCAAACTCTTAAATTCTGAGGTGGAAAAAATGCCATGGTTGAAAAAGAAAGCTTGCATTTGTGGAGCACTGTGTAATAACTTCAAGGCACTAGTCTCAGCACACTGATTCTGATGCTTTATGGATGTCATAATCTGTTTGGAGTGTTCGTTTCTCCCTTACATGTGAGATTGAGCTCAATTGTTTTCTGTTATGGTACTTGGGGTTTTTTTTGTGTGTTTTTTTTGCTGGTTTTTTTACTCAGTTTAATCAGATAAATATATTTATGTTTTTAACATTATTATTTTTATTATAATTATTGTTTTTACTATTATTCAAGTTCTAATGAAATATACTACTGCCTCCATCACCATGCTATCTCTGCTCCACATTTCTCTCTTAATGTGGTCCATATCTGGCAGAGATTTTCCTTGCCACTCTCTTCTTCGGACCTGGGTCGAACAATTAAAATTATACATTTTGAAAATACTGTCTTTTGGAATTTTTAACATCTTCAGGTATCAAAATACTCTTGTTTTATTTAGGATTCTCTCCTCTACAAAATTGGGAAGTCAAAAAGCTTCAGAAACTGAAATCTCCTCTATTCCCAAATTATGTTGGCCTCAAACTAGGAGATAATCAAAACAAGAAACAAATTTAACTCAACGTCGTAAGAAATGCATATAAACCTGAGTAAGAGATTTCAAGTTATTCAAAAGTGATTTTGATTATTCGGGGGTCTGAAGAGGACAGGAGAGAGTCTAAGTACTTTGGAATCTGAAGATTCCCAACAGGACGGTGAAATTGGAAGTATTAATATACACCAGTGCAGAAAAATGGGAACTGCAGATTTGCAGACCAGTTCCAAATATGACTGGGGTGGGGGAATACATAAGCAAGAAGCTCAGTTTTTTATATTTCAAGCATCCCAAACATATAACAGCAGGGGGGAGAGGGTAGAATATTTAGAAGAGACTGGCAGAATTTTCTGAAGTTTATTTCCCATTTATTATTACCTTTCCATCCAATGGAGAGCCTGACTGAGAATGAGGTTCATATCAAATTCCTATTTCTCTTTTCTCTCTTTGAATGTTCCCAGTTTAATTCAGGCACATGCATTATCAAACATCTGTTTTAATTACAGCCATTGTTAAGGTAGTTAATCAGTTGTCTTTTCTCACCAGCCAAAATCCTGTATTGCTGAATTTTCGTACAATCAAAGATACAATAAATATAAAAGGAATTCTTGTATATCAGCGCAGAAAAAAAATGCATACAACTTCTTTGCTCACTGATGCAACCAAAACACCCAGGAGTTATTATAATGTGTATTCCCCTGACACAGACTTTTATTTCATGCAAATGACTGTGATTAAGATTCAAATACTTTTTTTTCCATTTTCACACATTACTTAATCAATGTGAAGTACTGTGTAAAAATTGTATCTCTTCATAACAGTGATTTTGACCAAGTCAAGTGTTGCTTCTAGAATTATAATCCAGACTTGTGATTCAATTATCATTTAGAGACTTTCTAAATTCAAATGAACTTCACTCCTTTCTCCTCCTCCCAACACTGTAAACTTAATATCAGTATGGATCATTTGTAAGGTGTGATCAAAATAACTTTCCACTGCACCGAAATATACAATGTGATGTGTGAATTTTTCCCTTACTTGCAAAAAGCACAGCAATCAATAGTAACTCGCTATTAAAATGTATGAAATGCACAAAGTACAGTCTATTTTTCCATTTATGTTACACTTAGCTTTTAGGCTGAAGAATAGTGACACTTCCCAGTATATTTATCTATTTAAACTTACTTGGAACAGTTGTACAAATAGCCATTTAAAAAGTTAAAAAAGAACCCATGGAATACTTAAAGTTTGGCATCTCTGTTCAATGATTTAACTATTGGACATTCTAAAGCACATTTTTACAGGACTCAACAAGGAATGCATAAAATAAAGTAGGATTCCAGAAGCCAAGTAGGCAACTCTCATACAACTATAAAACATTGGTCTATTTACAGTTTACTGCACCCACTCCAGGGGCTGAATCTTGTTTTGTTATTATTTGTGACTATCTCTTTCATGCTCATCGTGCATTTCATTTATACGAGACGAAAAATTGGATTTTGCCAATGACTAGGTTTGAGTTATTACCAAATACTATCCACATCCATTTTCTTAAAATATGTTCTTTAGCCTCTGAGTTGAAAATAAAAAAATCTACTTTTAAATTGTCTTTTTCTTTCAACATCACCCCAAATTCCTCCTTTTGTGTCCAATAACAATGAGCAGAGAAGACAAACACTCATCTTATATACTCCATGGTTCCTAGAACACAATGCTATCTCTATGCCAGAGGTGAATTTGTTGAATTTGAATAATTTTTTTGAGAGAAATAGAATTTGCATTTGATGGAGCTGGATGAATTCAGACAGATAATGTTTGAATCTGGAAATTCCTTTTTGGAAGTTGTTCATTGAACATTCTTCTGGAGATGGCCCCCCTCTCCTGCCAGGAAAGGTTGGAGAGACAGTAACCATCCAGATGAGGGTCCCAGCTTGTAGGGACATTGGCCAGGTGGAACCAATCATCTAGACTTGAATTTCCTAGAAGACTAGGAAACATCCGTGAGGTTGAGGTGGTTCTACAGGAGGAAGAATTATGAACTGTAGATTTGTCTAAGCAGCCAAGGTAGCATTCCGTAGGAATAAGAGTCACCAGCCATGTGTGAGTCTTAAGCCAGAACAGGGCCATTTGAAGTCAGTCCAGGTTACTTACAGAGGACGAAAGGGATAATTCCTGTTTATTCCAGTCCTATCCAGAGGATCTGGTGGGTGCTTTAGGATAAAGCTTTGAGGGAAAAAATGAAATTGTGTCAGAGACTATTGGCTGGGTGCTGATGTCTAATCTTCCCTATTCTATCGTAATAGAATTTTTGCTGGGCACATGGCTACCCAGATTGAGGCTACATTTCCCAGGCACCCCTGCAGCTAATAGTGGACCCATGACTAAGTTCTGGCCAATGGAATATCAGCAAAGTAGAGGTCCAAAATTCTTATCCCAAATTTCTTATCCCAAAGATATGCTTTGGAATTCAGATTTTTGAAGGTGATGTGATGCACATATTGATTATATTCTCATCAGAAATGCAGAGGGTTCCAATTTCTCCACATTCTTGCCTACACTGATTTTTCTTTTTTTAAAAATTATAATAGCTATCCTAATAGGTGTGAAGTGGTATCACATTGTGATTATCACATTTTTAAGTAACCTTTAACATGATATGAAATGGTCTTGTTTATTTCTTTTTCTTAAGTTAGTAATTTAGTCTGGAAATTCTTGAAGACAATATCCCTTCTATTATGTTCACTTCTCTATCTTCAGTGTCCAAAAGTGCTGCTATCACATACAGGCATTCTGTTGAATAAATGAATGCAGGGTCTCCTCACAGGACTATATGACTATCATTGTTAATTTATTTGTCCTCAGATCAATGTTTAAACAATAGCACATGAATTAGATAATAAGTCCATAGTTGTTTGTATCTGGCGTCAGAAAAATCCTTCTGGTCGCCTGTACCAATGGACACCATTATCTTCAGGACTTCTAAAAGTGAAGACTGAACCCAATTTAAACGAGAAGATGTGTCATAAAATATGTACATAAATCTCAGTGATTCGAATTGGAATTCAAAGTGCATCACAATAATTTTTATATAGCTTGCATGGAGAATGGCACATGCTCCATTCTCAAGCTGCCCAACACTAAGGTTGCTTTGTACCAAATGTAAATGAAAACATTGCTTTGGGGCGTTGGGAGCAGCAGTGTCACCAACAGCCAAGTCTTAAATCGCTAACTATTGAGTCAAGTTGGGTTGATAAGAAGTCGTGGTACTCCCCAACTTTTCATTTACAGCAGTAGGGAGAACAAAATTTCATTTCTTAAACTGAAGCCTGAAAATTATGGAGTCATTGAGAACAATGTGAGATCTTAACTGAACACATGGCTTCTGTGCGTTTTATGAACACACAATTTCACAACTGACAGCTTTCAGTGATTCCATTACCTATTGCTAGAGCCAGTCTCTGGATGGAGGGATCCCGGAAATGGCCAGAGGAGCTAGAGCAAACAGAAACTGTGTGCTGCCTTGAGCCGTGGTGAATTGCAAAGCATTCTGCCATGTAGCCTACATGCCCACCTGGGCACCACCCAATTTCATATGATGTGTTTGCTAATGCTGCAAACACAGACCAAATTATGTCAATTATGTAGTCCACAAGTGTTCCTGGTCCCTCGCTGAGTTACTAAATAAAGTTGCATAATGATAATATGTTGAAATCACAAAGTTTGCGTCTCTGAAGGGTTCACAGAGTGTTTTAATAAATGGTAAAGGAAGCCAGGGAAGGAGTTGGATGGGTCCTGAGTATGAGAAGAGGACAGAAGACACACCTGAAGCCAGAAGCAGATTTGCCTTGAAGCTAACGAAGGTGGAGTTTTAGAACCCCTCACGTGTAGGGGTGCCTTCCAAGGGCAGAGGGAGGTGGGAACAATGTTTTGTAATTGTGTATTCTTTTTTCTAAAGAGAGTCTCAAGATGTTTCAGGCCCTCCAAAACCTGAACTCATCCAGCCTCTGCTTTCTCTAGCCATTCTCGGAAATTTTTGAAATGTCACCAGCCATTTTCTAGAGAGAAACACTGACAGATAGCAGCACGGTGTTTGGTACCTGTGCAGGGCCTAGCACCAAGCCTTCCACATTGCAGGGCTCAGTAAGCTATTGATATAGTAAATTAAATGAACAACATACAGTAGACAATTGGTTGCAATGTGTGTGTGTGTGTGTGTGTGTGTTTGTGTGTGTGTGTGTGTGTGTGTGTGTGTAATACTCATCTGGAAGTTTGGCTTTAGATGCTTTACCAAAAAGATTTACCAAAAAGTGAAAGAAAGAAAAAAGAATGGTGACATTTTACCTCTATAGGAATAGCTAAAGACCTCTATAGGAATAACTAAAAGCTTATGAGGACCAATGACAAGGGACTCAGGAAGAGACCTATGCTTTTGTTGGATGGCTGCAGACAATGGCTAATGAAATAGTTTCTTATTAATTGACGACTAAAAAAATTAAAATCTGTGATTTTAAGATTGAGATATTGTTTATCTCCACCCAAATTCTGCTTTGATTAAAATAGATCTGTGCAAACTGCTTTAAATGTGCTGCAAATCTCTTTGCACAACATTGACTAATTAGGGTCAGAAGTGAAAATTTTTAAATGGCAGTAACTCCTATGCACACAACCCCACCCCCCACCCCTTCTGGCTCTTCTGGACTTTGAAATTCAATCTGAGAAGAAACGCACTCGTCTGCTGTGAGAAGGCCTACCTAGTTCACCTCAGGTTAAATAGTCAACATGAGTGCTCTCAGGTTAGGCCTCTAAGTGATGTGTGGAAAATTCTCAAAATAATCAGTTTCTTACAGGTGCTTTGTAAACGTCCTCATCACACAGAACAAACTGCAACTTCCACCAGTCCCTAGGGTTTGTGCTCAATGCCATTTGTATTTCTTGTGAGTGACTCACTTTTTAAGGTCTTGGCAATAAAAAACTGCCACCCCCAACCCCTGTCATTCATCTATTAGAGAGGAACTTGGTGGGCATTTCATATTTTTCTTTCAGCCCTGAAAGAAGCATTAGCAGGGAAATTCAAAAGCCAGCAGAAAACTGGCATAGCTAATTTAGGCTAATTAGGATGGCGGAAGCTGAGATTCATACTTCAGAGCAGCCCGTGCCCTCCTGCGTCTCCACCTGACTGCTTTGTCCAGCAGCAAACCCAGGAGGCACTTCCAATTACATCATATCCTCTTCAAACACCAAACCACTCAAGCTAATTTTATCCTATTAAACAGACTGAAGGATCCAGAAGAAAGGTTCTCTCCCCCTCCCCAAAAGCTTCAATTACCAGGGTCCCTGATTATCATCACTTCAATCCTATATGCACTGCTAAATACTTTTTTTGCTTAGCATTGCCTTCTTGATTCAGATGAAAAGCAAGTATTATGAGCATGTCTTTACAGCTAGAGTAAGTGACATTAAGAGTAAAACTGAAAAGAAGCACCCTGGTTATTAGCATGGTTAATCAAAGTCAAGTTTGAAGTTCCCAAAGACATTGGAATCACAGAAATCTCAGCCCCTCTCTGAATATTAGCATTTAGAGAAAGCACTAAAGGTTTCTTTTTCTTCTTCTCTTTTCCCTTCCCTTGCCTTCTTCTCCCCTTTTCCCCTCCCTTCCTTCCTTCTTTCCAAGGACTATGCAAAAAATTACTAGCAAACTGAAATTTGTAACTCCTGATAATAAATATGGCATAAACAATTTGGCCTTGGAAGAAAATGTAAGGAGGGTTACAGATGAATAATAGTCATTCATCATTCGGTCTCCTTCTTCCTAGCAAACAAAGGTAAATAACATATTTTTCATGACTAATATACACATAACATAACTGCTACAGTGTATGAACTTTTAATTTCCAAAGTCAAAATCAACTTTCCATTCAATTTTGAGCTAAGAAGTCTTAATCTAAAAGATTTTTAATAAACATTTTTTTTCCCTGATTACAGCAAGAATAGAACAATGTTCTAATTCTGAATGTAAAGTCCTTTCCAAACTGAAAGTTTAATATATGGATTGATAACCGATTCTTTCTTGGAAGAAGATTTATTAAAGTCACCTTAAAAAAAAATCCTTGCTTAAGAAGACATGTCAAGTAAAAATATGAATGTACATGAGGGGGGGTTTGGTGTCTAAAAGACTTGAGAAATTATTTTTGAAGTTTAATATATTTACTGTGCAAGAACTGCTCCTTTTCTCAAAGAAAAGAAACAGATTTGACAAATCTTAAAAGGTACAAAGGTAACAAAAAAAAGTTTTCCCACCTTCAATATCATTCAGTAGCCTAAAGGATCCTTTGCAATGAAAGAAATAATGATTTTTCTTTTCTCCTAGAAATTGATTGCAACTTAAAGAACAAACCTTTCTATAATAAGACTTTTGGTGGACCTCAAAGTATTGGTCAGTTTTAATTTCAGAAAATCTCATTTATATTCTTTGTAGTCAGTCCAAACAATTGAAACTAAAATCTTTGCTTTTTTAACAGTTTTTTTTTCCTTTAGCAGAAACCTACCCAATGGCTCTCACCAATCACCAGTTTCACAGGTATCCAAAAGCCATTGTCTTGGAACAATCACCCCCCCACCCCCAAAGAAACAGCCACTAAACAACAATCCATCCAAACTCTGTTTGGGCCAATTTTCTTAATGTTTCAGCAAGGCTTAATCTGTTGGCATAAGTGTTTAGTCCCATTAACTGCTAAAGTCAGAGAGTCCACAACTCGGCTGATGGTAAACAAGGAATTTGAGGAATGGCTTTTAAACAATGACTAAGCCTCAAGCCATTTTGTCTTCAGATGCTGTGAAACTTGTCCACGCCAGAGTTGCCTCCTTTCTGCAGCCCTACTTCTATTTAAAATGCATCTCTGTCCTACTCTCTTGTTATGCACTGATTAGATTTGTCATGGTAACTTCACCCTCCTTTGATTGGCCGCTGAGGATCCACATGATTGTGAAGATAAGCCACTCATTATTATGTTTTAGAAGAACAAGCTTTAGTAAAAACTGGAAAATAGGTGTTTGTTCACACTGGCTTTCTCTCCGGAGAACCCCACTCAGTCTTCTGTGAGATGTGTCCTTTGGGTTAGAGCGGGGATTTCTTGACCTCTAGTATAGTCTATTGTACCTGGAGAGCAGAGAATACACTAAAATGTGTATGAATGTATCTCTTCAGTGACAGAAATGATCTCACAAGGGATGTTAAAGAATAATATTCACCAGAAGTGGTTAATTCTCTTTAAATATCTAACCTCATTTTGAAGCTCTCGTGGACATTTTAATCAATAAGTGTGTCCTCGCCTATTATCTCTTCAGCTAGTATTTCTGTTTGTTATTTATGCTACAAGAAATAGCCAAGAACTTTGCTTCTTTTTATAACTCCCCATCCTTTTGCTCTTTCCCCATCACCCGCGTTGCCCACCCACGACTTCCCAACAATAACAAAGGAGAGTGTTCTTTGCCTCAGGATCTTCATTTGATTCCAGGATTAAAGCGATTCCCCAAGGGATCCAGGCTCCATTTTGGGGGCTTTTTCACCTAGTGATCTTTTTAATGTGAGCTCAAATCTCCTACTTGGCCAACAATAAACATCAGTTCTTTCCCTGAACATGCCACTTCCCTCTGAAATATCACACACGATATTCAGACTCTCTCATGCATGTTGTCCAGGATTGCTGAACAGAATGGGGTTGCATTAGGCGTGTGGTATTCTGGCAGGCTGAAGTTGGGCTTGTAAACAAAGGGGGTAAGGAAAGAGGCTATCACTGGAGAAGTTGACATAGTCAGTAGGGAATTTCCAAACTCTTTTCTCAATCTCTATCAAATTAAAAAGCATACAAATTAAGAGGCAGAAAGCAGAGCAAGGAAGGTGAGGAAGTGATATATTTCTTTAACCTTTAACCTTCAACAATGTTTAGCAAGCGTACTCTATGTCAAATGTTTTGTATAGTATGTACTAGGTGAGGAGGATATGGGTATGGCAAGATACACTTACCTATGCATAGCCTGGGAGGGGAAGCGGACCAGAAAACCAATCATCACTATCCAGAGTATCAAGGTAATTTGGGAACCCAGAAGAGAAACCCAGAGGAGAGGCATCTAAGTCATCTGGGAGTGGGGTGGGTGGGGGGGTTAGGGATGAAGGTTGCTCAAATGAGAGGGTGCTTTAGATAGGCATTGAAGGGCAAATGGCAACTACTAAGCAAATGAGGGTGGAGAGTTGTAGAGATGCAAGGTGTGATAAGAGGGACATCCCAGAAAAACAAAAAACCATAAACAAATTCCCAGAGATATAGTATATTTGGAAACTAAGCATCTTGGTATAGCTAGAGATTAAGGGGGACAAGACCAAGCACAGTCCTATCTCTTAACTTACAGGAACCAATAAATCCATGAAATATGGTATAGCTTATTTCCATATTTCGTTTATTTCAAATTTGGGGGAAATACTGAACATTCTAAAGTCTGTGGTCTTACCCAGATAACACTAGTGTGGTGTCTAAAAGTCTTGTGGACGTCAACCATGAGTCTTACAGCTAGAACGATAACTTGTCTTCATAGTTTGGTCCCTGCAGAGTCCCTGTGGAGTCACCCCACTCTGAGACGAGGCTGCTCCTTCTCAGAAGTCCCCCATTAAACATTGACGTTTTCCAGGATTCTGACTCAACAGTGTTAGGACTTTACCCACTCTCCCTGGGCAATTTTAACCACTTCCATGGCTTCAACCAACACTAACCAATGACCTCCAAATCTACACCACCATCCAGATCTTTTTCTGAGCCCTCAGTCCTTATTCCACTTGCTCACCTCAAATGGAGCATGTTCAAGATTATATTCTTCGTTGTGTAAATCTGTTTCTCCTCTTCCAGTTGCTATCTTGTGGTGGCACCACCATTCATCTAAACCTGGACACCTTGGCATAATCTTAGACTTTCCATTCTCTCATCTTTCACTCATGCATTTAAATCCAAAGTCTTGTCCATTTTTATCTCTGAATAACTTTTTCATCTTTCTCCTCTCCATCTTGACTTACCACTACATTAGAGCAATTCAGTTTAATTCCATTCAACTATTTATTGAATGGCTACTATATGCTGTTGATCAAGTTGATAGAAATGGCCCTTTGAGGAACTAGATTAGGTGATGGATTACCAAACATTTTTATCTCCTTGCCTCCATCTTCTCCCCTTCTATCACTTTATTGCCTGTTCAAGACTTTTTAATGGTCCTCATTGTCTAAAATCTAAATGTCCTAACACTAAGGGGCTTTAAGCTTGGCTCCTAACATTCTGTTCAGTATCCTTTCCATGCACCACAGCCATTTGGAAGCGAGTGCTATGTATGTATGTATGTCTGCATTTCATGAGCATAATATATTCTGGCATACCTCCATGATGGGTTGTTTCTCTATCAGGAATACCCTGGTAGACTCGAAAAACTTTTCTTCACTCTTCAAGCCTCAGCACTATGTTACTCCCTGTTTGTGACCCTCTCCACAACTACCCCCATGGTTCTTCCATGTTCCCTTTATACCTTGTAAAAACCTCCTTGAAACAATTTCTATATTGTGTTGTAAATAACTTCTTAGAAGTCCTGGTTATCCCCTCACTGAACATTAGCTCAGCGAGGGTGAGGTCTATGAGTATGTGTGTCTCTTGACCTCTGTGCAGAGGCTGGAACTGAATGAGTGCTCAATGCATTGTTCGAGCTCTTCTGCAATGAAATCTTATTAAGCATGTGTTTCAGGGCTTAATAAGGAACACCGGTTCTTGGGCAGGTGACTTGTGAGTGACCCAAGTGATCCGGCCCCTAGCTACTCTTCAGTGATAGGGCTAGTGGGGCCGAAGCCCCATGTGTGCCCTGGGCACACATAGCTCATTCCCCTTCCAGGGGCCTCAGGGAAGGAAGGCAAGTGGAGCACCACTCAGAGAGCAGTGCCTGCCATTGTCTCCTTCAGCCAGTCCTCTAAGGAACATGGGCCATTTCTCCAAGGTCCTTCAGCATGTGTTGTCTTGCTCCTCCCACAGCCCAGCCAAGTACAACCACTTCTGTTCCTTGAACATATCTCGGGATTTCTCACCTCTGCAGCCTTGTTCGTATAACCTTTGCCTGAACTGCCTGGCCTTTGATTCTACTTCTGAATTCATGCACAATCTTTCTTTAAGACTAAATCTTAAGTGCTATTTTGTTCGTGAAGTTTTCTCTATCTTCCAAATTGGAATTGATCCCTCCCCCTAAGAGCTTTTTGTTCTTAGATAGTGGCTTATTATTGGTACCCTTCCTACTACCTGGTCAGATTAACTCAGTTGTTTTCACCCCTCAGGATCTAGTATCTTGCACAAAGCAGGTACTCAGTCAATTCAAGTCTCAGCTTAGATATTCCTTCCTCCAGGGAGCCCTCCTTAGTCTGGGTTCTATGGCCCTTGTATGTTCACCCTTAGCATCCTGTGTCACTCATTGGTCTGTCAGCTTTGAACACCAGGGACTGTTTTTCTCTTGTCCACGGTATCTAGCATAGAACTGACCTCAATAAATACTTATTGAACTAACAAACAAATAATTAGCAAATATGGGTTATTGAATTAGAAGAACTCAAGGAGAAGGAATTATCCTGGGGCCTGAGAATGGCAGCCTTTTAATATATTTGTTTGAGTAGCTCTGTGCCTTTACTTCACTCTGCTGAGGTATGTTGCCAAATGTAGATACCGTACTACCTTCAAATCAAAGGGATGCCCAAGAGCTGGCTAGAGCTATTAAGGAGTTCTGGCTAACTGAGGATTGATGCTGGATATGGGGGTGGTGGAGGAGAGTGGGTGGGGATGGAGGAGATGGAGCCGTGGGCATCATGTCCTCCCCAGCTCACAGTCTTTCACTGTGGTAAACGGGGCCTCCTTCCTTCCTGATACTCCATGTATGTCCATTCTCCAACCTCTTACAATTTAGGCAAAGGGTGATGCACTGTGATGGGTTGAGGGATGTCCTGACACTGTAGCCTTAGGATGGACTTCCCTGTCCTTGGAGCACATCCTGCTTTTCATGGACTCAACTATAAGTGCCCCTTGGCCCAAGACCTTTGAGAAAGGTGGATGGTTTATCTGGGCTGGGGTGGGAGGCTTGGTCCATCATCAGTTAGAAAGGAAGTCACTTCAGGATGAGGAAGTCTTTTTTTTTTTTTTCAATTGTAAAGGTTATTTAAATTTTGTAGTCAGTCTACCCTGTTCATCATTCTTCAAAGAGTAAGATTCCTTTTCCCCAGCTTAGCGGTAAGCCTCCAAACTTTACACACACAATTTTCCCCCCAAATGGGAAAAAATAGGATATTCAAGACTGAGAATACAAATTCATCACAAAACCGTCCTAAGAGCTCTATTATTAAAGTTACCATCATTCAGTTGGATATTATCAAGGCAAAAAAAATTAAGGTAGAGATTGTGAACATTGCTGCTCTCTTTTCCTCCCTTGCTTGTAAATGAATGTTTTTCAGCCTCGGCCATCCATCTTCATTAACATTGTGAGCAATTTGTATTGGCCCACACTGCTGCATCTGTACATTGTGCAAACGCATGTGATGTTCTGGAAATGGGCAATTTAATATGAAAAGCACACCATGGCTCAGATTTTTTTTTTCTAAACAGTAATTTCTGTTAGGAATTATTCCATGATTTGTGCATAATTTCATGCAGATGGTTATTTAAATATAAATAGAGAAATGTGTCGTTTAATACCATGCCTGACTCTACATGTGTTGGCATATCCACATTTTAAAATAGTGCCATAAATAAAAGATAAAAACATCCCTAAGCCACACACTAGTCAGAAGACCATTGTGCCTGTTCGTTAATTGTCATTTGAGTGCCCTCCAATTAACTTTCTTAGTATTTCTCAGTTTTTAAAAAAAAAAAAACTTAAATGAGTCTTTTTGTAAAATGTGTTTACAATGTAATGAAAAACCTCTCTGTTTACCTAATTAAGACTACATTCTCCCCATAGCAAAAATAAAACTCCTTCTTTGGTGACCAACTCACTTTCTTCCTCTGCACAAGCCAACTTTTGTCACTCAAGTCATATGAAAATGGTTGGGATATGACACTGTATACCCATGAATGCAGACCTGTTCTAACCATTTTATAATTCAGGTATATCTTTTGCAAAAATGGCCACATAGTCATTTGCCTTGATGCACTTTATAATAATTAAAATAGACAACATGAGAAAAACATGTCTACTGCAATTAACCATTATTTGAACAAGACCTAATTTAGTGGCAGCAGATTTAGAGTTAAAGTGTTTTTGAATGTCAGTCCCAAACATCACTTAAATAAATATGCTACAACACTTATTAACCAAAAAAAATATGACCCTGAAACATGGTGATGAGAACTTATAAAATGGAAAAAGAAAACATATGTGTCCTCTCCAAAGCTCTGCCTTCTGTTAAGTCATACTGTGTTCCATTTCTTCATCCATTCTGGTGGAAGTGTTATGAAGATTTTTCCAGATCAAGTTTACTTCTATGAGTATGAGTGGGACACTCACTTAGAACAAAGGTGGTATTTTCTTATTCCTAAATGAAGTCTTGTGGCAAGAAGTAAAAAGAGAAAGAAAGGTGAAGGTGTGTGTGTGTGTGTGTGTGTGTGTGTGTGTGTGACTAATTGGAGCTCCTCATGCAAATTCTTGTGTCCCGTTGACTTTCAGATCTGTATCTCTGACCTAGATCTTTTCTTGCTTCCTATTTCCAGACTTCTGAATGTCAACAGGGCATCTCCACTTGGAGATCCAATTTCCAATTAAAAGCAAGTATGCTAACATTTAAAATTTTATTTTCTATCTTGTCTCCCTTCCCAATTTTACCATCGCCCTAAAATTCCATTTGAAGTCTTTTTCCTCTATTGTTCATATCAACTGTGTTACTAATTCAATCCCGTAGACATTTCCTTTCTCAACTTTAAGACATTTCAGCAATTTCTATTCCTACCAGGAGGAGAAGGCACCACCTTCATACATATCTTTTTGTCCACTTTGTTATTTCCCAAGGAATCCTGACATAGCTTATTGACTGAATACTGGGAAGAGGCCTCGTTTGAGACTTAAGAGAACTTGAGAGTTCTTGCTCCTGTTTTACGTCTGACAGTGTGAAAGTCATTTCACCTATCTGGGCCTCAGTTTCCTCATTTGTAAAATAAAAGGGTTAGACATAAAAAACTATTAACTCCTTTCCAGCTCTCACACCCTATGCATCTAGAGGTCTGGATTAAAACTCCCAACAAAGAATTTAGGGTCTTATGACAATTGCTGTCTATTGCTGGTCCTAGTGACTCTATCTATAACTTCCTCCTTTACCCTGGGCATGTGCTTCCCACTGTAAGCCTAGACGTAATTTGATATTTTCAGTTCTATTGAATGTGTGAAAGGATAGTGCAGGGTGGTTAAAACAAACTTGAGTCAGATCAACTTGTTTTGAATCCAGCTTCACCACTTACCAGAAGCATGACCTTGAGCATGTTACTTGAATCTCGGTTTCCTCATCTATAAAAAGGGTATTATAATAATAACAGAATTCCATAGGGTTACGAGGACTAGATGGGATGGTCATTGTAAAGCCCTTAGAACAGTGCCAAGACCTTGGTCGGGGCTCAACAAACGCTAGCCATTAAGAATGAAATACCCTCTTGTTTTCACATTATAGATGAATCAGTAAAACATAGATGAATCAGTAAAACATACAGGAACAGGTTGGACACAAATGGCTCATATTGTCTTTTTTCTTTGGGAACATTAGCAATAATACCTTCCTTTAGAGCTATGCCTGGTAAGGAACACATGCTTTTTATCATAAAAAATTTACACGTGTTTATCTTCATCATAACAGTTTCTACTTATAAGAGTAAAAAGTCTCCTCCTAATAGCTGTGCACATATACCATGTCAAATAAGCCAACTGATCGAGTATAGTGTTAATGATCCATTTAGAAAAATAAAAAAAATAATTTATACTGGGTCTAGCTACAGGAGCAATTTAAATATCCTAGTTATATACATTAAAATGAATAAATATTTTTAAAATGAGAACTATGGCATTATTATAAGTTTAAAATGCTAAGACTGTTCTTCTCCAACAGGAGGCATGAGACTGTTAGGCTATTGCGTCATATTTAACATACCCACATTTTGGAGAATCCTATTTGTATCTTTGAAAGCCTTCCTAATCATAGTAATCCAAAATTATTTAGCTAATGGTATTTAATGAATGTGTTGACTTGATGACACGTTGTATTAAACAGCTCCTGCCATTATGAAGGTTAAACTTTAAAAGGGGCATTATTGATATGTCATAGAAAACTCAAATAGGTTAATCTGAGTAACATGCTAACACTATGTACACAATGTAAAATGTATATACAATATTCTGTATGAAAAATATCACACTGCTGGTGATCCATTGATGAGCTAAAAACTATTAAAGATTCTGTAAAGATTAGCTATCAGAATGTTTTGATTAATTACAAATCACTTTTTTTTAAAGCTCAAGCCTGATAGTTAGAAAGATATTCTGGCCATTTCTCTGTTTTTGGTGTTCACAAAACCTAAAATAGAAAGTTTGCCATCACCGTCCACTCCTTTCCCTCCACTTCATTACCTCTGTGAATTCTCTGTCCTGTGCTGAGTGTTTCCTCTGGGCCACACTCTCCCTTTCCCTGCCCACTGCTGACGTCATGCCACTCCAGGGTACAGAATAACCTAAATGTTGCTTAACACAAAGACCTCCACACCTCAATGCTTTTCCTGTCAAGTCCTTAAAACAACAACAACAAAAAAACAAAAAAAACAGAAAAAAAGAAAAACCACTCCAGATTACCCAGCAGAGGGTATTCTGTGTTTATTTGACATTACATGTCTCTGAATTCAACAATTTGACCTCTAAATTTAAACATCGGTGTTTTATTTCTAGACTTCTAAGAGCCTTGTTTCTGAGGGTGGGTCCCCTGAGAGGACATCCACATCTCTGATCTGCGTGGGTGTGAGTGTGTATGTACACAAGAAGAACCTACATGGTGTGCCCTAAGCAGGTGGAAGACCAAAACACTTCTGTGAATAATTAAAAAGCCAATGATTTAGAGACAGCGTATCACAAGTTTGATTAAATTGTGTCCTTAGAAATTTACCAGAAGTGTTAGTGACGTAAGATTGTTTTAAACGAAAGCCACTGTGTATATAACTAGTTTCTTGTAGCCACAGACATTTCTGTCCACAAGTACATGGCAGAGAAACATATAGATATTATAAATTATAAAAATTACAAATACTGGAATAGCAAAGAGTGATCTTTAAAAAGTATGATTACAAGCGAAAAAATAGTTAAAGAATGATACCTCTCATTCACATTTTTTTACAGTAATTTTATTTTTAATCTTCCTTCCTTGCCATGTTGCTAATTCCACACACAGTCTTCCATGGAGACATAACTGATGCAAACTAAAGTGATTTTCCTTAAATGAAGACAACACAATTGAGTCCTCTGTACTATCTAGGTCCACAGTTCATTTCTAGCCAAGAGACAGATATTTGACTAAAAATTCCAAGCCAGAAGAAATATGAAAATAAAGAGCCAGAGCTGAGTTCTCTAATTCCAAGGAAAAGCTCAGTGAAGATTTTCCCCAGTATCGTAAGGGTTATGAAACTTGAGATAACTGCTTTCTATGGACCTAAATATCCATTGCTTCTTATTAATAGTTAAAATGAGCTGATTAAAAAAAGTATTGCCACAAAGATAAGCTAGGAGTGTCCACAGAAAATATGAAATAAAATTGAACCAGAATCAAGACTGGGGGTAGGCTGTATTTTGTGGGTGTTTTATTTGGAGGGAGGACAGTGGGATAGAATGACACAATCTACAAAAGAGTGAAAAAATAAAATGAACTACTAAGTATTCAAAACCAGGAATCTGGAAAAACACATATCAACATAACGCCTCATCTGTTAAACAAAAACTACTATCTCATGAAATTAAACTGAGATTCATGCAAATAAGCACTGTTACTTTTAGTGAATATTCTGTTAATTCTTAACTATATGTTTGGAAAGAGGTTTTTTCCCCTCCCTCTACCCTATATGTGTTTCTCTAAAAGCCTACATATATGGAAATATAAATAGATACCCACCCAAATATGAATTACACAAATCTGCTTTTACCTATATGCTGAATGTAAAACTGCTTAAATGCACAACTCTAAGGCAAGGGGGGGAGAGAGAGAAGATAAAAGGTTAGTGATTCAAGACATCCATTTTCTTACTCTCAGATAAACATACTTAACACCCATGAATTATAAGGTAAGTTTTAAGTAGCTTTAAGCAAGCCTTTAAAGAATTTTCACTAATAGACCCAAAATGTACATTTTACTGCCTTTCCCAATTAACCTTCTAAATTACAGTCAAAGTACCTTCTGCAGAGTAAAATGTCATCGTGTGAAAAACCACACATTTCCTTTCAGTTCTCTTGTTCGGAAAAGTTCCACATTCATTTAATCCTGAATCTGATTTTATCGGTCTAAAATTTTGAACGTGTTCAACTACACCGTATTACCCTCTTAGAAAACTGAGACAATGACAGGAATTCATAGTAAGTTTTCCCATTCAACCAGACACTTGAGACAATTGTATAGGCTCCGCAAAGAAACAGTTGCTACGTATACATCTCTCTGAAATTGGCAACTGTCTTTTATTTCCTCTCATATTCTAGCCAAAGATCTGAACTCACTTTCTCCATCCATAGGCTCCAAAAAAAAAAGACAAAAAAAAAAAAAAAGACTGTATTCGCTAATTATACATCCTGAAAAGAATTTGGTTCAGTGTAAGATGATCCTAGTGATATGCTAATCCCTTTTTCTGCTTGGTGCTGCCTGAAGCTTGTGTCTGACATTTTTTTCAACTGTATGACAATAAAAGTTCTGGCAACAAAAGAAATAAATGGGCAGCTAAAGAAGGTATAGCTCAAACACATGGCAGGCCAGCGCTCCCCTCTCCTTCTGGCTGTTCTTTTGTAGGCTGCAGTTTGGTATCCCCAAGTCAATAGCCGAAATCCAGCCACCTTAGCAACTTAGTATGATACCCAAGCCCTCTCTCTTTACATTCATGAATAGTCAGCACCCAGCAGACAAAATAGAACTAATCTTTTTTGACAGAATTGTTCAATTTTAGAGGAAAAGCTTTTGAGTCTTCCACACATTTGCAAAATATGAGACAACAATGGCTGCAATCAAATTTTAAAAACAACAGTGGCCAACGGGGTTGGAAAAAAGTCTCTTTGAATTAAACAGCACGTTCAGTCAGTCCCAGTGGTCATAAACTTGGGGCAAACATTAATTTCAATACGTGAAAGAGAGAGATAAACAAACGGAGAGGATATATCCCACAGCCCTGTTCTGGGCTTGGTGCAGTAATTCCTTCTGCTATGATACACGCATCATTTTTTTTTTTTTTAAATCAACTTCCCTTCTATTTTTCTTTTGCATAGACTAATACAACTATTTCTTCCCTCTCTAAAATAATTTTGTCTGGGGGGAAGGGTACCCAAAGGGTTTCGGTTTAAAATGCTTTTTCTCCAGCAGCCTTTTGTAGTCCTTTGAAAGCAGTTTTACCATTTAGAAATCCTGTAACGTATCAGTCACTTACAAGTCTAACGTGTGCTAAAAATGAAGCTTCTCTCCCATCCCCCCTTCCCCATTTAATACAAGGCATCGCTATACCTTTGGAGACAAAATGAGCAAGAAGGAAAAAATCTACCCAGTTCATGGCAAAAACAGAAGTTAGCAACATGGTCCATGCAGCTGCAACACTGCATTTAAAATTCAGTTTCCTCATAGGAAGAGGGCTAATCCTGCCCCCGTAATTCCCTACAGCCAAAATGTGCCCCCTCCCCTAGTGACAGTGCAATGCAAAGACACTAGCACGCTTATCTTGCCTAACCAGATGGCCGACTTGGATCAATGCACACACGCCACGATCAATGGGAGAGATAAAGAATTAGGAAAACAGTGGTACATGCTCCCAGAAAGCTTGTACACTGCATAATTATTTTATGATTCTACACATGGCTACATGTGATACTGAAGTAGAGAAGGAAAGGATAATTAGAGTGCCAGGAAGAATTTTGTAGTAGACGACACTTTGTCTGTCAGCACTTCCCACTCTAGCAAACTCACTGCCCTTATCTGAAAGTGAATTTAGAAAACAGGAACGAAAATGTCAGGGGAGGTATTTCTATATTTTCTCCAGGTCCTGTCACATCCCAAAGTTTAGTTCAAAGCCTGAGGAGGCTTGCAAGGATTTGGATATGCCTCCATCATTAGCCACCCCTGGTTCCCCAGCCAAGGAAACCTACCAGATAATATTTGTATGTCATGCGGACTGTAACCAGGAAGAATTTGGTCTCCAACTGATTTAATCAAGTTCATTCAGTAAAATAGAGCAGGATGAGTCATTCCCTTAATTTCTGTTTCCTGATTGGCTAACCAAAGTAATATTTTTGAGAAGGTTAATTACACACTTCAAACTAAGAAAAAATTATGGCCCTACATCCCTGTTAACCATCTAGTTTATAAGGGGAGTACATGAGGGACTGACGCTGGCACATTGCTGCTGTACTCTGAATTCAGACCAAGATCATAAACCAGAACAATAAACTACAGCGATCCTCCACTGTGGCAGTGTGTTAATGAGAAGAAAGAAAATGTTCCTTCAGCTCCTAGCATACAATGGGTGCTAGGTAAATGATTGTACTATTATTGCAAACAACAATAATAAAAATCTTTTACCCTGTATTATTCCAAAATTGTATTCTTTTATCACCTTGTGTTAGATACAATTAAAAGTAGTATTAGGTTCCACTTTGGATTTAAGACTCAGCTTGCATGCTCACTAAACATTAAATGAACTTTTTATATCATTTCTTATATAAAGAGAGACAGGAACTGGAATCTTGAATTAGACACAGCTCTCCACCACTATCAACCTCAAACCCCCCTGTGGGTGAGCTAGTCATTTTAAATAGTCTATTACATTCAAAATAGAGTGACTATTCAATATCCAAATAATTAAAATTACTATAATTTAATTCCTCAGGATAAATAAAATATAGTCTGGGTAAAAAGTTGGAGGAAAAAAAGAAATAGCAACAACAGTAAAAAGCCATAGTCGTCCTCTCTCTAAGTTATTTTGGTGAGGTTAAGTATGAAGCTCTGGATTTTGACATGATTCAGTTGCTGTCAGTGATGTTCTCTGTAGAGCTGTTTTCTTATCTCTGCCCCAAACATTTTTCTCCTCAACGTCACTGCAAAATCGACAGCTATATGTAACTAGCACTTAGCTTTGCTGCCCATAATCAGATTCAGAGAAAGATCCTGGGTTTGGGGATATGATACAGATCACACCTACTTTTAGTTCAAAACCCTAAAGGGCAGGATTATCATTTTAACACTTAAGACTTATTTGCCTTTTCTGAGACTCAAAAAAAAAATGAGTGTGAACACGCCATGCCCTTCCAGCAGTGCAACAGATTCACTGAGGTTTCCTTTTGCTGTAAAACAACCGATTTTGCATGTTTCGTACTTTATGTTATGCAGCTGAGCTTGCAGGATGCAAGGGAAATTTCTGGGTTTGGGGAGGGAAGAAATCCATGAGTTGCGACTGGAACATATGAGTAGAAATAGCATGTGAGTTTTCTCTGAGGGCAAGGTCAAGATGGGCTCAACTTTGTGCTGGAGACCAGGTAGGTGGCTGGACCTGAGTCCCACCACTAAGCCAGAAAAACCTGGAAAGAAGCTGGTGTGATCTCAGCTAAGTAGGACCCCTGGCTCCCTGCAAAATCAAACCCAAATCCTGTCTGGAGTAAAGCATCATCAGGTTAGACCCCCAGATTTTCAAGGGATTAAGATTAATGAAATATAAACTTCCAGTCAAAGATCACCAATCACACAAGGAAATAATCCTCTACAAGTGAGAGTCAGAGGAAACAATACACAAAAGCCTTGGATCTTCTAGGACTAACTGATCAGAATTTATCAGATACAGAATACAAAATAAACACAAGCATAAAACATTTTTAAAAATTAAAGTTGTAATAACTAAAATGAGTCAAGAGACTATCAAAAATGAAAGACAGGGAGATCCAAGATGGCAGAGTAGATAAACACTGTGCTAGCATCCTTCCGTGAACACATTAAAATTACAAATAAATGATAGAACAATCAACCGGGAGAACCACCTTAAATCTATAAATCAGAAGTCCTATAACAAAAAATACAAAGAAGCCACGTTGAGACTAATAGGAGGAGCAGAGACATGGAACAGGCCTCAAACCTTGAGGGGTATCTTGGCCGCAGAAGTTCCCCCAGAAGGAGCAAGGGACCCCAGACCCTGACACCAGGCTCCCCAGCCAGGAGTACTGGTGCCGGGAAGAGGAGCCCCCACAACATCTGGCTGTGAAAAACAGTGGGGATTCCAACCATTTGGGTGGGACAGAAAGCTGCAGGAAACCCAGACGTTCTCTTAAACAGCCCGAGCACAGACTCAGTCATTCACAGGCACTTACCTTGGGCTCCAGCAGAGGGATGGTGACTCAGGGGACCTTGGAGACATATGGGAGGCAGATTGAGGTATGTGGCTGCAGGGGGAGGACTGGAGGACAGTCGTCATTTTCCAGTGAGAGATCCGTCTCCTGTGCAGCCGGCAGGCGGGCGCCATCTTTCCTATGTTCCACCCGCCCCCACAGGTCAATTCTGAATCTGATTGGCCTGGTGAGCTCTGCTGCTCCTCCCTGCTGACTCAGCTGGAATCCTGCCCCACTCAACTTGCCCACAGCTGAAGGTACTTTAACCACAAGCAGTCAGCCCCTCCTGCATTGCACTTTTTCTTAGAAAACTATCAGAGTCCATGGGCCCCAGGTGGGCAGTGACTGGCCTCAGTGTGCTCTGAGACTTTTGCTGAGTTGCTCCAGGCTCAGCAGTGGCACCAAACCAGAGTCTACATTAACGAGGTGACCACAACTCTTCCCACTCTGGTAACTCCCTGAGATCCTGCCTCACACAAGTTCTGTACCTCATGAGGCTCTATGAGTGGCTGAAACTTAAGGGAGCCGGCAGATGGCAGCAGAACTCTGGGTGTCCTGGCTTTTTGCAGAGTTACCCCAGGCCTGGTATTGGTGGCAGCCATCTTTGGTACACAGTGTGGTCTTCTCCCATGCACTTCCAGGTTTAGCACAGGCAGTGAACAACCACGGATTGCTTTGTAGCTCCTACCAGGTAGTCCCTGACTGGTCACAGGAAATGGCTGACCTGGGCCTGCACTGGAGCCCCTCCCAAGAGGCCCCAGAATCAACATACTTTGAGGTTTGCTTCAGACTCAACAGAGAACCACCCAATTAGCCTCACAAGTGGCACACACAAAGGGTGGTCTCAACAGGCATCAGAGCCCACTGGAACAAATCCCACTCATTGGGGTAAGCCTCTGTCACAGTAGCCAGCAAGCTGTGGATGTGGCCAAACCCCACAGCCAGTCAGCCTAAGGGTCAATCGGTGCCACCTACTGATGTGCCAATAGCAATCAATGCACACACAAGATGCACAAGGGACACTCCTGGAGTACCTGGAGCAAGTGACAAGGGAGACTGTGCCACTGGGCCCCACAAGACACCTACTACATAAGGCCACCTAGCTAAGACTAGGAGACATAGCAGATCTACTTAATGCATAAGAACAAACACAAGAGAGGCAGTCCAAATGAGGAAACAAAGAAATGCATCCCAAATGAAAGAACAGAAAACCAGCAAGAAACAGAACTAAACAAAATGAAGGCAAGCAACCTATCAGAGACAGAGTTCAAAACAATGGTTATAAGGATATTCGATGCTCTCAGGGAGAACTTCAACAGAGACATTGCAAGCATAAAAAGGACATAAAAACCATTAAACAGAACCTGTCAGAAGTGAAGAATACAATAACTGAAATGAAGAATGCACTAGAAGGAATCACCAGCAGACTAGATGAAGCAGAGGATCGAATCAGTGACATGGAAGCAAAAAGAAAGAAGAATCCCTCCAAAAATGAGGCTAGTTTAAGAGACATCTGGGACAACATTAAGTGTAACAACAGTCACATCATAGGAGAACAAAGAAAGCAAGAGATCGAGAACCTATTTGAAGAAATAATGACTGAAAACTTTCCCAACCTGACAGAGGAAATAGACATATAAGTTAAGGAAGTGCAGAGAGTTACAAACAAGATGAACCCAAACAGGCCCACACTTAGACACATTATAATTAAAATGGCAAAGGTTAAAGACAAAGAGAGAATCCTAAAAGCAGTGAGAGAAAGGCAACTAGTAACTTATAAAGGAGTGCCGATAAGACTGTCAGCAGATTTCTCAACAGAAATTTTGCAGGCCAGAAGGCAAAGGGGGGAAGGGAAGGGGAATAAGAGGTCCAAATTTCCAGGTATAAAACAAATATGTCATGGGGATGTAATATACAGCATGGAATATAGTCAATAATATTGTGATAGCGTGATACAGTGTCAGATGGTTGCTGGACTTATCATGGTGATCACTTCTTTAAGTATATGAATGTTGAATAACTATGGTGCAGCTGTTTTTTTAATAAAAATCTTTTTTAGAAATGACAAGACAGGTTTGAGAAATGAACCAAATAGTCCTTTTTTTTTTTCTCCAAATTTGTTGAGGAATAATTTACAGACGATACATAGCACTCATTTGAAGCATACAAACCAATGAGTTTTGACAGGTGTATGTATCTATGAAACCATCACCACAAGCAAGATATAGAATATTTCCATCAACCTTGAATGTTTCCTTGTACCCCTTTGCAGTTGATCCCTTGTGCTATGCAACCACTGATTTTGTTAATGTCACTAACATTCTTTGCATTTTCTAGAATTTTATGTGAATGGGATCATGCATTATAAACATTTTTGGGTCTGGCTTATCAGTCTTAGCATAAAGATTTTGGGATTCACCCATTTTGTTGTTGTATATATCAGTAGCTCCTTTCTTTTTATTACTAAATAGGTTTCTACTGTTTGGATATACCACATTTTGTTTATCCATTCCCCAATTAATGGACATTAAGATTGTTTTTCTACTTTGGCTATTGTGAATAGAGATATAATGAACATCCATATAAAAGTCTTTATGCGGAAATACGATTTTATTACTGTTGGGTAAACACCTATGATTGCACCATTTTAAATTCTCACCAGTAGCGTATGAGAGTTCCAGTTGCCTCATATCCTCAGCACTTGATATTGTCAGTCTTTTAATTTTAGCCACTCTAATGAGTATGCAGTAGTGTCTCATTGTGGTTTCAATTTGCATTTCCCTGTGATGAAAGAAATGTTTTTTCACTGTTCTTATATCTTGTTTTATAAAGTGTTTGTTCAAATTTTTTGCCTATTAAAATATTTTTTAAATTGACTTGCAGGACCAGCCCAGTGGCTCAGGTGGTTGGAGCGCTGTGCTCCTAATGCTGAGGTCGCTGGTTCCATTCCCACATGGGCCAGTAAGCTGTGCCCTCTACAGCTAAGATTGTGAACAACAGATCTCCCTGGAGCTGGGCTGCTGTGAGCAGCCGGAGGTAGGCGTAAGCTGTCATGGGCTGCCGCTGGCTGCTGTGCTCCTGTAGGCTACCGTGTGCTGCCAAGAGCGGCCGGCAGCCAGCGTGAGTGGCCGGCAGCCGGTGAGATCTGGTGAGAGCTGCTGTGAGCGGCTCACCAGCGACCGACTGCCTGAGTTGGGGCGGGGGGGGGGGGGAGTGCAAGGCTCATAACACCAGCATGGGCCAGGGAGCTGTGTCCTACACAACTAGACTGAGAAACAACGGCTTGAACTGGAGCGGGGTGGGGTGGGAGGTGGAAGAAGGGGGAAAAAATTGACTTGCAAAGTTCTTTATGTAACTGGGATATGACTCTTTTGTCAGGTCTATCTATCATCTATCTAATCTATCTATTTATCTATCTAGTGAATATTTTCTCCCATTCTATGACTTGCCTTTTTGTAATTTAATGGTATATTTTGAAAAATCAAAATGTTTTCAATTTTGATAAATTCCAATTTGTCAATTCTGTTTTATAGTTTATAACTTTTTGTGGGCTTTTTTGTTTGCCTATTCCAAGTTGGCAAAAATATTTTTTGTCTTATGTTTTGTTTTAGAAGTGTTAAAGTTTTACCTTTTACATTTAGGTCTATGATCCATTTTGGGTTAATTTTAGTTTATGGTTCAACATAAAAAATCTATATTAATTTCCCCCCCATACAGATATCCAATTGTTCTTTGTTGAAAAAGACTTTTCCTTTCCCTATTGAATATTCCTGACACCTTTGTTGAAACATCAATTGACCATATATATGTGGGTCTACTTCTGACTCTATTCTGTCCTGTTGATCTATGTGTGCATAGATCAACACGCTGAACTGATTTTTGTAATTTTACAAGTAAGTTGAAATCAGGTAGTGATAGCTTCCCTTTATTTATTTATTTATTTATTTATTTATTTATTTATTTATTTATTTATTTATTTTTTAGATTTCTTTGGCCATTCCAAAGATCTTGCATTTTCTTATGCATTTTTTAAGATCAGCTTGTCAATTTCTATAAGATTGCCTAAGTTTTGATTGCTATTGTTCTGAATCTATAAATCAATTTGGGGATAATTGACATCTCAAGAATGCCAAGTCTTTCAAGATATGGTCTCTTAAAGGAACTGTTCACTAGACATAAACAAGTAAGAGGATGTGTCATTAACGGCTCTGCTCAAACACCAAGAGAGAGGCTTTCCCTACCACTCTATCTAATGCAGCACGCTCTGTCCATCTGTCTTAGTTTCTTAACACATTTTATTTTTCTTCATAACACTCATCACCACCCAACATACTATGTATTTACTTGTTTACTTTCTTATGGTCTATTCCCTCCATTAGTATGTAAACTTCATGAGAAAAGCGTTCTCACCTTTTTGTCTTTTCTTGACTCTTGGTTACTTGTCTAGAAAGGATTCTGGTAGATTTCCTCAACATGTAAGATTTAGAGAAAGACTTTGAGGAAAATAGAGAACTGGCTTTCCAATTTGAATGAGACATAGAAAGATGGTGTTCTCTGGAGTCAGACTGCTTAGATTTGAACCCTGATTCCACCATTTACTAACTGCATGCTCTTAATCAAATTATTGACCCACTTTTTGCTTGGGTTTTTTAATCTGTAAAATAGTATAATAGCATCTACCTTACAGAATTGATAAAAGAATTAAATAAATTGATATATTTGAATCATTAAGAAAAGGGCTTGACATTAAAAAAGGATCTCTACAATAGTTTAGTGGTTACCAGAGGGTAAGGGGGGTGGGGGGTGGGAGATGAGGGTAAAGGGGATCAAATATATGGTGATGGAAGGAGAACTGACTCTGGGTGGTGAACACACAATGGGATCTATAGATGATGTAATACAGAACTGTACACCTGAAATCTATGTAATTTTACTAACAATTGTCACCCCAATAAATTTAAAAAATAAATTATAATTAAAAAAAAAAAGGATCTCTAAATGTTTATGAAGTAAGTGATATACATACCTTTTAGGTTAGCATCCATCCTGACTGGACCCTTGGAATCAGAAGTGGGGATTCGCTTCAATCATGCATTCTGTAGTTGCATGCATGAAAAGTCTCATCTACTGTGGTGTCATTTTGATGATTCTCCCTATCCATGCCTCAGCTCTAGAAGTTCCTTCTCTAATCAGGATTGTAGTTCATCATAATTTCATTTCTGATAGGATGTCTCTTTTCGCTATGCCTGAGAGGGCAGACACCATTAAAGGCTATCCCAGTTTAGATGTCCTACTACAATGAAACCTGAATGAGGTTATTTTACAAATAAACTACTGGAAAATATATAAATCATACTACAGGGTAATTTATATATATATATAGAATTTACTCACAATTAGCTTAGATATACAATGGTTTCATTTCAGCACAAATTCTCCTTCCCTAGAAAGTGGATATATGGCCTCCTACAACGGTCCTGCTCCAATGTTTTTCCAGTTCTCATCTGCTTTGTCCTTTTTAGTCCAGACCCGAGCTGTCCTTTTCTTAGATCCCATGCTGTCCTAGCCGAGCAGTTGACATTTTCTGCTGTCCTAGCCGAGCAGTTGACATCTTCTGCCTTTAGTTGTCTAGAGGCTACAGGGCTTTACTGACTCCGTTCATGAATTGCTCCATGGCCAGTGGTAGAACAGAAGTTTGCTGCCCTAACAGCAAAAACTATCCTCTGTTACTGCCTCTCTTTCTATGTTTTCACCATCCCTTTGCCATATACATTCCATACAATGCCAGGCTTCTTTCTCTTAGCTTATCAACTCCACCAACGGCTGAGCAGGATGCATTTCTTTCTCAATGGAAGAAACTGTTTAAGTCTATTTCAAATAGAGCTATTATGAGGAATACTCTTTCCTTCAGAAAGCTGAAACAAAGCCTTACTGTACCTTTTCCATTTTCCATTTCAGAGAGTCTCCTTGGATGCAATAAAAGAACTAGGATCAAAGGTGCTATCAGCAATAAAATGCCACCTACGTCTCCAAACTTTTTGTTAGTAATGATATGCATTACAGTAGTGGGAAAAAAAGTACAACCCAAGTTTTACAGCTTAGATGCTGCTATCAGTCCTTCCATCTGGAAGCCATAAGCAGTCCCAGACTATCTATTCCTTGGACTTCCCTGAACACTTACCACTAACTTCAGGAAAACACCTCATCATACAACCATCCTTGAAGGTATTGTCCCTACAAGGCCATTTCGATTTGTTCTTTCTTAAATTCCTTCCAATGCCCTGGATTTCTGAGACCTTACCAGAAGAATTCAAAGAGACTCATTCATGGCTTAGTTAGGGATTGAATTCAACTCCACAGCATATATATATATATTTAAAATCCTAAACAAGCTCTGAATCTGGAGTGTGGGATGTGGCTTGAAGGTCCCAGAGTGATAAATAACTGCTAATTCTATGAAGCCTTATCTTTCATTTAAAGAATAGCCATATTTATGATACATCTCTAGGTGTACTGAAATGCTATTTCCTATGAAGACCTATAAAAATGTAATCAAATGACAATAAAGATTAGACTTATTGTTCAATAATTCTCAGTCTTACTGCCTTGTTTCTTTAAGTACTTGTACTAGACATATCCATCATTGACTTTTCTGGAGTGGTCCCTGCCTTGAGGCCATAAATTACAAGAGCCCACCCCATGGCCACAGCTGATGACCAGGGTTAGACCTCTGATCAAGAGGAGCCAGATTCTTTATCTTATGAATTTGAATCAAGAGATAACATTTTCAGTGTTCTAGAGATGGCCAAGCCAAAGGTAAAATCATCTGCCCCCATACTTTCTTCAGGCCTTCAACTGAGGGCTAAAACGAATACCAGGATGAAAGCAAAATAAAACAGCAACACCCCTGCAAGTTAGGAAACAAAGACTGAACAAGCAGAGACTGATCCTAGCTTTTGTGCAATTTGAACTGCTTTTGTGCTGAGGTTCCACACAAGGGTGTGACTAGTGTTACCTCAGTCTTGCATGAGAAATTAGCAGCATCCATTCAAAAGAAAAATGATAATTGCTCAGTGGAAAGAAAACATAAAAGTCCCTTCATAGTATTGTTTCAGAAACACCCATATGAAGAACATATAATTAGGTGTAAACAAACCCAGCTCTGCTGAAATTTGATAAACATCTCTAACCAGTCTTCAAGTGCTCACACCTCATGACATGTGTCATTGCTTTTGTGGCCAGCACTTCTCCTTGGCTTCTCATAAGATAAATAGGCAAATACTGAGACAGACAGACAGATGCACAGAGAGGAATCTTGCCATGGCTATTCAAATATATTAATTTTTTAAAACTTCCTTAGGTGTGCTACATCTCTCAGCACTGGCAGCTGCAGGAAGGCAGACAGACATCGAAGACTCAAGAGTGAATGGGGAGAAGGAAGATTATACAGCTAAAGACAATATGCATGGTGGTTAACAGCAGATGTTTTAGAATCAGAGAGACCTGGGATCTCATTTATAGCCCCATTACATAATAACATCGTGATATTTGAAAAAGCACTTAACTGCCCCAGGTAAATTTACTGAAGGTAATGATATCTAAATTTCAAGGCATGGTAAGAATTAAATGAGGTAGTACATACAAAACATTTAGCACAGGGTCTGGCACGTAGCTATAATAGCTAGCATTTAATGAGCACTATGTGCCAGGAATTGTGCTAAACGCTTGAATGCATCATTTCATTTCATTCTCAAAATAATGTTTCAGAAGTACATACATTTATTATCTCCCCTCTATAGGCAAGGAATCTGAGGTTTAGAGACTTGGGTAATTGGCCACAGGAAGAGGCAGAGACAGGCTTTGAGACTATATCTGGCTGACTGCAGACACCTCACTGCTGGCTACCACAGATAATAGAGTCAGATGCTAGTTAGAACTTTGTTTAACTGAGAACCCACTATGCACCTGGAGCTTCACAAATAACTCAATATTTGTTGCACTAAAAATCTAGCTTTGCCTCTCACTCTACAGATGATGAAATCAAGGCGTCAAGAGATTAACTATGACCCTCATGTAGGGCTGGGTTCATGGGTCGGCGACCTGTGCAATTACACAGGACCTTGAGCTTAGAAGGACCCCATGCTTGTTTAATGCTCTGCTGTTGCCATCTTGGAATTCTTAAGCATCTTTGATGAAGGGGCCCCCTATATAAATATATACACGTAGATATTATAGATTTAGATCTAGATATAGATCTAGATAGATATAGATCTAGATAGATATAGATCTAGATAGAGCTAGACCAGAGATAGAGATAGATACAGATATACATGCATATATATATATATAAACATATACATACATATATACATATATATGTATATATGTGTGTATGTGTATACATACATATCTATATCTATATCTATCTATCTATCTATCTATCTATCTATCTATCTATCTATCTATCTATCTATCTATGTATTTTGCAGTGGGCACCACAGGTTAAGCAGCCAGTCCTGCCTTCAAACCTTTCCCATGGCACTGTACTTCGCAGACTATGGAATTAAAGCCAGAGCGGGGGGCCACTCCCTTCTCTGAAGGCAGCATTAGAAGCATACTGCCTTTAGGATCCTAGAAATGGAAGTCCACAAATTAATGTTTGCAAGTACTGCCTAATGACAGGACAGTCTCAGAAAATGAATGGACTGATAATAGAGTTGGAGTCGGAAATAAACATCTATTTACACTGCATTCTAATAAGTACTTTTTAGAGAAAGGGAAACTCAAGTCAATGACTTTTTGTGTTCATGACAACCATTATATAGATTTACTATCAAAGAATAAGTGCCCTGAGACATATCACACTGGACAACACCATTCTGCCCAGTAAAATGTTAGAGAAATAATGTCGAACAGATAAGAAAATAAATGTTTATAGTGTCACTATAGCCAAGATGCTGGCTTAGTTTAAATGTGTATTGTAGATTAAGAACTTGAAGTTAGGTTCGTTTAATATGATAGGGGGAGAGCACGTACTCACTACCTAACCTTGGCACAAACACCAAGAATATTTCCAAACAGGAGGAGTTGCCAGAGCAATTTCCCTCTGTCTTCCTCTCTTCATTCTTTGTACTTACCCGTCTTTTCTCCTACCACAGGCAGGCTCTCTCCAAAAGGCAGGAAAGATGGCTGCTGCCCATCCAAGGCTTACAGCCCTGCAGCATGCAATCCAAAAGGATAAGAGACCATCTCTCTCCCAGCTTCCCTATATCAAATCATATGGAAAGGCTCTGATTGACCCTACTTGGGACAATGCTTATGCGTTAAACCAATCAATGTGAACAGTGGGATGGTAATGCTGTGATTGACCAGTCCTGGGTCACAGGCCCACCTATGCAACCAGAAGTTGGTGGACACTCTGATTAGCACATATGTTTGCTCTATTTATTTATTGTTCATTGTTCATGTGAAATTCAAATTTAGCTGGGTGTTCTGTATGTTATCTGGCAACACTGCCATTAGAACCACAAGGGAGAGAGAGGCAGCAGTTTCCAATAGAAGGAAAGGTTGTGAACTAACGAAAACAAGACTTCTTAAAAACAGAGATCAGCTCAGTCCTATTCATTTCATATTTGGGCCCAAAAGACTAGATCTCAGTCCCAAATTCCAGAGGAAAATGCTGAGTTCCAGTTATAGCCCCATTTTTAAGGTCAAACCCTTCACTTGTGAGGTAACATAACCACTTGATGCTCTAAATTGATTGCCACCAGTTTCCATGTCCAAAAGCTATTGAAATTTTACCTATCATTTTAAATTAATTTCTCTTGTCAACTGAATGTTATTGAGTCCAACCAGATCATAATGCTTATGTCATTTATGCATTGGGTTTGTTTTGTTAAAAATTCAATGTAACATTTTGGTTTTAAACGGAATGAAAAAGGATATTTTATTTGTTTGTTTGTTTGTTTAACAAACCAGGATATACTTTTTAAAAATATTGAATCAAAAAAATATATCTTGCCAAAGGTCTATGGGGACAGTCAAATCCTTTTGCAGAAATTAATCTATTTAATTGAAAAACACTTAAGGGAACTCTAGCCAATGGCTCACATATTGCAAATAATATTGAATAAAATTAAATTATTGCAGAAAAGGAAAATTTGGATTGCTCCCTGCAATATGTTGAAATGTAATTTATTTTTGCAAACCAGCCTCAAGCATTGTAACCTTGAATATATTTTAAAATGAAGATAAAAAATTTCCCTTTCTTCTTTTCAATATTCTAGATGTCCTTTTGCCTTCCTTTCCTCATGTAAAATATGATAAAAATGTAGAAAAAGTCTAGAACAGCACTGTCCCATTGACTATAATGAGAACCAAATATGTAATTTAAAAATTTCTAGTAGCCATATTTATAAAAGTAAAAAGACAAAACAAAAGGATAAAGAGAGGTGAAAACAATTTTAACAATGTATTTTATTTAATGTAATATATTAAAAATTTTATCATTTCACAAAAAAAAATTATGGAGATATTTTATATTTTTAATCTTATAGCATATCTTTACTTGGAGACGAATTTAACTGGAAATATTTGATCTGTATTTAGGTTTCACAAAATTAACAGTTGAAAAAGTAGATTCACATACCCAAGTTGTTCCAAAAATATTTAATAATTTCTAATAACTAAATTGAATTTTATCTTAGGATATGTGTCAGAGTCCACTCACAAGACAAAACCATATCAGTATTTCAACAGTCAGAATTCAGTTCAAAGAATTGTTAGCTATACAAAATTATTAATTTGGTAACTAAACAGGTGAAAAAAACCCAACTATATGCTCTTACAGATATAGCAATTGCAGGAAGCAGCTACCACCACTAGGCTGGGGAAACAAAAGTGGGCCCTATGGAGGTGAAATTCAGCCTTTGGAGTAAGAAGCATTGCTTGCCTAGTCTTGTGTCAGCACGCGGAGGATTTCTAATGCGCCATTGTAAAACTTTTATACACATTTCCAAACATTATAATGCCAGAACTAGTACATTTTCACATGGCTGCTGAACAAGTCCAAATCATTCATAGACATAGATTTATAAGTATTAATTGATGAAGAGATGGATGGAAAAGGTTGTTGAAATTTTCATGGTAGGAGAAGATACCAAAAAATTGTCTTCTTCAGTTTTAGACACTGACAAGTAATCATCTAAGCCAGCGGTTAGTAATGATGGCCTGTGAGCTAAGTCTGGCCTGCTATCTGTTTTTGTAAATAAAATTTTATTGGAGGGGAAGCCAGATGGCTCAGTTGGTTAGAGAAGTGAGCTCTTAACAACAATGTTGCCAGTTCGATTCCTGCATGGGACGGTATGCTGCAACCCCTGCAACTAAGATTGAGAACGGCTATTGGACTTGGAGCTGAGCTGTGCCCTCCACAACTAGAATGAAGGAAAACGGCTTGGAGCTGATGGGCCCTGGAGAAACACACTGTTCCCCAGTATTCCCCAACTAAAAAAAAAAAAAAATTCATTGGAACACAGCCATGCTCATTTATTTATGTATTGTCTATGGCTGCTTTTCCACTACAGTGGCTGTCCTGCAAAGCCAAAAATATATACTATTTTGCTCTTTATAAAAAAGTTTGCAGACCTTGATCTAAACCTTTGCTGAAATAAATGTTGTTTTCTCATTTAAACATGATACTAACAGCAAAGCATTTCCTAGTATGTCAGACAATATGCATCCCTAAGGTACACAATCCAATCACAACTATGGACGTGCCAACACCTGTTTTTTAATGTTGGTTTACATTAAGCTTTCCCAAAATCTTAGAAACTGCATAAGTCAGCTAGCATATGAATTGAAAATAGCCTGGCTACTGGCATTCTCCTTTCGGGATTTCTAAATTCTACAGTACATATATTTTTTTTAATGGAATATAATCTAAATTTAAGACTAGCGTATATCCACATATTCCTTTAAATATTACACTCCCTCAAAAATAAAAAGACTAGTCAATCAGTATAAGAAACAGAAATATAAAACTTACACATATTCTGGGGCAAAACAGATCTTATTCATTGTCAAAGTAGGTTGCAGTGCAAAATTGTATTGAATTTTCTATTCATTACATTAAAATCACACAAAATTTGAGTCTTTCCAAATAATTTTTAGTAATATAATTTTTCCAGAAATGGATGAGTATTTTTACATTTAGTTTAAAGCTCTAAGATTTTTTTTTTTTTAAAAATTCAGTACTCTATTTAGACTCCCACGTAGAAACCTAATGTGTTTAATTTTAGGTACTTAGGCAAAAGCTGTGACTCTTAGAAAACGAAACCCAAACTGCTCCCTTTGACTTTTTAATAATGTTCTTCTTATTGTCTTTCATCATATGGGCATTCCATCTCCTTATCTATCTAAAGTCATAGCCAGACTCACAAATAAACAAGAAGGCAAATAATCTCCTGTTATTTGGAGCACAAACTAGTTCTGAAATTTGGGCATAGTCCCTTCAATAAAAAGCTTCCATCACGGGAATAATAAACTTGATGATAAAGCTTCCTCCTCCTCCGCCTCCCCTCCTCTTCCCCTCCTCCTGTCCCTTCCCCGTCTTCTTCTTTGTCCACCTTCTCATTTTTTAAATTTTCTTTTATGTGAGTAGATGAAGAGCTGTTTGTATTCCAGTCCTGCGTGGCTGTAAGGGTGACAGAAGAGAAACGTGTATGAGACAAAATGGAGAAGATGAGAGAAGGGGGGAAAGGTTCTAAGCTAGTCCAAACAACATTCTTTGATTGTGAGTTGATGAAAAGAAGCAGAAGTTTCTATGCAGACGCAGAAGTTTTGTTCCATGTTGGAAAGGCTGCGTGGGTGAGGGGTGATGTGTGGAGAGGAGGGCTGGAATAATAAGAGAGAAGTCCTAGTGTTACCGATTTCTATTAGATCCTGTTTTAATTGGACTATGTGCTACATGCTAATGCTTTCACTCCAGTGCTTTGGTGAGTGTTCAAGTGGATGCCTGGTGAAGGTTTCACCTAAAGGACATGTAAAGCCAGTGAACAGAAGAAATTGCCTTAATTCAACCAAAATCCTGGAAGTTTCTACAAAATCCAATTCCTGGAGCAGGTTCTTAAATAGTGGTCAAATCCATTGCTCAGTGGGCAAGTGAACATTCTCTCTACCACTAAATAGGCTTCAAAGAAGAAATAAAAAGATCTAGGCTATTCATCATAGTTTTATTCAGCTCATTCAAAAGCTATTATAAATTGATTACTTCACTGGAAATCAAGACTGCAACTAATAGAGTGAAGTAAATCCTTGGGCCATTAGAAAGATTTAAAATACTCCAGAATTAAAAAAAGAAAAGAAAAGAAAAAAAGGAGTGTGTGTGGTGGGGGGAGATACATTGATGAAATAAAACTGACAAAATTCTTGAAGCTCAGTGAGGAGTACTTTGGGGTTCAATAGACTATCCTCTGTACTTTTGTGCATATCTGAAAATATCCATAATTAAAGTTAAAAAATAAAATGCTACATTATTAGCACAGACTTTCAGCTGAAGAAAAAATGTTTCTGCTCACAGTGTTGGTATGAATTGACACTGTCCAAGTTTGCTAATGTGAACATTTATTTTTCTTTAGAAATTAAAATCTTATATCTCTGACAAACAGATATTTGGTATTTCATAGTTTAACCAGTAGATATACATAGATTTTAGAAAATGGGAAGAAAAATTATGGAGCAAGATCAGATTGTGAGAAGATGTCATGGGAAGGCATAACGTCTGAAAAGCCAGAAAAGAAAATATAACAACGTCTTAAGACACAGCACACATTCTCTGTAAGGTGTTGCATAAGAATGACTGAGACCTTCAGATTCCCTAAGAAGAAATAACTGTTGTCTAACTTCCTGCACGTTCAAAGGGGAGCTTGGTGAGAAAGAAGGAAACATGAGCATTTTTTACGGTTGCATTCTCTCCAGGACACCGGCTGTCTAAATCCTACAAGGAGATGTCCTTACCTCTGAGTTGAGAGACTGTACATTCTTACCTCGTGTTTCTGTGAGGCACGACTAGCTCATCACCCTTGTTTCATACCTGTCCTGCTAGAGTTTACTTTCCCGAGGTCAAGGATCAAGCTTGCAGAGTCACTACATCACCCCACCGCCTCTATCTTGCCTGGCACACAGGAAGTGCTCAATGAGTCTTATTTGACGAATTGAGTGCCTTTTTTGTTATAAAATTATTTCCCAATATCCTCTAGTGTATTCTGTATGATAAAGGTTTGTTTTTTTAGTGAGAAATAGCAAATAGACCCCCTGAGGATTAAATACAAGAATCCCCATAATAATGTTTTTGTTCTTATGGGACTGCATGGATCCGAAGGACGTTAATAATGCCTAATAATGCTCCGGAAAGTTAGCCAAGAACTCCACCATCACCTAGGAGTTTTGAAACCTTGAGAACTTTTCTCCTGGTGTGTTTAAGAGTAGCCAAGCTCATTCAGCACGAAGAATGTACTGGCTTATGTTGACATTTTTGTCTTTCCCCACCTCCCACCTTAAGTAACACTGCAGTTTCTTTTCAGGGTCATACACGACTCCAGCAGTCTTTTTGGTGTGCGGAAGATAGCTCTACAGGCTTCCCTCAGCTCTCACGGCTCTAATAAGAGACAATCCCCACAGCGTAGTACAGTTTCTCAGCAGGATAAAAGCTAGTTTCTATAAGGTAATATTTCTCTCTTGAGAAAGTATAGTTTGTAACTCTGGCACTATTGAATTTCCAGGTCATCTTTGCTTGCTGGGAAAAAGAATCCTTAGGTAGAGAAGTTGCTCCCTGGAGGGAGGAGAAGGCTATGATTGCCCCCCAAACTGACCCCATGTCCTGGAAGGATGGCTACAATGGGCCACAGGGAGGCCATCCAGCTGCTGGGCAGAGGAGGTTTGGGTGACCACAGAAGGGAAGATCCCTTAAATGGAATGACTTGCATGGCCCTTCTGTAAAGCTCTCACAAACTGACCAACGCAGCCATCCACCATGCTCTGCTCGTTTTCAAGACGTTGAAGTGGCTCAGCGGATTAATAGGATATTGCACTGGCTTTCTCAAATGCACACACACAGAATCATTTAATGTCATTTTCAAGGGCAAAAGGAAAGAGATCTGATAGCTCTGCAAGTGAGAGGAGAATAATCACAACATAAAATGGAGCTCCCCCTTTCCCCTGTGTTCCCCCCCCACCACCAAACTGGGAGAACACTGCGTGGGAAAATGTAGGTCTTCTCATTGCATCTACCCTGGACGCTCTCCATTTGAACTCTCTGTTATCTCATTTCTGCTTTACTGGGTCCCCACCTCAGAAATGAAGGAGGGAGCTGTGCAAAGGAAAGGTCCGCTTCTCACTAACACAAACCTGTAACGTACACACCTCCTCATCTCATCCCATTTCCAGTCTCACCCCAGTCAAGAGAACACTGCAAGGCAACTCCCTTCTGACCTTTGGAGTTTATCTTGATTTTTCAAAACTCCAGACAGACCTAGTAAAGGGGGAAATATATCACTTGATGTAAAATTGCATCCTGGATAGCTGATTCCGGTTGAGGTTTACAACATCATTATTTGGTCATATTTACCAAATGTCTTGCCTGCTCCATTATCTGTTTTTACAGATGTGTACTGTTTTCTATTTTAATGGCTTTTATTTACCAAATGTCTTATTCATTATATTATCTGGCTTTTCAGATGCGCCCTCTTTTTTTAATTTCACTGTAAAGAGAATCTAACAAAATCGGGGACTTGCTTATTATCCAAGAACTGCCAAACATCCTATATACCTTGAGCTGACAAACTCCACGGCCGTGACTGGTGTTTCCTTAAGTCTTCATCCTTACAATCAGTGCTTTTTATAAAAAGTAAAGAATTTGCCTTCAAAAGAAAAATGTAAAAGAATAAGAATCAAATGTTTGGTCATATCAAGTGCCTTCAAATATTGTAAAGGACTGTTTTGGTGTTCTTCCCATCGTCTTCTAAAAGCAAACAAGCAAACAAATAAACCTTTGCAATCTTTTGTAACTTAAAGAGGTTATACTGGTGCTGAAATTTCTGAAAATACCCATATGAACAAATATTTCCTAATACATCAACGGGAGGAGGTAATGATGGAAACTATTTGCAAAAAGTATCAAGTCAATGACAGATTGAATGACTATAACATATATTATAATATTTTGGATGTTTACACTTTATATTTTGCCATTCTTTTGTGTGTGTTTTTTCACTCAAATACTGGACAGAAAAATATTTTGGCTTTTCTATTCTCTTCTAAGAAAGTCTAGGCTGCTTTACTTGGGGACCAACACAGATTTAACTAGAATTCTGTAATAATACAGTTCACTGTAGAGATTCATATATGTTGTGGGACACAAAAGTCAAAACCACATGGAGATAAAGCCTCACATAGCACAGCATATGTCTATCTACTTGGTTTCCTCCTATGGGAACTTTTCGTGAACTCTCAACTATTAGCTATTTGTGTATTCAGGTGCCAAAGAGGTCTTTTCCATTTCTCTGTGTCAAAGCTATTTAAGAACTAATTGTTCTTGCAGCCACAATTTTTAAGAAATAGCTTCATTAAAAGCAATTTAACCAGATGAGGGTCTATATGGTTATGTAACAGTTGGATCAAACTATTCTGAGGGCTTTAAAGTTTTCCTTTAAAAAAAAAAAAGAACTTTTTAATTTATTTTAAGTGTGTTTTTCCAGGACCCATCAGCTCCAAGTCAGGTAGTTGTTTCAATCTAGTTGTGGAGGGTACAGCTCACACTGGTCCATGTGGGGATCGAACCAGCAACCCTGGTGTTACAAGTATCATGCTCTAACCAACTGAACTAACCTGCCACCCCCTAAAGTTTTCCTTTTAACTTTCAGGCTTCAGATTACCCAGGAGGTCCCACAGAAAGACCAAAATCTACATACTTTCATAAGTTTACATTTAAGTCACTTCCACAAATCTTTACCTGGGCTGGTCATGGGGTTCAAAGGTGACTAAGACACGGTTTCTCTTCAAGGAGCTAACAGTCTGAGAAGAAATCAGTAAATAGATAGCTAACTGTGTAACAATATAATCAGTATGAAATAAAGGCTCTGGGAGTACATGAGAGCAAATGATCAATTCTCCCTGGAGAATGTGTGGAAAGATTGTGGATTCAATTTATTGGCTGCTTCTCGATATTCAATTTTCCCTTTGGGTGTGGTTGTAAGGAATTGCTCCCCACTTCAGTTCCAAGGGTGAGTTTTCCTATGTGTAAGCCACTTTGACCCCCTTTCCATCTGATCAGCTAAAAAAAAAGGACTCTGTCTATTAATTTCATTGGCTTTAGGGAATGGTTCAGGAACCCAAATTGGTCCAGTCAGAGGGAAACCTAAGGCTTAGTTTGAAAAGTCCACCCTTCCTTCCATTCTCTTTCTATCATGAGTCTTCTTGGTTTCTTTTCCTGGTTCCCCTCGTCTCTCTGGTTCCCATCTTTTTGGTTTTGAGGGCCCCATGGCTCAGACTTTGGTCTTCTTCCCTACGTATTCTTGCTTCTTTGGTGATTCATCCAGCCTTACAGCTTTAAATATTATCCGTTTGCTGACAATTCTGAAATATGTCTTGCTAGTATAGACTTCTCTCCCAAATGTAGACTCACAGATCCCTCTGCCTATTCAACACCTATACCTGGAGGTCTGATAATAGACTTCTACAGTTCAACATGTCCAAAACTCAAGCCTGGATCTTCCTCCCAAACCTGCTCTATCCATGGCCTTCATCATCTCAGATAATGGCGTAGGCCAAAAATCTTGGAATTATTCTTGATTCTTCTATCATCTTCCACATCCAGTCTGTCAGGATATCCCGTTAGCTCTACCTTCAAACTCTTTCCAGAATCCCACTATGTCTCTTCATCTCAGTGCTATGCCCTGGTCCAACTACTCTCGTCACATCCTGGATTATTAGGGGAGCCTCCTAACTGGTTTCTCAGATTCCACTCTTGCTCCCCTAGAGTCTCCTTTCAACACAGCAGCCAGAGAGAGCCCCTTAAACTTGAGTTGGATCATTTATTCTTTGACTCAAAGCCTTCCGATGGAAAGCCAAAGCCCCTGCAATGGGCTCACATGACTTGGGCCTCTGTTATTTCCTCGATCTAATCTCTGACTGCTAAGCCTTTATTCACTTCTCTCCGGCTACACTGGCCTCCCAGATGCTGTTCCAACATGCTGGGAATATTTCTGCTCCAGACTTTTGTGCTGGTTGTGTCTTTTGCCTGGACTGCTCTTCCCTAAGCTGTCTGCATGTCTCCCTCTCTCCTATCCTCATGTCTTTGCTCAAATGCCATTTTCCCGATGAAGCTTTCCCTGACTTTACATAAAGTACAACCCACCTGTTTCCACACTCGCAATTCTCCTTACCCTACTATGTTTTGTTTTTTTCCATGGATTTAATCATGAGTATCTTTCCCCATTTAAATGTATGCTCCATAAGGGCAGGGATTTTTTTATCAGTTTTGTTTACTGATGGATCCCAATGGCCTAGAACAGTGCCTGGCATGCAGTAGGTGCCCCCAAAATATTTGTTTAATAAGTAAAATAGGGAAGTCAATCTGAGGGCAAGTCCTACACAAAGGAAAGAATTGAGAAGATTTGACCCAAAGCTTTGGCATGATAAAACCATGTTTGAAGTCCATGCTGGATTTTGTTTTTAGTACTATCGGATTTTACTTTTTAAGCCAGTTTGGGTTCAGTTTTCTATTACTTTTCTATTACTCAGCAATTGCCTATTGAAATTCTATTACTTACCAGCAAAAGCATACTAAGGAATACAGACAGTAAGGGAAACTTCAGAGACCTCATAAGAGGAGGGCCTTAACATGTGAATCAGATATCATACTGCTCCATAGTCACGGCATTTGAGTCGTCTGCACACTTCATCTGCATTTCCTTATCAACTCTAAATAGGCTTCCACACCTAGCACTGCACTAAAACCGCAGTCACTCAGGTCACCAGGAATCTTCTGATTACACATTGTTTAACTCTTATTTGTACTCTGTAGAATTTCTCGCTACAGGATTTGTTTCTTTTCTGCAGAGTGGGCTCCACTCACCTCTCCTCCACGCTTTCTATTACACCACTTTCTTCTGGATTTCCCACTTTCTTCCTGGAAACTCCTTCACACCTCCATGATGGAGGCTGGACATCTCATAAAGATTAGTGTTCTCCAGGGCTGTGTCTGTGGACCACATCACCTCTCACTCCACGGTCTCCCTGGGAGGGACCTCACCCAGTCCACGGCTTCCATAATGCATAGATGATGTGCTGCTCATCCCCAAATTTCTATGTCCATTTCAGACCTCTGAATACCACACTCAGATTCCACAAGTTAGCAGACAACTCTTAGATCTCTCACAGAAATCTTAAACTCAAAAAATAGAATTCATTCATTTCAAAGTAAACTCTGGCTCTCATATTCTCTATTTGAATGGTCCCACTTGACTTGTCCTTTCCTTTCCCCCACTTCCAGGCGGTTCCCCAGCCATTTCTCCCTGAGTTGCTTCCCAACTGGTCTCCCAATTTCATATGCCATTCTCTGCTTTTTCTCTCCTCTATTGCCTGTCCTTTCTTTGTCTGGTATTTATCATGAGAGAACACTTCACCTGGTGGGGGGGTTGGAAATGTGGGGAGGGTATTTTGGATTATCATCAACATTATGGTGCTGTGGGAGCATTTAATTGTTGGGGTTGAAGGAAGGTAGACACCCTGAAATTCTTGCAACAGACACATGTTCCAGAACTCTCAAATGTCTTGCCAATCATTAGTATAGTATTGCCAAAGCAATTGCCTATTGAAATTGTTTTCTTTTAATTTCTTCTTTATCTTATGATGAGGGCCTTGTGTTGATTTTAGAAAAAATATCACATGTACATAGGTTGTATCATCTATGAGTTTTATTTCAGCATAACAAAGATAACATGAACTATTTGCTATAAAAAGGTGGCACTCCTCTGATACAGTCTAGAACCACTGACTCATACCACAGGTTGACAACTGGTAGCTCACACACCTAATGTGATCCATGTATGTTTTGTTAGACACTCAGTTAAATTTGATATCAGAAAAACCACATATCATATTTTAATATAAATATGTCTGATGCAATATGTGGGACATACTTTCACTAAAAATAATTTTTTGTTTATCTAAAATTCAATTTTTTAAAAAAGATTTTATTGGGGAAGGGCAACAGGACTTTATTGGGGAACAGTTTGTACTTCCAGGACTTTTCCAAGTCAAGTTGTTGTCCTTTCAGTCTTAGTTGTGGAAGGTGCAGCTCAGCTCCCGGTCCAGTTGCCATTGCTAATTGCAGGGGGCGCAGCCCACCATCCTTTGCAGGAGTCGAGAGCCCGCACTCCAACCAACTGAGATATTCGGGAGCTCAGTGTCAGCTCAGCTCAAGATGCCATGTTCAATCTTAGTTGCAGGGGGCAGAGCCCACCATCCCTTGCGGGACTTGAGGAATTGAACCAGCAACCTTGTGGTTGAGAGCCCACTAGCCCATATGGGAATCGAACTGGCAGCCTTCAGAGTTAGGAGCATGGAGCTCTAACCGCCTGAGCCACCGGGCCAGCCCTAAAATTCAATTTTAACCACACGTCCTATACTTTTATTTGCTAAATCTGGCAATCCTACTTTGACCTGTATGGTTGTTTTTTTTGTTCCATATTTAAAATCAGTATTTTTTCATTGAAACTTGGATCTCAAGATTTCTTTGAAAAAGCAGAGATCTAGATTTGGCCTACAGTGTAGCGCTCAGCTGAGTGGGGACTGTGCCCTTTACATGGGGCCTGCCCACCACAGTCACGGCAGCCCCGACCCCACGGCCGCCCGGATGAGGCCAGTGACTAAAACATTGCCACTCATCAAAGTATTTACTATCAGTAACTCTTACAACTAAGTGGACAGTAAATGTTTCTTTTACCCATGTATTATGTCTATTAAAAATGAAAATATGAAAGACAAATGTTTCCAAGAAAATGGGAGGAAATACATGTCTTTAAGGATGTGAAGAATTTTCCTATGTGTTTTCTTACTTTTGACCAGCTTTACTCAAAGTCTTGGAAATATTTGTGACAGTTTTCCCTAAACTATTTTCAGATTGGTTTAATCAAAACTGTAATATGATGATGCCATCTCCTTACTTAAGTAATAGCGCTCCACTTTCTCAAGTTAAAAGTCCAAAATCTTTTACGTGACCCAAAAGCCCCGCCCAGCCTCGTCTGTCACTCCTCCCACTTGCTCTCAATCCACTTTTGAAAGTTTTACATCAGTTTCATATGTTCACCTGTTCGCTCTTCATTCTACATGTCTAGGAAAACCTCCTCTTCCCCCCAATCTTCAATTCCAGCTCAGACATCACCACCTTTGAGAAGCCCCTTGACATGAATCATTGTTCCTGCCCCTCCTCTCACACCCAAATCTGGGTTAGATCTCCCCTGTGAGCTGTCATAATGCGCCCATCCCCACTGTGTCATCATTTCCTGTTCACCTTTCTGTGTGTCCCACCAGACTGTAAGCTGGTTGAGGTCAGACAGCTGGATTTATTCACCTCTATAGACCCAGGGCCTGGCACATAGTAGGAGCTTGCTATATGTGGAATCATCAAGCAAATAAACGAGAAAAGGAAATTCCATGCAAAAGGAACAGCATTACCAAAGGCACAGAAGCCAGATGACACATACTGTGTTTGGGAAATAACAAGTTAGATAGCTGATACTGTACTTGGTGATGTGGTGGTGGTCAAAATAAATCTGGAAAGATGCGGCATCAGATTGTAAAGATCTTGGAGAACAAGACTAAGGAGGTTGACCTCTCTTTGTAGGTGTTAGAAAGCCATAGATGGCTTTAAGTAAGGAAAACACACAAACAAACGTATATGGCAAAATCAGTGATAAAAAAAATTCCACATTTCTCTGTATGCTCTTTTCCTGAAGTTAAACTTTTTTCTCTAGCAGTGATTAAATTGGGAAGATGGAGAGATGGTGAATGGGAAAGAAGAGAGTATAGTGATGAAAAAGAAAAATGAGTTACAGTCAGACATACATGAGGTTTACATTTTGGCTCTGTGAAAATTTTCTTAACTCTTCATTTCTAAAACTGTTTCCTCATCTAGAGATGTTAGGGTGAGGGAAGAGCAACGGCCCTTACCCTCCTCAGACGGTTGCTAATGATTAACTAAAATAATGTGTGCCAACTGCCAGGCACAGGGCTTGTCCAAAGTAAGCTAGTCCATATGGCTCCCTTCCTAATGCCAACTTCACAGAAAACAGAGCAGAAATTACAGTTGAAAATGGAGGCAACTATTCCTGCTCAGAAGAGAAAAAAATTGGTGTTTCCTGATGCCACCCTGCTCCCCCTGAAAATGAGGCAACATTTAATTTGCCTTCCCCTTACCTCAGACTGGCTCCTTAAAATAACTGCCGGAGGGCTACTGATGAGGGAAGAGTTGGCTTCAGGCAAAATTGTGGTGTGTGGATGTCACCAGGGGCCTCCTCTCCCATAACTCCTTGGTCCTTGAGGACTTCTTGATGTGATCCTGACGCAGATAAGGGAAAGCTGTTCTCATCCTGTCCCTGCCCCAGGTCTCCTCGGAGCAGCTGGGGGCAGTTGTTCATCTTTAGTCTGATCTTTTCTGTCTATATTCTCTTTCCTTGAGTTCTACAGAGGTGGCTGAAGGCAAGCTGACCAATTGATTCCCAAGGAAAGGGATAATAGATTAATGTGAGAGATTTCTCATGTCCTATAAAAGCTTGTAAGTCTCCACATAAAGAGAGGTGTGTTCTCTGCTTTAAGGCACTAGAAGCTGGTGTGAAGGAAACATTTAAGTAGCTGAAGAAGAGTTTCACAGAGTGAGAACATGTATAAGGTCAGAAGGGACCTTGGAGCTTGTTCCTCTGGGAATTCAGAGATGCTCTGCTGGCATTTGTTTTACCTTGGGGACTACAAGATTTCCCTTGGTTCTGAAAAAAAAAAAGTTTGAAAACCCACCAACCTAATTCTGTTCCTATATTTTACACAAAAGGAAACTGAGGACCAGAGAGGTTAAGTAGTTTGAACAAGGTCACTCAGCATCCAAGTCAGGACAAGAACCCAGGTCTTACCAACTTCTGCCAAGGCTCTTTCTGCCAAGCACTCAGTTCTACAAAGCCCTTGCATATCACTGGGGACATGGCTCTGCTGGGAGGGTTGTTGATTTGCACCGTGACAATTAACCAGGGCCTCCCCTGACCAGTTCTGACCCTCCAGCTAGGTGGGGAATGCAACTTTGACCTGTGACCAAGAACCTGGGGATACTTCAGATGCCAACACCTGCCACTGAGGTCCCCAGCATTTTACTGTACTGTGCACATCACCACAACACCAGAGCAGGTTTTGTTTGGGAAACTCTACTTCTGAAACTGATTTTATGAATAGAACTGAGAAGAATGTTGCGTTTTCTAAAGAGCTCAGAGAAAGAGGGTCTGTGATCCCTGAGTGAAGGATTGAATGAGTGAATGAATGAACAAGTGAACAGGTAAACACGATTGAACGCCTATTGTGTGCCATTGGCTCTGCAGCATGCTTTTGGAGTTCTCATGATAATCTCTTCTGCACTCTGTCACCCAAACCTCCTGTCAGATCAGGTCTTAGCCCCACTTTGCATGTGAGGACACTAAGGATCCAAGAGATGAAGTGACTTGCTGAGTGTCATGCCAGACGTGGCTTTCACCCCAGCCCCCTGACTGCCACCCATTACCCAACAGCTGCCACCTTATGTGGAATTTTGGCTGATGGATAAGGTCATCCATACAAACTCTTTTCTCCCTTGCAAACTATTTTATGTGTACTACATAGACTGACTGAAAGAAAAGATTGTTTGAAATAATACCGTTCTCCTGAATATCTAATAGGAATGGTGGAAGGGCTTCTTCCCTGTAGAGTTAGGGAACCCCTTCCTTTGAAAAGTGTCCCAAATGTGTTAAGTGGTCTTTGATCTCACCCCTTTCCTTAAATTGCCTGGTGCATTCAGTAGGGTGGCCCTTGGCAGGTGCATCTTGCCTCGGTGTCCTGGACATAATTATGTTGCCTTACTTGGATACTGATCTCTTGGAGTAATTCTCCCAGCTTTTTTTACCTGTAGAAAGAGGGTGAATTGAGTGCTCTCTCTTCACACACGCTACATACATACATTTGTACACACAGGCAAACACACACACACAAATGTGTATATATATATGTATATAATTATATACATACATTTGTACACACAGGCACACACACAAATGTGTATATATGTATCTATATATACATATATGTATATAATTATATACATACATTTGTATACACAGGCACACACACAAATGTGTATATATGTGTATATATATATATATACATATATGTATAGAATTATATACATACATTTGTATACACAGGCACACACACAAATGTGTATATATGTGTATATATATATATACATATATGTATAGAATTATATACATACATTTGTACACAGTCATATATATATATATATATATATATATATATATATATATATATATGTAATTTTGTGGTAGTCATTAGTGCTTTTTACTAAATATTTCCACTCATTGCCTCCTGAGCATATGCCTTCCTGGCCCCCTTTGTGAGTAGGTGGATCATATGTTTGGTTCTGGCCAATGAATTTGAGGAGAAATGATGTGTGTCATTTCTAGGCTGAGTGTTTCACTGCTGGCATGAAATCCCTAGAGCTCTTTTCCCCCACTGCATGTGACCAAAAAGGTCTGAGATGGTAGCTGCTCTATTACCTGGATCCCTGAATGACTACCATAAGCAGATCCTGTCCCTTCTCCCCCCAACTAACTTACATGTAGCGTAAACAAGAAATACTTACTTGTTTCTAAGCCCATGAGAATATGGGGCTGTTTGTTATGCAGTATGGGCAGCCTAGCCTGCATGATACACTTTATAGAGTTAAACCCTTTTTATGCATATACTATTTCATGCTCCAAATAAACTAGGAAGCAGATACTGTCATGCCCATTTTACAGATGAAAAAGCCTAGGCTAAGAGAAGTTAATTAATTTGTATAAGAGCACTGCAGATGGCTAAGGCAGTTTTCTATTCCACATCTCTGTGGCTCCAAATCCTGGCTCTTTATTAGCACTTCATCCCTGTTCTCTCTGCCTAGGTGCTTTCTGAGCCAGGAGGAAAATAACACTTGTTACACATTCTCCCAAAACACATATTTGCCTCATCGTGTCACTTCACACGTAACCTCAAATCGCACTTTGTACTTAAAATCCAAATGTTAAAAAAGGAACATTTTGTTTTTGATGAACTACTATATAGCATCATAAGTGATAGTTTAGTTGGTTGGCATTCTGTCACTTTCTAGAAAATATGACTTGGTAAATATAAATCTTTCTCACAGCAAGCAGCCCTCAGCTAAGAAAATTAGTTTTATTAACCAAAAAATCATTCTTAGAATTGATGGCTGTGTAGATGACCTTTGGCCTACTGTAATATAGCAATGTGTCTACCACAGTAAAAATGCCAGAGTAAGACAGGTCCCACAAAAGGCAATAAAGGCACAACATTCCAAAGACAAATGCACTTGAGACACAGATGACAGCCATGAGAAGGGGGGAGTAATCAGTTATAAGAAATGACAGTGTTTTGGCAGCCTCAGTTACTTTAACTGACAGGACAAATAAAACTAGTGTAAATTATTTTTTTAAAGAGCAAGTCACAAGAGTTACAAATATAAATCAAAGTTAGTTTTGGACTTTGATTTAAGTCAGCTGGGTGTCCGTCCTTTTTCAATGCACTGAGCTTGGCATTTCCCTGTTATAAACGTTAAAACCTTTCTTATTCTTCTAATTTTTCTTTGGTTATTTGATTTAATCTGGGTTTTATTCTGCTGCTAATCCTCTCAGATTTACTTTGCCCTTCCCATATTCTCTTTGAGGCATATCCTCATCTGGGTGTGCTTATGGTTAAGTGCAAATCCCCCATGAATTTGATTGGAAATATAGAGGGCAGTCCATTAAAATGGCGATTGTTGTTTTAAAAGCAACCTGTTCTAAAAAGATTGTGAGATATTCTAACTTTTGACTTTTTACATTTGGACTCTAAAATACTGGCATGACTTAATTACCAGTAGGTATTTTCAGGGAGGCAGAAATGGAAGACTTTCTTAAGCTATGTTCACATTTATTCTGTGACTAGAAATAAGAAACCAAAAAACAAAACAAAACAAAACAAAAAAACAAAAGCCACCAAAGAAACAAAATAAATACCCTCTTCCCAATGAAAATTCTCCACCTAGCATAGCACTACTAGAATGGGGATGGGCAGGTTCCCCTTTATTTGCTGGTCAAAGACAAGGGTATTGGGATTCTTGATAAAGAACAGGACACAAATCCAGGGGCTTTTGAAGTCTTTAGTGGCTTAATGTTCAAAACTTTGCTTCCTCAAGATGAAGGCTCCAACACAATTTAGGTCAAAGGTTAAAGAAGTCTGCCACTCCAGTGGACAGATAAGGGTTTTGAAGGTTGCGGCTGAGGCCTGGTGGCTGGGCCAGGCAGGGGAGCTAGAAGATAAAGAACACAAGGCTCCACCCCCTGTTATCTGCCTCTGGTTTCCTTAAGAACTAATGTTCATTAAATTCTTCTCCCTTAATAAAGAAGGAAATTTCACAACAACCAAAAAGGTAAATCCTACCTTTGTTCTGGCAAACTTGGTCAGCATCATGTGTTGCTGCCGTCAGTTTTCTGCAGCACGGGCTTCCCAAGGAGTCCCAGGTATTTATGAAACTGTGCTTGGTTAAACTATTCCTTTTTCCCCATCTGCCTGCTCCAGGGTCTCTCAGTCAGAGCGAGATTGACGTGGCAGGTGTTTCTTTCAGAAGACTCCCAAGTGAAGACAGCAGATCTGAGTTCTACTCTGCACCAGCCTGATTTGAAACCGAAGCATCACAAATATACATGCTGCACGCAGACACGCCACTGCCACATAAAAGCGGCTTAGCAGCATGGAAACTTAATTTTTTTACAACCCGTTTTAATGGGATTGGATTCAGTGCTATAAAGTTCACTCAGTCTGCTTTTACAAAAGAAATCCATTCACTTTTTCCCCAGACTTCTGGTTCTCTCCCCAGACTCATCAATATGGCCATTTAGCACTTCTGTGTTGATTGTAAAGCCAAGGTAAGCATTTTCTTATACAAGCAGTAAGACAATAGCAGTCTTTGGAGATAGTAGTTCTGAGGCATCAAAGAAGAGTAACATAGGCTATACATGTCAGTGCAAACACAGAAAGTAAATCTCCCCTACACAAGCAGACGAGGTGGCATTCATGATTTCCTCCACGTGCACAGCCTCAGAAATAGAGACAAGTGTTCCCAGGGCAAGATTTTTGTAAAGGAGGACTCAATAATCAGTACAAAAGATGGTTTCACGTGTGTGGTCCCAGTGCAAGAGCCAGGGAATAAGAGCTAGGGATTCTTGGGTCTTGTGATTACATCCATTACCAACTCACTGTGCACTCAAGCCTTAGTTATTCTCTACCTCTGTTTTTCATGACTATAAATGAGTATGAGTCAGCCACCAAGCAGTGAAATAAACCTATGAGAGGGGCTATGTTTTCCCTCCACATTAGCTAGCCTGTCAGAAATACCTTTATTCATACCTTTTTCTGCTAGCAGAGGTAGAAAACAGTGCAGGGTATGGACAGACATGGAGTTGGCACCCCAGAGTGAGCAGATATTCTCCAGGTCATACAGCTGTGACCCTAGTTCTCCACTTCTCTGTGTTCGAAAGATGCATTGCCATTGGTTAGAAGTGCTTCCGTCTTAAAAGAGAAATTCTCACCTCAAACCACAGATAAGTCCGTTTGAGAGGGAATTAAAGAGGAGGGCCATGAAGGCAAGCATTGGATTTAATTATCTGCACTTACACACCACTCTCCACAGCTGGCCTAGAGCAGGCCTTCACAAGCGCAGGGGTCATCCGGACATGTGGTTAAATGCAGATTCTTCTTCACTGGGCCTGGGGGACCTTGAGATTCAGCATTTCTAGCAAGGTCCCAGGGGATGTCGGTTTCGGGGCCACACTTTGAGTAGCAAAGAAGCAGTGTGATTTGTGGTGCAAATCCTGGTAGCAATAATTGCCATCATAAGCAACAGTTCCTTAATCTAACTAAACTTCAGTTTTTCCTTCTGCAAAATGGGCTTTTATGAGTATTAACTAAGACGGTGTCTTGGAATTCCGAATGCAAAATGATGAGAGCCTGAGAGAAGGCGATGGTCATAGGGATGGACATAATAGTATGTGCTCCTGAGGCATTAAGGTGGGTGAATCACCACATTGACTGAATGTGGACAGTGATGTAGAGAAGAGTCACGGGTGATCCCCAGGTTTCGATAGTAGATGGCCAGATGGATGTGCTTGCATTCACCAAATACAAAAGAGCATGTGGTGAGTGAGGGGAGGGTCTCATTGGGGAGAAATAATGAATATAATTTGGGGCACGTTGAGCTGGAGATCTGGGCTGGAGATACAGATTTGAGAGAGCTCACCATGCAAGATCACGTGGGTGACAAGAGCAGGGAGGAACCCTGAAGCACTCACGTTCAGGGAGTGAGTAGCAGAAGAGAATCCACCAGAGAGACTGAGAAAGAAGTGGGAAGAAAGCCAGGAAAGTGTGGTACCCTTTTGCTGGGAGGTTGGGAAGGGTAACACTGACAAATATGGGGTGAACAGGAAAGGGAGCACGTTTGGGAGAAACAAAATACCCCAAATTCTGTATTGGGTACACTAATGTTGAGATGTGGAACAATGAAATATGGTTTTGGAAATGCAAGGTAGACATAGCAGTACAACTAGGTTAAAAACCTTTGAGAGATATGAGCATTTAGATGCAACCTAAAACCCCCCAGTAGGGTGAGGAGGCAGTGACTAGGAGGTGTGTGGGAGAAGAGTCAGGAAATACAGAGAGGGTGGTCAGACCAGTGTGGCAGCTAGCACATAGGATTCAGAAAGGCTGAGGGAGGCCAGTTTCATAGCCAATTTTCATTTTGAAAATGTGGCAGTAAGAAAAGCCAAAAAAACAAAAAACAAAACAAACAAAAAACAAAACCTCATCCATGAAAAAATGTAAAAACCTTAAAAATCGTTTAATACTATACTATAAGTATCAGAGATTGAAAAAAGAATCAGTGGCAATTTGGAGGGAGCATTTAAATCTGCATCTCTAAAACAACCCCACTAACTTAAAAGTTCAATAAAGCAACTCTCTGTAAGCAAGATAACTGATCTGAATACTTTTGGGCCAAATAGGCCAAACTACTGGATGGTTTTAAGAAGCCCACGTGTGCCCAAGACCTTAATTATGCTCCTTTTGGTACAGAGTTTTGAGGTGTTCTTTGCATGTTAACTCTGATGACAGCCTCTGTTACTTAGATAACAGTTTCTCAGATAACAGCCTCTGTTACTTCTTTAATTTTCTCTACTTTTGCAGTGACCAGAAAGTCAACATCAGTCCCTAGATCTAGAAATAGTCAAGTCAAATTTCTAATATACAGAATACAGCACATGATAGGGTCAAAACGAACAGTAAGACTTGGTAATAAGACTTTGTCTCGTTCATCTTGACATCCCAGACTTTAGCTAACTCAGGTCCCAGCCCACAGAGGCACTTCACAAATGTTTATTGAATGAAAGGCAACATAAAATATTGCGTTTAACAAGCTCTGCTCAAATCCCACTACTTCAGAGGGCTTTTCCTGATGAATCCCACTCTCAGAAGGCACTTTGTACTCATGGATTTCTATATAAGCTTTTAATCTTGCCATATTGTAATTATTATTATTCATGTGTTGTTTTTAATTATTCTCTTATTAATTTGTATGTGTGTGTGTGCACGTGTGCCTTCCTTCTTTAGATGACAACAGGTCCCTTAAGTGAGATCCTTTATTTTCCTCTATTCTGAATTCCAAGGTGCCTTATACAGGTCTGGGCACAGTGGATGATTAAAAATACTTGTGGATCAAATATGTCTCTTCTGCTTGGACTACACTGTCAAATATTTTAATTGCTGTCAATAATTTTTTGCCCCTTAGTATGTATGCTTTTCTACTTCACAAAAAAATGAAATTTTAGAAATATTAATATTTGAGAGCTAAGACTTTGTAATAGAATGAATTTCTAAAAGAATGAAGACTTGATCCTTCTCAAGAAGTCTACTTGGTAGAGCGTTTGCTTTTTGCCAGCAAACTTCCACATATACCTAAAGCCTCATGGAAGGTAGATTATACATTACATCCAAGCTGGAGCTCTGACACATCAAACACATACGACACTGCAATTCTGTAGAATATAGGTAAATCCATGCTCCCTATTTCACATGCAAACACATATTTTGAAAAGACCCAAAGTAATAATCATGCAAACTAAATGGATTCCTTATGATTGTCTTAAAAGTAGACATGTCCTTGATAAGCATTGATTTCAATAAGATCCTTTTTGGAAGCAGAAAGTTTTCCAAGTCAGAGAAAGATCAGTTCTGTTTGAAGCAACAATATTCAAAAGGGCTAAGTGCTCCCTATTCATTTTTAGGGAAATACAAACATCAAAAGACAATCTGTTTTTTACTGTGACAACCACGATTACAGTCTTCATGTAATTATATAAGTAAAATATATGCCTTTTATTGGCTTAGCATACAAGTCACTCATTCATTCAACCTACCATATATGCCAGGCACTGATCTAGGTGTTGAGGATATATGAGAAAACAAAATCCCTGTCACTGGCTACTGCATGCTGTTTAATAAAATAACACTAGCACACAGCATTATATTTTTAAACTAAAATAAATTACTAAGGGGTCATATTTTTTTTTTCTGGAGAATTGCTGAATATTTAAAATTAAGAATAATACTATGGTATATTGAGGACATAATTGTCATTTATGTAAAAATTTTAAAATATTTTCTTGATGCAGTATTTTCAGCCCACCAAATAATAATCACATGAAAGAATTACTTCCTATGCTTACATAAGGGGCATGTCAGGAAAATGCACATTTCCCTAATATTTGGCTTTTATGATGGGTTACTCGGGGTCATCTAGAACATACAACCAGGTTAACTGATATAGAATCATTTCTAGGATTCATAACAAAGAATTTACTTATAAAACTCCTTTGATCAAAAATGAATTTCCATCTAGACTTGCCAGTTTTATTTTTATCTATGAAGCTACTAGGATGAACAAAGTCTTCCGGTGCCAAGTTCTTAACTTGAGCTCAACATAGATAGCTGTGTTTTGAAAAGAAGACCATTTGAGTGATGGATCCTTTTGGCCTGTATGTTGACCTCATTGTTCTGTTTCCCAAAGCTGTTCATGTTGTGGTTATTGTAATAAAGCTCAGCTATTGAAAACCTGAAGCTAGGCATCATGGCATGTGCTTCTTGCATGACATGTTTATTATTTTTCTTTCTGCTGGTTTTACGGTACATTCCCACGGTGGCACATCAGTAACTATATATATTTGTTTTTGAGGTGTGCAAGTTGGCTCAAAGATAGACAACAGTGCTAGCCTCACCTGTGGCTGTAAGCTTATTAGAATTCCAAGAACTATACAGGACCAAAGGAGGCCCTAGTATCTTTGAGCAATATGGGCCGATTTTCCTAGACTAAAGACTAATTCACAGCTCCCTTATTAATAGGACTATTAATTGATTTGTCTCCTTTCTCTGTTACGAACAAGAACAGATGAGTTATGTTATGGGAAAGCCAATATTCTAAACTTAGTTTCTTCATCATTTCCTTGTAATTCACCCTTTTGGAGAGAACAGATCCTTTAGAGACATCATTTATTTTAGTGTAAGAAAGTCCAACTTGTTGATTGCTATGAGGAGAAAAAGGTGAACTCTACTGTTTGTTGATGTTACAAACACATAAATAGGAGGAGTTATCCTATAAAAAAATATTTAATTCTTTTTAACATTTGCTTAAAAATATGTTTTAGAAAACAGTTGGCCTCTAGTTAAAACATCAAATATTAGAAAATCTACTTGGTTAGTATTTTTGAGGTCTGCTACTTTGTCATTTTTTTTTCCATTAGGGACTTTGGCTTTCTCACTGGTTCTTGATTAAAATTCTTTGGATTTCCTCAAAGTGCAATCCCTTAGACAAATTTAGTTGCCTTTAAAAACACCAGCAATAGAAAGCCCAGTAGGAAAACAAGCATTATTCTAGAAAGCAGCAACCCTGGAAAGACAGTTTTGTTAGTGGAAACACATTAGTCTTTCACAAACTAAGCAAGGGTGATATTTACACAGCAGTTTATAAAAGGTCAAACGCACATCTTCTGCCAAGGAGTGATGCATCTCCTGGCAAAAGGAAAAGCAGGTTTTCAAACAGAGGTCCATGGACATGTTTTCACGATTCCAAGACTTTTAGGATATTAAAAATAATAATAATAATCATATATATATATTCTAAATTAGAGTTTATTGGGGTGACAATTGTTAGTAAAGTTACATAGATTTCAGGTGTACAATTCTGTAATACATCATCTATATATCACATTGTATGTTCACCATCCAGAGTCAGTTCTCCTTCCATCACCATATGTTTCTCCCCATTTACCATCTTCTAGAGTCCCCCTACCCCCTTACCCTCTGGTAACCGCTAAACTATTGTCTGTGTCTATGAGTTTTTGTTTCTTCATTTGTTTGTCTTGTTCTTTTGTTTTCAGTTTTATGTACCACATATCAGTGAAATCATATGGTTCTCTACTTTTTCTATTCCGCTTAGCATTATAATCTCAAGATCCATCCATGTTGTCGCAAATGGTACTATTTTATCTTTTCTTATGGCAGAATAGTATTCCATTGTGCATATATACCACAACTTCTTTATCCATTCATCTATTGAAGGACACTTTGGTTGTTTCCATGTCTTGGCCAATGTAAATAAAGCTGCAATGAACATTGGAGCACATATGTCTTTATGGGTAAATATTTTCAGATTTTTTTGGTAGATACCCAAAGAGAAGGATTGCTGGGTCATATGGTAATTCTATTCTTAAATTTTTGAGGAACCTCCACACTGCCTTCCATAGCGGCTGCACCAGTCTGCATTCCCACCGACAGTGTATGAGGGTTCCTTTTTTTCCTCAGCCTCTCCAACACTTGTTACTATTTGTCTTGTTGATGATAGCCATTCTAACTGGTGTGAGGTGATATCTCATTGTGGTTTTTATTTGGATTTCTCTGATGATTAGTGATGTTGAGCATTATTTCATATGTCTATTGGCCATTTGTATGTCCTCTTTGGAGAAATATCTCTTCAGGTCCTCTGCCCATTTTTTAAATTGGATTGTTTATGTTTCTGTTATTGAGTTGTGTGAGTTCCTTATATATTTTGGATATTAGCGCCTTACTGGAGGTGTTGTTTGCAAAAATCTCCCATTAGGTTGGTTGCCTCTTTATTTTATCGATGGTTTCTTTTGCTATGCAGAAGCTTTTCAGTTTGATATCGTCCCTTAAAATATTTTTAATTGTTTTATTTCAATAACAAAATGAAGACTTAAACATTCAATCTTTTAGCAGTTGTAAAGACAGAATTTTCTCTTTGCAGTTATAATTCTCAACTGAAGGACATTGTTATGGAATAAAATCTTAACTTTCAAGTCAGTGTTTCCCAAAGTGGACTCCATTGATGTATTATGGGGTGTGTAAAGATTATTCCACCCTTTTAAAAGGGGTCCAGCCGTCATTCAAGTTTGGGAACCGGCGCTCTGCAGCGTGACGGGCTCGGTGCTGCAGATGGGACCGGCAAAGGTAGAGGGCGCCACCGTGAGGCTCCCATTTCAACGCTTGTCATTTCAATTGTGGTGGGTTAGAGATCACAGGGAAGCAGTGCTATCTGTTGAAGAGACATCAGACAGTGTAGTAAAAAGGGTAATCCACTTATTTTTAGAGAAGTTTTCCACTCAGAGATCATACACGCTGCAGATCACAGAAACACATGCAAGCATGAAATTTAATTTTTAGGAACTCTTTCCTGGGGCTTCCATAGAAAGCAACAGTGAAAAGAAAATGATAATCATGACAAGGCAATTATAGAGAGGTTTGGGGGAAATAAAAAATCTTGAAAACACGTATAAATTTTTTTAATTAAAAAAATGCAAGCTGCATTATTTTAGCTCAAAAGAGCAGAATCAGCATCGCAGAGACAATACTTTTAAACTTTAAAATACCAAGAAAGAATAATGGGCATATTCCCTCCCCCTCAAGGCTATTTTCCCCCTTAGTGATTCAGAATTTATAAATGTGATAAATATTGACGTACTAGACTTCAACAGATGGAATGAAACCTATGGTAAAACAAAAGTAATACATTTGTGCTTTCGGCATGAAATGAGTGAGAGATTAAACTGAGGCTTCCCTAGATTATTAAGAATGGATAATTTTAGTGTTTATTCACAACTGTGTACCATTTTCAGCAAATAAATATGGCAAATTATAAAAACAAACTCAACTGTTATTTTTTTCCAGTGGGATAATTTTGTTTCCTTTAATTTTTCTGTTTTTAAAAAATATTCCTGAAAAACAGTAAGAAAAAAGTTTATATTTTCTTTAACTTTCCTGACACCCTTTTCGATTGCATGTCTTCAGCTAAACACTCAGTGGACATTTGTTTCAAAAGACAATTAGATTCGGCATGTCCAACAATGCTAAGAAAGAACGTCAGTACCCTAGAGTAGGGGAGTACTAACTTACTGAAATTGCCCAGTGTTTAGTAAAGACCGTGTTTCCCCAAAAATAAGACCTAGCTGGACAATCAGCTCTAATGCGTCTTTTGGAGCAAAAATTAATATAAGACCCGGTATTATATTATATTATATTATATTATACCCAGTCTTTTATATTATATTATATTATTTATATTATATTATATTATATTATATTATATTATATTATTATATTATATTATATTATATTATATTATATTATATTATATTATACCCAGTCTTGTACTATAGTAAAATAAGACCGGGTCTTATATTAATTTTTGCTCCAAAAGACGCGTTAGAACTGATTGTCCAGCTAGGTCTTATTTTTTGGGAAACACGGTAGCTTCAACAGAGCATAGACTTTTCAAACCTTACACTCATATTAACCCTGATGGCAAAAGGCACACTGCAATGGAAATTAAAACTGTAAAAGAACTATTTAATAATTATGATATGATATTGTTACACTGACACATGGGTGACTTTTCCTCCATTAGAAAAATCTTTGGAAAGAACTTTTAGCTGAAGTACAGGCCAAAATGGCAATTTTTTTTCCCTTGAAAATATTAGACAAAATAACATGTGAGGAAAATGAAAAAATCCATTAAGCAATGTTATGGTATATAAATATAGATAGTATATATAATAGATGCCACATACATATATATATTTTTCCCTCAAAGATCACTACCTTTGTTGTATTGATGTAATGCTCTCTAGGTCCAGTGGAAAGAAGGGAGGTCTCAAGGAACTAAATTCTTACATGTTAGGTTTTCCAAACCGTCATCATTGCACAAAATAGTTTATCAAATTGTCAAAATTTACAGGTATCCCAGACACACGCAATGTTGACGGAGTTTGTGTCTTCACACGGTACTAATCTCACTCCTGGAGCTGTAAACATGATGGCCGAAGTGACAGCCTGGCTACAAATCCGTCTGGCAGCTTCATTAGACCTCTCTCGCCTGACTGATTAAACTACATTTAAAACCCACTTTTATTTTTTTAAGCCTTTTGTTTAAATTAAAAGGTCATGTTTTCAAGCAAATTATCTGCTGCTTCCCTCAGTCCAGCACCATAATACAGTTACATTATTACTAGTGTTACCCCAAGTGGTGAGTCAGCTGCTCAGGCACACCAGCCAGGGAGGGGCCCCTCCCCTGGGGGTAAGCCAAGACATTGGGGAGGGGCTGTTTATTTATTTGCGGTGGAACCTAGTGAGGGAGGCTGGCTGGGGCACATTGGAGTTGATGTTCTATAACAAAGTCCTAATGGCTCTTAATGGGAAAATTTGGGTTTGATATGTAGGACACACCTGCAATTTGGACATTCTTCCTTTAAAATTTTAGCGGTGGCTTTTTTCTTTGAGTTAAGTGGACACCATTTCATAAACCTCTGTATTTATTTCATCACTGTTCATTTTTTAAAAGACAACCAAAAAAATCAACTTTCTTAGGGCATGGATTGTTGCATCAAGACAATATAAGAGAAACATATGCCACACTTTAAATAATGCTTGCTAACTTTTTATACTGTAATGTATCAAGAGGTTCATATTTGGTATAAAATAGAGCAGGCTCACACTCCTGACCCCTTACTGCATTGCAGCATTTAAGCCAAACAAGGAAATATGGGAAACTTCACTTTTTCCCGAGGTTTTTCTGTTGGTGTGCAGAGCAAATACATCCAAGAGATGGAGAACCATCTGAGAGATAAACCATTGCCAAGCTGTTTCACCTTCGTGGGCAACCACTGGAGGCTGCTCCCTTTACATTTCACAGCAGGCCCAAGAGGAGGAATCTAAAACCTAGGAACTTTGGATGGGAGGAAATCTCAGCTTCACTAAAAGAGAGGAAGAAACTGTGTTTGCTTGCAGCCTGTTTTTACCTTGGTTTCACATGGTTTGTATTGTTTATAATGCCTGCCCTTATTTCATAAAGTATTTACCGTGCCTCAGTATGAGCGCAGTTCCTTTGTCATGAAGTTGATGGAAGAAACCAGGTCAGGAAGCATCTACACAGGTGTTGGGATTGATGCTGTGAAATAAAGTCTTATTTCTTAGTGCTGGCATTTTTCATCCGTTAGTTATAGAATTTCGTGCTTTTATCTGTTATTAAATTCTATGCAAAATTGATTTTTGGATTAGATTTTGTCTTTTTTTTTTTAAACATTTTCAATTATAAGTAAATCCTCCATAATCATCAAGGGTTGAGTAGAACTGGTGTTGGCAAACTCCTACTGAGCATCAGTAACTCAGTGTGAACAGGGTCAGTGAACCATATTAAAGAAATAGTATTGCCTTTTCATTTTCATTTCAATGAGACTCAATTTGTAATAAATAAATTTGCATATGGATACCACAAACAAAAAAACCCCCCAAAAACCAGACACACACGTTTTCCCATACTTGGAAAGTAAACAATTTCCAAGTATGTTGCTAGGTTTTCTGTACCACTGAGCCCAAGTTCTTAAAACACATTCACGTCAGCCTATTTGTGGGAGACTTTGCTCTGGGTGATGTGTGGGAAGTTCACACACAGGCATTGATGAGAAAAGAGAATTAAGATGTTTTTAAACTTAATGACATTTTCAATTCTCATTTCTCTAACTTTCTGATGCTGAAAATTAAAACAAAGTAAAACAAGAAAACTGGTTATAGACTAATAAAATTCAGGTAATGTTAAATGAAGTCATTATTTAACCGGAATAATATAAGTTTAAATAAAAGTAGTTTTAAATGAGTTTGGCACCAAAAATTTAGATTAATAATGAAAATATCTTTTGAAAGGTATAGAATTCTGAAATACATTTATTGATGCTTACAAATTTCATTAAAAAATTAGAGTTCACTATTAAGCTCTTTTTAAAGTGTTTTCCACAAAAAGTATCTCAACACATACTCTAACTCAGGATCACTTGAGATGTTACATGAGTACGTTCCTATTAGTTTTATGCAGCACAAACTCCGACGTAATTTTAAACCTTAAAATTGATGTAAATTACTTAAGTAAGGAAGTATATATGTCAGCGGCCTTGTACTTAGTGTTTAGCAAATGTTAGTTGTTGTTATTTAGTTATTAGAGTTGTTTCTAGATAAATATCTGACTACTAATGATCAAAGTAATTGATAGTCTATCATTTCTATTCCTGATCCTGTATGGCAATAAAATAAGCCAATCATTACTTATGGAAGATAAACACACAAATAAAAGCAACTAATTTCAAAACATTTGATAGCTAATGTTTTTAGATCTCAAAACCTATCTAAAATTAAGTTAATGTCAACAACTCTAGGTCCGATAATTTCTCCAAAGTAACAGTGTTGAATTGGCACGGAGAAAAAGAGATATTTTTCCACTCTTTCCTATGATGTTTTTTTTTTTTTTTCTATGATGTTTTTACTCTGAGAATAAGAATCTATTTTCCCTTTGAAAATCTCTACCAAGTAGATCTGAATCCAAGTAACTTACAATTTGTTCCATTCATTAATCATGTAAGTTCTAAGTGTGTTTTTGAAAAAAGTATATTAATATTGACAGACATATTTGGCAAAGCAATATCAGCTATTGCAAAAGCCATTTTAAACAGCCTCTTTAATAAAGTAGGAGATGAAAAATACCAACACACAAGAGTATGTGTTTAATTAGGAGGTATACTGTACTTAGAAACATTCTAATGAATAATAAATGATGTTTTATTTCCTGTGTCTGAGACACCAAGCCAAATAATCAAGAATCAAAGCAACTCAAAGTATTAGGTAACAATCAGTAAACTTGGGCAAGATCCTTTTTCCCTCTCAAGTTTAATTGGCTCATTGTTCCCAGGCACTATGAACCATGGGGCTGGTGGCAGTGCTGAAGTTTACTTCTATAAAGGAAGATTAACATATTCTGGAACTTTACACTAATCCTTGTTTTGAGTTAATTCAAGCAGATTGGATTAGTAATTCTTACCTACCACCCACTAGAAGGGACCCCAGCTTCTTTTCTTTGACAACCAGTGGTATTGTACACCTTCTGTGCATTATCTCCTACTGAAAACATTCTTGGGAAAGAAATTGTGTTAAAGGAAAAAGAAACTTTTACACGAGGGGGGTGAGAACCAAGGCCTCTCAAAGCTGAATCCGATCGTTTCTCTATTATCAGCTTGGTGTGCTTTTGGTTCATGCGGGCAGTGGTGGAGTATTCTGAGAAGTTCATTAAACATTTTCTCGTCACTGAATTGGTTTTTCTCTGTTCCCCATCTGGGGAGGACTGCTGCAGAAAGACAAGAGAGAAGCCTTCTCTTTCACAACCCTCCTGGAACCATTTCCACAACCGTTCTTTCCTTGTATTCCATCAATTCTCAGATATGAACCAAAAAACGTAACTGAGTGATTCTCTAGGGGGTGATGATTTACCCCTTTATTACTACAATGGATTTCTATACCTATTGATGTGGAGTCTTTATGGAAAGAATACCAGCAAAATCAAGTTCTGCCAGACCCTGCAAGAAAGATTCACTTGGCCTGTAGATTCAGATTTCATAGGCCTGTGTGTTACCACATGCCTGAAGAAATTTGATTTTTTTATTTATAAATAAATAAATACCTCAAAATCTCTTTTCCCCTCGTTTTATAGAGCTATAATGGACATACAGCACCATATAAGATGTACAGCATAATGATTTGACTTACATATATTGTAAAATGATTACCAAAATAAATTTAGTTAAAATTTCTCATGTCATACAGACATTAAAAAAAAAGAAAAAAAGTGGGTGTTTTTTTTTGCCTCGTAATGAGAACTCTTAAGATCTACTCTCTCAACAACTTTTAAATATGCCATATGACAGTATTAACTCTAGTCATCATGCTTACATTACATCCCCAGGACTTATTTGTCTTATAACCAGAAGTTTGTACCTTTTGACCACCTCATCTAATTTGTATTCCCTTAGTTTTGTAAATTAAGTCTTAAACTGTGAACTACAACTAGTCGTGATCTACTTCCTTTCTATAAGGAACAATGTCACAGAAATCCACTGCTGTCCTTGTTTTTTTGGTAGCTTTTACTACAGAGCAGCCAGATGGCCCCTTTGTAATAACGGGACATGGTTAACTATTGTTTTTACTACTAAAAATGCTTAGAAATAGATAAAATAGTTACTTTTTCATTGTATAAGTAGAAGTCTAGATATTAACTATTGCTTTATTCCAAATAATCAAAACAATGAAATTTGAAGCAGAATTGCCAATAAGGTAATTTAAAAACTTAATCTGATGTCTAAGATTATTTGACCTCATTCCTTTAAGTGGACTCTAGCCAAATGAAACTACTGTGTTTACTAATCGTTAAGTAGGGAATACTGATCTACGATTTTTAGGAATTTGAAAGGAGTAAAGGGGCGGATAATTACTTAGTATCTACTCAGGGCCGGCACTAGGTTCAGCATTTGTGTACAATCCCAAGTAAACAGATGTTAGTTTCTCAGTTGCCCAGACACAGAATCTGAGAAGTTAGATAATGTGCTCAGGGCCGAACCGTGAGCAGGAGGATTGGAATCCAGGTCAACTGAACTCTAAAGCTCGTATTGTTTTTCAGTACCAAGTGTCTTTATGTTTCAAGTAATATCTTTTGGAGAACTATATGTTAGTAAGTTAAAAACACTGAACAGTAAAAATGGATTAACCTGAGCACAGTTTTACTACCCAGCAGATGACTCACTGAAGGAATGGGAGGGATGAGAGGTGGGATGTGAGAGATGAGCTTTGAGCAAGACTGCCCCCTACCATGTTTCCCTGAAAATAAGACCTACCCCGAAAATAAGCCCGTTAAGATCGCAGCCAGATGGGCTCATTTAGTATGTTATGACAGTGTTCCAGAAGAAGATGGCATGACTGTATTTGAATAAATGTAGATTGTTGTACATGAAAAAATAAGACATCCCCTGAAAATAAGCCCTAATGGAGAAAAATTAATATAAGACACGGTCTTATTTTCGGGGAAACATGGTAGAAGGGCAGGCATAGGCAAGACTCAGAAGTATTCTTGGCAGCCAGGGTTGCCTACGGTAATTAGTAACTGGAAACATTATAAAGGGATCTCCATATGTGGAGGTAAGGGTTTCAAGAAAGAATATCACCTACTTCTAAATAATACTTCTTCCTTCCCTAACACCAACTTTCTCAACATCATGTGTTTAACACTGGCCTAGAAACCAGCCAAGCCATCCTCCTGACCTATGAAAGGCAATCACAGTGCAATCAGGATTCAAGACCCTGACCCTCTCCTCCAAATCTGTCGGCCTCTTGCTAGTGCCTCAATCCCATTTTAACTGGCTCCAAAATCTTGGTCACACAACACCCTCCCTTCCTTCCAGCCCCTCTGCGGTTCTCTACGAACACTGGCTTGATTCACCTCTTCTAATTCTGGGTTTCCCGTTAACCTCAGAGAGCCAGTGTCCCATCTGGCCCTCTGCCTGTTTTTCTAGAGCTCCTCTCTGGCACAGCCAGGTCACATCTCGTGTTCTCTCTTCCTGTGATGGGGAGCCCTGCCAAGAATGAGGCACCAGCGGCTTTTAGTGTGAATGTGGGGTGAGTCTTCATGTGGCTCCCGCCCCAACCACCTGTAAGAAAGGGCTGGTCAGGGTGTGACCCTTGCAAGACTTCCTCCACACTTTCTGCTCCTGCTCCTTTCTGTTTCACCTTTACTTCCTAGGAAGGAAAATAAAGAGAAGAGAAGAAAGAAGGAGACAATACAGAAATAAGTTAATCTTGCTAGAGTAGAAAATAACTCCAAAGCCCAAGGAGATTAAAGTGAAGAACCTTGAAGAGAAGATGGGAAGGGAGGGAAGTTCCCTTAGTCAGGGAACTCAGTCAGCTCCGTCTTCCCTCTCCCCTCCGAGGTTCCTTGTCTGAAAACGGGACAATAGTACACCATCCACATCACTGTTGAAAAGATGACAGGAGATGACATTAAGAAACATCTTAATGTTTCTTAATGGGGAGGGGAAAATCAGGGAAGGGGAAAATCAGAGAAGGGAGGGGATACTCAGGGCCCAAGTCCCTCCCTGCCAGGCACAGTGACAGGAATGGGTCAGCAACACTTTTCTTGTCCTTCCTCCCCCCACTCCCTGCCTGCCGTGTGAGTGTCTCTGAAGCCCTGGATACCTAATTCTGAGGCTCTAGTTTCTTTCCCTGAGGAAAGACACCTCACCCCCCATACTAGGATGTGGGGATTGGGGCCTGTAGAAGTCTCAGAGCAATTTCCTGCTTCCTTTCACCTCCCTCTGCTGGATGTAACCATGTGTAAGTCACATGAAGGATTCACATGTATGCCCAGTGACAAGGCAGGACAATCATGACTATTCATTTATGCAAATGTGTCAGGTGGATCTATTACTATATCTTCTGCTCTGGGTTACTACTGTAAACCGCCTATCTCTGCCCAGTCTTCTGAGTGTTCTGCTCAGGAAGCATGGCTGGCCACTCACCACTTGAAAAAAGTAAAAGACACATAACTTTCATTGTTTGTTAACTATTGTCTCCTTGCTCACAATGTTTTCTGTGCTACTCAACATTTCACTGAGCATCTATACACTCTACTATGTTAGGGACACAAAGAAGGTCTGAATCTTGTCCTCACAGGACTCGGTTTAGTAGGTGACAGAAGTTTGACTAATGAGGAAATGAAGTTGAATGATAAAATATTATCCAACTTAGTGCTACTTATATGTTGCCACATACCTGTGGTTCCTGAGTATTTGCTACTACTGTCCCCTTTCAGTTTCAAAAATGTCTTGCTTTAGAGGATAAATTATAGAGTTACCCTAGTTGTTGGGTGAGTACACACACACACACACACACACACACACACACACACACACACAATCTACCAACCAAATTCCTGAGCTTTCCTTAAAGCTATGTCCTCCTCCCAAGAACCCCTGGGAAGGGTGTATGATAAGTTTCTATGGGAGGGAAAGGTGGTTCTAGAGTCTAGATTCTAATCTTTGCTCGGAAATCACGTGCAGTGATCAGAGTGGGAGAAAGCAAGCAAGCCAGCATTTGTTAGTTACTGCCTACGTGTTAGCCAGGATGGCACATAGGTTTCAGAGGTGTGTGGTCCCCAGCAAGTGGTGGTGTCTGTGGAAGCATCCCAGGAGACTGTAAGCCTCTGTCCACGATCAGTTGCACAGAATGCCACAACTCACCCTCGGTCGGCGGCATCTGCAGAGGAGGGAGCTCTGGATGAGTTCTACAGGCAGACACAGCTTTGGTTACGGAGTGTACTTTTCAGACTTCAGCTTTGTTTAATAAACTTTGTCATTTGTCTTGGTCCCTTCTTTTTCTGTTTTCCCAATATCCTCTATGGTTCACACTCATGAAGAAAATTATCTGACATTACAGCCAGATTTATTTATTTTTTTCTTTTTACTGTCCTGTAAATGTTTGAATCTATAGAATATTCTTTAATATGCATTGGGTTGCCCCATGGATTAGTCAAGATTCTTTGAGGGGTGCTAGGGAAAGAGGGTTAGTTCAAGCTAGTTTACGCCTAAAACGGTATTTGGTAGGTTCATTTAAATGTGATGTGCAAAGGTAGCTTTAGGTATGGCTAAATTCACGGAAAAATGTCATCCAAACTTTCTCTGTCTTTCAGATTTACCTTCCAATCTCTTGTGTTGTAAATGTCCTTCCTCAAAGGGCCTGGGAAAGATGGCTGCCAGCAGTTCCCAAACACACACACACACACACACACACACAGAGACATGCATATCCTAAACAGAGAAGGAATGCTAGAAATGCCAAATGACGTGCCATATTGTATTCAAAGACCCCTTCTGTTTCCCTTCCTTTCTTCTTTCTCCTTCTTTCGTTTCTTCCTTCCTTTCTTTTTTTCTTTACATTTTTCAGCATTTTAACATCTCTAAAATCAGAATCTACCTTAAACTTGCTGTCACCAGGTGGCAGCTGTCTTTACCTGGACATATACATCAAAAACTTGTAGAATTAATGTCTGTGTCTTAGGGGGAAAAATCCCAAGACTGTAATAGAGCTTTCTTTTCAGAGATACTGCTTCACTGATATTCTTGATGGCACAAAGAACCCTGGATGAAAATAGGTATAGTAACAACCGCAAGTCAAAAAATGATTCAGAAGAACTGAACTGGATAGAAAGAAGTTTTAGAAATACCATTAGTTTTGTTTATATCTTCTCATTTATACACCACAGTAAAATACTCTAGGAATCGGTGTCTAAATAAGTCCCAAGGAGTTTTTGCTGTAAATATAATGTAAAATTTCATAATGATGCCACTTACAATCGCGGGCACCTTAGTGCATATGAAATAAATAATGTGTACAAATCCACATCCATTTTCTGTTCACTAGAACAGGACGATAGACAAGTCCCAAGTCCCAGCTGATAGAAGTATTGTTCTGTTGTTCTAATACTATTTCTGAACTGCATTAAATATTTTTTATTGAGGTATAATTGACATAAAACATTACATTAGTTTCAGATCTACAACATAATGACTCGGTATTTGTATATATTGCACAATGATCACCACGATAGTCCAGTTAACATCCGATCTGCTGTTTATATCTACACATGAGATGACGGGTGCGGAGAGAACAGAGCTTCTGTGGGATGGTACAGTGGCAGGGCTCAGGATTCTAGCTCCAAGTCTCAGTCTCCTCGGCAACCTCAGGGGCCTCACCTCACCTCTCTGGGCCTCAGTTTCCTTATCTGTAACAGAAGTGGCCTAACCACTGAGATCTCTCTGGTTGTAAAACTTTTAAAGCTAACAATGGTATATGCTATATAAATCTAGTGTTCCTATCATTGAACCATATTATTTTAGCTGTCAAGCATGACAACTGTATCACAAAGAAAATCTAATAATTCATATTACCTATAAGATATTAAAAGAAAACAGTGTGTTAGAGCAGCAACACCCACAGTTTTTCCTAAATCGATCAAATAGCACAAAATACCAGGTTAAGTATCATAAAAATTTTTGCTTTTAACCTGCCCATGCTAAACACACCAAGATATCCAGTGTAAGTGCTAATGAGTTTAGCATGATTAGGTAACATCAGGAATTGCTGATTCCCGACTCTAAGTTATTTGTTCTGCAGGTTGACTCTGTCTGTACAGAAAAGGTGTCAGTCAAATTCTTAATTTCTTCCCAAAGAAAAAGGAGAAGGAAGTGGTCCTCAGGTAAGCAGGCCAGACCAAAAGCATCCCACAGCTAAGAATCAGAGTGTGAAGAGAACAGCAACTTGGTGTTCAGAATTACATGAAGTTTCTATTAGAGGGCAATGCAGACTAAATATTCAAGTTTACAAAAAAGTCTACCAACTCAAGAAAAGAAGAAAACATATGAGAGATCTATGGTCACCTAGTGACAATGACAGCAGTTCTAATGAGGCTGGGTGCCAACTCCTGTATGGAATATCAAGGCAGCCGTTCTTTACTTTTTCCCAGTTGTCATCTTATTCATTTCTTTTCATCACATATGCATAGAAACCCCAAGATGTCAGTGACTCTGATTTGGGCAAAACATGGAAACAGTAAGAAGCAGGAAAAAGAAAGAAGAAAACTGTACTAAGCTTTGGAAGTCCAGTATTTGCAAAATGTAAAACAGATTCTCCTTGGCAGTTTCTTTTTTTTTTGGGGTGGTGGTGGTGAAGAAATGGAGCCAATTAAAAGTGAGTTACCTAAGGTCACAAAAGGAGTCAGTGCCTAGAATTAGAATAAGTCTGATTCCTGAGCCATTGATTAAATGCAAAACTGAGCCATCATTTCAACAATGACTGCATCAGAACTTTCATTAGAGCAAGATAATTTGGGGATAGACAAAAAGGAAATTTTCCTAATATGAATATGTAAGACGGTAGGTAGGGTATGCCAAAGAGGGGAACTATGCAACCTCTGCTCTTTTAAAAAAGAGGTATCAGCAAGTATGTTCATTCTATCCTACCACTGCTGACCTCGTCCCCTTTTAGACATGGAAATGTTTTATTCCTACCCATCTCTTTGACTGCTTCTTTCTACTTTTCTTCAAAAATTTGCACTTTCTTTTATTGTTCTGTCATTCTCTTGTGACTCAAATTACTTTACCCATACTTTTTAGAATTCTGTACCCCAAATGGAATGTAACACTCTAAGGGTGGTCTGACCAATAGAGAATAGAATAGTTCAGTTAACTCCCTTTTTCTCTGTACTAAAGTATTAATGGAACCAGTGCCCCCTCTGGCTTTTTAATTTTTATTTTTTTTTGGTAAACTTTTTCCTCATTTTGGTGCCAGTCCAAATACATGAAGCACTCATGTGCTATTCTGTCACAATTTCCACATCCCATACTTGATTTTTGGACCCAAGTGCAGGATTTTACATTTTTTCTTATTACATTCCTTTTTGTTAGATCTGGCCCATTGAGATATTTTTAGATTCTGATTTTGCCATCCAGCAAATAGCTTTTCCAACCAGCTCCAGGCCATTTGCAAATGTGATTAGTAGACCCACTATATCATCATCCAAGTTATTGATAAAAATGTTGAGAGCAAAGAGCCTGGCAACACTGGAGTCTAAACCTCCCTCTAGGGTGACTTTCATAAATCGCCCCTGTCTCAGTCAGGATTCAACCAGGAAAACAAACCACCCTGAGTATTTAAGACAGAGAGAATTTAATATAGGGGAGTTATTTCACTGACAATGGAAGATCTGAGAAGTCAACCAGGGAACAATAAGGCAACCAAGTGTGGCAATAGCAGGAAGGCAGTGTCAATCCCAGGCTGAAGCACTCAGTGGGGCAGGGTTAGTAGAACCCACCTAGCAGTGAAAAGTGGAGCCAGGAAGGTGATGAGGTTACCACAAGAGCTACCACCCCAGGCACAGAGGGAGAGGAAGAAATACACTCCACTCCTCCCTTCCTGCCATTGGCCTAAACCAGCTGGAAGCCAGCTGATGCAGGAGCTGGGGAAACACCGCTGGCTTCAATCAGCCTCTGTGAGATAGAGTAGAGGAACATTCTTAAATTGAAGACAATTTCTCCATTTTTCTCACATGAAAATAAGAATTTGTCAAGTGTCCTAATTTGACTTACCCTAATAGATTAATAGTCCCATTATAAAGAAATAAGACTATTCTGCCATAACTTATTCTTAGTGGTCATTTGCTTTCTCACAGAAGTCCTCACAAGTCATTGATCTATATGCATTGGTTAGCAAACTACAGCCTACAGGCCAAATTCTGCCCATTGTCTATAAGTAAAATTTTATTGAACACAGCCATACTCATTCATTTATGCATTGTCTATGGCTGCTTTCATGCAGTAAAGGCAGAGTTGAATTATGATAAAGACCAGATGGTCTGCACACACTAACATATTTACTATCTGATCCTTTGCTTTTAAAACCAACCTCTGGTCTATAATTTGCAGAATTCAACTACTTCTACCTACTAATCAGACATTTTCCATCTCTAGGCTTTTCACTCATCTTCCATTGTCTATTTTATCTCTTAGTTGGTAAATAGTGGTTGCTCTTTCTCTGAGGGGTACCTTAAAATGTTCCCACAGTCACCTATAAGACCCTATACAAATGTGCTTCACTCCTGTTAAATTACATCTTGTGGTCCATGGAGATAACTATGAGTCCTGATTCTTGCTTACTCCTGGGACATAGCAGGCACGTCCCAGTACAGCGTCTTTACACTTGTCATTCCCTCTGCCCAGATAGCTCCCTGCTCAGATGTCTACATGGATGCCTCCCATACTCCTTTGCTGAAGATTCATGTTTCGGTGAGCCTTTCCTGACTTTCCTATTCAGAATCACAACCACCATCTCTCTCCCTGTAGTTTCCCCTCCTTCCCTTCTGTGCTTTACTCTTTCCCATAGTACTCATCACCTTCTGACATAGGTATTTGCTTATTATCTGTTCTTCTCCCAATTCCCACTAGAATGTAAACGTCAGCAGGGTAGGATTTTTGTCTGGTTTGTTCACTAACGTAGCCCCAGAACCTAGAACTGTGCCAGACAAACAATAGGTAAGCAAGTAATACCTTTTGAATGAAGGAAAGAAAGAAGATCAGGACATTAATAAACTCATTTAGAGCAACTGGCTATACTCATCCTCTCCTCACCCATCTCAGGTTCTCTTTAGTGTCATCTCCTGCAAGCAGGGAGAAAAAGTTAACCATTAAGGATCTACTAGAGTTTCCATACAAGTTAATTGCCAAGGGGTCCATGGTCAACATTTTAAAACCCAAAATTAAAGAACCTTGGAAGAGTCATGTTTACGTAGCAGTTCTGGTTTTTAATTGCTGTTCGAAGGACTTGTCCCTTTCCCTCACCCAACCATGACTCTCCTTTAATAAAGTTGCTATGACTGAAGCTTACCTGGATGTAACAACCGTATCCTAAAATCTCTGAGAATTTGGCTATCATTCATTGAATCACAGGAAGCCCTTCCAGCACCCAAATCCGAAATAGTATTTGTTTGCACCTATTCCTTTATTTTTCTCAACCATAAAGGGTGATAAAATTGTAAAACCCCAAACTCTTCACACACAGAGTCTAGTCATGGGTCTGATGAAAGGTGGCTTGTCTAAAATTTGATTGGGCAAACTGTTTATTTTGCTGTCAGCCAATAATTATTTGGCTTTAAGACTGTTTTTATTGATCAAGTTGCCTTACAATTTTTAAAAGTATGCATTAACTACACAATACTACATTTTTTTTCAGTGTGAAGTTCTCTACTAAACATTTTGAATCTAAGCCTTCTGTACAATTGAAATTTTTGCACATCCTTAAAATTAGAATTATGTCTTTTTTTTCTCCCCCAAATAAACCTTTACTTTCAGACTATCACTTCCTTATTCAAACACTTGTCTGTCCTCATGTTGTTAAGTATATGGTTCTTCCTCATTTTTGGATTTTAAAATTACCTCTCTTTATTTTACCTTATAGAAACATTTTACAAGTGCTCTGATCATTAAAACATTGTTTAAGATCTGTAAGATAATGCCACTGTAACTTAAAACATTAAACGTCAAGCTTTCGGGACTCAGAATCTTTGTTCTGGGTTTGGGAAGTAGGTCACACGGTGAACTTTGAAATAATCTTCCAACAATTCTTTAGGTTCTAACTACAGTGCTTATGATTGATTTTAAAATATTTTTATAGTTAAGAAAATATGATTAAAAGAAAGATTCAAGTGAACCTCCAGCACTAACCTAAAACTGTTTCCAATGACCTCCATTTTCTTATTTCACAACAGCCTTTTGTTCTGGGTTTTTCCATCTGTTTGTTAAGCATTTTTCAATGAAAGTCTCAATTAGAAGGATAAAAAAAGGAGGGGGGACAATCATTTAATTCAAAAATTAATTTGGAGATCAGGCAACTGACTTAGGCTCATGCCAGCAACTTCAGGCTTTCAGCCTTGGCCACATGATCTGAAGGAGCTGAGCTACAACTGTCTGGCCACTCTAATCCGCCTTAATTTGAGAGCAAAGAAACTCACATGTGTTTCTAAGAACATTTCAGAGTACAGCAAGTCCATTTCTGGGGACACCGCCTAACGCCCTTGTTTTGCTGATCTCACGTATTCTAAATTAATTTTTAAACCACACATAAGCAGAGGGTGGGGTGGGCTGGGGAAAAGAGCTAACAGCAAGGCAGCCATTCCGTGTTGTTAAAACAACTACTGAAAGAGGCTTCAAAGTCTTCCTTCCTATGGCGACACGAGTTTCCTTTATGTTGCGATAAAGCTGGGCCCAGTCATGAGAAAGACCAATGTGAAGCATGCTCACCCTAACTTCCCTCTGAGATGCTGGTGAAATACGCACGTGGAGAGGGCCACCTGGCAGGCTGCTTCCCCCCTTTGTCTGGAGCCCTCTAGGTTCACTGGTCTTTAGAAGAACTTAATTAAAATCCGTGGACAATTTTCCAGAAAGTGGATTAGGCCCTTATGGTAAACGCGTTCTGTTTGAGGGGCGTTGACTCTCCCTGGATTTATGTTACTTGGGAGGAAAAGAGCTTAGACTGAAAAACGGGTGGGTCTCTTTTGCATTTTGAAGTCTGAGGCTTGACAGGCAACTGAGTTCTCAAAACTTTTACCTGGGGTTTACTCATCAACATGGAAACTCAGGAAACCAGGCAGGGTTGGACTTTCTTGGGCAACGTTGCAAAGTAGAAAGTGTTTGTCTCCTGTGCTCTCTGTTTCTGCTTTTTTGCTTCTTCTTTTTTAGCTTCCTCCTTCTTGGTTCCCATCTCCAGCCCCTCAAAAAACTGCTGACCCTAAACAAAAAAATCCTTCCTTGCCCTTCACTTACACAAAGTCAAACTTACTCTCAAGAGTCTGACCAAACCCTTCAAACCGAGGAGCAAATAATAGCTAGTATTCCCTGATCTCTCACTTTCTTCCAGGCACTGGTCTAAGCATTTTACATGTATTATCATTTAATTCTCACAGCAACCTTATAAAATAGGCATTATTCTTATTCCCAATTTACAGACTAGGCTAGGGATTTGCCGAAATCCACACAGGGATTTCAACCCAGAAAGTCTCACGGCAAAGTTTGTTCCCCTAATTACACAACTCTACATCGTTATGCCTCAGGTATCGATACAAGATGACTGGCAACAGTGCATTTCTTCTCCTCAAATCAGTTGCATTAGACGAGGGGACATAGCCCTAAGCAAATGACTGAGGCTGTACTTGTGTATGTTTCCAATCAGAGGAGCCTTCCTGAGGCCCCCCAAATCCAATCCTAGAAGCAGTCGCCTATTCTGACTTTGCCCTTGGCCTCTGTGTACACTAATGAGCCAATTTAGATATTGAATTAAATAATATTCATAAACCTATGATGTACAAGGTGTGATCAAAAACTACGGTGAATGTTTAAATAAAAAAAATTATTAAAAGACACATTGCCATTAATTCCCCCTCAAAATTCTCCCTCTCGCTTCGAACACACGTATCCCATCATTCTTGACACTTTCTGAAGCAGTTCTGGAAGTCCTCTTTCATGAGTGTCTTTAGTTGCGCTGTTGTGGCTGCCTCAATGTCCTGAATCAATTCAAAACGTATACCTTTCATCGTCATTTTGAATTTGGGGAAGAGCCAGAAGTCACATGGTGCCAGATCCAGTGATTACAGTGGATGAGGACACACGATTAGGTTTTTATTTGACAGAAATTCCCAAACCAGAAACAATGTGTGACATGGAGCTTTTCTGTTGTGATCACAAAATACAGTGAATGCTGCTGCCGAGTGCCATTCAATGGAATGGCAAGGATCTTTAATATGGGAAGCAGCACAACTAACAGTACTAACCGTGTGTGACAAGTTGCAATTTGTTTGGTGTAGTCAGTTGGGTGTGAGTTACAATTGGGACATGTGTTTTAAAGTGTGCCATAAATCATCCTCCATCATGACGACTCTCCATGTCACACATTGCTTCTGGGATATGGCAATTTCTGGCAGATAAAAACATTACGGTGTGTCCTCATCCACCTTATTCATGGGATCTGGTGCCATGAGACTTCTGGCTCTTCCCCAAAGTCAAAATGATTGAGGACATCGAGGCAGCCACTACAGCGCAACTAAAAACACTCATGAAAGGACTTCCAGAACTGCTTCAGAAAGTGGCAAGGATGATGGGATAAGTGTGTTTGAAGCGAGGGGGAGTATTTTGAGGGGGATTAATGGCAATGTGTCTTTTACTGTGATTTTTTTAAAAATTTAAACATACACTGTATTGTTTGATCAAACCTCATAGATATATGTGCGTAAAGATATTCAGGGAATCACAATCCTTTAGGTTATATGAATCTTCAAAGTCATCTAACCCAACTGCTTATCCAAAACAGGAAGCCCTTTCCGAATCCTTGAAAGATAGTCTTTAAGCCTCTTAGTTCCAATGGAAGAGATCTCCTTGTTCAGCTCCTTGATCAGCTGACTGATCTTCACTAATCATTAAAATGTTCTTATTCATATTGAGTGCCAACCTGCCTCCCTGTAAATCAGTATGCATTTAGGGATTGCATACTAAGACAAGTAGTGGGACGCTGCTTTCCCCTCTCTCCTCAGACCTTTCCAAATAAAATGATATTCTCAATGGCACAGTCCTGAACCAGAGAGGACACAAATGAGCCCAGGATTTGAAAGCCCATGAGGCCAGCCCCACCGGAAGCAGATCTGAGGAGGAAGCAGTTAAGTCCTACCATTTCCCACAGTAATGACATAGCTAGGGAGCCCAACTGGGGAGTATCCTCCAATCTCCCCAAACCACCTGATGTTCGATCTTCCCTTCATTCCACAGTCCACTCTCTCAATCCACCATTGAACTTGACAGCACAGCCCCCACTGACCTCATGCCACCCAATTCCAGCTTCTCACAATGCCTCCCAAAAGCAAAGAAACGTGAGGTGAGCAACTCATGTGCCTGGGCTATGTGCTTCATTTTGTTAATGGTAACTTGATTTCACATACCCAAACTATTTGAGGTTTTCAATGTATGATTATTTTCAGAACTCATGACTGTATTTTTGAAAAATATTAGCCACTGTGATACAAACAAGGGGCAAGTCAATAAGAAACTATCTTTAAGATGTGAATAAAGAGAAAAGAAGGCTTCTGGGAACGAGATGTTTGTCCAAAAAAAGCAAATCTGGTTTGTTTCAGGTTTGATGGGCTGATTTCTGGCAATTAGGAATCTTTATTAGAGGGGAAAGGTTGGTGTTCTTTCTGGAACTGTTTTTATGAAAGGCTGAGAGGACAACACAAGGGACTCACCTCCTGGCCTCCAAACTCAGACCCAGAGTTTAGCTAGTTCTGGAGGCATTTCTGGCGCTGGGTCAGGTATCAGCCTTAATGTACAAATTCAGTTGATGAAGAAGCACCACCAAAGTAGTTAAAACAGGGTGGGAGAAGAAACAGAAAAGTCTCTCCAGTGTTGATGATGGGAAATTCTGGACCTGAAATAGCTATCCCTAGGAAACAGCAGTGAAAAGTTCCAACATTTTGTGAGTATATTCTGGACCTACTAAAATCAGAAGATTTCATAAGGCTTTATAATTATTATTATTAAAAAGTTTGAATTTTCTTGGTATTTCACCCATTTCTTACTGATTAGATAGCAGAAGTAATCAAATAATAGACACTGACTTAAATGGGGTAAGGATTACTGTATGTTGGAAAAAGCAGTAACTAAGAGTCAGAATTCAGTTTTCTAGTCTCAACTCTAAAACAGTTAAGTGTCACCTTGAGCAAGTCACTTAAACCTGTGAACTATGAGAGAAGGACTACAGGACCTCTTACATTTCTTTCAATTTAGTGTTTCTGTGCCACATAGCAGCTCACACCAAAAGGTACCTATCTATCTATCTATCTATCTATCTATCTATCTATCTATCTATCTATCTATCTATCTATGATCTATCTATCTATCATCTATCTACCTACCTACCATCAATTCATATATCATATTTATCTCTATCTATGTATTCATACCATATCCCTCTCTCTGCAAAGTGGTCCAATATAATCTCAGTTTCACTGTGTTTCCAGGCTCAGCCCTTATAGGGCTTTAAGACTAACGTAAGCAATGTTAGAGAGAATGCAGAAATGTATGAATGGCCAAATGAATGGTAACTGATGATAGATCTAAAAACAACTGAAGAGGTGGAAAATGGGAATTAAATTGTGTTGAGAGAATCTTAAGCAGGGCTGAGGCTACATTAATTAGGGCAGTGCCCAGCACAGCAGTACTTGGTGTCTAGTAAGTGTTCAGTTCACATTACTAAACGAGTGAAACACTTATAAACAAAGACTCCTAGGTAATGGATAGAAATGCTCCAGTGTGGAGTTAAATTGTGAGAGGGGCAGCACCGTTGTCCAAATTCTAACCAGTGACACCAGAAATACAGGATCGGACAACCGCAGGGGACATTTTAGTAGTATTCATACTATGGGGTCTGTGTGGGTTCTGGCCTGACTTTAATCAGTACAGCTGGAGACAGCAAGAGTGCTGACAGACAATCCCCAAACAGTTTCAGCTGTGTTTTCTGCAGAGCTCCTATACAGGGTAGTGTGGACAGCATGAAAGGTGGTCCAGCTGCAGAGGTGAGCCCTGGAAGAGGAAGCAACGAGTCTTGCTCCTTTCCTCGCACACATTCCCTGCCTAGGGAGGGCAAGCACTCTACAGATGTCATCAGCAGGAGCCAACCTGGGCACAATGACAAAGCAGTCAAAGATTGCCTTCTGCAGCTCGGTGTCCTCTTTCTGCCGTCTCCCCTAAATGAGACTTGTTGCTGGCAACTCTTTGATTCAGAGGACTGGCCGCAGGAGCTCTGGGGAGGAATCCCTTAGAGCTATTTTTAAAGGTGACCATCAGAACAAGAGTACTTTCAACCAGTCGTGCTTAACCATACATCACGTTGTTGAATACATATCCCTTCACAAACCCACAGTGGTCAAAATACACTGAAAACCAGTGATTTGGCTTCCAGTTCTCTATGCCTCTGATCCTGTAAAATGGGAAGACTTCCATAGCCCTTTTGGCACGGAATGTGGTTAATTCCATTTGTGAATAGAGACACCAAATCTGCTCCCAAATTTAATTCATTTATCACCTGGTTATGAGTTGCCTGCATCTAGACTTCTCCATTTGAATGGTATTTTTCCACCCATATAACCAAGCTTCTTAAGCTGGTTATTGGCCGTCGTACAAGACAAATGCAGGACAGCAAAGAGTTAAGGTGCTGTCATCCAAATGCACTCCAGCAACCCAAGACCATCATGTCTTCCTGCTTGCCCAGAAGCAGAAGCAAAATTCCCCCAAATATTTGAATCTTCTAAATAAAAGAGCAAGCTTGAGGAGGAGGACCAGACTGGAAAACAAAAGAGAGGAGGGACCTCCAGGGGGAAGTGGCAGATGGTCCACCAGGTGGACCCTGACAGTCCACAGAACTGGCCAAACTGACTGGTGGACCGGGCAATTTTTAGCACTGATTGCAGTGTGAGCCAGAGTGCACCAGCCATATGGCATGTTGCCAGTCATCGCTCCTAGGGACATTCCAACCAGATAAGCAATATAGTCATTGCTGGAAGAGGGTTGAGGGGCACCAGGAAGGAAGTGAGGGAGAACAGGCAGGCCAGCAGGATGGAACAGGGATGGAGTAGAGCACACTCACAACCCACATCTAACAGGTTCCAACACGTCTGAACAGGTAACTCGTGAGGTGGCTTAACCTTTGGTCTCTGCACACTCGGGAACACTGCCCTCTCAGAAAGATTTGATTTACTCAAAGAAGTAATTAAATCTGGTGGCACAGTGCTAATCAGGATAACATTCATCAGCACTCAGAGCTGGAAAATTCTTTCTCTCCCTTTTGTAAATGCCCCAACCCTGGGCACCTTATTATTCAAGTTTTTAATTAAAAAGGAACAGAAACAGTTCAATAACCTGGAGCAATCCATCATGTTCACAACCTAATAAAAGAATGCAAGGTTGCGAAGACACTCTCCCCTCTACTGGGTCCTATAAGCCTCCACGGCGAGAAGCAAGGAGTTGCTTGGTTCTTTACTTCTCTGCTGACTTAACTGTCATATTGCATAATTGCTGCTGAACTGCACGAAAGGTATTTCGAATCTCGTGACGGTGACTGGAAGGGGTTGAAGGACACAAATTAAGTCTCAGAGCAGTACAGCTGAGTAAGAATGGAAGGTCAGTCAGTTGACTCTTCCCACAATTCCCTGAACAAGGCAATTATTCATGAAGGAAATTTTAAATTATTTTCATTAGACTTGTGTTTTACCAATCTAACCAAAGTGATTAATTAGGGATTAAAATATTTACTCTGCACATGCTGCCTTGGCTCAGCACTAGCATATTTAAGCCTTGTACTAAAAGGGTCAGCTGTTTCCAGTATTGTTTGGAATTCATTTCCTATTTTCTGTGTAAAAGGGCACTGACACACATGTCTATACTGTACTTGGGGTCCCTCCAGGCACCAACCTGGAGAAGGAGAAAGAGGCCCCAGGGTTCCTACCTTTTATCCTCACACTTCTTCCTTCTTAGGACCATGTTGGGTCAGTGGCCACAGAGTTTCCATACCTGTGTCTTTGTGACAAGGTATTCAGAATGCCTGGGGGGGGGGGTGTCAACACAGCACCCTGATCCATGACACACGATAGAGCAGTGACAGTTGGACCAGAACCTACTCCGTGATACATGCAGGTGAAGGAGACAAGAACGGAAGGATTTTCTGAGATTTTAGAGGAGTTTTCAGCACTATATGATTGCATAGAGCAATAATAGTAACTATTTACTGTGTGTTGAGATAGTGGCAGCAGAAGTGGTTATTCAAGCAGGATGTCCAGACCTCGCTTGTTCCAGGGTGCCCAGCAGGGCCAGAGCATTTACATGAGTTTGAATTTACTGTTGCCTTAATGAGACTCAAAATGGGACACCAGTGCTGGAGACACACCTTGTTTATTCATAAGTTTCTAACCTTTTAAGAGCTTGTTACAACATTGAATGGAAAGGAGGTGGTGGGAGAATTGCTCATTTATTTGCTACTGGACTCCCTCATCAAAGCAGTAAGACCCACGGAACTTCCATGACTGCACCTCTGAAAGTTTGTAAAGGGTAAAAAGATGCAGGTGATCCATAGGCATTTTTCCTTTTGCTTCCTGCCAACAATGTTAATCACATTCCTTCAACTGTTCTCACCAAGCCTTTAGAGACACACAAAAATGTGTGTGTATATATATATATATATATATATATATATATAGAGAGAGAGAGAGAGAGAGAGAGAGAGAGAGAGATGAGAATTAGCCAATTAACTGCTCTAGAAGCACAGCTAGTGGCTACAAGGTGGTAGATACAGAGGGGGTAAATAAAACCATGGTCCTTGTAGGGTTGAAGAGGAGAATGCTGAGTCTGAGACTTTGTCTGCAGGGACAGGCAGAGCTCAGAAGGGTGGGATGAGGGAAGTGGTGCCATTAGAGGAGGAGGGAGCCATGTATGAGGAAAACCACCAGGGTAGGGTGCACTGATGCCAAGAATGAAAAGCCACCGATGGAGAAGGATGAGTCCACAGAACCCCAAGCAGGAGAGAGGTCCTGGATTGGTTAGAGGGAGGTTTTTATTGACAGGAAGAGTAGTAGTGTCAGTGGAGTGTGGAGGCCATGAGCCAGGTTGGCTGGAGCCCAAGCAGACAGCTGGTGTGGAGACGTGGCTGTGACAGCAGGTACAGCTATGCAGCTCTGGAGTTTATCTAGGAATCATCATCATAACAATGAATATTTATGGAGCGCTTTCCATGTGCCAGGTACTATGTAGGCAATAACTCACTTTCTTTAATCCTCACAACAAACCTATGTTCCTTTTATACACCACTAGTAAGAGCCAGAACCAGGATGCAAACCCAGGTCCGTTCAGGAGCAAAGCGTATGCTCCTAATGAGCACAAAATGCAGTCTTCATAGAAGAGCAATGGGATGAGGATGAAAGGAGCTGATGGGCGCACAGCTGGGAGCACGAGTGACAGTTATGGTGCCGTAAGGGACAAGTCCTGGAGAAGTTGAGGGTCATCTCATCTCAGAGCAGTGAAGCAGTCTAAAAGAGTCCAGGGAACATACTTGAGGTTGGAAACCAGCAGGTTTGGATGCTAATTTTGATTCGGATCCAGAAAAGTCTCTTGAATTTAGGAGAGCCACTCAACCTTTGTCCCTTAGATGCAAAAGCACCCATCAAACAAAAATAATACTGCTTCCTTTATCTACTTTATGAGGCTACTGTAGGGATGCAGTATAGTAAATTAGTTAATTAAAATGGTTTACAATTATTTGGCAAATGCCATGGGCAAGCACTGTGCTAAATATTTCACATGCATTCTTTTTATCTAGTTCTCATGATAACTATGAGATAAAGGGAAGAAAGAAATATTTCATAAAGTTCAAAGAACCACAAGCACATGAGGCTTTATGATTATGACTTTGCAGGAAGTAGTATTATCCAGCTTAGAGAAGACGGTAAAAAAAATCTCCTCCGAAACTTCTAGAAAGAAAAAAAGATAGAGGCTGAGGTAAGGCATGCATAGATATGTATTAGGAATCATATAATATAACTGAAGGCTCAGCTACAGGAGAAATTTTATAGAGAAGCAATGTTGGTTACCTGAAATTCTGAATACCTAAATTGGGGATCAGCTTGGCTCTATTCCTGAGAGAGAAGGTATCAGATAGAAAAATTGATCCTGGCCAACAGCTTTGAAACAGTATCTGCCCCTAGAAGTTGGACATGTTCCAGGGTATTTTAAGTCTCAGGAGAAGTTTTACTTTACCTTATATCTAACTTTTATAGCCATTGCAACCTCACCAAGATGAAAAAGATGCATGACAGGCTTTGCATTCCTCCTCAGGTATGACTGCTGCAAGCAAACAGTTCAGAACCTACTTGTTCGCAATATTATTAGAAGTCGCAATCGCTCCTCACAGGGCAAAATGCCCCGAGGGGAAAGAAGTCACCTGCCACTTTCTAATGTTATTTAATCTTTTTAGTCTGTCTGAGCTGTAAGCTGTCAATCACAGTTGATGTTTGTCACCTTGAATGCTGTTTAATCAGTAGAATGCTTTGTACATCTATAAATACCTGATGACATAGGAATTAAGTCTTCACAATAATTACCCTACTACATCATTCGACATCATTACTCATAGGCCGGGCCAAAACGATTTTCAATCTTTCCGGATTTCTCACTAAGAAATGTTTCATTACTGCTACATAAATGGAACTGCTATTTCACAGTGACAAAAAGGGTAACTGAAATCTGCACATTGGGCTGTTTATCATGTCTGAATGGCCCTGTCTGTCATTAAATGCTGCTCGTGACAGGATAATTATGATCATGGGAACTGATTGCCAAGTGTGGTGCAACAAGAAACAAGAGCAGCTCTGGTTCAGAATTTGGTAAGTGATTAGCATTATGTGCACTAAGGTTCTTGCTAATGCATTCACCTTATGAAGGTCATTGAAAGATGACTTCTTGAAAAAATGTAAAGAGAAAACACTACAGGTCAGGCACCAATATGGTAATTTTAGTGACTGTGGATGTTCCTTCCTGTCTAACTTTTTCCTTTCTCTTTCACTTTTTCCTTTATCCTTCTCTACATTGTCCAAATCATGTACACTGAATACTATTTTTACAAAGAGAAATTTAAGTACATTTTAAAACATTATAACCATTTGGTAATATTACAGAAAATAAAGACACACTTGATGTAACATATTGTTATGTTAAATCTAACAACACTGTTTCAAGTGCCTGTTTGCCATGGGTTCTTGGAAAGCTGGTCATAGGACCCCAATATTCTATAAATGGCTCTGTCAGTGTGATTATTGGGGTGGATTCAGTTGTGAGGGCTGTGAAAATACTGATTGGTAGTGGTGCAGAATATTTTCTGTTGGAGTATGAAACCATCATTGTCTTCCTCCCTCCCTCTTTCCTTTTTCTTTCCTTCCTTCCTTCCTTCCTTCCTTCCTTCCTTCCTTCCTTCCTTCCTTCCTTCCTTCTTTCCTCCTTACTCCTTCCTTCCTTCTTCCTTCCTCCTTCCTTCCCTCTTTTTTCCCTTCCTCCTCCCTCCCTCCCTTTCTTTCTCTATGGTCTGTGTTTTAAGAAGCATTTTAAAACTTGGATTTTCCTGTCTGGTTTAAAAGGAGTGCAGAAAATGCATTCATTAATTCCACAAATATTTCTTGAGCACTACTATGTGTGCCAGGCTCTCTTCTAGGTGCTGAAATACAGCAAGGAACAAAACAAAAATCCTTGCCTGCACTGAGTTAAAACCTAGGGAAAGAAGACCAAAGAAACAAGATAACTTAATCAAATGAATTGTATGCATGATGCTACTAACTGCTATGGTGAAAGACTGCAGAGAAAAGGAGAGAAATGAGTGTGTATGGAGAGGTTACAATTTAAATAGGTGGTCATGGATACCTTACTGACAAGGAGCATGGGAGAGTCAAAGAGGTCTTAGGTGGAGGCCTGGGACAACCTGGGGGAAGAAACAGGATGAGAAGAAGCTTTGAGGTGGGAATATGCAAAGAGGGGCGACATGGCAAGAAGGTTGAGATGGAAAGTAGGAAGAGCTACTCATGGAAGGCCTTGTAAGCCATTGGAAGGACTCCCGTGTTTCCGAGGAGTGATATGACCTGCCTTTCATTCTAACTGAGCCACTTTGTGGACCAGGTGAGGACAGACTGGGAAGAACAAGGGCAGAAACAGGGAGACCAGTAAGAGGCTACTGTAGCACTCCAGGTGCAGCTATGAGACCAGAGTGATCCCTGTGGAGATGGTGAGAAGGTGACAGATATTGGATATATGTTGAAGGTAAAGCCAACATGGTTTATTGACTGATCAGATGTCGGGGTTCAAGACTGGTTTTCAGTCTGAGCAACTGGAAGGATAGAGCTGACAAAAATATAGATGGTATTTAAAGGCATGAGACTGGATGAGATCACAAGGGAAAGAGTGTAGAAAGAGAAGAGATCCAAGGAATGAGCCCTGGGCACTCAGTGTTGAGAGAACAGGGAGATAAATACCAGTTTGCTCCACATAGGACTACCTGCTATAACAGACAAAACCAGAAATGAATAATGGTCAAAATTATTAGATGTACTTTTCTCACTCACATAAAATCCATAATGGGTGCTCTGATTGGTGTGTGACTCTCCTTCCACTTTGTGGCTCCTTTATCTTAAACACACGGTTTCCAAGACTATCACAAACATCTGTATCATGGGGAGAGAAAGGGGAAGAACATGGAGGATGGTACACAGGAAGATTTTAGGATTATGCCTGGAAGTGGTACTTGTGACCTCCAAACTACAAGGGAGATTCAGAAATTTGGTGCTCATGACAAAGAGAGGGCATGTTTGGTACGCAGCTATCCAGGCTCTGGTCCCAAAGAGAAACCAGTAAAGGAGACTGAGAAAGATTGGCTAATGTGGTGTTAGAAAAGTCAGTAGAGCATGATGTTCAGGAAGCCAAGTGAAGAAAGGATTTCAAGGAGGAGAGAATGGTCAACAGGGTCCAATGCTGCTGAAAGGTCAAGTAAGATGAGGGCTGAAAGCTGACCATTGGACTATTATTATTAACATTCTTGGTGACTTTAACAAGGGCAGAGTGGGTAGCATGGTGGACCAATGAGTTGTTGGAATGAGTCAGAGAGAAAAACAAAGAAAGAAAATTACATAGTGTAGGCATGGAAAACTCTTTCCATAACATGTTCAGTGTAGATAAACACAAAGGCTTATCAGCAGTCTTCCCTGCCGTGGTAATGGGAAGAAACAGAATTCACTCCAGGTGGTTCGAATAAAGAAACTTTAAGGAGAGTATTATTTATGGAGAGTTCGGCTGTGTTGAGGAAATAAACAACAGATGGAGAGGTACCCAAGAACTAGCTACAGGGGGAGGATGTTACCACCTCTATATTAAAGGGACAAGTAGAAGAAATCACGTTACTGGAACACAACGAGAGATGAAAGAGCAAAGAAGAGTCACCCAATGGGAGCTGGAGTCCTTGAAAGAACTAGTTGATGCCTGAGGTAGAGCATAGAAGGAAGGAGGAAACCAGGAAGGACTACCCCAAACCCTTACTCTCACCCTCTGATCTCCAAAGATTGGCCACATCTAATCCTAAGTCCACCAGCAAGGGAGCTCAGAAGATGTGGTCCACAAGGACCATCCTCCCACAGCACAAAGCGAGGCCAAGAAGAATGGTGAATGGATCAGTAGGAGGGGAGGGAAGGGCAGAAAAGAAGCTCAGAGGGGTTGCTTGACTTGGATTTCAGAAGTGAAAGAATGTTTGTGGCATCTCATAAAGTACAGGCCTTTTGCTTGATTGAGTGCCGATGGGATAGTTATTGTATTTTTCCTGTTGACTATCACATGACGTGAAAAAGATGTGATTACTCCAAATAATGCTAAACAGGTTCCATACAGAACACCATACTTATGAAAATTAGCACACTCTGCTTACTTAAAATGAGAAACAAATATTTGACTAACCCTTCAAAAACTGATTCAATGATAGCATCCATTCCACAGGAAGGTATATATATATATATATATATATATATATATATATATATATATATATATATATATATGCCACAATGTTCTAAGGCAGCAAATTGTGTGCATAGCTAAAATAAAGAGGGCTTACTTGATACCCAAGGCTATTTGCATTTAACTGAGAAGGAAGTAAATTTGTATTAGTAATCCACATGCAAAGTATGGTTTGTGATTATAAAGCCAGGTGATAATATTATACAATTAAGTCATGTGTGTACATGTGCGCATGCACCATTCACAGAAGGGAATTCAAGAGGGATTCCAGAGTATAGGAAAATTAGCATAACCACTATGCCCTCCACCCTGCCCCCAGCTCCTACTCTTCTGATTTTGTATAATATAAGCACATCCAGGAATCATCTCTCTTCTGTGGAAGGGATAACAGCTTTACACAATATTCATGTTTTCAATAATATCCAACGCAGAGCACACTTGAGGTTTCTTTTGTAACTCTCCTAATCATCTTCTACCCAATACAATTAGTATTATCTAAATTAGTTATCAGTTTACCAAATTGTTTCCTACTTAAAAAAAAGTCATATTGCAAAATTATAGGTATAGCCATAGTCAGAACCAGTATTCTATGCTTGCAGACATTTGGAGAGAGATAATGTTTTTAATCCTAATTAGAATTATTTTCCTTTCCTATAGGAACTTCTCAGAATCATGGGTGACCTTATTTGCATTTGGATAGAAGCATGGTAAATCAACTGATTGTCACTTGTCTTGCAAAACATCACCTCCTATTCAAATATGTTTATTTAAGCTCTGGGCCTTTTACTCTCTTTCTGTTTTACTGCTTCTTCCAAAAACATCCATTTGGAATAGATTGTATTCCATTTCCCTTATCCTGCAATATAATTTTTAGTACAACTTAACTACAGTTTGAGCCCCGAGTCCTACCTTTCGAAACTAGTGGTTCCGAGCTCAGTATTATAATGTTTCTATCAGAGTATCCCATAAAGACCAGAAAACTCCTGGTTGTCTGCCAAAATCTGTTCTCCACTCCTTCCATAACACTAAAGTTTAAACCAGGCATATGATATCCAACCATAGATTACATGTTCACCCTCCCTTGCAACCAGTGTGGCTACATGACTAAGTTCAGGCCAGTGGGATGTATGCAACTTCTGGGACCTCCAACTTTAAAGACGTTTGTCCCAGTGCACTGTAAGCTGGGACATGGATGTGACCATATCCATGCTTTGATTAATCAAAGCCGGTTTTGATTACGCAGACAAAGACAATGCATTAAGGGATAGCAGGCCAAAAGATGGGTTCCTGAATGACCATGTGGAGTAGAACTTTCTCCCACCTCTTTGGAATATTCTCCCTAAAACTATATGCTTTAAGCCACTGTATTCAAGATTACTTTGTTAAAGCAACTTAATCTCTACCCTAACTAAAACCATCATCAAATAGGTTGAACTTCTCAAGTATATCAGAAAAGATGATACTAGATTAAAAGTATAACTACTTTCAAGCTGGAATATTATTTTCTCTTAATTGTTCTGTTTAAGTAAGCAAAACATGGACTTATCCAGAATGTTTTCCTTCCTAACCTTGATCATGAGGTCTAAATTACCACTCTTACTCTCAACTTTCCAACATCTGTTGTTTTTTTCAAAGATTGTTCATTCAAACTAGAATCTGAAAAAAAAGGTAACTATTTCTAAATAACGTTGTAATTATTGACTAAGTTAAAATAGGATCAATTATCCAGGAACAATAATATGTTCTTTAAAATGCACTTTTTTATTGAGGATTTCTAGATTCAGGTTCAAATGGCATTAGAGTCATCGACAACAGCCAATAATAATAATATTAATAAAATCAAAAATAAACTCAAAAAAATAAAGCCATGGAGAAATTTGGATGTTGGTCTTTTTATTTTCCAGTGGGTGTACCTGGGTATCCATTGGTTTGGTTGCTAAAGTGAACAGTAGTGTTTGTTGGTGTAATTATGAGTTGTCATTCAAAACAAGAAGATGACTTCTCCAAAGAAAGTTGACTCCTGGAAATATTGTGATATATAGAAATGCATAAGATTTCTTTATATTTCTTCAAGAAAGTATTCTGTATCTTGCTAATACTAGAAAGAGCTTATGATGTGACATTTGCTGCAATAATGAGGCATTTTTTAAAGCAGCAGAACAAATCAGCATGAAAATTTTCTCATGCCCTGAGGTGGCAGCAATAAATCCATTTTTACTTTCCTAAATGTTCAAGTGGCTTGATATAAATATCCTTTAAATTGTCTCTTCCCCTTTTGATTTTGGGGTCAGGCCAGTGCATAGGTGCAAAACCACACACAAATGGATCCCAGTGATAGAAATACACAAACAATCAAAGGGCTTATGCATGCTGACCTTGTGTTCTGTTACGAGACCTAGTTTCCAGGTCTTGTGACTGGACATTTTGAAAAGCAGAAATTACACGATTGTAGCAACCAAACCAAGAAGCTAAGCCTCAGACATGTGGCCTTTGCCTTGAAGCTTAGTATTCAAGTTTTCTATGTGCTCCTAGGTTCAAGGAGAAGCAATTGAAAGAGGCTGTAGATACACCAAGGATCCAGCCATAAACACAGATTTAGCTGGTGCATGGTTCACACCTCCTCCCATCTACCTCAGTCTTAAATGTTGGTGTTTCTAAGGACTCTGACCTTTAATCTTTTATGAATGTAAACACTCACCCTGGGGGGATGTTCTTCATGCTTGCCACCTACATAAAGAACTGTCAGTTGGTTATTTGCAGCTGTACCTCCCACAGAAATCTCAAATTCAAAATAACCAAACTTAGCTTCAGAAATTCCCTTTAAAAATGCTCCTCCCCTCTATTTCCTATTTAGATAGTCAATGATCTGAGAGAGGCCATGGAATCTATATTTTTATAAATTCCCTCATGTGATCCAGATTGTTAGTCAAGTATGAAACCATTGGTTTAGAGGGCTGGATCCTTCTTATGTGTTTAAATTTACTAGATTATACTGTTATTAATGACAGTCTCACTTGTCACTACACTTCAAAGGTTCTATTTATTAGCTAAGTGAGTTCAATGAGAGAATAGCTCACTCTGCATAATCTTTCTCCTAAATATTAAAAGCATGGGGAAAAAAGTGTAGTCTTCAGTAGTAAAAATTACTCATATAGTTCTCCTCAATATTTTATTATGAAAAATTTCAAAGATACAGAAAAATTGAAAGAATTATACAGTGAGTAGTTATATACCCACCACCTAGATTCCATTAACATTTTACTATACTTGCTTTGTCACATATCCATCCATCCATCAATCCATCTTATTTTGGGGTACATTTCAAAAGAGTCGCAGACATCATTATATTACACTCCTAAATAATTCAGCATGCATATTACTAAATAGAGTTTAGCATTTGTTCAAGTATTCTTAACTGTTGAGGTAAAATTGTCATGCAATTAAGTGATCTTAAGTGTACCTTTCAATTCGTTTTGACAAATGCATACACCTATACAGCCCAAACTCCTACCTAGATATAGAACGTTATCAATGCTTCCCCACCCCAGAAGCACCATAGATGAATTTTGCATCTTCTAGAACTTCCTGTACATGGAATCATACAGTATATACTTTTTTGTGTCTGGCTTCTTTCACTCAGCTTAATGCTTTTGAAATTCATACATATTGCATGTTTCAGTAGCTTGCTCCTTTCTATTGCTGGGTAGCATATCATTGGTTTATCTATTTTCTTGTGGATTTTATCACAGTTTATCTATTCTCTTGTTGATGAACACATGGGGTATTTCCCGTTTGAGGCTGTTATGAATAAAACTGCTATGATTATTCTTGTAGAAGTGTTTTTTGAAAACATGTTTTTATTTCTCTTGGGCAAATACCCAGGAATGGAATTATTGGGTAGAAGGTAAGTGTATATTAAGTTTCATAAGAAATTGCCAGGCTGTTTTCCAAAGTGGTTATACTATTGTACATTCCCACCAACAATGTATGAGACTTCGTCATTCCACATCCTCACTAATATTTGGTGATATCAGTCTTTTAAATTTTAACCATTCTGGTAGGAGCATAATGGTACTTCTCTGTGCCTTATTTTTCATTTCCTTTATGAATAATGATGTTAAGCACCTTTTTTTCTATGGGCTTATAGCCATTTTATATCTCCCTTTATCAAGTTACTGTTCAAATCATTTTCCAATTTTTAAATTGGGTTGTTTATCTTTATATTCTGAGTTACATAAATTCTTTATACATTCTGGATGCAAATTCTTTGTCAGATATATATTTTCTAAATATTTTCTCCTCATTTGACTTGCTTGTTCCTTTTCTTAATGATGTCCTTTGATGAGCAGAGTTTTAAATTTGGTGAAACTTAGTTTATCAAATTTTTCTCTTTTATTGTTTATGCTTTCTGTGTTCTGTCTAAGAAGCTTTTGCCTACCCTCTGGTTGCAAAATATTATCCTATACTTCTATAATCTTTAGAGTTCTAGATTTAACATTTAAGTCTGTGATCCCTCTTGAACTGATGTTTGTGTAAGATGTGATGTAAGATCAAGGTTCTTTTTCTTTAATTTTCACACATGGATATCCAGTTGTTCCAGCATCATTTGTGGAAAAGACTCTGCCCCCTCATTGGGCTACTTTAATGGCCTTATCAAAAATCAAATGGCTGATAAACAAAATTGACAAACCTTTAGCCAGACTCATTAAAAAAAAGAGAGAGAGGACCCAAATTAATAAAATCAGAAATGAAAGAGGAGAAGTGACAACAGACACCGCAGAAATACAAAAAATTTAAAGAAATTACTATGAGCAACTATATGCCAACAAATTTGACAATCTGGAAGAAATGGAAAATTTTCTAGAGGCATATAATCTTCCAAGGCTAACTCAAGAAGAAACAGAAAACCTGAATAGACTGATTACCACCAGGGAAATTGAATCAGTAATCAACAATCTCCCAACAAACAAAAGCCCTGGACCAGATGGCTTTACAGGTGAATTTTACAAAACATTCAAAAAGGACTTATCACCTATTCTCCTCAAGCTCTTCCCAAAACTCCAGAAGGAAGGAAGCCTCCCAAACACTTTTTATGAAGGCACTATCACCCTGATCCCCAAATCAGACAAAGACACCACAAAAAAAGAAAACTACAGACCGATACCTCTAATGAACATAGATGCAAAAATCCTCAACAAAATATTAGTGAACAGAATTCAGCAATACATTAAAAAGATCATACACCATGATCAAGTGGGATTCATCCCTGGTATGCAAGGGTGGTTCAACATCCGCAAATCAATTAATATGATACACCACATTAACAAAATGAAAAATAAAAATCACATGATCATATCAATAGCTGCAGAAAAAGCATTTGATAAAATCCAGCAGCAATTTATGATAAATACCCTTAAGAAAGGGGGAATAGAAGGATCATATCTCAACATAATAAAGGCCATATATGATAAACCCATAGCTAACATCATACTCAATGGGGGAAAGCTAAAACCATTCCCCTTAAGATCAGGAACAAGGCAAGGTTGCCCACTTTCTCCACTTCTATTCAACATAGTGCTGGAAGTTCTAGCCACAGCAATCAGACAAGAAAAATAAATAAAAGGCATCCAAATTGGTAAGGAGGAAGTAAAATTGTCATTATATGCAGATGACATGATACTATATATAGAGAACCCGAAAGACTCCACCAAGAAACTATTAGAGCTGATAGATGAATTTAGTAAAGTAGCAGGATACAAAATTAATATTCAGAAATCAGTTGCATTTGTATATACCAATAATAAAACATCAGAAGGAGAAATTAAAAAAAAAATCTCACCTACAATTGCTTCAAAGACTATAAAATACCTGGGAATAAATTTAAACAAAGAGGTAAAAGCTCTGTACTCAGAAAATTATAAGACACTGAAGAAAGAAATGAAAGAAGATACAAATAGATGGAAACACATACCATGCTCATGGATAGGAAGAATTAATATAGTTAAAATGTCCATACTGCCTAAGGCAATATACATATTCAAAGCCATTCCTATCAAACAACCAAATGACGTTTTTCACAGAAATAGAACATATAATCCTAAAATTTATATGGGACCATAAAAGACCCCGGATACCCTCAGCAATCTTGAAAAATAAGAACAAAGTGGGTGGTATAACAATACCTGACATCAAATTATACTACAAGTCTACAGTAATCAAAACAACGTGGTACTGGCATAAAAACAGACACATAGATCAATGGAACAGAATAGAGAGTCCAGAAATAAATCCATGCCTATATGGCCATTTAATCTACGACAATGGAAGCAAGAATGTACGGTGGGGTAAAGACAGTCTATTCAATAAATGGTGCTGGGAAACCTGGACAGACACATGCAAAAAAATGAAGCTGGACCACCTCCTTACACCATATACAAAAATAAATTCAAAATGGCTTAAAGACTTAAATGTAAGATCTGAAACCATAAAATTCCTAGAAGAAAATATAGGAAGAAACTTCACAGACATTACCCAGAGTAAGATTTTTACTGATATATCCCCTCGTGCAAGGGAAGTAAGAGAAAAAATAAACATGGGGGATTACATCAAACTAAAAAGTTTTTTTCACAGCAAAGGAAACCATCAATAAAACAAAAAGGGACCCTACTGAATGGGAAAAGATATTTGCCAATGATATATCTGATAAGGGGTTAATATCACAAATTTATTAAAAAACTCACTCAACTCAACTCCAAAACCCAAACAACCCAATTAAAAAATGGGCAGAGGACATAAAGAGACATTTTTCTAAAAAGGACATACAGATGACAAACAGACATATGAAAAAATGCTCAAACTCACTAATCATTAGAGAAATGCAAATAAAAACCACAGTGAGATACCACCTCACCCCAGTCAAAATGGACATCATCAATAAATCAACAAGTGCTGGCGTGGATGCGGAGAAAAGGGAACGCTGGTGCACTGTTGGTGGGAATGCAGATTGGTGCAGCCACTATGGAAAACAGTTTGGAGGTATCTCAAAAATCTGAAAATGGAACTACCTTATGATCCAGCAATTCCACTCCTAGGTATCTATCCGGAGAAATCCAAAACTCTAATACAAAAAACTTTATGCACTCCTATGTTTATTGCAGCACTATACACAATATCTAAGACATGGAAACAACCAAAATGCCCATCAGTAGATGACTGGATTAAGAAACTGTGGTACATTTATACAATGGAGTATTATGCAGCCATAAAGAAGAAAGAAATCTTACCATTTGCAACAACATGGATGGACCTAGAGAACATTATGTTAAGTGAAATAAGTCAGACAAAGACAAATACCATATGATCTCACTTATATGTAGAATCTAAAGAAAAGAATAAATGAATGAACTAATCAGAAACAGTTTTGGAGACATAGAGGAAAAACTGAGGGTTGCTAGATGGGAGGGGGGGTGAGGATAAGGGGGAAGTTGAGGGGATTAGAAAACAGTCGGTAACCACAAGATGGCCATGGGGTTTTGAAAATTAATTTGGGGAATGTGATCAATAATGTTGTAAAGATTTTGTAGGGTATCCGATGGATACTTGTCTCATTACGGAGACCACCTCAGGGATGATGTAGATGCCTGATCACTGCACTGTACACCTGAAGCTGAAGCTGAACAATAATGAATGTCAACTACAAGTTTATAAATAAATAAATAAATAAATAAATAAATAAATAAATAAATACTTACAAGTAGCAGAGTACAGCATTAGGAATAGAGACAGTGGAAATGTAATGGCTCTGTGCGATGTCAGAGGGATAGTGGATGGGGGGAGGGGGCTTCACACAGTGTGAGGGAGATAAAAGATAAACGTCTAAGTACTACTTTGTCTTGTGCACCTGAAACTAATAATAATAATAAAAAAACAATCACCATAAAAAAAATCAAATGGCTGAAAATGTGAGGCTCTCTATTCTGTTCCTTTGCCTATTTATTTGTCTGAATGCTACTACCATATTATCTTGATTACAGATAGTTGAAGACCTCCAAATTTGTACTTCTTTTTCAAGATCCTATTAAATATCATAGGTTCTTTGCATTTGCACACAAATTTTAAAATCAAAATCTATTCACATACTCCTAAAATAAAATAAAAACATCTATTCACGTAGTCTTAAAAACTGAAGTTTACAAGGTTTAATATAGCCATTCATCTAGAGTTCCATGCATCCAAGTAGAGTTTTATGCATTCATGCCCCTGTGTAGTTTGAGACACTAACATCTTGGGATCACATACCTCATCATGAAAATCAATTTTTCTTTCCATTTGTACATCAGCTACTCCCAAATCATGTGGCATATTGCATCTACCAGTGAGCCATTTGTCCTTAGCTAGCAGTTCTACATGGTTAGGACTGGATTAGCTAACCAGGTCTTGGCACATCGTAAACACAACAAGCCACAGTAACAAAATTGCGCATTACTTTGACTAAAACCAAGTGAATTCAAATATCATAATTTTAACTGATACATAAAAAAGATTGTGACTTATTTGTTTCACATCAATCTTATGGAACAAGTTCAAACAGAATTTGTAATTTCTAAAATGTTCAAGAATGTCAATTAAACTTTTCTCCAAACTAATCTGGCAAAAAAGATTTCATTCAGATTGCTGAACTAAGTTTTACATAAAGATTTCTAGAGAGGACAGCTTACCATGACTTAAATATTCTTTCTGCTGGGTATCATAGAGTGATACTTTCCAAAGCCAACTTATTTTATCCATCATATGGTTATTAACAACAATGCAGTAGCAGGGCTTCTCTTTTTAAATCCTAGTCAATTCCACCCTTACCTAAGACTCTTTCCATCCTGAGACAATGGTTTCAAAGAGAATACCTAGTGGAAGGGGAAAGGGAAAAAGAAGTCTTTCTTATAAAATTAAATCTTCTTTAGCAGACACTGGTATGTACTTAACATATTCGCAGAAGTATCCCCTCCAGTTATATTGCAAAAGCCATGCAAATAATAATTGCAGCTAAGTGCACTACGTTGACAGTCAATATTGTATTTTCCAAGCTTGTACTCATTATTCTTTATAGTATTCATGCATTTTGTGAAAGATCAAAAGATTTACATATCATATAGAGTGCTTTAGGGAATAACTTGCTGAGTACTTTAAATGCACAATGTTCCACAGCTTTTTAAATACGGATTTCACTTCTTTCTTCTTTGTGATAAAGAAATAACAAGATAGAGCTAGATGTTTTTTCTTAATATAATAAAATGTCTATTTTAAAATATAAGATAAAAGTCTGATACGTTTATCTGTAATTCTAAATACAATTTTGTGATCCAAAATAATAAATTTTTGGATAAAAATAAAAATGTTTTCCTTCAATATGAGTTTTGAACGACCCAATGCCAACAGAATCTCAAGTGATCCATTACACGATTGCGCCCCAACCTTCATTGAAGTTACTAAATAATAAAACTGATTCATCTGCCTGAAAATACTGAAGACACTGCTAGTGTGCCCTCGCTGGGAACGGAGAACAGGAGTCCCAGGGCTTTATTCCACACAGCTCTAATATAAAACAAGGTGGGAGGAGCTGGCAACACATTCCTCAATGGGCATGGATATAAAAACATAAGGGAGCAAGTGCTTAAGAGAAAAGGAATCTAGTTTCTTGGCTGCGATTTCCAGGATGGACCAAATGGGAATTTAAACGGGTCGCCATGCCAACTCTCCATAAGCTCATGGGCATTTCTTCCACCCATAAGGTTGTTATCAACAATATCTATGAATAGGCAGTAATCGACATGAACAATACCTGCTGAAAGACACTGCTCCTCAAACAACTAATTTTAAGAGAAAACATGAAAATTTCCTCAAGTCATCTAGCCAGTGTGAACCACACCAGCAAGACAAGTTTTATCCTTAAAAATATTAGTGGTTAGAAATTTTGGAAACACCTCTTTTGAGGTTTTTTTGTAGTTGTTGTTGTGATAAGTCACGCCATTTTGTTGCACCAACGCTACTTATCCAGATCAATAATTTCAATATCCAGCTTTCTCCCCCTTTACCCCGGTGCTCTCTATAGCACACGCCTTCAACTCAGGAGTAAGGAGGGGGCAATTGAGGCAGAAGAGGGAAGAAAAGACTCTAGAATGTGTTAGGATAGGAGTCCTTGCACTGTATTGCCATAGGATACTGTACAGATGACACTTCGATGTTTTCCCATCTGCCAAATAGCTGAAAACTTCTGCAACATAGGAATACCCACAAGAAAGAGGTTGAATGTGGAGTGGACCGATTCAAAGCATATGCTTCAGCAATTAGTAGAAGAATGTCACTCATATTTAACCACTTTGCCCAAAGGTGTACACAAGCACCCTTTATTTTATCCATTTCAGTCCCAGGGCTTTCCCGCCACTGGCAGAATTCTGGAAGAGGGGCGTGAATAAGAGAGGAAGGATCCTCATGCTAACGCCTTTCTTCCTGAGAAGCCCTTGCCTTCCTACTGGGGAAAAAAATGCTTGGGAAAACTGGAGAGTGTATTGATTTGGAGCATTTCACTTTACTCCAGAACAAACGGAATGAAAGCTGCTCTTTAATGAAGCATAACCGTGTAGAGAAGTCTGCTTAAATATTTGCTCAGATAATATTTTCTTACTCTGAAGCTATGAATCTGGCAACAGAGACAGATTAATAACAGCGATGAGCCCTGTGGCTGTTGGAAGAGAGACTCCGTGTATCCAGAGGTAGCAATCAAATGAGCTCTGATCATTTGTACCACAGAACCATATACAGATTGCCAGGGGGCTGTCCATGAGCCTGAATGTTTAAAGCAATGACACTGGCCTTTCTACATCCTAGAGTGTCACTGTAGCGAATGCTACAGAAATTACAAAGTCAAAAGGCATGAGAAATATGCCTTCTGATTCAGCTTCAGCCTTGGAAATACTATTTCAAAACACTTGAAGAATAACTGCAGCCTTTAAACCCATATCTACATTTAACATCATGATAAGGAACGTATCTGGGTAATAATCCTGAACTAAAGAAGCCAAAAACATAAAATAGTCATCTTTAGGGAGAAAAAAACATATATACAACTAAAGAAATACAACTAAAACCAAGTAAAATTCTGGTTTTCTCCTATCAGATTATCAGACAATTTACACCCAGTGTTGGTGACCTTGGAAATTGAAACAATCTTTGTAGAGGGCAGTCTGGTAATACATATCAAAATCTTTGAAATGGACTTAAATATTCATCCTCTATGAATTTATAATGAGGAAATAAATAAAAAGAAATGACAAATATTCATTTTGGTGGTGTTCATAACAGCTGAAAATGAAAAAAAATCTGAATATTCAAAACAGGGGATGGGTTATGATATCAGAGATATACACACAATGTCTATGAAGAATTTAGTAACAGTGAAGATTTTATATGAAAATATGTTCACAATATATCAGGTGAAAGGCATATTACAGAGCAATATTTTTGTCATGTTCTTGATTTTATAAAATATGGGTGTTGTATATGTCCAAGCACAGAAAAAGAACGGAGATTATCTCAGGAAAAAATTGTAGATAAACTTTTGCTTGTTTTATTATTTCTTTTTATTACTGTCTAACATATTTATTATAAGCACAAGTTTATTTTATTTTATAATCAGAACTAAAGCTATAAAACTATTTTCATTTTGAACCAAAAAAGGAATACACTTTATTTTAAAATAAAAATGTTTTTTGGGTGCTCAGTACCAAATTTTACCTTTAATACATAAATTTACAGTTAAGTGATTATTATATTGTTTTAAAAATACAAATACAGAAACTTTTTTTATATACAGAAACTTTGTCCAAGGTGGCTCTATTATTCTGGGTTTAGTTACAGAGAACAGAATCTACTCTGGATCATTGAGGCTGAAATGGATTTATTACAATGTATAGCATGGCTTATGGAATGAGTGGAATGGCCAAAAAAACAGATTCTAGGTTGAGTTTCTAGGAACAGCCCAAAGCAGGAGATCTGTTAATTCTCCTTAATTCAGTTCCGTATTCATGTCTCTGGCAAACATATCTGATTGGTGAAACCAAATTAAAATTGAGTCCCTAGCTGCAAGGGAGCCTAGAAAATGTAGTTTTCAGATTTCTAGTTTCTGCAGTATAGAAAAGCACATAAAAAGGAGGACATTTACTGAAATAAATATAATGAATGTTGCAAAATAAAAATAAAAAGTTTGAAATATTGAGTGAGTCAATCCAAAGTTTATGCTTCTTTGAGTAACATTGAAATAGAAAAATGTCAGTTAATGTGTTGAGAGATTCCTATTATTATAGTGCCAAGTGATGGTTGTAAACCCTCTCTGCAAAGTTTTCATTCAGTTCCTAAGGCTGATGGAAGGAAAGAAGTATGTGGAAAGAATGTCTAAAAACCAAATATGTCAGAAAGAAGCATTGGTAAATTAATTGTCCTTTGCTTTATACTTCAGATTCTTCAAATACATCGTTGTTTTAATGAGATAGCTTTTTATAATTTGAACTTCTGAATATAACATGTATCTTTCATGAAATTTGAGCAAACTTTTCAAATCCAAACACAATTTCATGTGTTAACAACCGTTAATCAAAATAGGTAATCTTAGCTAAATAATTATCTTTCTAAATTGAGTAACAGTAGATACTTAGTTCATAGATTTTTTTTTTCTGAGTTCTCACTTGCAGGGGTACTTTCAGATAATGGTACATATAATATTTATATAGTTTTCTACATGTCTTTTAACATATGGGTGTGTGTGCTTGTTCTTAATCTTCCACTGACAATGATGATGATTTATTGCCCTCTCCACTTTCTCTGCTAGAAAAATATTATTCAACCTTCAAGATTCAATCCAAATAGCTCCTCCTCTGGGATGGTCTTCCAAATTCCTTATAAAAGTACTATTTTCAACCTCTTTCTCTATACTGTCACTACTAGAAGACTTAACATAGTGTATTGTAGAGAGTATAATATCTGTCTCCATGCCTGTCCCTGACCCCGCACAATGAGAGCAATTTGAGAACAGGTTTTGGTCATGTGACCGCCCCAGGAGATCGAGGTTGAGGGTATGGCAGTGAGTGAACTGAAAACGGTTAAAGAGTGATCCTCAAAAACAAAAACAAAAAAACAAAAAACAAAACAAATCCCCAGCATGCTCTTACCAGAAGGAGGAAGAAAACCAGTGAATGGCCACTGCACAATAAAAAAAAAAAAATCTCCTAACTGGATCTCAAAGGCATTACACTGAGCAAAAAAAGTCAATCTCAAAGCGCACATACTGTATGATTTCATTCATATGACATTCTCAACACGATAAAATTATACAGATGGAGAACAGATTAGTGGTTGTCAGAGGTTAGGGATGGTGGTGGAGAAGGGAAGTGGGTATGACTATAAAGGCGTAGCATGAAGGAAGTCTTTGTAATGATGTAGTCCTATGTATTGATTGTGGTGGTGGTTATACAAATCCACACATGCAGATCAGAGTTGTAAAGAAAAGAAAATGTGACCCAAGAAAATCATACCCAACGCGGCAAATGTTGTTCTTATAGGAAAGCTAAAGATAGATATCCTCAAACTAGAAAAAAAAAATCAGAAATAGAGCATTCATATAGCTCCTCTTGAAAAAACGGCTTGAAAATTAAATTCACCTTATTCTGAGATTAATCAAAATTCATAACTTAGAATGAAAGTTGTTGTAAAAAGGCTAACAATGAGCATCATATTCATTTAAATGCTTAAATGAATTAATATGATACATTTTTAAAGATCAGAATCTTAATATTACAAACATAGGCATTGTACAAGTTATAATATAAAAATTAGGAAGGAATGGTAGAGGAGATGAGAGACCATATAAGAGTACTAACATCCTATTTCACAGAAAGGCTTAATTGATGATATTTAATGTTGAAACATATATAACTCTGATTCAAAGTTTGTTAAAATTTCTTTTTAAAATTAAAATATCCTTTAGAAAATGTTTATTTTTACCATGTAAAAACATTTAAAGTTCCATATTTCCTAAAGTTTCCTTTTCTCTTCCATTAAATTAAAGGAAATTACATGTATTTTGTTTTTGCTTTATTAAAAATAACTTCTAGATTATGGTCCCCATTTTATAACACCATTTCTATCTTTCCCTTCCCCTCCGTCTCTCTCTATCTCTGTATGTGTATGTGTAGACACAAAAAGATATCTGAAAATGTTTATTTAACGTAATGTTAACAATATTATTGTTGAGTGATTGAATATGAGGTGATTTTTCTATATTCAGCATTATTCTTCAATGTCTGATTCTCTTCTATGTGAAGATTTCATTTTTATAAAAATAGTGAGATATTTTTCTTATTGAAAAATACAGACAGAAAATATGCCAGTAGGTCAACAGTTGTTATGTCTAGGTGGTGGATTTATTTTTAAAAAGCCAATTTTCTTTTTTGTACTTGAACATTTTTTAATTTTCAGAAATAAAGTAAATATACTTTAATTTTTAAAAAGAAGACGAGAGGCAACCCAAGCAGCAAAGTACGATTTTTTTTTCAATATTGAAATTTAGTGTTGAAATTGAAGCAGCTAAGGAAAAACAGCTCAGGAGGTCAGGAGGATCGAGAAACGCTTGGCTCCGTTTTTAGGTTCTTTTTGTGCACTGCTCTAAATCACTTAACTTTTTACTTCTTAGTAGTCAGATCCTGCATGCTGACAGATTGATAGGGTAACCACCTTCTCAATGATCTGGGTTTTCGACAAAAGATGTGGTGCTAGAGAGTTTCTCAACCCTGTTGATTTGAAAGAATATCCTGACTGTTCCAGTTCATGTGGTTTCGTTCAATGCCCTGGGAAAAGACTGGAAAGATCTCCCGGCCAAATGGAAACCTGTCTGGGATTGGAAGATGAACAAGGTGTGGAGCAAGCTGAAAATATCATGGAGATCTTTTAAGTGATCTGAGTAGATGGTAGGATTCAGAGCAAGAAAACCTACATTAGATGCCATCTAAGAGGAAAAGGCATCAAAGCCCTCGGTGTAAAATGCTCTGACTTCTAAGAAAGTCCTGTGGCTTAGAACCCAAGCATCATATCACAATGAGCTTCCCGTTAAATGCTGTGACTACTCAAACACAATCCACTGTGAGATTTGCTTTTTGCAAGGACTTCCAAAGATCCTATCTTGATACTGGCTTATATTCATTTGCAGATCTGTGTTCTCCCACCTAAATGAAGACAGAGAGAATCAGAGACTTGGCCAAATACGGCCAATATTACTTTGAAGCACACTTTCCATGACCTGTGTCCAGAGAAGTGGCCTAGAGTTGAAGAGCAGGTGTCCTTTCTGGGACTCAAATTACAACTTAGAAGAGCATCTGCCAATCAGAACAGCTAACCTTTATCGAGTACTTAACGTGGACCTACAACTGTACTAAATATTTGACATTCTCTCTCTCTCTCTCTCTCTCTCTCTCTCTCTCTCTCTCCAGCTTCACTTTTGCCTCTCTCCCCCCTTTTTTAAACACGTTAATATTCCATTTGAACAAAATGTTCTGCCACTTTAAAAACATACGTTTTAAAATCATTGTTCTGAAAAATGAAGTATACTTTCTTAGAAGCTGTTTTCTAACTTAAAATCACTACATTTAGAATGGAATTCTCCATAGAAAATACTGTACATCCATGAAGAGAAATACAGAAAAGGAATTAATTTATCAAATAAAATGTATTCAAAACAAGTGAAGTTAAAGGGTAGTACTTAGGAAGTCAAAACTCTTGATTTCTTATTTCTGAGAAACAAGAAACATGATCAAGGGACCCCACTTATATCTTATTCAAAGTGTATACATCAACATCCTTGGCATGAATTTAAGATTATGCAAGGGCAAAATTGTCATCTCATAAAACATTTTTGCGCTTTCCTGGATTTGGCCCTTGTGCACACATAAACCCACAAGAATGGGCTCAGCCCAGTTGTTTAAGAGTTATCTGCTTTAAATGTATGTCTCGTGTTTCAATTTAGGCTTACTCTGATTGGGTGCTGCCACAGGACCAGTCCTCTTGGGGGAAGCTGCCCTTGTCAATGGCAGACACACAAATTAATTTGAAAATACTGACATCTTTTATTCTAACCATTGTACAGAAATCTGATGCAGCAAAGAACTTTGAAACAAAGCCCACTTCATTTTTACCTCGAATAAGTGTGATATCTAACAAAAATAACTAATAGGGCACGACAGTTTCAAAGTGCTCTTTCATTACCCATTAGCTCATTTGCTCCTCTGAATAGTTCCACAAGATGAGTACTATTGCACTCATTTCATATGTATTGAGACTAGGAGAGGCAGGCAAAATTCCCTCACTCTTAATGTATTTCTTTGACACGTCTATGGTGGCGGGGCGGGGGGGTGGGCAGTGAGGAGAAAGAGAGCATTTTGATGTGAAGGTAGATGAACATTTCCAGGATATTCTTGGATCCATGTAAATTTTCACCATTTCCTATCATTATTTATTATAAACAGAGTCATATAATATAAATATACAGGTATAAATGCAAGCTGAAAGCATAAAAATGCTTTCAAAATGCAATACAAGGGACTTAGGGGCTCAAATGCTATTGCAGAATTATGGCAATTAAGTCCTTAACAGCAATCTTATTTAATTCATGGTAAGCAACAAGTAATCTGAGCCAATTTTTATGGCTGAGAAAGAAAAAGAACCCCATCTCAATTTAACTCAGAATGGACATTTGGACTACATTGACTCATATTTTCTAATTAGTCACTAGAGATTCTAATTAAACTAATCAAGTTACTAATCTATAATACTGGTCAAACTAGTTGTATGTGACATTACACTCATGGCTTAAAATAAACAAAAAATTAGATGGTGTCAGATGGATACTAGACTTACTGGGGTGATCTCTTCCTAAGTTATATAAATGTCTAATAACTATGTTGTACACCTGAAATTAACATAATATTGTATGTCACCTATAATTGAAACATTTTTAAAACAAATTTTAAACTTAGAAATTATATACCTAATATTCAACTTCAGAGCTTAGTGAGAAATAAGTTTATTTTCTTAATTTACATACTTTTGAAAATGTGGCACAAGTATACAATAGAAAATTTCAAACAGTACAAAAAAATACACAATGAAATCTGTGTATTAGTCACTTGGCTCCCGTACATATGTAAGTATATGTGGGAGATAAGTTCCTAAAATAAATTTTTGACTCAAGACATGTTGCTTAAGTAGGAATGTCTGACATTATTTATTTCAACTGAAAGCTCCTTAATAAAGATTTATTATTGTTAAGAAAGAACTCAACAGTAAGTGTTAATGATCTTCCATCACAAACATTAGACTGAAATTAAGTGAAAGCATTTATCAAGAAGTGTAGTGTGTGTGTGTGTGTATGTATGTGAGTGTGTGCGTGCACGCACGTGCATAAGAAGAATGAGGGAGAGATTCAAGATGGTGGAGTAGATAAACACTGTGCCTGCAATTTTCCATGGACACATTAAAATTACAACTAAATTTTCAACCGGGAAAATAAAACAATCAACCGGGAAAACCATCTGAAGTCTAGCCAAACAGAAGTCCTATAACTAAAAATATAAAGAAGCCAAATTGAGACTAGTAGGAGGGGTGAAGACACAGAATGGGACACAAAACCTCCTTGTGGTGGTTGAGAATATGGAGTGATACCTCAGCCACCAAGGTTCCCAGTGGAGGAGCAAGGGACCCCAGCACCCCACACCAAGCTCCCCAACCCGGAGTACTGCGGCCAGGAAGGGGAGCCCCCACAACATCTGGGTGTGAAACACAGTGGGGATGCCAACCATTTAGGTGGGACAGAAGGCTTTAGGAAACCCAGACAGCCTCTTAAATGGCTAGCGCACAAACTCACTCACGCGCAGGCACTCACCTTGGACTCCACCAGAAGGACAGTGACTTGGGGGGCCTCAGAGTCATATGGGAGGCAGACTGAGGTGGCTGCAGGGGGAGGACTGGAGGATAGTCAGCATTTTCCCAGTGAGGAGTCCTTTTCCTGTGCAGCTGGCAGGCGGGAGCCATCTTTCCTATGTTAAGCCCACCCCCACCATGGCCAAATCTGAATCTGATTGGCCTGGTGAGCTCCACTGCTCCACCCTGTTGACTCAGCTGGGACCCTGCACCACCAAACTCAAGCACAATTGGAAGCACTTTCCCCACAAGCAGCTAGACCCTCCTGCACTGACCTCATTCTTAGAAAACTATCAGAGTCCACAGGCCTCAGGTGTGTGGTGACTGGCCTCGGAGTGCTCTGAGACTTTTGCTGAGTTGCTTCAGGCTCAGCACTGGCACCAAACCAGAGTCTACATTACGCTGGCCAAAACTCTTCCCACTCTAGTGACGCCCTGAGACCCTGTCTCACCCAACTTGCATAACGCACGAGGCTTTATCAGTGGCTGAACCTTACAGGAGCTGACAGATGGCAACAGGCCTCCGGGTGTCCTGGCTTTTTGAGGAGCTACCCCAGGCCTGGTACTGGTGGCAGCCATCTTCAGTTCACAGCGTGGCCTCTCCCATATGACTCCAGGTCCAGCACAGGCAGTGAATAGTTGTGGATCACTTTGTAGCTCCTACCGGGTAGCCCCTAATCAGTCACAGGCAGCAGCTGACCTGGGCCTGCACTGGAGGTCCTCCTGAGAGGCCCAAGAAACAATATACTTGGAGATTGGCTTCAGATCACAGCACAGTACCGCCCAATTATCCCCACAAGCGGCACACACAAAGCGTGGTCTCAACAGGCACCAGGGCCCAATGGGGCAAATCCCACTCAGTAAGGTAAGCATCCTGCACAGCAGCCCATAAGCTGTGGATGTGACCAAACCCCACAGCCAGTCAGCCTGAGGGTCAATCTCACCCACTGACATGACAATAGCAATTAAGGCTCAACTATAACAGGAGGGCACCCACAACACACACAGGGGACACTCATGAAGCACCCAGTTCAGGTGACCAGGGAGATTGTGCCATTGAGCCCCACAGGACACCTACTACATAAGGCCACCAGCCAAGATTGGGAATCATAGCAGATCTACCTCATACAGAGAGGTAGCCAAAATGAGGAAACAAAGAAATGTGTTTCAAATGAAAGAACAGGAAAAAAATCCAGAAAAAGAATTAAATGAAATAGAGGCAAGCAAGTTACCAGACACAGAGTTCAAAACAATCATCATAAAAATACTCAATGGGGGCCGGCCCGGGGGCTGGCCCGGTGGCTCAGGCGGTTAGAGCTCCGTGCTCCTAACTCCGAAGGCTGCCGGTTCGATTCCCACATGGGCCAGTGGGCTCTCAACCAGGTTGCCAGTTCAATTCCTCGAGTCCCGCAAGGGATGGTGGGCTCTGCCCCCTGCAACTAAGATTGAACACGGCACCTTGAGCTGAGCTGCCTCCCGGATGGCTCAGTTGTTGGTTGGAGCGCGGGCTCTCAACCACAAGGTTGCCAGTTCAATTCCTCGACTCCCGCAAGGGATGGTGGGCAGCGCCCCCTGTAACTAAAATTGAACACGGCACCTTGAGCTGAGCTGCCGCTGAGCTCCTGGATGGCTCAGTTGGTTGGAGCCTGTCCTCTCAACCACACGGTTGCTGGTTCGACTCCCACAAGGGATGGTGGGCTGTGCCCCCTGCAACTAGCAACGGCAACTGGACCTGGAGCTGAGCTGCGCCCTCCACAACTAAGACTGAAAGAACAACAACTTGAAGCTGAACAGAACCCCCTACAACTAAGATTGAAAGGACAACAATCTGACCATTGTTCCCCCAATAAAGTCCTGTTCCCCTTCCCCAATAAAATTAAAAAAAAAAAAAAAAAACTCAATGATCTCAAGGAGAACTTCAACAAAGACTGCAATCATAAAAAAGGACATAGAAACCCCAAAAAACAACCAGTCTGAAGTGAAGAATACAATAACTGAAATGAATAATGCACTAGAAGGAATCACCAGCGATTAGATGAAGCAGAAGATCGAAACAGCAATTTGGAAGACAAGGTTGTATAAAACACTCAATCAGAACAGGGGGAAAAAGAAGAATAAAAAAACAAAACAGAGGATAGTTTAAGAAACCTGTGGGACAACATCAAGTGTAACAACATTTGCATCATAGCAGTACCTGGAGGAGAAGAGAGAAAGCAAAGGATTGAGAAACTATTGAAGAAATAATGCCTGAAAACTTTCCTAAGCCGGCAAAGGAAATAGACATACAAGTCCAGGAAGCACAGAGTCCCAAACAGGATGAACCCAAACAGGCCCACACCGAGACACATTATAATTAAAACGACAAAGGTTAAAGACAAAGAAAGAATCCTAAAAGCAGCAAGAGAAAGGCAACTAGTAACTTCTAAGGAGCTCCCATAAGATTGTCAGCTGATTCCTCAACAGAAACTTTGCAGGCCAGAAGGGATTGGCAGGAAATATTCAAACGTGATGAAAAGCAAGTACCTACAACCAAGATTACTCTACTCAGCAAGGTTATCATTTAAAATCAAAGGACAGATAAAGAGCTTCCCAGACAAGAAAAAGCTAAAGGAGTTCATCACTACCAAACCAGTATTACCAGAAATGTTACAGGGATTTCTTTAAGATGGAAAAAAAGAGAGACAGATTAAAAATTGTGAATAATAAAATGGCAATAGCTATACATCTATCTACAATTACTTTCAGTGTAAATGAATTAAATGCTCCACTCAAAAGAAATAGGAGGGTGAATGGATAAGAAAACAAAACCCTTACATATGCGGCCTACAAGAGACTCACTTCAGATTGAAAGACACATACAGACTGAAAGTAAAGGGATGGAAAAAGATATTTCCATGAAATGAAAAAAAAACACAGAAAGAAGCTGGGGTAGTAATACTTATACCAGACAAAATAAACTTTAAAACAAAGGCTATAAGAAGAGACGATGAAGGACCTAATAATCCCACTTCAGGGTATTTATCCAAAGAAACCCAAACACTACTTTGAGGGGACATGTGCATTCATGTGTTCATCGCAGCATGTTCACAATGGCCAAGATGTGGAGGCAGCCTGGGTGTCTGTCAATGTAAGAATGGATAAAGAGGAGGTGATACATATATACAATGGAATATTGCTTGGCCATGGAAGTTGAATGGGTTCTTGCCATCAGTGGCAGCACGGATGGACCTGGAGGGTGTTGTGCTGAGTGGAGTATATCAGACAAAGAAAGACAGATGCAATGTGATTTTGCTTATATGTGGAATCTAAGAACAAAATAACAAATAAAATAGAAACAAACTCATAGAGAAAAACATATTGATGGTTGCCAGATGGGAGGGGGTTTGGCCAAGAGTGTGAGTGTAAAAAAGGGAAGGGGTTAAGAAGTACAAATTGGTTGTTACAAAGTAGTTATGGGGATGTAGGGTATGGCATAAGGGATGTATAGTCAATAATATTGTAATAACAATGTATGGTGTCAGATGGGTACTAGATTTGTTGGGGTGATAGATGGGAGGGGGTTGGGGGGCAAGGTGAAAAAGATAAAGGGATTAAAAAGTACAAATTGGTAGTTACAAAATAGTCATGAGGATGTAAATAAAACACAGGGAATGTAGTCAATAATATGATAATAACATATAGTACTAGGTGGGTACTGGACTAGTCAGGGGGGATCACTTCTTCAATTATATAAATGTCTAACTACTATGCTGTACACCTGAAATTCATACAAAATAATATTGAATGTCACCTATAATTGATATATTTAAAAAGGGGGGAGCGTAATAAGAGGTCCAAATTTCCAGGTATAAAACAAATAAGTCACAGGGATGTAATGTACAGCATGGAATGTAGGCAATAATATTGTGATAGCATCGTACAGTGTCAGATGGTTGCTGGGTGTATCATGGTGAGCACATCTATACGTGTATAAATGTTGAACAACTATGGTGTACCGTTAGCTATACTTTTAATTAAAATCTTTTTTTAAAAAAAGATAAACTATAAAAAGAAAATAGGGCTCTCAGTTCTACAACAGAAAGGGACTGAATTCTGCCAACAACCGCATAAGCTTAGAAGAGAACCCTGGGCCAGAGATCAGACCACAGGCCCTGCCGACACCTTGATTGCAGTCTGGTGAGACCCTGAGCAGAGGATAGAGTTAAGCTGTGCCCAACTGCTGACCCACAGAAACTGAGATAATCAATGCGTGTTGTTTTAAGCCTCTAAAAACAAAAAAAGAATGAGATAATTTCTGTAATTTGAGGTCTATTCACTCATTAAGACCTCTGGGACAAAGGGTATCAAAAAATAGTAATCCACAAAGGTTCTCTCCTTCTTAAGGCTTCATCTCTCTCACCACCTCTAGTGCATGCTGGCCTGAAGTGGCTGAAATGATGTATGCTATAATAAACAATGTGTATGTGTGTGTGTACATAATAATTGTCTAAATAATAAGCAGTGGTCCGTACAGAGAAAAGCTCCCTCATCCAGATCTGAGACTTCTTATTCCTCAAGAGTATCCCTGGAGTCTTGAGAAAAGATAAGACAAAATTAGACATATCTGACACTTCTCCCTCTTAGGCAGCAGTTTTGAAGGCAGTACCAAACTGTCCTATAATATCTCACTGCTACTGTGAAACTCTTCCAGCTTACCTGAGAATCCCCCAGATTTCAAGGTGTTTGAATAAAGGAAGGGTCTGGGTGGGTGAGCATAATATTTGCATGAGATTAAATGTAAAACCCCATCTATTCTTTTTTACACACACACACACACACACACACACACACACACACACACACACACACACAGTTAAAATTATCCAGCATATTTTTTTAGCCAAGTGCCAAAAACCTGAACTGGAGTTTTTTGTCTTGCTCTTGACTGCTGAGGCTGGCTGCCTCCGAGGCAATTCAGGACAGCATCTGGCTTACCTCATGTTCCACTGAAATACGGGTTCTGAAAAGCAGCCTGAAGATGACATTCTGGGAAGAGGAAGTATGTTGTATGCGGTGGGGGAGGGACAGGGGAGGCAGGAGCAGGGGGAGGTGGCCGAGTGGTGTTAATGCAAATGTATTCCCTGGGCTTGTTCGCTGGCAAACCAAGCCGACACCCAGCCATTTGAATCCGGGCCAGCGAGTTTGGCAGAGCACGAGCCCAGCACAGCATCCTGCTGCTGTTGGCATGTATACAGCTGTCTTTCTTCATCTGACTCTCCACCACTGCGGCAGACTCAACAGGTGTTGCCAGGGACACAGCGTGTTTGGCAGCTGTCAACTTTCAATAATCGTCTCTGTAGCATATCCCTTTCTATTCTCCCACCCCAGTCTTCCACCACACCCACACCCCCATCCCCTGCCTTCCACCCCCTTAAAAGTCCCTGGCACCATTTGTTCCTTTGCAAAGGGCAGAGTTAGGCCAAGATGCTGGTCGAGGTGGATGGTCAACTGGAGAGAGAAATCTTGCCCAGGCCTCAGCCGAAGTGTGATGGGATACTTAGAAGATACAGGTCTTTGGGGGCAGATCCAATTATCCTTTTTTATTTCACCTTCTGAGGGAAACTTCACCCATTTTTTTTCCCGACCTTTATTCCTTCCATTTTTTAATTGCTTCTTTCGAATGCCAGCTCCTCCCCTTACAGCCTGTGTAATCTTAACCATGTTCTTTAACCATTCAAGCCTCAGTTTCCTTACCTGAAAAGTGAGGATAACAATATTTGCCATCTACACCAATGAGATCAAGTACACAAAATACTTAACACTAAGTGCCCAGTTGATTTTGGTGATTTCTTCCTCTCCCAACTCCTCTTGAGTTTCATCCTTAAAAGTCCTAGGCTTGATTATATTCCCCAAACTGAAACTAATTAAAACAATAATAATAAAAATATAATAATAATAGCAAGTCCTAGAGTTTAACAACTACCCTTGAATTCCAAAGATGTGAAGCCTTGCTCTGTTCAGGGGCTTCCTTCCCACTCTTACCAAAGTCACAGACAGAAAATGTGCTGGCTCCGAAGGTCTGGGGGAGACGCCAAATAAATGTTTTTAAAAGGCAGTAACATACCGTTATTATCACATTGTTTATAATTCTAAACTTAACTGTCCATCATGAGAACTATATAAATAAAGGATGAAGAAATGATGGCACTCTATGCTGCAGGTAAAATTAATTCGATTAAGTAATTAGATTGGTGAATTAATAAATTAACTAGATTAATTATGTGAGAACATAATGCCCTTATTATATGCCAGATGCTTTATAAATATTAACTCATTGCAACCTCCTCATAACCCAGTGTAGTGGATACCATTCCTATCACCGTATTTCCTGATGAGTAAACTGAGGCATGAAGAAGCAGAGCCTCTTTAATATGTATCAACATGGATGGAGCTCACATATAAGATCAAGTGCAAAAAACAAGTTGGCAGAATAATACGTGTATCAAAGAATTGATATAAAGTTCAACAATACGCTAGGAAATAAGTTATTCATGGAAACACATGTATAGAGAATTATAGAAACAAGGACAGGAAGAATACACACCAACTTCATGTTGTTGCTTCAAATGGGAAGGAAGGAAGGTGGGACCAGGAGTTACACGTTTCTTTTATTTTATTTTTAACAGGACCATATGTTAAAATTAAGTAGTTCTGGATAATGCATATACTGTTTTTAAGTATGTTTTCCTCTGGACTTTGTTTATTGTGAAACAATGTACATATAGAAAAATGGCATAGAAGACATTGGTAGGACTTTACAAACAATGATTAACCAGTATCCAGGTTAAAACAGAGAAAGTAAGAACCCTTTGTCGGCCCCAGGGCCCTTCTGCAGTCAGAACCTTGTCTCGTGTCCTGAGCTCTGTGGTGCTCATTGCCTTATTTTTCCCTTAGAATTCTACCACCTGCGTTTGCATTCTAAACGTTATAATCCATTTGTCCCAAATGCTGAACTGTGGCAAGTGGGATCATGCAGTGTGTATTCTTTTGTGACGTCATAGATTTATCTGTGTTGTTCCGTATTCACTTTCATTGCTGAATAGGCTTCCACATTTCGTTATCTTTTTCACTTTTGATTGACATTTGGGTTGTCTTCTCTATAATTTTCAAGCTCAAAAGAAAAGGCAGTTGTTTCATCCAGCAGATCTACCCAAGAAGGAATATCTGCAGATTGTTTCTCAGCTCATCCTTTAGAAAGGATGACAGCAGCTTTAATTGTTAAACGAAGAAAGACATTTTCCTTTGGACTTACTGTTGATTTAGTCTCTTTATTATCATTATTTTTTATTCACTTCCCTCAGTCAACAGGTTGCTTTTCTTTGCTACTTTGTTTGCCTTCACATTGTGAAGTATTGTAGCCCAGAACAGGATCCCTGAGGCCATAATCTAACCCAAACCCTTTGTTTTAACCCATGAGGAAACACACATGGTGTCCTGCAGCTCATTTTTAAATACATTTTAGTAGCTCTGAGACCTATAGATGATAACTTGGTCATTGGAATAGGAGTTTTAAATGTTCCATTGTCTCTGGTAGCTGGTTAATCGCATGTTTAAGAATAAAGCATTGCCAGCATTTCTCTGCAGGGCAAATCTACTCTATATGAGACCCATACTGAGTGCCACAAAGATGTTGCCAAACGTCTAAATGAATTTTTCCCCTCCTCATTATTAACTGCTATACAGCATTGCTTTAAAAAAACCACCCCAGGCCCCAGTGCAGGGGAGGGAAGAGCCCACAAAACAGCATTATTCTCCCAGCACATACCAGTAATTGGGCCAAGCAGCAAAGGCATTTCTTTATTGTAAGGACCTTGGTGACTCAGTTAAAAGGCATCTTCCTGCTCTCCAATATTGCCATTAATATGTAAAAGCTTAAGCTTGCTAAAGGGATTATTGCACATCCTATCTGATGGTAAATGGGCACTGCAATGATTACATGTATCTCTTTGTCATTTTCTCTTGAAACATCTTACTCTTAAACAATATAATTGGCCTCTTACTAATGTTAATGATTAAATCGGCATAAATGTACTAACATATTGCTTTAAATGGAAGGCATGTTTGTCATCTCCAGTGTCTTGAATGTATGCTTTACAGCATGGCCATCTTATTCATTATGTGTGTGTGTGTTCCTGTGTACACATATGTGCTATGTATACTATATACATATTATGGTAATAGGAAGCACAAATTTCACAAGTGGGTCAAGTGTGATAGTCAGTAGAGACACCCTTTCTTTCAACCTTGCTTCATAGACCCACATATTCTAGCTATTGGAGATAAAGTACCATATGTCAGCCAGTGGTTGCATGCATATACCACCTCCCAGAAGACAGTGTCCCAGCCATGCAAGGTACTGCTCCCCAGCTAACCAACACCGTAGCTGAGCTTTCCACAGGCTGTTCTCCCATTGAATCCAGCAAGCTATTTCTGAGTGATGAAGTACATAGTAATCCTTCGGTCATGAGTTCAGTTTTTTTTCACTGCTCTTGTTTTGCCATAAAATGGGTCCCTTGGTGGAAGCAATTGTGGGAGATGCAGTCGATGGATGAGATGATGAGATGAGTGGAGGCACTGCAAGTAGATAAGGCAAACCCATATCCAAGTCTGTGTCGATGCCAATACTGATGCACTGCTACCCCGTCCCAGATGTAGGGGGTTAGATGTAGGTGACCTACCACCATGTGGCTGGATGGCTTCCTACCCTGAGGAGTGGTGGCAGGTTGAGGGCTCGGTGTACTTCTCTGCTGCTGGCAGGTAGGACTCAGCTGCGGGATCTACCTCAGACTTAATGAGAAGTACCCACGGTACTGGGCCCATGTGCTGTCCACTCCCTACTACTATGATCACTTTATTTATGGGTCATTAAGCAAGAATCAGGATGGCTAAGAAGATAGGCTGGGCAACATCCACAGGAGGGGCCAAACTATCTGTTTATTCAGAGCCTCTTCTGTGGAGGTCATTCACGTGAGTCTCAAAGGTACACACGCTTTGTGCGACTCACGCACGGTTTCTACATACCTCTTCCCCAGACTTCCTTGTTACTAGTCTTCCAGTTATGTTCCTTCTAGGTCCCCTCATTAACCAGCCAAACTATTTGCCATTGCCCAGGAGCCCATGTACATACCATGTTAAGACACTTCTCTCTCCACACAGAGTGGACAATTCATGTGCACTTAGGAGGCCATCACTAATACCCCTCATCTCCCTTCTCCACCGCCCGTTTTCAGTTTCTGCTGGTCTAAATGTCTTCCTCATGGAGTGGTGCAGACTCACATCTCTAAGGGACTTGCGTCCCTGCTTACCATGCCCTTCTCAGGCCATAGCTGCTGTACTTGTCCTTTTATTGTTAAAACTGGGCTGGAAGCACCAAGAGACACACAAATGGCTATATCGAGCAGCAACCATATTCTTCCCTGCCCTCACTGTGCGGCAACAGCCATCCCCGCTCCTAGTAATTAACCCTCTCATAGCTCCCTGCAAGTCAGACTGTCCTCCACCATTCTGACCTGGCCACTAATTGCGGTAATTGCACCTAAATGGCTTCTGATGGTTAAAGTTAAAGACTGCTAACTATAATCCCCTTTGTTCTGAGAGAGCTGAGGTCTGTAACAACATCTCCACCACCATCCCTGACCTGAGGTGGGGAGTAGGACTGCCACCACTGAGCTTGTCAATGATGCTGGTGCCCCCTTACCTTTTGCAGAAGGCAGAACATATTTGGTTAGTAGGAGTTTTTAGGCATATGGAGTATATCCATTTTAGCACACCCCTTCTTTGTGCCTTTTGATCCTTTCCTCTATCACGTACCATGGAAGTTCTGGTACTTCTTTACTTAGTATGGCCATCACTTTTTCCAAGATTCCATACATCCCTAGCACTGTATTAGCACAGCCTCTGGGATCCTTGCCACACTTTTAAATCCTGTATCACAACAGATTACTCCCATTTCAGTAAATGCTCTCTTATTCAATGGTATGGTCTATTCCCTTGACTCAGCACCTCAGGAACCAGTCCCAAGCACATTTCCATGGCCACAGCTCCTTCTGTATTTAGTCTCTCCTCATTAGCCAGCCAAGCACATCCCCAGCCAGGCTATGCTGAGTTTTGATCTTTGTTATTGGTCTGGCTACTGGGAGTGGAAACGGAGCACAGGGAGGGCGGTAAGAGGGAGACAAACATGTTCTATAAGACACTTTCATGATTTGAGTCTTCTGCATGTTCATCAATCAAAGGGTTCCACTATATTCTGACAAGGAGAAAGTACCATTTCTGCAAGCCCAGGTCTTCAGGGAATTTGGGAGTTCAAAGTTTTCAGATACATAGACCTAGATAGACCTACCCCAAATGGCAAGGCCCCACCCTGGCCTTGGCCTGAGCCCACTGCTTTTATGATTAAGTCCTGATGCTTGTCCTCTGTCTTTCTGTACTTGGTCTGAAAGACATTAGGACCCACTCGAATACTGTCATATCAAGCAGGCCCTCTAGCTTTCACGTTTTGCCTCAAATAGGTCTTTAGTCACTGGAGCCTGACATTTACTCTCTTCCGCTAATCAATGGCACTCAACAATAGCCACACTATTCCATGTCCTCATAGAATGATTTCTCTCATACCTCTTACACAATGGAGATATTGCACCAGACAGTGCATCCCCTTCCACTGGACTCCCATCTCAGTTTATCACTTGTGAAACTTTTAAGAATTGTATTGTGACAGCGTGCCAGGGCTAACCATATTCCACCTACTATCAGTGATAGAGTTCTCATTGCTAGTTGGCTAATGACTGTTCTGGCTCCAAAATTCGATTTTAGAACCTGGTTCTTAGGACACATGGCCCCAAACATCTTGGGTTCGCTGGAAACACACTCTGAGATGAAAACCTTTGCATGCAGAAGGTTCATTGAGAAGTACATTTAGGAGCTATATCTGAGGGAAATAAAGAAGAAAGGGTTGGGCAGAGGATGAAGTTGACCCACAAAGCAATTGTCTCTGAGGCCTCAGTTGATTCAACAGAGAGCTTTAGAACCAGGATGGCCCTTCAGAGTTGTTCAAAATTGAGGCAATGGGGCCAGGACTTTGTACCTCCACATCTTCAGTTATTAGCCAGAGGCCACCAGGGAAAGGGCATAGCCCCAGGTGAGGCATTTCCCAGTGATAGACACGTGTGTGTCTATTCCCAGCAGCAGAGTACACTGGCCTTGGACAAAGGACGTGGGAAGAGCACCACAATATCCACCACAGACAGTTAAGAGTTTCCACCTGACCTTTGCTATTCTCAGCCCTAGTATCCCCATTTGATAGTAGGGAGCCCAGTTCCAAGGCAGTATCCTCCTCCCTGAACCTCGGCATAGTTACACAATACAGCCACTATCAAATTTATCAAAGATGTGAGTGCCTCCCTCACCAGTGACTTTCTTATTACTAAAATGGAGACTGTGTCCTTTCAACTCTCCAGGGAATACAGTCAGCGAAAGGATTTTAAGTTTATATATCATAAATCTATTCTAAAATTCTCGCATCCTTCAGCCTTCTGACCGCTTCCTCTATGCCAAAGAAGTCCGATACCTCCACCTTATTTCAGAAGCCATCTTCAAATCCAAATGTTAAGGAACTATCCCACCAAACTCTTAGACTAACTCCTCAACTACTTGACACAATATTGAGTTCTAAGTCTTGGGTAAAGATCCCATGTCAGTGAATTTATCCTTACACGCCATCTCTGATTCTAAAACCTTCAAGACATGTTCTACTTGTGTTCTCCCCTTTTCTGACAGTAAGGAAGGAGAGTAAGATGGCAAGATCTTACTATTCCTTTGCAGAACTAAAGAAGAAAGGAAGCGACAGAGTCCCTCAAAAGCCACAATGCAACTGCTTACTTCATGGACTTGGTCCATAGGCTATCCAAACAGAACTCTGTGATTATTGATTTCTCACGCAGCCCATCACCCCCAAAGAAAAGTAGATAAAAGCAATTTCACACAACAGTTCTGAAGAAGCAATTTGCTTGTAAAGGTTATGCCTGGAGTCTACCAAATTGCAGGTGTATTTGTATATCAGGTTTCACTGCCTCCTGACTGGGCAGTAATCAGCCTGTACACTTGACCCAACCTGAGAGTTTCTGAAAGTAAAACATAGAGCCCTCCAGCATCACTCAAATTATTCACATGTCAATGATATTCTCACCGCTCTTGTCAGCATCAAGTTACTCAACTGCGTATAAATTTTTCCCTCGAAGTTCAGTCAGAGGTTAACTTCTTCAAAGGCAACTGTCAAAACCTGACATCATGTTTGGTTGGCAATGTGGTGGTAACACTAAACTTACAAATGGGCTCCCCTCACTCTGTCTTCGGGTCATGGTGGAATCGACATGTTTGAGTTCTAAGCAAAAGCTTGCCTGTGGCAGCTTGCTTGGGAAGTGAGGTTCACCCCAGCAGGTAAAACACAACAAACAAATGTGGTTTAAAATAATTAGTTCCCATGCAGAGCGATCCATGCAGAGCATCTGCCTAGCCTAGATGTTTGAAGCTTTCTTTTACATAAAGAAATGAGCTGATGGGCAGGGAGAGGAGGCTTGAGATACAGATTGAGAAACGAGGCAGGAATTGTCTGACATATTATAAGGCAGAGCTAAGGAAAGCAAAAGCTGGCCTCAAGGTCCCAGACACACTGAAAGGCCATAGGAAACCAAACTCTCCTGTGAATGAAAAGTTTTCCTCCATTTGAGTGTCTCTTAGTGGTCCAACCATCTTCGATTTCAGTTGAAAGTTTTGCTTTATTTGCCAGTGCTCTCCAATTGGGAAAGCTTGCTGTGATTTTTCTTACTGAAGCCAGTGTTTATTTTGGTACTAAGGACAAGTAAAGTTTTGGCAAAAGTTTCCTCAGACCAAGAGCTCTTGGGGGATGTTAGCTTATGCCCACTGAGCTGATTTGCCAGAAACATTTGGAAGCAGTGGGAGGGCCAAAGCAGCCCAAAGTATTTTTGCCTCACAACAGATTTAACCAAGAGCAGTCAGGCCCAAACACACTCAAAATTAGAACATTAAGTGCAAGTGTAGACAAAGAATTGTAATAACCCAAATATGTCTCTGATTTATAGAAGATGCTTATTATAAGGGCAATGATGTAAGTTTAATTTCAGGTTCCCCAAGAAAACAAGATCTCAAGGCCCGTTTTGCTTTTACTATTTATAAAATAGGCATCTCTGAAGAGAGGAATGCCATTCTTTGATGCATCCCAAGCTGATCTATTTTACAAGTATGTTGAAAATTGTTATGCTTTCAAACGTACTTACTGTATAGAAACAGAATTAATCTAGGCCTCGCTTCATTTAATAGAGCTTGGGAGCCCTAATGCCCATTCAATTAATTAATAATGGAAGACGAGTCCAAATATCAGCCATTTCTAAAAGCTCTTCAGCATGATGAGCAGATGAAGATAAGCATTTCATTAGTGCAATGACCACTTGCCTCTAATTCTTTGATGTGCCCTAGATAAGCAACTCTAAATGTAATTACAGGGCATCCTTGGGAGATGGTTCCCACCTGTCATAAATAGAAATGGCTCCCACAATTTTTTTATTTTAATATCTTAATTCAAATAGATTCCTATTGAATTGACTGCATTTTCATTTACAAAAATATTTAGAAGCCAATTAGCAACAATTATGAATCAGAAACATTTCTTGAACTGCTCTACCACCCAAAGTGTGTGGAATTTCATGTACCAACACTTGCTCTTGGGGAATTCTTTCTTTTGTAACAGAAAATTTCACCAAACATGGAATAATGAAGAACATTTAAGCCTATTCTCCATTCCAATCATCTAATGCTTGCTTCTATTGTATTGTCTCCCGAAACAAGAGTTCCTAGCTTTAGAATACCAACAATAGTGAGTAGCATAATACACCCTCCTAAAATAATCTTTTCTACTTTGGAGCATTGTAGTTTAAAATTTAAAAATTTTACATATATTAAGTCCAAATCGTCTTCTCTGTGATTTCCACCAATTCATCTATGCACTGTCTTCTGGAGTCATACTGAATGAGCCTATTAAAATTCCATTTTCACAAGATAATAATCCACAGTATCTTCAACCTTTCCTCATAGTTTCTCTTTTCAAGACCCATTATTCCCATCACTCTCTTTTGGGTTCAAATCCCAGCTTCTCCACTTCCTTAGCTTGCTGACCTTGGTAAGAAAGCCAGTGTCATTTTAAGTAACAGATTGCTCATCGATTTTTTTCAAGTGTGAACCATAATAGCAACAACTTAGGGGATTGTCATAAGGACTAAATAAAACATTAAATGTAGTATGTGCTTAATAAATATTTATTTTCCTTTCCCATCTCAAAATGAGAAACGCACACCTCCTACCACATGGCAGTTGCCTAGTTTTGTCTTCCCTGTTGAACTGTAAATGCTGGGAAGACGGGCACCTTCTCATTCTGCTCACCAGTGGGTGTTCAGTGCCCTGCATGTGGAAGTTGCTCAGTAAATATTTGTGAAAGAAAGAAATGAAGGAAGGAGGGAAGGGGCAGGAGGAGAAAGGAAGCTAGAGAGAGAAGGGAAGGAGGGAAACAATAAAGCGTCTCTGGGAAATTTTGTCCAGCTCTAGTGGAAAAAGCAAGGAAGGGAATGGCAGAGAACAGAGCAGTTGGCACATAATTCATCTAGGCTGAGAGACTTGAAATCACTGCAAACAACTACCTGTTCTCTTATACTCATCTCAATAGCATGGGTTTTAGCTCCTCATTACCAACGTCTGATCTCCCCTTCAATCTCACCATGATCATTTTCCTCGATCCTGGAGACCAAAATGCACATGTAGCATCATAACTAATGATGCAACACAGGAGGTAAACTCTGGTATCCAGGAGGACAGCACTATAGGAGTGCAGAGGTGGGGAAGATGGCTGTACGCTGAAGAGATCAAGGCAGTCTCCACAAAGGAGGGTGGAAAACTAGTCCAAGGAGAGGTAATGCCAAAGAGGGAGTAAGGGTGAGGAAACAGGGACCTCAGCTGTCAGCCTCACAGAGGTGACACTCAAAGACAGCTTGATGATTGTGAAAATGAAATAATGATGTTAATAATGGCTAACATTGGGCACTTACTTTGAGCCAGGAATTGTGCTAAGTGTTTAATGATATATTAACTTCTATTAATGTATACTATAATTATATGTGTGTATATATACGTGTGTGTGTGTGTGTATATACACACATATAGATAACATAATTATCACCATCTTACACAAAGGAGCTATAGCACAGAGGGGTGAGCTAACTTGCTTATAATCACTCAATGTATAAATGGCAGAAACAGGATATGAGGATACGGACCCAGGGCCCAGGCAGTCTGGCAGAAGAAGGAGTACGTAGATTGTCCTGCAAGAGTGCAGATTCTGAAGCCAGTTATGTAACAAAATATAAAACTAGAAACTTCAAGGCCTCAGGGATTATACTGGGAAGCTGGGAGGAGCAGGAGTTGCTCCCAGAAAACAGGGATAAGAGGGAAGGATGAAAGGGATGAACATTTATTGACTGTCCATCTGACCTTTCACCCCATGTTCCTTCCACTAAATTCTGACACAGAAACAGAACTATTTACTAGAATTCCCTTCCTTCATTCCAGGTTGAAGGAGGACTTCTCAATTGTATGCCCATTTGTCTAGAGAAACGAAGTGACCCTAAAAAGTAATGCACACTCGTGGAGTCCCCCAGAGGCACGGGCCCATCTCCTCACCCCACAGAGGCAATGAGTAGTTTTAATGACCAAATGTCTTTTCCCTTGAATCCCTGTGTCTGGTCAGAGCTGCTTTATAGCATAAGGTCCTGCTCTCTTCTCCAAAAACAAACTCATAAATGTAACCAGACAGAAGAACCTATGTGGATAGCATCAACCTTTTGAGTGAGATTCATCTTCAACAACATTGTAAAGTTTGTGGGATGGTGACATGGAGTTTGGGGATGGTGAAGGCTAAGCAAGGAATTGTAGTGGATGCTGGGATGTGCTGGCCCACATCCTCATTCAGGACTGAAGAACTGATTCCCCTGGCTACTGGGGGAGGTACTGGCACACAGCCCTGGGCTGTCAGCCCTCTCTGGAAATATCCTGGCTGAAGAAAGCTTCTTCACATCGGGCAGCACATAGCCAGGGACGGACTGATATGCAGTTCAAAGGCCCTGCCCCATCGAGGGGCAGCTCTGAAGGACCTTCCTTGCTCCAGAGCTCCCTGGAGGTCAACTGAGACCTTGACTGAGACTGTACCACAGCCCAGCTTCTCCCTCTGCCCAAGCCTTTCCCTTCCTTTCCACAGTTGTTGATCCCAACAGCACTGCTAACACACATCCTGCACGCTAAACTCCATTTCAGAGTCAGCTTCCCAGGAAACCCCACTTGTGACGGGCTCTGATCAGACCATCTTTAGAGAAAAGAAGATGTGCTCTAGTGTCTCTCACCCATCCACCCCCATGAAAAAGAAGTACATTTCTAAAGAATGTTTCGGAATAAATATTCGAGAACTGTGAGTAAACCTAACTGCTAGCTTATCTCATTAGAAAAATATCTTGCTTTCCTTTTTTTCCATGTCTCTGGTTCTCATGCCTTTTCATTCTATTGCACTGTGAGTTGCTCAAGGGTAAAGCCATTGCTCATACATCTTTGTTGCACCCATAGTGTCTAGCAACGATCATAAGTACTCAATATCACACTGAATGCCTGACCTCTCCTCTCACCTTCCTTAAATCCCAAATGCATTCATGTCTTATTCCTGCCACTTTCCAGCAGTTCCTCATAAACTGTAAGCTAAGGTGATTTTGAGGTGAATCATATGATAGTCATTTATGTATGCCTTTAATCCCTAGACCCAGACTTTCTATGCCACTGGCTTAGAAATCTTGGGACAGAGATTACAGCGGGTTGAATGATGGCCCTAAAGACATATGCCAACACCCAAACCCCAGAACCCGTGAATATGACCTTATTTGGAAAAAGAATCTTTGCAGATGTAATTAAACTGAAGATCTTGAGATGAGTTCATCCTGGATTACCAGGGTGGACCCTAAATCCAATGACAAGTGTCCTCATAAAAGACAAAAGAAGAAAAAACCCAGAGGGACAGAGGAGGGGGCAACATAGTCATGGGAGCAGGGGTTGGAGTGATGCAGGGGTTGGAGTGATACAGCTGTAAGCCAAGGGACAGAGTGTCCCCAGAGCCTTTAAAGAAAGCGTTGCCCTTGATTTCAGACTTCTGGCCTCCAGAACTGTCAGGGAAGAAATTTCTGTTGTTTTACGCCACCAAGCTTGTGGTCCTTTGTTATAGCAGCCCTGGGAACTGGAAAATCCACAGAGTGGGTTCTGCCTATACTGTAAGATCTGTATGTTAGGATTTAGATTTCAACACTGACTCCCAGACACCAACCACCCTGCATTTCTCTCTTTGCAGATGACCTTGGCAGCCTGCTCCTAGGGAGAGCACCCAGTAAGTCTGCAGCAGTGGCTCTGGCACCTGTGACACAGCATTAGCCAAGCCAGGGCCTGAAGAAAGGCCAGAGCATCTAGATTCCCAGAGGAAGGAGGTGGAGCCGCATTTGGGTGACTTTCCCAACACTAAAAAGATTTCCTTGAATTAATTAATCCAACTGCTCAAAAAAAAGAAAAAAAGAAAAGAAAAGCCCTCAAGAAAAGTCAATACTATTAGAATCACAGGCCTTATTGGAGTAGAAAGGAATTTTTAGCAATCATACACCAACCTTTATTTCATATGAGAAAACTAAGGTGGCAATGTCTTGATGACCTGTGGCCATCTACCTTGTCGGAGCAGAGCCGGAAGTAGAATCCAAGCCCAACATTCTTCCACCGCACCATCCTCATGTATATTCCCAGAACATCCTTCCTTTTGGTCGTTTTAACATTTCTAAAGTACCAAAGAGGCTTGCTTATCTACATATTGCAAGTGAGCTTTTTAAAAGTAAAGTATGAGTCTTAATTTTGAAAATAGCTGTGTTTTGGACAGATATTTAGAATTCCAAAGCAGTTTGCATCCTGGCAACATTCAGCTAGATGGAAACAGAAGCAAACAAACAAAAGGAAGGCTTAAGAACTGACCTCCCAGCTGCACAGGAAAACGGCTTTGAGGCGGTTCACCCCAGCTAGAAAGAGCCGTGGCGAAGCAGCATGTCTGCACCCTTCACATACATATTCAGACGCTTTGTCAAAAACGCCCAGTGCTGGAGCATTTCAATTAACAGAGTGGGATGGTTTACCTGATAAAATGCTCCCTGTGTGAGTGTAATTACATATTTATACCCCACCGAGATTTTTTAATTTCTGTTTGGTTTGTTTGCCTTGAAAGTGTTTGTCACTGGGAGTATTCTTGATGTGCAATTTTAAAGCAGTGTTGGCCAACTGTGTGGCTTGTTTTCATTTCAGATTCATTACAGTTTGAAGATGATGCTTTTCCTCCTGTCTACACACAATATTGATACTTGCACAAGAAGACAATGCATCAAGGAACAGGAAACGCATTAAAGGAATACTGTCAAGTACCTGTCTTCTGGTTCTCCCCTCGTAGTTTTCTTTTCTTTTTTTTTTAACCCACCTAAAAATTGAATTCAAAATGCTTGAAAATACATTTTCTTTCTTTGCAAGTGTACTTGTTTCCCATCTCCTGTTTATAAAGCTCTTCTTTCACCCCTACCCCACCAATATAGCAAATAAAGCTGAAAAAGCAGCGGTCCTTTCTGTGGTTCTCCACCCCTCCCTTCTCTGATGAATACACAAACATGCAGACATGGATTGCTGATTAATTGGGGTTGCTTTCATTCCATCACTAAGCAGCAGAGCCCCTGCTATGTCCTGGATACCATTGCTTGGCTTTGGGTATCCAGAGATAAGTCTTAGTCCCCGAGCTCATGGAGCTGTGTGCTAGCAGACTAGATGGGCGTGGAGAGAAGCAATTACAGCCCAGCACAGCAAGTGTCATAACCGTGGCATGCAAGTGAGGTCCAGTGGTGGCACCATGGAGGCAGAAATCAATTCTGCCCAAGGCAGGCTTCATGGAGGAGGAGGTGGCTTTCCAGGTGACTCTTAAAGGTCACCCACAGATACAAGAGCTCACCAATGGCTCAGACCACTATCTGTGAGCCTTGATTAAGACCAACACGGTCCCTGCATGCATGCTTCTAGGAGGAAGTGGATCGTAAGGAAGACAACCAACCAAAAATAATAATTGCAGATTGTGATAAGTGATATCAATGAAGGGAATAATGATGCAGATGAAATAGGGAAGGAAGTCCCTCGATATGGGCTGGTCAGAGAAAACCACTCTGAGGAGCTGACATTTGAGTTGAGATGTGGAAGATGATAAGGAGCTGGTCATGTGCGAAGCTAAGGGAAGAGCAGGTGTCAGGCCTGGGAAGAGGCTGAGCAGGCAAGGAGGAGAGGGGACATAGGTGATGCTGGATACAGCAAGGAGGAGAAAGCGGGGAGCTCAACTGGAGTCAACAACATAAGTGAAATTGGAACCCATGCTGAACCATACTGATGTTCAGGTCACTGACATGTTGGGACGATATAATTGTCCACATTGCCATTCATAATCCATTCCTTTCCTGTGCATTTTGCTCACAGTGGGCCTTCATTTTAAGAATGTGCCAGATATTTCAGATGTTTTCATGTTAAACAACTACATTCATTCTCTTTAGATGTTCTATTTCTCCTAACAAAAGTATGAAATTTAGAAACCCACAGTCCTCCACAGAAATAAAAATCCACATTCTATGCATGTGCACTTCTTTTTAATTTCCAGTGGCTCGAGATAGGATTTGTCCCACTGACTCCAATTTGAGGACGTGCTCAGTGACCCCTGGCTAGTGTGAAGAGTCAACATAAGGCCTTTCTGATCGGTATGGAGACTATGATGTCATTTTAAATGGTGGTGTGTGAAGTTCAACAGCTTGGGAAGTTTCCTGTATAAATCAATAACTAAGAACAATAATTATTGCATATTTATTCACTAGGCCACCTGGAATACAATCATGTTATTTTACTCAGCATTCAGGGAAATGCAAGGTTTTCATTTTCTCTCTTTTTTGGAAAGAAGCATACTGCTGAGACTATTAAAGGAAATGCAAATCTCCTGCCTGTTTGGGAAGGCTCCAAAAGAGTGAAAGTGAGCAGTTGTTACCAGCAGTGATTGGATGAAAATGTAAAATCTTTGTCTTTAAAAATGTTTGTTTAACTGAGGAGAGTTTACACAACTTGCGGAGAATTATAGTGGAAGAAATTACATCTTGCTTCTACCCTCATCCATTTCTCCACCTGCCAGTTGTCCCCATTTTAGTCTGCTGGGGTATTAGTGGTGCTCAAAATGATCAGAAAGAAATATCAACCCTGTTAAGATGGGGAAGAATGCAGTTAGCTCAAAAAGTGGAATTTTCATCCCTCCTGGTATAAACACATTCAGAATAATTACATGTAAAATAAGTTTGTTAATCAGATTTATGTTGTGCTTTTTCCTTGCCCATTGCTCATGAACAGAGCAAAGAATATTTTTAAAGTTGCTAAAATGATTGACCCTTTGGCAAGCACAGAACTCTGCACCCTATAAATGCTGCACCCTGTAAATATTTGTTTGAATAAATTTTAAAAAGTGAATAATGCTTATATAAATTAGTGATTAATGGATTTAAGTTCTGTTTGGGGGAAAAAACACACACATTTGAAGCAGGGGTAAAGTAATGAATGTCTAGGTTTCTTTGTAACATTCTCCTGTCTTCTCTTCCCTAAATTCTTTCTTTCCTGTCAGCCAACCTAGAAATGGGCACCACAAATCCATGCCATTTAATAAAGGGTGAGCCAAAGTGTAATGGAATGGCCCCTTTGTTCCAAGTTTCTAGAGTCTAAGTCATAATATCCTCATTAACACTTTCTTCTTCTCACATTAATGTAGAAACTATAAATCCCACAAAAGCATATCTATTCTTTATCATATTGAGATGATGATAATGTGGCCAAAAGAAAAGATACAAAAATACCACCTCAGGATGCCAATTGCTCTTTATGAGACCTCTGGTGGTTCCTGAACCAGATCATGGGTTTCATATGGGGAAGCTTTTGCAAAAAGCTCATGATTCTTGGGCTCACTCAAAAAATATCTGGTTCAGTGTGTCTTGCTGAGATCTGGAGATCTGGTTTTCATTTTTTGTTTAAAAAAACTTACTTTCTTGGGACCAGTGATGTCTGGGAACTATTTCTTCACATTGCAATAGTGTGGTCCTGAAGAAGCATTCAAGCACATGAAATATACAATATGAACACAAATACAGGAGATATTATAAAGAATATATTTGGTTTCCTGTGAAGCAGGTACTAAACTGACTGAGACACTGACAATGAGATTCTAGATTTCACTCATTTTATGTTGATTGTTCTGCAATGGCTTGGAAAACAACTAAGTTGTTTTGAAAGAAGCACCTTTGTACTCTATCAAGGTCAAACCTTTTACTTGATGTATTTAACTAACCATGTAAAATATTACATCAGCAAGCCTATGAGGCACTTAGAGATATATTCACATTTGCATAATGTCCTCTGTAAGTTAGTCTTTGGTCCTTAAGGGTGTTTAGAATAACTGCATGCAAGAATATATTTAATCCAATCTCATTTTAGCTTTTGCTCTTTTAAGATTTCAAAATTAATAAATCCTCCTGATACTCCAAATTACCATGAGCTTTTATAAGCATAACTTTGTAACTTTAACCCATTTATGAACATACCCCACAGGCAAATGTACTAATGAATAAGAAATAACATTAGAAGTTTAAAAGATGGTCTCTTTATGAAGTAATGTAAGAAAATCCTGTTAGCTGGATCAAGTACAAAAGTGCGATTTCTTAAAAAATAGAAAATCCGTCACAAAATTACATGTAATTACAATAACCAAAGGATAGAAAGTAAGAATAGTTGAAGTACCATGCATTATTTAACTTAGCACATGTTATCACTTGCTTGCATATGGATGAAAGCAGGAAGAAAGGAACCGACAAACTCTCTGCCTGTGGCTAAAGAAATTGTGGTATTTTGTACCTGACTTCCTGGTATGTGAATTCTTGACCAAAGCTATCAACACTCCTGACAGGTAGGCTGTGCTTCAAGCTCCTTCAGTCATTACCTGATGGCTCTCTCTCTTCTTTCATGCCCTTCTCACTGCCGACCTCATTATAAGGAAGTGCTAGTTCAGAGCCCAAAGAAATACTAAAATCAGCTTGATCAACAAACTACACCTCTCCTTTGGTGGGGCAGAAAAATGATGCATCATATATTATTATTGTAGGCATGCCTACATGTGAATTTCTACCTTCCAAATCAGTTTGTAGTGATTTTATTCACTGCAACAATGTCATAAATACCACATTGCAAAAAGGCCTATTCCACATACTACTAGTTTACTGATTAGGACACTGAGACACAGGGGGGGAAAAATCACTCCCCAATGTCACACAGCTAAGTCTCCACCTGAGCAGAAAATAGAATCTAGATTCACTGAGATTCCAGTCTTCTATGGGTCACTGAAATGATATCCAAAAAGAGGATGAAATGTTGCCATAAAGAATTTGAAAGGAAGACTATGAAGAGCAAGAAATGATATTAGATAAGCTCTGAACACAGAGCAAGAGTCCAGCATATAGACTGGCAGTCTTAATGATAGGACAGACTATGCATCATATCTGTGACTGAGATCGCCAGGATGGGTCTGGCCCTGGGAAAGGTGAAGAAGCAGGAATCCAGGCATGCTTCCAGACTGCAAAAGTGGAGGCTGACTTCCGCAGGCCCCTCCTGGAACAGGCACACTCTGACATTGTCGACAACCTTCCTGGAAAGCACCATGGCCATCCAAAATTTTTGTATTACTCATGTTTTAAGTAAAACTGGAATGTGAGCAAAAACTTATATTCAAAAGCTAACTTTAGACTTATTTATATGGTGAAAAATTAGGAATAACTTAAATATCCAACAACAGGAAAACAGTTAAGTAAACAATGGTATATTTGTATGATAAAATATTTAATGTCATGGGCAAGTGCTTTCTCTAAAATATAGAGTGAAAAAAGCACATAAACTTATCCAATAAGATGATCCCCAATGAAATACATTAAAATGCCAATAATGATTTTACCTCTGAATGGTAGGGCTGTAATAGGGTTTAGTTTTTTGACATTTTTTATATTTTCCAAATTCTCAATAATGAGCATGTATTACTTTTATAATCAGAAATACTATAAACTTTTAAAAAATTGCCACATTGGATTCTTTTATTCTATCGATAGATGAATTAGCATTGTTTAGTGTGTAAGAGAATATGTAAGGATGTTCATTGTAACATTATTTGTAAAAGTGAAAAATTAGAGAAAACATAAATGTCTATCAGCAGGAAATAGGCAAATAAATTAATAGTAAACTTTATTATTATTATAATTGTTGTTTTTATTATTAAATAGGTATCATGTATTGGTCCTTACCATGTGCTAAACACAATTCTAAGCATTTCAAATGTTTTGACCTTTTTATTCCCCACCATAATTCTTCACAATACATACTATTATTATCCTCACTTACAGTTGAGATATTATATTTGTATAAGATACATTACATCTAGCTTTTAAGGAATGAGGTAGTCTGATGTGCTGACATGGAAAGATGTCCGTGATATATCGCTATGCGAATAATGAAAATCACAGAAAAGAATATTTAGGATGATTCGCTTTTTTGCTTTTAAAAATGGTGTATACAAAAATATTTGTAAGCATTTGTATGTAAAAAAGTTCTGAAACAACAAACTAAATTATTGGTAGGGCTTTCTCCTGGAGAATGAGAATGAGAAGAATAAAGTATATACTTTAAAATTTTTATTTGAAAACATATATTTACTCTTGTAATTAAAATGTGATTATGGCTTTTAAAAAACAAAGAAAACTAAAATTACCATGCTTTCATACAACTAATACTTAGGAAGACAAAATACAGATGGAAAATAACCACAAGCCAATAACAGAAGTTGCGTAAACCAAAAGACACTTAATGTTATCTTAGCCAAGGCTATGTAGATTTTAAAAAGTGGGGATGCATGTGAGCAAATTTACTCAGAGAAGAATGAAAACTATAAGTTTTAAGGGTACAAAGAGAACAACTTGGTGAAGCAAAGGTTATTTAAGTAAACAAAGGAAATCAATTTGATGAGGTGAGATAGTCTGTTTACATCTGGGGCTTGATTCTGTAAGCACCAGGTAACTGACATAAGTTCTAAGACAAAAAAAAAAAAAAAAAAAATACATACTAGGTCGTAGACTATTAGAAAAAATTGATCACACAGAGGATTCAGACGGCTTGGCAGAAGAAGAACCCATAGGTGGTTAGAGCTAGTTCAATATCAAGGTATACGATAACTAGAACCAGGACTCAGAAGTGGAGAGGAAGAGACGTATCAGGACAATCCCATTCTTAGACCCAGACAAGACGGCTGGGATCCCCAGCTTTACAGGGCCCCACATATTACAAAATTTAAGAACTAAATTTAGTAAAGAGCCATGGACATGTAAATCCAATGCTCTGAATTACATAGCACAACCCATAACTCTAAACATTCACTTGACTGACTAACACCTCTTAGGTCCTAGTGAAATGTTTTTGCATCTTTCTTGCCCTAAGCCCTTAAAACAAAATGTAGTGATGTTCAGGCACCTGTGTCCAATAGTACGAAGGCTGTCAGTTGTGCTACTGCCTACATTGGAAACAGATATTGCTTTGGAGTACAGGAGGGCTTGAGCAGCCAGAGTGCTTGCGTTCAAGAACAACTTGTAAAAGCTCTCCTATTAGCATAAATGGAATAGATTGTTGCATTAAAAATATCTTTTCCTAGTAATACTGAGCATCCATTTTCTTGCTTCTCTTTGTTTTCCAGTTTGTGGTTTCTGAGTCCTCATGAATTAGTGTATATTTAAAACAATTGCACATAAGAACTGAAGAATATTTTGCAATATGAAACAGTTCATTTACTCTTAAATTTGAGGACCTAGATATAACATGAATGTAATAAAGATTTTGAGATTTCTGGTCAAGATGGTGGAGTAGGTGTGCTTGCATTCTCTCACAACCACATCAAAATTATAACTAAGTTACAGAACAGCCATCACTGAGAATTGCCTGAAGTCTAGCTGAACAGAAACCCTACAACAAGGACATACAGAAGAAACTATGTTGAGACTGGTAGGAGGGACAGAGACACAGAGTGGGCTGGTCCCACATCCACGTGTGGCAGTTAAAAATCGAGAGGGATATCTTGGCTGCAGAGGTCCTCCTCTGAGGAGTGAGGGTCCCAGCCCCACACCAGGCTCCCCAGCCCAGTGTTCCAGTGCTGGGAAGAGGAGTCCCCATAACTTCTGGCTGTAAAAACCAGTGGAGATTGTGGCTGAATAAGACAGATTCCCAAGTGCTCCTCTTAAAGGGCCCATGCAGGGAATTACTTGCTGACAAACACTCACTCTGAGCTCCAACGCTGGGGCGGCAGCTTGAAAGGTGCCAGGAACATAGGGAGGAACTGAGTTGTCTGGCTTCCGAGTGAGGCTGAAGGGGCAGCTTTCTGAGTGAGTCTGAAATGCTGGCAGAAGCCACTGTTCCTTTGTTGAGCCTGCCCCCTTCCCAGCATGAAGACTTAGGCAGGTGCCATATCTGAGTCTCCATCAACTTGGCTAACATTGATTCACCTGCCCTGGTGATTCCCTCAGACCCTGCCCCACCCAATTTGCAGGCTCACCCAAGCCACTTCCAGTGGCTTTTCCATACAAACAGCATGTCTTGGCTTATTCTGGGGACTTTCCTAAAATCTCTCAAAGGTTCACAAACCACAAAACAAGCAGCATGTGGTCTTGGTTTGTCCCGTACCTCTTACTAGGCAGCCCCAACCCAGAACTAGTGGCTGCAGACCTTGGTTCACAGCTTAGCCTCTCCCAGGCACCTTCAAGGCCAGTGTGGGTGGTGGCCATCTGTGGATTGCTTTGTAGCTCATTCCAGATGGCCTCAGGCAGTGAAGAGGCTGTGGCTCAACTTGGCCTGTGGTGGGGCCCCTCCTAGGAGGCCCCAGGGCCGGCGCATTCTGTGGTTGGCTTCAAACCAAGCCAGTGCACCACCCAGCTGCCTCCATGGATACAACAACCAAGGGGCAGACTGGGCAGGCACCAGAGCCCTGCTAAAGCAAATCCTGCTCTGTAGGGTCAGCCCCTGCGTCATAGTTCCTCCACTGTAGTCATAGCCAGTAACCACAACAAATCAGCCCTAGGGACAATCCCTCCCATTGACATGCAAACAGCAACCGAGGCTCAACTACAACAGGAGGGCACACACAACCCACACAAGGAACACACCTACAGCATTCGGCTCAGGTGACCAGGGAGACTGTGCCATTGGGACCCACAGGACACCTACTGCATAAGGCCACTCTAATAAGACTGGGAGACATAACAGATATAACTATTACATAGAAACAAATACAGGGAGGCAGACAAAATGGGGACACAAAGAAACATGCCCCAAATTAAAGAACAGAACAAAGTTCCAAAAAAAAAAAAAAACCTAATCAAAATGGAGTCAAACAATCTACCAGATGCAGAGTTTAAAACACTGGTTATAAGGATGCTCAATGATCTCAGAGAGAACTTCAGCAAAGAGATAGGAAACATAAAAATCGAGATAGAAAACATAAAAAGAACCAGTCGTAAGTGAAGAACGTAATAACTGAAACAAAGTATACATTAGAGGGAAACAACAGTAGATTAGATAAACCAGAAGACTGAATCTGTGATTTGGAAGAGAAGTTAGCAGAAAACATCTAATTGGAGCATCCAAAAGAAAAAAGAATCCAAAAAAAAGAAAAGAAAATGAGGATAGTTTAAGGCTTCTGAGACAACATAAAGCATACCAAAAATTGCAAAATAGAGGTATCAGAAAGGGAAGAGAGAAAGCAAGGAATTGAAAACTTATTTAAAGAAATAATGATGAAAAACTTCCCTGACCTGGCAAAAAACAAAAACACAGACATATAAGCCCAGTAAGTGCAGAGACTCCCAAACAAAATGAACCAAAATAGGCCTACACCAGGATACATCATAGTAATAAAAATGTCAAAGTTTAAAGACAGAGAATCTTAAAAGCAGCAAGACAAAAGCAGTTAGTTACCTGCAAGAGAGTTCCCATAGACTGTAAGCTGATTTCTCAACAGAAACTTAGCAAATCAGGAGGAATTGGCATGAAATATTCAAAGTGATGAAAAGCAAGGACCCTACAACCAAGATGATTCCACCCAGCAAAGCTATCATTTAGAATTGAAGGACAGATAAAGAGCTTTCCAGACAAGAAAAAGCTGAAGGCGTTCATTACCACCAAACCAGTATTACAAGAAATTAGTCAGAGGGACATCTTTAAGATGAAAAAAATAGATAAAAAATATGAATAATAAAATGGCAATAACTACACATCTATCAACAATTATTTTAAATGTAAATGGATTAAATGCTCCAATCAAAAGATAGTGCAGCTGAATGGAGAAGAAAACAAGATGCTTATATATGCTGCCTACAAGAAACTCACTTCAGATCAAAAGACACATACAGACTGAAAGTAAAATGATGGAAAAAGATACTATGAAAATGGAAACAAACAAACAAAAAAGCTGAAGTAGCAATACCAGACAAAATAGACTTTAAAATAAAGGCTATAACAAAAGACAAAGAAGGACCCAGTAATCCTACTTCTGGGTATTTATCTGAAGAAACCCAAAACACTACTTTGAAGGAAAATGTGTATCCATATATTCATTGCAGCATTGTTTACAATAGTCAAAATATGGGTGTCCACCAATGGATGAATGGATAAAGAAGAGGTGGTACATATATACAATGGAATATTACTCAGCCATAAAGAAGAATGAAATCTTACCACCTATAACATAGATGGACCTAGAGGGTATTATGCTGAGTGGAGTAGTCAGAGAAAGATAAATGCCACATGATTTCACTTATAAGCAGAATTTAAAGAACAAAATAAACAAACAAAACAGAAACAAACTCATTGATAAAGAGAACATTTTGAGGATTAACAGATGGGAGTGGTGTTGGGGGATGGGTGAAAAAGGTGAAAGGATTAAGAAGTACAAATTGGTAGCTACCAAAAAATCATGGGAATATAAAATATAGCATAAGGAATATAGTCAATAATATTGTAATAACTATGTATTGTGTCAGATGGGTACTAGATTTATCAGGATGATCACCTCGTAAGTTATATAAATGTCTAATCACTATGTTGCACACCTGAAACTAATATAATATTGTATGTCTACTGTAAATGAAAAGTAAAAAAAATATATTTAAAAAAGTTTTTCACTATTTCCAATGGTTTCATTTTGACAATGAATCATTAATGAATTTGAATTCATTTTAAAAATTAAATTAAAAGTTTAGCTTAATTAAATAATTTTACTTTAAAATATTTAAATTCATTATTTGTAGTTTGCCTCTTAACTTTAATAGCTAAATTTAATATTTTAGAAGAAAATAACTTTTTTGAAAATAAATGAAAAATAATTTCAATTTTCAAATTAATTTTCATTTTTCAATGTTTAATTTACATTTTTTATTAAACTATACTTAAATTTTTATACTTCAATACAATGACATTTCACTTTTTAATCCTTTAGATTATCCCTGTCAATAGATTACAATTTATTTGAAAATCTTGATTATAACAGCATAATTGCTGATTTTGCTAAAAAGACATGAAAATAAATTTTATTAAATATATGCATAATAATTTATGAAATATGTATATCTTTATTTTCTCACTCATCTAAACATTTCCAGCCTATCAACAATACACCCAGACATGTGCAATTATAGTAATTAAATTCAGTTGTCTTTGACATTTTGCCAACTTTCAGTCACATATAAACCATAGCTTTACTCATATTATTCTACTCTGTCATTATGAAGATATTATTTGTCCCAGCATAAGGGAACATATTTTATTCAATAGTTTGTGAGCTCAATTTTTTATAACTTTTAACTATTTAAACACAGGATATGTGGGTCACTATTATTTTACTCTTGCCCTGGGTCCTTCAAGTGATGGGGCATTCTGGATTCCAGAGCCATTAATACGAAAGATGTGGGGAGCAAAGGAAATGGAGCCATTAAGGATAGAAAAATGATTATGAATCTTGTAGAGCCACTGACAAGAAGAGGGAAGTTGGATTGGGCAACTGGAATCCATCTGTCATTTCACAAAGCCTGGTGAGTGTGAGTAGTTGCAGTCAGTCATAAACCCGAAGTTGTAAACTGAGGCGCTACAAACTCAGAATCAGTACTGTCAATCAGAAATAAGAGGAGGATGACCTTGGCAGCACCCCTCGCAGGACACCACTTATAGAGCAGTCCCTGATGAGCAATGACTGGAGTGAACAGACATTCTGTTGAGTAGGATCAGATTTAGGTATTTGTACTATGAACAATTCCAGAATGGTTCTTTAATTGAGATTTCAGAAACATAGGTATTATTTCATAATTTCTATATTATACCATATGGTTGCTAGAAGAAAACTTTACTCAGTATAGTCTCTAGATCTTTACTCTTACGGCTCTCTGAAAATCACTTCCTTTTCTCTTAAGTAGCCTATGTATTGGGGCATTGTCTTACGTTATGTGGGCTCAGGTGACCTCATCCTCGTGTTCCTTACATTTTATATTGAGACTACATTTTTCTCTTAGGTTACCTGATACTTTAGAGAAAGGGATCAACTACTGTCTGCTTGGCCTCAGGTTTACGGCTTGACTGGTCACTTTTCCTTTCTCCTCACATTCACCACCCACCCAGTCATGGCCAGTGGTTGTGGTGGCCTCACACTGACGTGAGGCAGATCTGGATATGGTCCCCACAAATTGGAGAGGAGAAAGAAGAGGACCTCAGCAAAGAACCATGAGGAAGACTACCCCCATTCAAAGAAAAAACAGCCTTTTCCTCCCTTTCAGGTCCTTCTTCCCCAACCACCACCATCCAATTCTTCAGCAAACTTCCAGGGTCAAAGCAATGCTTTCTGCAACTCTGACCCACACAAGGCAGTCTTTCAATATTTTTGAACCTTTTAACAGACTGTCCTTTTCATTACACGAGGTTAAGATGTAGTATCCCTAACTCCTACTCACATTCAATTTATGTTGTTTTTTAAATTCAGTTCAAGTCAATCTAGGGGGAGAAACAAAAGTGACATACAACATCAAAGTATTCCCACGTTCAAAATGATCCATTTCTGAGATAAGGTTTACTAACAGGAGTATTGCCAGTGTCTACCCCCACTCCCATCCACACACATATATGAGTCCCTCGCAGCTAAAAGAATGTTGGCTGCTTCTCTCCACTCTCATCCTCTAAGCATATATTTTGGCCTTTGACAAACTAGTTTGGGCTCTTTGCGAGATAGGCTTTGAGAAATGAGTAGACAGAAAAAGGACCCAAAAGAAAGAGGAAAGTGGTAAAGAATCTTGCTAGTGGGGCCACTTCCATTGCTCTCCTTTGTTCTAAAAAAAATCTAAAGGATGAGTAAAGCTGAAATGAATTTTTTTTTTTTTAAAGACGCACGAATGGTTTAATTGTCCTACACCATGAAGAACAGAGAAAAGGGGAGGGAACAGAGAGAAAAAAATACCACAGTAGGTGTCTAGAAATTATTTCTGGGATAGTGAGAGTCTCTAGAACTGCTAGGGTACGGAATAAGTGAGAAGGAAAGAAGAGATTTTTGTCACTGTGGGATATGAAATATACCTCTTAAAATGTTGCTTAAGTGATGCAGGTAAGAATTCTAATTCTTTTAATTTCTTGTGGTTGCTAGGCTTCTCCGAATATAATGTTTAACAGAGACTGGGCTACTTGAGCCTAAGTTAATACTTTTTTCTTTCGATTCTATTGAGATGTAATTGACATACAATACTGTATAAGTTTAAGGTGTACAGCATAATAACTTGACTTTCACATATTGTGAAATGATCACCACAATAAGTTTAGTTACCATCCATCACCTGCTTTAGTTACAAAAAAAAAAAAAAAAAAGGAAAGAAAATATTTTTGCTTGTAATGAGAACTTTTAGGATCTACTCTGTTTGCAACTTTCAAATATACCATACAACAGTATTAACTATTGTCATTTTGTTGTACATCCCCAATACTTATTTATCTTATAAATGGAAGATTGTACTTTTTGACCACCTTCATCTGATTCCCCTTCTACCCCTCTCCCCACCTCTGATAACAACAAATCTGATCCCTTTTTCTGTGAATTTGTTTTGTGGGGGGTTTGTGTGTGTGTTTAAAAATTTTTTTATTCCATCTACAAGTGAGATTATGCAGTATTTGTATTTCTCTGTCTGACTTATTTCACTTAGCATAATGCCCTCAAGATCCATCCATGCTGTTGTAAATGGCAAGATTTTCTTCTTTTTTATGGCTGAGTAATATGCCATTGTGTATCTATAACACATCTTCTTTATCCATTTATCTGTCGATGGACACTTACATTGTTTCCAAGTTTTGGCTGTCGTAAAAGTTAATACTTAAGTTATCTAATTATATAAGACTCTGGTTGGAAAGATCTTATCAACTCCCTTTTAACATTCCACAAGGTAAAGACAAACAGAAGAAAGAACAGGGGAAAGTCATATTTAGGCAACAATGAAAATTTTAGTTGACCTAGAGATGGGTTCTCAACACCTCTGATGAACTCAGCATTTCCCATTGACATGCTTTCCTTTTTTCTGCCTCTTAGGAATCTTTTGGAGCCACCTTCAAATGTTTACTTTCTCTCTCTTCCAGGAAGAAATTTAGAATTTGAAAATGGTGGCCTCTTTTCTACCTGAAAAATGTATTATCAGATGGCTTGCCATGTTCTGTTCCTTGGCCTGGTGGTAGATTCACAAATGTTCTTTGTGCTAGATCACTGGGCTGAACATTTTTTATTTTTGCAGTTTTCTGATGTGTGTTTGTGGGTTTCACAATAAAAACAGAGTTTTAAAATATTTTTCACCTTTTTATTGTTGTTCACTAATAGTTAAAACTCAAAAGGCTGGGATAAGTGAAAGAGCACCTTTATTCTCTTTGGTAATTTGAGAGTTTGGGGAATAACTTCAAAATTTGAAAACACTGAGGTTTTCACATTCACTGTTCCTGTCTTACTCAGAAATTCACGAAAAGACTCATTTTACAACTACTCTTTACATGCTTAGAATTTAGAAAAATCCAGGAAATACTTTACCAAATACTATGTAGCCTCATTTTTCTCGCTTTACTATTGAAAAAAATCATACATATTTTAAACTTCATAATGTGATGTCGATATTTGCTTAAAACTCTGCCATGTTTATTGTTTCAAGCCGTGCGGATTACCACCTGGCAGAGTTTGCAGTCAGATTCCAAAACACAGGGCCTAACTTTGAACAAGAAACCATGGCAATTGTTATGACCCATTTTCATGAGGATATAATCTAACTCTATAAACAGCCACACTTTAAATATGCCAGATTTGGGAATAAAATCCCTTTCGGTCTGTGAAGAGAGATGAAATTTTAATCAACTATTTTCTAGCTCATAGAATCCCATACGGTGTTGGGTCATTTTGAACATGGGAATACTTTGACGTCGCGTTATCACTTTTGTTTCTCCCCCTAAGGGAAACTCACAACACCCTCCATTTGAGGAGCTGCACTGGGTGGAAGCTACTCCCAAGAGCCTGTTGATATCTGTTGGCAAAGCCACCCGAGCAAGTCACGCGTGAGTAGTTTCCTTGCTAATGTTTTGGCACATCGCGATTGTGCATTGCTAAGTCTTTGTCAGGCATAGACCTGTTGCCAATGTTTGTTGTTCATGCCTGGTGTTATTAATTTTCTTTCTTCTCCTCCCCTATGCAAACATGCTCTGTTATAAGTGATAAGGAGAATAAGCAAGGAAGCTAAAGGTTGCTGTCCTTTCCCTTGGCTTGCAAGAGCAAAGGAAGATGAGGTGCAGGACCGGGAGAGAGGAGGGTATCAAACAACTTCCAAAACAGAAGTTCGCTGCTATGATTTCCTAAGTCTGAAGCAGTTGTGTGCCATCTTGGCTGCAGACTGCAGTCACTCAGGGAGATACGAAACGACTGATGTCTGGACCCCGCCCCCCTGATTTAATGTGTCTGGGGAGAGCATCAAGGCCTTTATAAGTTCATGAGGTGATGCTGATGTGAAGTCAAGGCTGAGAACCACTGGTCTAGACTCACTGAGCCATCACCATGATGATCTGCTCTTTAATAGTTTTTTATTTTCTACCCAGACTCACTGAATTGTACCGTCTTGGTTACGATGGAACCATGTTGCATCTATCCAGGACTGGCAAGCCCAGGTAGTCTTGCCCTCTCTTTTGAGGCAGCTGTGATATGACAGAAAGAGCAGTGGATCTAGGTCTGAGGACTAGACTCTCCTCTTCATAGTTAATTGAACTATAACAAATCATGAACAAGTTATGGCATCACTCTGAGTCTCCTTTCTCTAAGATACTGGACTTGGGGAAATTCAATGACCATTATTAATGCGCCTCACACAGTTTTAGGCATATGGCCATAAATAGCTGCTCAGTAAATATTTTTGTCTTTGTTTCTGCTTTTATAGATGAAGGCACTGCACCCCAAGGGATAAAGTAATGGTCTAGAGCTCTTTCTACCATATCTGAGGCCATGAGATTTCTTGTCTGGGTATAGATTTTTTAAATAATTGGAAAAATGGACAGCATATCTCTTAATTCTATCCATTGGTCACTCCTTATCTGCTTCCCCTATCAACATACAAACACATGGTTCAAGAGGATCTACAGTCCAGGAGCAAACAGATGTGTTAATGCTGCCTCAGGATTTCTAGGCTTGGACTGCTCACCAAATCTGAAAACATTCCATTTTGGGGTCCCAGACAATCTAGCTACATCTCCTCTTCTATCTCCTCCATCGACAAAATGGAAAAATTCCACTGGAGATTAATTCTTGACTGCATGGCACTTTAAAGATTAAAATGCACTACATTTAAAAAAAAAAAAAAAAAAAAAAAAAAAAAAAAAAAAGCAAAGCATTAACCATAGGGAGGAATAGGAAAATCACCAAGGGAAGAGGTAACAACAAGTGAATCAGCCAGAAGGTAAGCCTTTGCTAAAAATGAGCTGCACGATTGATAGAAACTTAAATTTCCTGTCTTGATCCCTGGAGAATTGGTAGTTTACTTGATTGAGACAACAAAAATCAAATTTCCTGGCAAAGCTGCTGTGCTGATATAAAGGGCAAGCCTATTTTTTAAATTAGAAAAATCTAAGGTAATTTAATTGTTTGGTGAGCATTGGGGCACTTTTTCTGTCTCTCCCTGTCGTTTCTGTTTCTCTGTCTCTTTTTCTTACTCTCTCATTTGTTGAACTTCACATTCAAACATGTCACAGTTGGTGGTGTTTTAAGTCATGTATTAGGACAGCTAAATATCTACCCGCAAAAAGAAGCTTTTTTTTTCCCCAGTACTGCCAAACGTGTTCAGAAGCCACAAAATATTTTGAAAACAGAAAACACTGCTAGGTACTAATATAGACACTCGTCCTTCATTATCACCCAAAAAGATTCCAAAGTTCCCCCAAATATATCTTATTGGGTCAAAAATTAAATGCTAAATCAGGTACATGTTTTCTAGAAAACTACAACATCAGCTAGGAAAATATCCTTTGCTTGATATTATAAAGTTTGTCTTTCCTGAAATGCCTTCACTATCCCTTGGGACAACTACATTGTGCATTTCCAGTAAGGCCCAAAACTAACTTCTTTCAAGAAACCTTAGCTGCGACAACTTACACTGCAATAACTCCTCTCCAAATCTGTAAAGTAAAAAGTAACAAAAAAAATTTTTTTGAAACACTCAAAGGCAAATTTGAACATGATAAAAGTAATGGTTGGCTGCCATTGCCTCCCCAGCACTGTTCTCAAAGATGGTGGTAGGTGGGAAGACGTGGTGGGCTGTTGGAAGGGAAAGGGGAGCCTACACAGGTAATGCCATCAGGAAGCACGGGAGCCAAAGGTGGCCCCATGTCTCCAGTTTTCCTGGATTGACCTAGTGAAATGGATGCCAACTATCTGGGAGATTCCTGGAATCACTGTCTCTTTCCTAGAAGTCCTGTCAATCCCAGGACCCCAAATCATTCCATGTATATTTAAGCCAGAGTAGACAACTGCCACCAGGTGGCACCAAACTGTGGCCAGGACCAGGATGGATTTAGATGGCACAGACCCCTGGAACTCCCAGATGGCTAGTTAGCCAACCTCACTCTGGTCATTTCATTAATCTTGCAATATGATGCCAGGTTTTAAGGAAGTGAATTTTTTGGACCATGCTTCTCTCATCTTGGAGAGAGTTTTGCTCTACTTAATAGTGTACTCAATTTTATACAGTTTTATTTCTGAACTTGTATATTTCAACTCCTAGCCAACCTGCAAGTTCACTGAGCAGAGAAGAATCATGTTTTCTCTCACTCTTTTGTACCCTACAGTGTCTAATGTGCTATGGATGATGGGTAGGCATTCAAGAACTACCGCTCTTATTGCATTGTTGAAGCTTTAGTACAGCATGAATTGTCTCAGTACAGATTTCTTTAACTTCCTGGATATAAATGTGTCTTTCCAAGATACTCCTCCCCCAAGTACATTCCCTCCCACACACAAGAGGCTCTTGCACTTGGTTCTATCACTGGCTACACTCTCAAGATACAATCCATTCATTCCTTTATCAGAGAACTAACAAAAGAACAAACCATCTTGACTCGAAATATCTTTGTGATTCCATTGCTCAGGAATAAACATAACTTTCTATTCTTTCAGATTTTCTGGTTTGCACATAGCTACTGATCAAACCTCTATTTTTCCTATCTATGCTAAGTGATTGAGGAAAATAGAACACACACACACACACACACACACACACACACACACACTGTGTCCTTCTCAGGAGGAGCCACCAGCATAAAAGTCTGGAATGTGCTTGGCTTTGCACCCATCACAGCAAGGCATTAGAAATATTGGATTTAGTGTTGTGCGTCCACAGATATAAAATTAGGCCGACAGAAGTCTGGATCTGGGCCTCACTCCATACTGCTAACTTGCAGAGCACTGGTAGCCAAAAGGGTTTGGAACGCTTGTCTCTCTACAGATGCTGCCATTCATTTCTGTGGGAACAGGACCACTTACATCTAATTACAGTTTCTGCTTAAATTAACAGGACAGACATGACAGCAAAAACTTCTTCAGACTAACTGGTGGGGAGACCTTTAGCTGACACAGCTTATGAAGTAGTTGGCTTGCAGCAAAGTCATGTCAATTTTAAAAAGTAATTTAGAATTCATATGATTCCATCCAGCAATTTGTGGCAGCCAGCGGAAAAAAATGTGGGGTGGGGGTGGAGAGGCAGCAGAGTGGGCAGGCAGGAGCACACACTATTTTAGAAAGAAGAATAGATTATCTTACAGAGTCACCAATTTTAGAGAGATTAGGTTATTTTACAAAATACCATTACATAGCTAATAAGCAGTGGAGCTGACGTTTGAACACTGACAGTTGAACTTCAGAGTCCTTTCTTTTATAACCAACTCCAAGGATATCTAGCAGCCAGACGCACATTGAAATACCACTTTATCAAACAATTAAAGGAGATTCTGTGCTTAATACTGGTTTGATGACAGTTTTACTGGCTTTCATTCTGGCCAGTCAACTTTACGCAATGGGATCCAAGGTGAATTGAGCCTTCAGGATTCTAAAATCCCTAGAATGGGCCACTAAGTGACCCACAGGATGCAGTCCCTGTAAAAGTCTGGCTCCAGCCAGCAAAGGGTGCCAGGCTCCCTTGAGGGGCTGTCCCCGCAGATGCCCAGGGTTCACAGAATTTGCCCCCAAACTGTCCTCTTGCCTGCTCTGTACCATGTTCCCTCTCTCCCTCAGTGAGCTAAACCTCTCCTCTCCATCTACCTAACCTGCCAGTTTGATGCCCCTTACCAGATTTCAGCTATTGTCTTCATGACCTGGGCTCTGATTTCCAACCCTTTACCTTGATCAAACAACTTGGCAAACAATCACTTTGGCAGGCGGCCAGGCTTAGAGCCACAGACATCCACACACTCGCGGCCCCCAGAGACATCTCCCACCTGGAACAGACCAGTCCTGTCATCAGGGACATATGGATCTGGGAGGCTTGCTCCACTTGGAGTCAAGAGAAGGTCAGGGAGAGATCCACTCTTATTATTTGTGAAAGTAGTTACTAAAAATAAAGCTTGAAAAAGTTGCTGTATTGTTTCACAGCATACTACACAAGGATAGATGTATTAGATATATAGACTCAATACATACGAAGATATGTATGCACACATGCACACAAATAATATTTTCAAGAGGAACATCCTGCATTTAAAAGTTGTATTTTAAAAATGAAGCACTTAAATAAAGTTCTCTTAATTGCTCACCCTAATTCCTGATGTGAGGACAGGAAGTCCCTCTTTTAAAGGTATAGTTTCAGAGTCTGAATCATACGAAGAGTCAGAATCAGAAAACGATAGCTAAATTGTCTACAACTAACTGACCTTTTTATTTTTTATGTCACATAATTTTCTACAGTTCAGAATAACAAATTTATTCCAAGAAGTTCCTAAATCAGAGGTCAGCAGACCGCAGCCCCTGGGCCAAAATCTAGCCCACTGCCTGTTTTGGTAAATAATGTGTTATTGGAACAGAGCCATGCTCGTTTGTTTACACACTGTCTACAGCTACTTTTACATCACAGAGGCTATGCTGAGTAGCGGTGACAAAGATCCTCCGGCCTGTTAAAGGAAAAACTCTGTTTTCTTTCTCTACTTCTGACACCAAATGTGTGGGTATTTGCTCCCACCCCAACCAATCCTCCAACTCTCCAGACACCGGTTCTGATACTAATCACCCAGGATTACTGCAGACCCCCAGGAAAAGGGCCCACTCCCACAAGACTGCCCCCACTTTGGACACCAACCTCAAGTCCCAGGTTGTCCCTTGTACTTCTGACCAACAGGTTATACATCGGGGTTCCCACAACCCCTTCCTCTGGTTTGATAATGTGCTATAACAGCTCACAGAACTCAGGGAACACTTAGGTTAATTGGTTTATTATAACAGATACAATAAAGGATACAGATGAACAGCCAGATGCAGAGGTACATAGGGTGAGGTCTGGAAGCATCCTGAGAGCAGGAACTTCTGTCCTGGTGGAGTTAGGGTGCACCATCCTCCAACCACGTGGATGTGTTCACTAACACAGAAGCTTTTGGAACCCTGAAGTTTAGATTTTTATGGAGGTTTCATCATGTCGGTATGATCAATTATTAACTCCATCTCCAGCCCCAGAGGGTAGCAGGTGGGGCTGAAAGTTCCAAGCTTCGAAACATGGCTTGGTCTCGCGGATGGCCCGTTTCCATTCTGAAGCTATGTAGGGGCCCCCAGCCACCAGTCGTCTCGCTGACATACAAAAAGATACTGTTACCACTCCAGAGAGTCCAAGGGTCTTAGAACCTCTTAAGTCAGGAATCTGAGTCAACGATCAAATATTAGAACAAAAGATGCTCCTAGCACCCCTATCACTCAGGAAATTTCAAGGGTTTTAGGAGCTCTGCGCAGGAAATGGGGACAAAGATAACATATATTTTTTTATTATACCACACCCACAACATCCAAGCTACTTACTATCTGACCCTTTGCAGAGAAAGTTTGCCAACCCCCATCCTAGGTGAATAATATGGGACCTATTAGCTTGCAATGTAGATTTTAGTGACAAAAAGAAGCCTCTTGGTAAGTCTACTTTAAGGCTAACAAAAACACCACCTCTGATGTCCAGAATTCAGGCCAGACTGTTCCAAATGGCTGATTTTTAAATTCATACACTTCACAGTCAATCATTGAAAACTCAATCTGGAACTAAAATACCAAGACATTTTTGCCAATTACTTTCTCCAGGGGGTACTCAAGTTTTAAAATAAAATCATCATCCTTTATTCTTATAGTCTCAGACTGGCAAGAGTACATATTTGCCTGGCTGATTTAAATAATGAAGAATAACTGAAAAACAACAACAAAAAAGCAGCTCACAGGGTTAACATAAAATCTCCATTTCCTTGTAGGTGAAGAGAAAAAAGCTGGGGAAAGAAATAGTGATAGAAAGTTATTTCTCCTTACAGGACGAAAAAACACTGCTTCCAACTAAGTAAATAATTGCTCATTTAAATAGCATTTGACTGAGTGATAATGAGATAGGTCTGTAAGTTCGTGGTTTCTGCCCCTCTAAAATCTCTTCTAGACACAGAAAATAATTCCAAAACATGCACACTGAATGAAACAAAACATAATTATATCTGTGAACTTAAGGTGGATGAATGGGGGCTCCTCAAGTCTTGCCCTGGTTTTAAAGAAGCAGAGCTTGGGAAGTTAATAAAGCAAGTGCTGGGTTCATGACTATGATTATAACCATCTCTAACACCTTGGGCACATACATACAAATTTGATCTCTTTTGATTCTTATTCTGTTCATTTTATTCTCTATTTAAAAGGTGTTTCTGTTTTATTGATGCTAGACCATTGTTTGGGTTAGTCTTCTGGTCGGGGAAGGAGAATACAGTTTGCAGCATCTCAGTTATATCACAGGCATACTGTCTAACACTCATGGCTTCAAGGTAGAGGTAGCAAAGGATTTGGGCTGGAAATCCCAAGCAGTGAATTGGGTCTCCTCTCCACTTCTGTCTAGCTGTGCGATCTTAGGCGATTTGCCTACTCTATGCCTGAAAAACGTAGATCATGAAAGAGGTCCTAACCTGCCAAAATGCAAAGCTGCAGGAATAAAATGAAGTAGAAGATAAAGAATAATTCTTAAAAAGTGAAAGTCTTAATAAAAATTAGCATTTTCTCCTAGGGCACGTGTTTTCAATTCAATTTATCAAACATAAATTGAACATGTTCTTACCTCAAGTGTGCTGACCATGTTAATACAGAAACCCCATTAGTTTGGATGTACAGGGACTAGCAATTGACTCTTGTCTTTCCCCAGCCCTCGTTCTCCAATGGTGCTGTTTCTAACCTTCTGTGCGGAGGGGCTGGGTCTCCAGGGGAAAACACCGGGGAGCAGTGAAGCAGAGGGTGGGGTCCCGCATTCCCCTATACTACCATCCCAATCTGCACCACTGGGTCAATGCAAGCAGAGGTAATTAGCTGGGAAATTTGGAGAATTGCTACCATTGTCTTGTCAGTCCCAGACAGCCACAAAACCTAGAATTTATCCACTGGTGAAACATTGCCACAGGTGTTGGGAAATTAAGAGATTTGGATGGTTCTGTTCTACCCAGAATCCAGAAGCTAGTCAAACAGGATTGCCCTGGCCATTTCCTGGTCAGAGTGTCACTCACATTTCAGCCAATTTAGCTTTTCAGCCCCCACTTGTCACATGATGATGAGTAAAATGAGACAAAAATTGGCTTAAAATGGGCAGGGGGGTGGGGGTGGGGGGGAGCCAAAGATCACTGGCTCGCACCTGATGTATTTGGTGGTGAAGAAACGAAAAAAAATCTAGCATTTGACTTTACTGATAAATCTTTGGGGAAGGGCTCATCGCCACGCAGTAGAACTTGAGTTCACGGCCAAATGAAGAGGGGATCTTGTTTCATACAGGACCCGTCTCACTGACTCTTAGAGCTGAGTAACAACTGGAAACCACTTTTGAATGTGTGGGCGCTGAATGTCTCTTTGCTTTATCAGTTAGAACTTGAGAAACGACCTCTTCGAGCTCAAGACCAATAATAGGGTAAGGAAGTATTTTCCCTGTGTTTTCCTAATGTGGGTACTCAGGTGTTAATCATAGTGATGATCACACGCGAAACAACAAAATACACATTACTATTGGTTGAAAGCGCCATTTTACACCCATCTCAGTGCATTTTGAAAGCAGAAACTAACATTTAACTCTACTTAGAGAGTATGACCAGCAGTCCTGCAGATAGCCACTGCAGTGGATAAAGAAAAAGTGATAGAAATGGAAATTTTAGCCTTCAGCACACTGGTACTATCCTCCTTCAGGCCACCAATATGCATTATGATCAAAGGAAAGGCAATTTAAATTTGTTGGGCAGAATTTTTTTCCCCCAGCCTACGGGCAAGGCTGTTTTATTTGCTTGACCCTCTCTCGTCCGAAAACTATTTATGGTCAGATATTACCAAACGTGTGAAGAGCCACAGAACAAAATTACATTTCTTTTAACCAAGGGTAGGGGAAATAAGTTAATTTCATGCTATTTCTTGAGGTCAGATAACAAAATGCACGTTTATCCAGGAAGAGAAATCATAGGCTTCTCGTCCCCAAATTGTTAGGCCTGAAAGTAAAAGACCCCGAATCCAGAAAGTTGATGAAGCGAAGGTCTGAGAGTGCAGCCAGCTGGATGGAGAGCCCAATGGCAGCTAGTTAGGGTGCTTTCATAGCACAGAGCCATGGAGAATGGCCCCTTCCCTGGGTGACGACAAGGAGGGCACCTGAGAGAGGCCATTGAAGACCCTCATTTCTACTTCCAATGAACCCAGGGGAGAACACAGGTGGTCACAGCTTTGTAGGTAGCTGACTTCTACATCAGAAGTTCTTCAACTTTGGTGAGCATTAGAATCACCCAGAGGACTTGTCAAAACACAAATTGCTGGGACCACCCCCAGCAGTTTCTAACTGAGTTTCTAACTGAGAAGGTCTGGGGTAGAGCTGATGCTTTGTTTGCATTTTAACAAGTTCCCTTTGGTGATGCTGCGTCTGTTGGTCTGGAGATCACCCTTTGAGAATCACTGTCCTAGATCAAGACAAGGACAGTCTTAGAACAGGAAAGGATAAAGAAACGCTTATATTTCCTACTGGATTGTATTTGCATGGCAGACTCTATCATACAGTATTGATGAACAACCACAAGCCCTACCAATAAAGCGCTACTCAGAGACTGCCTTGGATTAATGTTTTAGGAGACTCTCACATCCCGCAGGGAATTACAGACCAAGAAAGGGGCCTTTAAGAGTGGAGAGACCGCTGGACCCAAAGCCAAGATAGCGATCTTGAGAGGAACTCTAGTCTGATATCCTCAAAGCCACCTGACTCACCCTGATGACAAACTGAAGTGGCTTAATCTGGAGCCCTGCTCAAGGTCAGACCCACCAACGCAGAAGGCCATGCACATCTCTCTGATGCCAGATCCGGGGGCAGAGCACCCAATGAGTGATGTACCTAGAACCTGGTGACGATGACTCTTGAGCCAAGGCTTCATGCAGGCCAGAGGATGAGCTCAGCACATCTGTTTTGAAATGATCCACAGACCAAGAACAGACAGATGCCTTAAAACTACCCCCAACCACCCAGTTCTCTTTCATGCTATGCTGAAGAGATTTAACAGGCCTTGCCTATGGAATGGACCTTAGAAGAGGGGGAACTCCTTTGCACAACATGTTACAGTTTACAAATTAATTTTCACATGTATTGTCATTTGATTCTCATAATTCTGCAAGTGTAAGTATTAGAACCATTCCCATTTTATAGATGAGAAAATGGAAATCAATAAGGTTTGCTCAAGGTCAAAGACTTGAGACTCAAACCCAGGCCACACCAGCTCAATGCATGATGCCACACTGCCTCTCAGAGGCCATGGAACAGATGTACAGCAGCGGTCCTGGAAAATGTTCTAAACAAAAGTCAGGAGGACAACCAACAAAACTAATTAAAATTCTTCATGCCAAGCAAAGTGACAAGTGAATGGGGCAAAGGGCAAGCTGTTTGGCCAGCAAACAATGGAGAAGCAAACAAAAACAAGATACAACTGGGATTGTTCTTTTTTAAAAAACAGACATTTACACAGTGATTTCACAATAACAAAACAAGATGTTTCTCTGAGGGCACACTTCAAGGTTCTTACATAAACTATCCTGAGGTATCCTACTCTCATAGACATATTTTAATACTCAATTTTGCAATAGTTTTTAATTTTAGGATTTTCCAGGAAGAATCAGTAGTAAAGGAACTGAAACTGCTTTGTTAGAGGTGGTCCATTTCCAAAACCCAGCGATGTTGAGAATGCTTGTTGAGACAGTTTTTAAATATGTATTCATGAAGATGCACTTTTCTCATAAGCTCATCTTCCTTCCTCCTTGCTTCTTATCTCTCTTATGTCCTGGGTCAGAGCAAGCCCTCGGCAGAACTGACAAATAGAAGTTTATTTGCAGCATCACCTCCTCACACCTAATCTCCCCGCTGCCCATCTTCCTACAAAAATCCCAGGTGCTTTTTCCTACTTCCCTTCACGCAAGGTCTCAGTTGTCTTTCCTTCCCAAACTCTGCCCTCCAGAAAGGATATGATCAAAATTTTCACACTCTAGACCAATGGTTTCCAACTTTGCACATCAAAATCATCTTTTATGCCTGGGCCCCACCCTAGGACAACTGAATCAGAATTTCTGACAATCAACCTCTGGCCTCAGTATTTAAAAAAAAAAAAAAAAAAGGCCTCCATGGGACTTCAACATGTAGCCAGGGTTGAGAGTCATTGTAGAAACATTCATGGGAAGGCTTATTATATTACCTTTTCTGAAGTTATTTATATTTTATATCAGAATAAAGCCTTACTAGTGAGATTTCTCAAGCAGGCCATGAGATTGATGCAGATTAGAGGGAGAATTGGAGGGAGAAGAGAGGACTTCTGTGTTGAAATGGCCCCCGTATGGGTGGACATCCCACGGTTTACATCTCCACTAGTGAGCTTCATGGGAGGGTCCTCAGACATGTGCCTTTGGCTCAGGATCATTCTATCTCATGGTTTGCCTCTCAGACACAGCGCTCTTTGACTGGTGTTCATGTTGTCTACACTTAGACCTGTCAGTTATCTCTCTTTTTTTCCCCATGCTGTCAGAATATTTTCTTTCTTAGGCCTGATTCAAATACCTGCCTATGACTTCCAGCATTCAGCTAAGGGAGTCCTTACTCCCTTAGGGGCCCCTATTTACTTAACATGGTAAGTGCTGTGATGACAGTCCCCTGGTCTTCCTGTAAAGAGATGGATTAAGGCTGGCTGTCTCTTTCTGGACAAGTCTCACGGGGTGGCAGTGTGGTAGGATCACTGAGAAAGCAGGGTCTGGTTCTTAGTTTTGTGGGCTCTGAACCACAGTTTTATCATCACCCCTAAGAGCAATCGGGCCTTTATGAGGTGACTCATACTAATCCTCCACACAAGTCATAGCCCACTGTACTCATTTTTGAGATCTTTGATTGACAAATGGACTACTCCTATTGGCCAGCCTACACCTTAGCTCAGGGCATTAAATTCATGGCAAGAGTTTTCTTAGTGAGAATAAGGACAGAGCAAAAGTATGTAACAAAGAAGTGCCTCCACAAAATGCTTCCTGAGATCCTACCTAGAAATTCTAGAAAACCAGATTCCTACATTTTAGGCAGAATCACTGCCTCTTCTTCTCCTAACCTTAGAAACAAAGACCGGCCTTCTAAGAGTTTGACTTTGAGAGTGGCAGAAGAATCCGTCCAAGAGAATACCTTTGTTGAAGGGATATTGCCAGAGAGAGTCAATTACCCAACATCTGCTGTAGTCTCTTCAACCAGACCAGTGGTTCTCAAATTCTTCTGCACGTTAAAAATGCCTGGGAGCTTTGAAAAAAGTCCTGATACCTAGAGCCACACTCCAGAGCAATTAGATCGGTGTCCCTAGGGGTGGGAGCCCAGGGCATCAATATATTAGGTGTTCTAATAATACTATAGAAACGTGTTGCCTATGAACTCAGGTTATTATTATTTTTTAATTTCCCTGGGGTGAGTCCAAAGAAAAGCCAAGTTTGTGAACCACTGAACTATATCTGTTAAACCAATTAGCATATCCACAGATTCCTCTCTCCCTCAGATAAGCCTGGAAATAAATCCCTATCCCTTTTTCAGTCTGCCATCCTGTTTAGGATGGTTCAGGGTAAGGAAAGTTTATATTTATATGCCACACACTGAAGAGGTCTTTACATACGTTGTCTCATTAGTTCTAAACATAAGCTGCACAGCCCAGCCCACAGGGCCGAGCTTCCTGAAAATATGTACGTCGACCACAATCTTCCCCAGGTCTCCTCACTCAGAAACTCTGAGATTGGGGGCTGGGAATTTGAAGATTGTTTAAAACTCCTCAAATGAGTTGGTTCAAAACTAAGGATGAGAATTGCTGAGCCATGTTGATCACCTGGAACTTGTGACTTTTGGCGCTTGTCATAATAAAGTCAATCTTTATACAGAGCCAGATTCTGGGGTGGACCAGCCAGGCAAATGCCTGTGGTACCAATATATTAGAAGTGCTGAAAATACCACAGAATGTGTTGCCAGTGAACGCAAGTCTCCATAAATACCTCCCAATGTAAAGGGCAAAGTGTAACATGGTCCCACTTCTACTGAAGTAGATAACTTTCAGAAGAAATTAAAAGGGAGAAAAGGAAAAAGAGAAAAGAGAGAAAAGAAAACAAAGAAAAGAAAGCATTTTTGCCAGTGTTGACCCCTCCTCACGAAACAAGTATTTGTGACACCCATAGTGCTCACATGTTAATCTAGCCCTCATTTCATGTCAGATTTCACTGATGCTATGTAGATTGGCTGTTTCCAGGTAGACCGTGTGAAGAAATAACAAAGCCAATGATGCTGCTATTTGTTGAGCACTTACTACACTTCTGGTGCTCAGTCTTATTATAACTTCTTTCTTCTTACCAAAGCTCTTCCCCTATAGGGAGAGAACCCATTCATTCATTCATTCATTCATTCATTCATTCATTCATTCATTCATTCAACAAGTACTGACTGCCTGCTGCAGAAAAAGGCAGTATTTGATCATGGTAAGTACACATGCTTTGGAATGACAGCATGAATTTGAGTCCCCACCCTATGAGCCCCTGGTTCTATGCCATTGGACAAGTGATTTATTCCTTCTAAGCCTCAGAGTTTCCTCCTCTGTATAATCAGGATAATAATATCACCATAAACAAGTAACTCATTAAAGCACTGAACACAATGTCTGATTACTATTCAGTAATCACACACTATTATTGCTGCTGGGTACTAACTGTGCTGCTAGCCTGGGTGCTGGACACTTTTATCTCATGGGCCAATTCACCCATCCATTTGTTTACTCAGCTATTTAGTAATTCAATCAGTCAACAAGTCATTTTTAAATGCTGCGCTAGGCTGTGGGAGGCTCACAGGTAAGGAGACAGTAAGCAGTGATGAGAGCAGCAATGGAGGTGTGTGTGGGGAGAGCCCTGCAGTGCAGAGGGAGGGGCCAGGAGCCTTGCTGAGGGCAGTAGGCAAAGGTTTCATGGCACAGAGGACATTCGAGCAGCATCTGGAAGGAAGAGTGCAGCCAGTGACATGAGGGTGGGAGGTAGGGAGAGGAAGGGCACGCCAGACAGGGAAACCATGTGACAGGGTAAGTTTCTAGGATGATGGCTGTCACTGACTGGAAAGGAAGGTCCTTGATTTTTCCCTGAATTTGGCATTCTGAGGGGTTGGGATTTAATTCTTGAGCCTGTAGACTTAGGTTTCCCTACTATACTTCTCACAAAATCCTCATTAAGATTTGATGAGTTACCTATGCAATTCTTATGAATAAAGTCTGCAAAGCTGTAGGCAAGTAGTGTTTTCATCCTCACAATCACTCAATCATTTTCCTGCAAGAAACCGCAAGTCCAAAGGCAAAAAGGAAATTGGGGTTTAATAACTGTTTGCAATGGATATTCCAATATGATTTTTATACTATCTTTCTCTTGGGTTTATAATATCAAACATAATTTGGCAGCAAAAATGGGCTTTTGAAATGTTACCAGAAAGAGGTATTATCAACATTTCACTTATTAGGTTAGAATATATTCTAAACACAAAGGATTCCATCACTGGGGTTCCTGTGGGAAGAAAGCTGAGCTGTGCTGATGTAGCCATAAAACACAGACAAAACCTGTAGCACTTTGTGTCACTCACCCCCACGCCAGAGACCGCAAGGAACTCTTTCTGAATGTTTCTGCATGCTCCCGGCAGCCAGGATGTCTCCTGGGAAGTACCTTTTAACCCTGACATCTGGACCTTTGCAACACAAAATAAGGGGGAAACACTGATGACTATATACGACAGTGATTGCCTCTAAAAATAAAAATAGTATTTATTTTCTTTTTATACTTTTCAGTTTTTTCTGATTTTTAACAATGTTTTACTTCTCAATGTTTCCCAAAATTACATAATTCAATGTATCATAATGAGAACACAGGTCAAACACTAAATTACTTGGGCTTCACATATAGCTCTTGCTCCCTTCTCATAAACCCATTTCGCTTTGTTTAGTGCAACTGTGACAGAGAAATGAATGTTAGAGCTTAAATGCATCAATGAAAATCACTATTGTTACTGTTGTAAAATTCATCTGTTAACTTTCACTCCTGGGCATTTTCTTTCCTTAGTTATATCTTGTTTTGGAGTTTATGATTCGATTAATTATATTTTAGTAATGTATGCTTTTAAATCAATTTATTTTCACAGCTGATAAAACAATAGGAATACAATGGCTGAACTATTGATCTATTCTGTTCCTTACAAAAACTTCACCAGAAAACATGTAACAGGAGCAGGAAGCTTCAAGGTAATTCACTGAAATTTCTCCCAAGAACTTATAACAACCCACATGAAGCCGGTAATGACAACATATTAGTCATTTGTAAGTACCAATAGGTAATATATTTTAAGAACCAAATCAAGATTATTATAATCTTACAGATTGCTTCTTCTCTCAAGAAATTAAATAATAGGGGAAAAAAGTCACCTTCTGGTCATAGTCTTACACAGCAAGAAACATTTTCATTGTAAATATACCTATTAGAGCCCTTAAATTTCAAAAAGATGAGGAGGAGGATGGATCCTGCATACTTACTAATCTGTAAATAGAGCACCAGGCCAGGAATCAATTCTGAAATGCGGCATCAATTGCACAGGCTTCCACTTAGTTTTAGTTGAATAAAAGCCCTACTAGATACGCAAATAACATCAAACTTGCCAGATTAAAGAGAGGCCCCTCATACTCTAAATCATGATTGTCAATCATCACCCAGGATTAAGGGATATATTTTAAAAACCTAAAAGCAAGCGCTTCCTTTTAACTTCTGCCTACTGCGCATTTTGGATTATCGCCCAGAAATAGTATTACTTGAGACAAGACTGCCTCCCTCCTACCATCTATGAGAAGTGCATTGTTACCATCTGCTGTTGTCTATTTGGAATAAAACTCAGCAAGGCATGCAGCTTAATGTTCAGAGCCCTTCAGCAGCCTATGCTTGTGTTCAGAACGCAGCTTCATATTTAAATGGAGCTGATTTTCGGTTTAGTCAGTGTTTTCTCAGCATTGCTATCCTCCCCACCAGAAAGAAGCAAATTAGTCTAAGAGCTAAACGACCACAGCATATTCACATTGGAAAGTAGAAACTTCCTTTAAACCCTGCAGTGACCAGTGAAGCTTTACTTGTAAACTCTCCAGGTTTATTCAGGTGAATAATTTTCCCATTTTGTATTTTCTCATTAGCATTACCCTCTCCAGACATCCATATTACTTTCACTATTAGAAAATATTCTTTTAAAAGGCATGTGTTCTTAGTGAATAAGACCCCAAAGATGTAATAATCAAAGAACCTTGAAAAAAGAAAAAAAGCATGTGTATGTATACACACACACACACACACACACACACACACACACACACACACACACACACACACATATATATATGAATACATATATACACATATTAGGAAACTTTTTAAAAGAGTTGTAATAGGTCTAATAAACAATAGGTTTTGTGAAAGACGTGCAAATAATACCTCTAAAGTATATATAATGACAGGTTTCTTCAGTTACGGTGGGAGAAAAAGAATCTGGAATGGGAAAGACATTTGTTTGTCTATATTATTTTGTCCTTTTTATTTTTGATATGCAAAATGTATTAAACATTTTTTTAGCAATAACCAATAATGTGGTTATTTAAAATTGTGAAAAAGAAACTATTAACATATACTACTTCTTCAAATTTAAGATAAAATCCCATTGCAGCACTAATCTTATCAGAAAATAACCTTTTAGTAAGATTATTAAAACAAAGTGTCAATTGATGAAAAGTTCAGCGTTCTATTAAATTGCTAACAAAACACTGAATTACAACCCAACAGGTTGCTTCATTGAATTCATTCATCTACTCCTGGCAAAGACATTCCAAATTTGAACTTAATTAATATTCCTTCTCCTGGTTTCCATAGTTTCTTTTTAAACATGAGTACCAGCAGAAAACTGGCAGTAACTTTACTCATATTCTCAATAATAACCCCCTCTGGCTGTCAGTATGCATGAAAAGGAAAATTGTTTTTCATACTCAGGACTGCCATTTTCATGTCTTTTGTTTAAAAATATGCTAGTAACATTTCTTTCTCCCCCTCTTATTTCGTATATGCAGTTTGATGTACTTAACTCTTTCCCTTCCTGTGCTCCACACAACACTCAGCTGAAAAATGAATGCTCAAGAGGACGGTAGTAGTGTGGCCATTTTGGATCCAAACAACAGCCTCCCTGTTCTACCTTCCTGTAACCTCAAAATTGCAGTGATCTACAAAACTGGGGCCTAACAAGTAAGTGTTCTGGTAGAAACCAATATCGTGGCTGGAAATTTAGCTGGGTGCAGAAGATTGTTTTGTTTCTATTATGTTTTAAAACCTGAATGAAGATCTCCTTGGTCACTAAACAAAGGAATGAATTGGTAAAAAACTGTATCTGTGTGAGTACATGGTATGTGGGTCCATGAAAGTGGTTCGTTTGGGCACAACGAATTCCCTATATTCCATGTATTTTCTCGAAGGCTAGGTATTTTCGCATAGCCCAAAGCAGATAAAAGCAGTATCAGACCTAGTCTCGTACCTCCTCCCTGCCTTGTCTCCTCTTGGAGCCACGCTTGGCCTTGCTGGCCTGATTGCCTTCTGTGAGTCACAGTATCTCCAGCAAAATGCTGCTGGGGCTGTAGCACCATGCCAAATCCCTCTGTGTCCGTTTAATTTTAATCTAGAATGTCCTCCTATTTCTGCCATGACGCTGTTGCTATTTTTTTTTAGAGTTTGCTCTAAATCTTCATCTAGCGGCTTCATCTCTGTGCATTTGCACATTTTGCACTGCTGGTGAAAATATCTCTGCTGACTAAATGTGTCTGCTGCAGTTTACAATAAGATTTACAGCATTACTAATCTTGGATGAGCTCCATTTTCCCTGGTTTGCACAAATCAGGCCAGGACTACACGTCACATCAGCCCCTGTGGTCCCTGCTTGTGCTGACCTTTGCATTCAGTCCTGATGGGCCATCGATGTCAAAGGTACACATATGTAGACCCCACCCAAGAGGCCACGGGGTCATTGACCTCTCTGCCTACTTCTCTTTGGTCTTGCTGACAACCATGGCTACCCCAACAAGCAAGCACACAGAGCAGTTTGTTCTCATGGCCACTACTGGCCTTGTCTTGTCCACCACGACTCTGACTCTGAAACTCACTGATCCCTCTGTTTTCCCCTGAAAGGGATTAATTTATCCTATTCCAACGAGTTTGAGTGAGAAGAATAAACTTACAAGCAAAAGACAGCTAGGAATACAACATGCCAGGAAACAAGAGACTGTTTTGTTTCTAGTTGTATATTTCTACCAAACTTTCTCCCTTATCCTATTATTATAAGTCAAAGGACAAAAAGTAATATGAAAAAGAAATGTGCCTTGCATTGAAAGTGCTGTCCCCCCCCCAGAAAAAGTCCTAGGAATAAATTCAAATATAATTTAAATTCAAATAAATAAGAAAGAAATGTGCTGACCCTGAATATAAAATATCTACATAACACCTTCAAAAAACATAAAACCAGATAGAAAACCATACCATCTTCTTGGACGGAAATACCTTAATATTCTAAAAATGCCAATTCTCCCCAAATTAATATGCCAATGCAATGCAGTTTCAATTAGAATCTCAACAGACATCCAAAGTGTGCCTATCTCCTCTGCTTGTACACATACTCCACTGTACAATCAGACTTCACTGAAAAAAGCATTAAGTTCAAAGATAAAATCATGAAGAACTTTGAGATGATGTCAGCAGAGTATTAAACCAAGTGCAGTCCCTTCTGAACATGGACCTTGTGTCCCTGCACAGATGCCACTCTCTTACGTGAAGCTGACCCTGCCATCCTGCCCACCACATGTAAAACAGAAACCTTTCCCTGAAAACTCTTCTTTTTATCTCTATCCTGATGTTTTCCCCCCAAAAGCACTTACCATCTTCTAGTCTGGAATTTACTTATTAATTGTAATGATTGGCTTCTGCTGCTAGAATGTAAACTCAATATCTGGGAATTAGCTCACTGATGTATTCCATGTGCCTAGAACAGTGCCTAGCACATAGTAGGTGTTCAGTAAATACCGGGGGTGCCAAAAACATGTGTACACATGACTTGTATTCATCTTTCATCATTGGTATATATCGAGTATTACAATTTTAATACAGTTTTTTCCTTTCTTAAAATGTGTATACATTTTTTTCCGCACCCTCTGTATTTATTCAACCAAGTGAATGATAAAATAAACACTTGATGCTCATACTACCTCTGTCCTAGGCTAATAAAACTCTATGAGGTGGAGTTTTGTGGTGATTCCTCACTGGAAATGTGCTGTGTTGACTTCTAAACTTTGGGCACCCTTTCATGAAGAGCAAAGGAGACCCTGGGCCTCTCCATTCATATGCTTGTATTGCTGCTCATTTGCAGGTAATTGGGTATCTTGAAAATGGGCCTAAGTTGTCTTTATTGCCCATCTTTGAAGTTGGACCAGGCTTTGGTTCTGGCCTATCCCCACATCTAGGCAATATTATTACCAACTGGCCTATGAATTCTTACCCAGGGGCTCTAAATAACAAAGGAAAGCCTCACTCCCTCAATTGTTCATGTTGGTTCAAGTATTTCCAACTCTGCTCGTGCTATGAAGGGCCACATCAATATTCAACTTGCTGCATATTCAAGCATGAAAGTATGGATTTCTTTAGGTGTAACAATTTTGAGAAGCTACATCAATCAAAATCCATGACATGATTATTAACAGAGTTGAGCTCTAAGCAGGATTATTGGGATTTTTCACTTTTTAAATGTGTTGGTTTATTTTGTGAAATGATTTGGCTTTTGAGGGTTGCTAAATAGTTCGGATTTCTGGTAGTAAATAAATCCATTCTATTCTGAGATGTACCTGCTGTTTAGGGAAAATTATCCAGAATAGGCTTTTCTGTTACACAAAATTAAGAGTTCATCAGTTGATCTTGGAGAAACACGTGAGTCATCAGAAGTCCAAATCCAGATGTTATAATCTGCGCTGCTGATTTTCCAAGAAATGTAACGTGGTGGTGAAGAGTACAGGTACTAATATCGGACTGCCCACATTCAGTCCTATCTCTACCTTCCCCTCCCTAGGTGGATTTACATTGGATTTCTCCATGCCTTGACTTTCTCATCCATAAAAGGTGATGACAGTATTACTATCTACCTCAGAGTCTGTGGAGATTGACTGCAACATCATTAAAGGAACACCTGACACGAAGTAAATGCTCCATGAGTGTTAGCTATGATTATTAGGAGTTCTGCTTAGTAATTACATATGGTGTTGGCTGTGCTGGACTCTTGAAGCATGGGAGAAATGCTTTCCTATATGCAGATTTAGATGGGACTCCCGGTGTTCCCATGTGGTGTTATTAAAATAAACTAATTTGGGCTTTGAGAAATCCACTCTACCATGACTGGCCTTCTAGTTCCTCTCCCAATCATTTTAAAGCAGAAAAATGAATGGGCCTTGGAATCAGGAGTGTGCGGGTGGGGCAGAGTCTCTTTGCGTCTGGATTTGGAGCATGAAAGTTCTTGGAGAGTTTTGTTGATGGCGTTAAATTGGCCTCAACATCTGGGAGCTGGATAAACTCCACAGGGCCCCTGATATTGAATTTGGAGCTCATGAACCTAAGAAAAATCACTGCCAATGGCAGAGGAAATCACTTTTGGAGCTGTTCTTTGGTTACACCCCAAGCAAGCAGTAAAACTTTATTAACCACTGTGACCTGAGGTTTGTGGGGAATTCAAGGTGTTAGATTGGAATTGTTAAAATTTTAATATTTTAAAAAAATTAACCTTTTGTAGACCAAGCCAGTAAAGCAGTACATTACACTATATATTTCTGGTTATTCTACCTTGTATATTTCTGTAATGTTTGAAGTATTTATAGTATATTACTTGTATATTTCCGTAATGTTTGAAGTATTTATATTACTTTAGAAATGAGAAAAATATTGTATATATACGAGTTTTAATCCATCTACACAGGAATTACTATAGTGGGGTCTTACCGTTTTAGGTCAGATGAAGTTAATTATTTCAAAAACAGCACAAGCCAGTTGTATTATATCCAGAAAGTTCTAGAAAATGCGTCTCTGAATAGTACAGTATTTTTAATAGTACCTCTGAATTGTATTTAAGTTATGAATATAAAACTGAAGTATTTGTTATATTCAATTATTTCCTTTCAAATAACTTTTGTATTAGAATATAACAAATTCAGAAAAGTACACAACTTGTTAATGTACTTCTCTATGAATTATTACAAAGTAAACACATTCATGTAACTGTGCCCAGATCAAGAAATAAAACAGTACCCCCGAAGCTACGCTCTTGAGATACTACCCTCCTCAGGCACTACCCTTCCTTCTCCTCAAAGGCAAGACTGGAATTGATGGGTATGTGTCTGCAGTAGAAAATAGCAAATAGTTATCCAAAGAGCAATATATCTGTATCCACTACAAATGTATATAAATTCCACTTGCTTCATATTTGCCAACACATGGAATTGTCAAGGTTTCTTAATTTTTGCCATTCTCAGGAATGTGTAACAGTGTCTTAATTGTGGTTTTAATTTGCAATTCCCTGATAACCAATGTTGTCGAGCACCTTTTCATATGTCTATTGAGCATTGGATGTCCTCTTTTGTAAATTGTGGGTCAAACCTTTTGCCCATTTTTCTATTGGAATGTCTTTTTCTTAATGATTTATAGAAGCTCTTCATATATTTTGAATATTAATCTTTTGTCAGTTATGTATATTGCAAATGTTTTTCCTACTCTTTTTATTTTCTTATCTCCCACCAACAAATTTCTTCAAGAATCTTCATCCCTTTACATCAAGTTCCCCAACCTTTGGGCCCCAGAGATTCAGAGGGTCTTTCTGAATCTCTTTCAGAGGCTCTTTCTGAATCCCCTCACTCCTGATTGCCAAGTCCATTCATTTTCATGCCTTAGCATGATTGGAAGTTCCTAATTTTAATGTGACCCAACTTAGAGTTAACTCTTTGGTACTTGCAAAGATATTTTTTGTCTATACAATCATGAAGATATTTTCTTATTATCTTATAGCTGTTTTATCTTTCACATTTGGGTGCATAATCCACCTAGAATTTATTTTTGTGTATGGTACTAAGTAGTGGGATTGAGATTCATATATACATATACTACTCATCAGTACCAATTTTATCATAACTCAAGTATTCATGTACGTGTTGGTCTATTTCTGGACCATCTCTTCTGCTCCATTGGTCTACTTTTCTATCCTTTTGTCAATATCACATTGTCTTAATTACTGTAACTTTGTAATAAGTGTTGTCATCTAGTGGCGAAAGTTCCCCAAGTTCTTCTTCTCTAAGAATATCTTGGCTATTATTGGACCTTTGCATTTCCACATGAATTTTAGAATCAGCCTGTCAATTTCCACAAGCCAGCTGAGATTCTGATTCTGATTTTATTAAATCTGTAAATCACTTTATGGTGAATTGATTTATAACGTTGTCTTCTGATCCATGAACATAGCATTTCACTCCCTTTATTTTCTCTCAATAATGTCGTATAGTCTTATGCATAGATGTCTTTCCTGTCTTTCACTAGCTTTATTCTCAGGTATTTGATGCTTTTGTAATAGGCACCATTTTTAAAATTTTACTTTCAAATTATTTATTGGTATGAAGAAAAACTTGTATAGTTAATTTGTAGTATATTGATTTTGAATACAGTAACCTTGCTAAATTCACTTATTATAACTTGCCTATAGACTCTTTGGACTTTCTATGTACACAATCATATCATCTGTAAATAAAGACAGTTGTATTTCTTCCTTTCTGCCTTAATAATTATTTTTTCTTGCATTATTGCATTGGATAGAATCTCCATTACAATGTTAAACAGAAGTGGTGACAGTAAGCATCTTTGTCCCATTACTGATCTCAGGAAGACAGCTTTCAGTATTTCACCATTATGTTTGCATATATTTTTGGTAGAAATTCAGATTAAGAAAATTCCTTGATTCCTAATCTGCAAAGTGGTATTATTATCCTCATGATCAACAATGAGTAATGAATTTCACTTTTTTCTGCTTCTATTGAGATGATTTTTTCCTTTAATTCTGTTAATATGGTAAATTTTATTGATTTTCAAGTATTTAATCAACTTTCCATTCTTAAAATAAACCTAATTTTGATATATTTTCCTTTTTATATATCACTGGATTTGGATTGCTAATGTTTTAAGATTTTAGTATATATGCTAATAAGAAATTGTTCTATAATTTCCTTTCTTATAATGTCTTTGTTTTGGACATCAAAGTTATGTTGGCTTCATAAAAGTGTTGGGAAGTTCTTCCTCTTCTATTCCATATTTGAGAAAAACTGTATTATTTCTTCCTTTAATGTTTGGAGGAATTAATCAAGGAAGTTATCTCAGCCTAAGTTTTCCTCACAGAGAAGAAATTATGGATTCACTATTTTTAATAGACGTAGAATTGTTAATATTTTCTATTTTACCTTGTATCACTGTTGTTTTACTAATTTTTTAAAGTATAATCACTTAATCTAATTTTGAAAGTTTATTGGCAAAGAGTTGGTCATATTAACCTTGTTTTCTTTTTAACGTCTGTAGAACATGTACAGAAGTTTCCCTCTTCTGACATTAGCTGTTTGTACTTTTTTTCTAATCAGTTCTTGCAGAGGTATATCAGTTTCATTAGTCTTTACAGAAAACCAACTTTTGTTTTTACTGATCCTCTCTTCTGTATGTTTTATATTTTATTAATTTATTATTTTCCTTCCTTCTACATGTTTAATTTGGTGCTTTGTGCTAACTTTTAAAAATGGATATTTAAATAATTGTTTTCAGTTCTGCTTCTTTTCCAATATATTCATTTAAGACTTTAAAGTTTTCTCTAAGCATCGCTTTAGCTGCATAGAAAAATAAGCTGTATTTTTACCATTCAGTTCAAATTGTAATGAAAGCCATTTCTATTGTAATGTTTTTGATTTCTGAGTTATTTAGGTATTGTTTAATTTCCAAGTGTAAGAAAAAAAATTTAATAAGAAAAATAATTCTAGCTTAATTCCACTGTAGTCACAGAACACTCTGAATAATTTCAAATTTTTGAAAACTGTTAGGACATTACAGTCTAGTACATAAGTCAATTTAGTAAATTTCCATGTGCACTTGAAAAGAATGTGTATCCTGTGCTTATGTGTAACCACCATTTACTTTTATATTATCTCCTTTGTAGAAAATCAAAACATTAAAATCTATTTCAAAGACACCTCTTTACCGATTAGAGTTAAACATGTATTAAAATATTTACTAAATATTTCAGAATTTTAATGAAATTTATATCTATAAATATCTTAGTTAAAAATATTCAATATTCAGAAATGCTCTTTGGAGCAATGCCTTTGGTAATCACAATGAAATAATTTGATTTCATTGTGTTAATAAAATTGTTAAAGCAGAATAAAAAGCATCTGAAATATAAGCATGATAATGTGGGCTTTTTTCTATCAGATTTAGAAATAAATTACCTCTAGAGGATTTTGCTAATCGTTTGATTAACCAGTAGCCTGCTTTAGACAACCCAGTTACGTCAAACTTCCAAAAGATCCAAAAATATTGTTTCAAAACACCAATCTAAAATCCATCAATTAAAATTAGTTTGTGTTATATCCACAACAAGTAATTCCACTTTCCACATCCTACTGCCAGTCATTTTTGTTAATGTTACATGCATTCTTTGAGATTATAGTTAAATGGCTGAGAACTATGTTATAGATCTGCAGTGTCTTCCCAGGAGCAGCTACCTGACATCCTCAGAGTTGAAGTGGAGAATTCTGGCTCAGAATTGGGAATCAAGGTGTAAAGCATTCCTAGCATGTAAACAGTCCAATCATAGGAAGTCATCTATACACTTTACAATTTAAACTTTCTAAGGGTCTGACTTCGGGGGGAACTGGTGTCATTCCATTTGAGTCTACCCATTATATCCATACACTAAAATGCTAGAGAGCTTTTTTCTTTTTTGCTTTAAGAAAACTCGACAATTACACATTTATCAAATAATATACTATTCAAATTTCAAAACCATCCCATGTTCCAAAGCATAAAAAAAAAAGGATTTTCTTCTGCCACATTTCTAGTATTTCTGAAAAAATGCAGATTAAAGTTTTAAAATGTTTATGACTATAACTTCTGATAATATTCTTCCAGCACTCATTGGCATTCCCCCTAAACCTACTTTTGCTAATGTATGTAAATCAGTAATTAGTATTCACCAAGAAATGTAAGCTAAGAATCTTGGAAGCACCTTTGACTCCTTCTCTACCTAGCCTTCCACATCTAATAAGCAACAAAGGTAAGTCCCATTGGTTTATTCTTCCAAGTGTTCCCAGAATCCATCAACTTCTCTAGTTCAGGCCTTCACTATCCAGATTAATGCAGTTGCTTACCTTCAGCTTTCTTCTCCCCTCTCATCCAATGCATACATTCCTATGAGTCATCTTTTTAAAGAATTGTTCATGTCAGTCACCTACTTAGTCATCAATGGTTGGTCTTGTTATCTTTATGATACAATCAGCATAACACTTAAGACTCTTAATAAGCTAACCCTGTCCCAAGTATTCCAACTTGCCTTTTGTGATTGACCACACACCCTGAGTTCTACTCACAGGAGTCGTCCCATTCAGTGAATATACCAGTGACTCATGCGCCACACCTTTGGAAGTGAGTCACTTCTACCTGGAATGCTCCTTCCCCTGCCCCATTTCCTGAAATGCTCCCTGCCTTTGTAAAGTCTAGCTGAAATGTAACTGCCTTTTATAAAATCTTCTTAGAGGTAATCATAGAACAAAGAGGTTAGCACATTGGCTCTGGAAGCCTGAAGGTAGTTCGAATTCTGACTCTGTTACTTTGGAGATATATAACCTAGGTCAAGTTATCAAAGTTCCCTGTGCCACACTTGCAAAATGGGGATAATAATAGTACCTAACTCCCAGTGTGACGATTAAGTACAGTATGTTCTTAGCAAGGTGCCTGACACTTAGTAGGTGTTTAATAAAAGATAACTTTAATAGCTTTGATTACCTACACCACCCCCTACCAGCCCACAAATTTAGTAACAGCTCCCCCTGGGCTCTTTCAGCACCTGGTTCCATGCTACTATTGTAGAGTACTTTTGTTTGCATAAATTAACTCTCTCACTTGGCTAGACTTTTGAGGGCAGGATCCTTTCATTTATCTTCATAACCCTAATTTCTAACGTAGTGTCTGACAAAGAAGAGAATATCAATAAATGTTTGTCAGATGAAGAATGACTGAATGATCTCAAATAGGACTGGAAACACCTTCAAAAAACCAACAGAAATGGTGACAAAAAATGATCACAAATGTCTTTTCTCCCCACTGTACAACACTTGCACGAGGTCATATAATTAATAAGTAACAAAGCTAAGATGCACGTCTGCCATTTGCCTGATTCCTGAGCCTTAGTTCTTAATCACAATGGTATATAATCACTGTGCGCTGGAAGCACTGGGGGAGGATTTGACTCACATACTCTCAGCTGGGAACAGACATGACTTCTTGAGCTAATCTATTTCTGATGCCACTACAAGCTTTTAATAGAAAGTCTGCATTTTCTTGCATTTAGAATTATAGAATTTCAGCCCTAGCAATCAGAGACCTAACAAGGAAACTGAGAATTGAATAATTTGCCCACGTATAGACTCCTAGTTCATATGAAGTTTAATATGTATTAAGTCCAATCCAGATACAGACTCCTTTCTCACATAAAGTTATCTGACTTAAAGGTATTTTTATTTTTTGGCCTACAAAACAATTGTATGATCATTTTCCCTTTGAAATTTATTAGTAAATATCCTATTGGTATTCAGTCCTTAATAGTCAGATTTCCATTCAGTTTCTCTGATGTTCTCAGTCATTAATTAGGAGCTACTCTTAACAGTAGGGAGATACATTATAGAAAAACATATGATATGCATTTCAAATTTAAATCCTTCAAAATATAAGTTCTGGGTTTTTGGCACAAACACTTTACCCTTCTCAATTCAGCTTTACTAATTTGCTCACTACAGTAAAAGAAAACACACCAGAAGAGTTTTTTCTGAATGCTGAAATTATGAGTAACATTTATTTAGAATTTTTAAATCTTTACATGTTTTCTGTAATGGCCATTTTCATTCCCCCAACTTTGTCCTAAAGCCAATAATGCTTCGGTGCCTTGCCTGAATGGGGTAAGGAAGCCCTCCTCCTGAGTGGGGGAGGAGACACCCAATATGCAATGTTGGAGTTCAAATGGGGTGAGGAGGGTTTCACACAGAGGAGTGTGTTTGTGTGTGTAAATTTAAAATATACTCGCATGTATGTGTGTGCTCCGTAGCACTGTCCACTGAAGAGGAGTGGGGGCAGCGACTCCCAATCATAATAAGCACACCTCATCCACAAATCATGGCTTCTAAATACCAATTTTCACCAAAAGGTGGAAAAATGGCTGATTGCAGAGCCGAGGCAAGGAAAATACAAGATGAGCTGAAAAATTACATGTGTCTGAAAGTAAAAAAGAACTTAAAAAATGATGGCAACATATCAAAAGGACACAGGAGCCAACATGAAGGTGCTCCCCAAGGGCCAATATGGGACAATTTGAGATTCAAAAGAAATAACAAATAATAATCCATTGACTAGAAAACCTGAATCAAACTGATGTTAATTAAAATTTTGATTAGGAGGACACAGATATAGCTTCAAACTGCGTCTTCAGAAAATACTTACAAAGGGAAAAATAGCAACTTTATAGTGAAGAAGCCTGATAGTACCACAAACAACAGATCAAAATGAACATCAGCAGAAATGATGCAAAATGAAATTGTGCACTACCTGATGGGATGCAACGAGAACACAAAATACTCCTGCAACATCTCTGCCAAAGAGGGTACAACTGGAATCTCATCATGAGGAAACAGATCAATCCAAATTTAGGAACATTTTACAAAATGACTGGCCTACAGTCTATTAAAGAGCCAAGGGTAGCAAAAGTCAAAGAAAGACTGAGGAACTGTTCCCGAAAGAGAGATCCTACAACTTAAGGTAACCCATGATTTTGAACTGAATCATTATGAAACATTGGGACAATCAGTGAAATTTGAATGGTGTCTGAGGAGTAGATGGGAGTTATATTAACAACGCTCACTTCCTGATTTTGATGTATTGTGGTTACACAGAATTCTTTCTTTAGGAAAACATAAGTATTGAAGGGTAATGTGGCATCATGACAGCAACTTCCTCTCAAAGTGGAAATATTTTATTTGTACAGTATTTACAACCTTTCTGTAAGTTTGAGACTGTTTCAAAATTTTTTCTTTAAAAAGCAGAATGCAGAAAACTAATCAATGATTCTTATTATTCTTAAGAGTTAATAAAGGAATTCATGAGATGTAACTCTAAAAAACATAATTTTCATTACGAAGAACTTTGTCCAACTCGTTTCCACTGTGCACACACACGTTCTTCAAAACTGTTTTTTGTTCCATTAATTCACCCAGAAAATTTCTCACTTACAGAATCTTATTTAAGCAGCACACACACTCTCTCTCTCCCCCCACCATTAGTTAGGAGTGACATGTTCAGAGGTGCCGTTCACTAGAGAGAAGCTAAGTGAGTTCTATATTTAAAATCAAACAAAAATGCAGGAATTACTACAAAAATAACATCTCCCCCTTGTGGCAAAAATTGAAAACAGATTTTACTGGAGAATCCTAATAATGGAGGCACTTAGTATTATTCCCTATAAAGTATTTTCACATTTCATGTGAATCCCCTAAATAGTACACAGCATTTGCAAACAATATATGTAGAGGTAGTTTCACAGTTTTCTTTAGGTCTGCATTGTCCAGATCTATTTGGATAATATTCTCTATAGCAAAAAGCTGCAGGTTTGATAGAACTGCCACCACAGAACATGCAAGTTCAAAGAAACAAAATTTACCCACAGTATAAAGATTAAAATGATAAGCAGGTAAAAAGGGATGGCCTCATTCAAAAGCACCTGCCTATTTAAAATTATAGGGGTATTAAGAAGGCTTCCTACCTCTCAAAGTTTAATCTAAAAAAATGTGAAAGTCCACCACTGGAGATTAATTCCTTGGATTTGGTTCCATCCAATCTTCAGACTTAGTTTAATATGCAGATACTCTGGAAAGGATAAGACATTTTCCTTCACTTAATATCACTGATGTAAAAACAAGAGGAAGTCACTCATCTTACTTCCTTATTCCATATTTCTACCCCTATTCTTAAACCTCTATACTTCTTCCTATTAAGTCACTAGCCACTCACATGTTTTACTGACCTTCCAGTGATTATAAAGTAATTTAAGTGGTTTCTAAAAGTAACTTAATTCCAGGTTCAGAATTTTAAATTAAAAGTGGCTCAGATGGATACTGTCTCTTCAACACAGTAATATAAATATTAGTATCTTGGCTAAAATGAATTATTGACAATTTTAATACATGTTGCACAGTACATATTAATATAGGAAAATACATGTTATCAGCAGCATAATGTTGACCATGTTCTAATCCATTCCACCTGCTCAAATATTAGTGCAAATAATTATATATTTGTAATGCATCACTGCTCTCTAGCACAAATCTATGCCTTCTGAATAAATGACTTTCCTCTGAGGTTGTTTGCTGTTTGGAGTATGATGTGATATATTCATATTTAAATTGGCTTTGTATGGTGAGACAGACTGCAACCTTCTAAACCACTTAGAAAATGAGCAAGTGTGGTTAATCACTTGTTTCTCCCCGCAAAAGTGATATTAATCACAAAAACTGAAGTTTACTGTCATCTCCCAAATAATAGTGTTAAAGGATACAGGGCCTAGTTGAAAAATATCAATCTTGTTAATAAGCCCAGGGTTATATCAGCCTAACTGCTCCAAATCACCAATTAAAATTCTTACTCTCTAATGTGTCAAGTTTCTCTCTCATATACACTTGAGGGGTTGTTTCTCTCCTAAATTTGGAAAGAGAAAGGATTGATCAATGGTAGGAATAAAAGTTAAGAAATTAAGGCAATTTTTTAAAAGATAAAACATGCAATTTTTGACTACATAAAAATGACTACCTATTGTTAATACACTGAGTACATTTTCCCCTACATTTTCACTCCAGCATTAGCCATTTGTAGCTACCAATGCATTAAATAATTAACAAAATTGGCAAGCTTATGACATTAAAATAGTCTGCTTTTGAAGGCAGAAATACTGATATTCTCATTATCTTCCAAGATAGAGTTGTCATTTACTCCCATGTTACAAAATATGGTACAAAATACCTGGACACTTTCTACTGTAAAAAATGACTAAGCAGAAACAGTACTATGATTATATAATATACTCACTAAAGAGAACTTTATGATTTAAATATTTCTATTAGATACAAATTAATATTCAATTAAAATTTCATGACCACTTATAAAATTTTAAAAACCAAATCTAAAAACTATGACCACACATTGGACATACTTAAACAAATTCAATAGCAAATTAGATACTGACACTGTATATCAACTTCAGTCTAAACACAATGAGAACCAAACATTGGATGAAAAGAAAATTAGATTAAGCAAAACCAAGGAGCCTATCAAACTAAAGGACCTATTGCATGTTACATAAGGAGAACAGTGTACAAATAGTGAGCAAAAAGATTTAGGTTTCAATCTGAGCCTTTTACTAGCTGTAGACCTTAGCAGGTCTACTTAACCATTTTGTGCCTTAGGTGTTTTATCTGTCAAATGGATATTAATAGTACCCAACCACTAGGGCTACTCTGGAATCAAATGAGATAATGTAAGCAAAGGGCTTAGCACAGTGCATGGGACTTAACTCAATAAATGCAGCTATAATTATCTTTATTATGAATCACAATTTAAAAATTGCCGTTTTCACTCTATATAGAATTATTTACTTTTAACAATATGGATTGGTCTTTTCCTCCAAACTACACAACATATTTCAGGACAGATTTTCTCAAGTAGAAAGAAGTACTACAGGAACTAAATACAGTTAAACTAATTGGATGAAAGCACAGAATGCTTTGAATGTCAAATTCTCCATTAGAAATCAGGGAAATTCAGTATCCTTCTAGGAAACATCTCACACTTCTGAGTCAATGGGAAACATATGGGTAATACGTAGAATATTTTTGCATTAAAAAAAAAGTTAAACCTCCTGATGTGAGCTTTTTAAGTCACTAACAAATTGTGCACCTTATTCTCACATACAGTTCAAGCATGCCCTATAAGGCACTGCCTTATAAACATGACCACCGTAAGGGGTTCTGTGGCATTTTAGAAACAAAAATCTCTTTATCGCGATACTTGTAAAATAGTCAACATTATAGATGAGAAAAAGGCATTTTAAAGAAGCAGTATAATTCTCCACTTTGAATCAATCTACTGGCTGACAATTCAATTATTTCATTGTGAGCAGGAAGGCTGATATTTAGTGAAATATTTAAAATCAAAGAGGAAATAAAATGGCCTAAAATATACCATGAATTAACCTATTTCTCAACTCTTTTTAAAACAAGTAAGGTGCTAGGGACTTGCAACCATGGTGATACTCATAAAATGAAGCTAGTAATTGTATTGAAATAGTCAGATAGCCAACTGTCTAAAGATCCATCTAGCTGTTATTTAATAATTCTTCATAAGAACTATTTATTTACTCTGGTTGACTGTCTCTTTTCAATATCATAACTTACAGAAGCTAGACTTCCTTCTTAAGCTTGTGTTCTGTATTTCAGTTTCTGTATCATTTTATGCAAACATAACATACTCAAGTTTTAGAAAAATAATTCGCAGTGTTTTAGAGCATATTTTAAACTTTAAAACATTACTTAAATATTGCCTGTTACCTCATGTGGAATTGCAGAAAATTGCAAAAATTATCCTTATTCAAAAGTTGGCTCAAGTTACTAATATACAAAGTCTCATTACTGCTACCTAAAATTTTACCATGGGCATATGAAAAACATTTTACTCATCTCTTTTGAGCCATAAATTATGGGCAAAATTTTATAGTGACTATAAATATGAAAAATACTTTAAAAATTGGAACACAAAGAATGCACATTGCTATTAAAACAATATTTTTCTTTTTTAGAGAAAGAATGTTCAGGTGAAATTTCTAATCTTGTCAAGTATTTTTATAGTCAAGTATTTTTCTGGTAAAAAAGGAAATGAAAAGATCTATGCTATGAAAAATAAGGAACGTCTTAAAAATTTTAATAAAAAACAATTTATAAAATTTAGTATGGATGTCCTTAAAATGTAAAAATGAAGTGAAATAAAATAAAAACAATTGCAGGGAATTTGTTTATTGAACATTAATGTTAACACTTCTAAATTAAGTATTCACTTATGAGTTTTGTCACTGCCCTATCAATGGACATAATGGAAAATATTGCACAGAACTCAAGCATAATAATTAACAAAATATCTATGCAACAAGTATAGGCTGTACATTTTAAAAATTAATCCAAACAAAATAATTTATGCACTTCTCTGATTTGGAAGTCTTAAAATGTTCTCTCGTGTTTTATTTGAGATTTTCCCCCCTTTTCTTTTTTTTTTTTACAAATTGATACTGTGTACAAAGAGTTCAAATGTCCAGTAAAACTACTGCTTTAAAATTGTTGGCTTTAAGTAACAGAGGTATAATTTAAATTCACATCAGAGCTTTCTAAAATGGCAATAGTACAAGCATATGACTTTCTCTCGCATCCAAAACTTGTTCTGGCTCTCCCTTGGCTAAGGAATAGAAAACTAGAGAGCTTTCTAAAGCTGCCATAATTTCCTAAAATGCTTTGATAAAAGTTGGCATACTTCGTTTCTCTTGCTTACCTTGATAACACTGAGCTAAATAGAAAATAAAGAAAATTCAGTCAATAGTAACTTAAACAAGTAGGTAGCTCTAGACCTGAAAGTTTTCATAAAGTGGATGACCATTCAGAAATATATTCTTAAAAAAAAAGTATTCCAAAATTAGGCCAAAAAGCCTACATTAAAAGAAAAAAAGTGCCAAGAATGAGTTGAACATTAAAGTTTATCTGTTCCTGTAAGACTATGAACAAAATGGAAGCCGAAACACTACATATAGCTAAGAGAGCAAGTTTATAGAGTTATAGAGTAATGGCCTTTCTAAATTTCACTTGATGTTTAACATTTTACAAGTGATTTATTATGTCACCATATTAAGCCAATTCAAGGAACTATATTCAGTAGGAATTGATTCAGAAATGCCTTGAAAAAAGATAATGACAGAAACTATAGATTTGAAAACCAACTAGCTTTGCAAACCTTGTCTCTAGACTTAGAACGTTATCTATCAATTTCCAATTCCTCTTAAAATAAAAGACTACCTGCGTGTTTAGCCATCCCATCTTATTCCAGTTTAGCATTAAAACAAATATTAAAGGATTGCATTGTTGCTAAATTTTATCAGTATTTCTAATATGCACCATTTAGACTATACCTCACTTTTTTACTTCCCTTATAATATTAAAATAATGAATAAATACGGTCCTTATGTTAATTAAGGTCCTCCTCATCGTAAGCAAAATATAAAATAAGGTAGTTTTATTAATTTCTTGCTAGCATTGACTTAAAATTTGTTTACCAAATAAGAAATAGTAAACTTTTAAGTTTTTTTTACCCAGAAAGCAGATGTATTTTGATCCATTTCTAATATATACATAAAACATTTCATCATTTTAGTTTAGTTTATAACATTTTTCTTGGAATAGTATTATTGTTGTACCTCAGAAAAAATCCAATCAACCTACTACAGAAATTATGCTCGATTGTTAACCTTTTGAAAGAGGCAAAAATTCTCTAGGAAAACCTAAAATAATTTGACTAACAATTACCAGTGCTGAAAATGTCATTAAAATTGACAAATAATAAATGTAGTTTTACTGTATTTGACCCATTATTAATACAAAATAGGACGGTGAAATTTCCCAATGCAATATGTTAAATTAAAGAACATGAACCAGAACATTGGTAACATTGCATTTGCCTTCCGACACTAACATTTTCCAGGATGAAAACCGAGACGAGTAGTTTCACAGAATTTGAAACTTGTAAGTTCAAGAGTGGAATTAAAATTCAACTTAAGGGGAAAAAATAAAATATGGCTAGTAGTGTCCAAACTTCAAAAAAAAATCTCAAGGGTAAGTATGGCTGCTGTTTTCCCAAACAGTCATTTTTCCATAAAATGTTGGCTATGTCGTATCTCCTGTGCTTTCTATCAACCAAGGCCTGCTGAAGTATAACACATTTCTCTTCAAAGTTCAACCTCAGCTGAAATGTCGAGCAAGGCGGGCAGATCTATAATCAGCACGAAGTTGTACGAAGGAGTGAAGAATGGTCTTGTCCAGATTAGCAAGTTGTTCTCCTGAGCAGACTTGCTTTAAATTATCTGGGGCAACTACCAGAAGATTGCAAAGTGCATGCAGAGTATCAAAAAGCTGTAATACCAGTGGAATCTGAATTGAAATAAGAGAAGGAAAAAAATAATATTGAAACAAAATAATTTCTAGGGTTACAATTGGTTTGCAAATTCTTCTCACATACATACTTTTAGTCAGTACTTACTAATGTGGAGTTCAATATATTCGAATTTTTAAAAGCTCCTGACGTGTTAAAACTCAAATATTTCAGTTGTTACATAAACTTGGTTATAATCTTTTTGAAAAGGTTCATATTATGTCAATTTTCTTCAACAGTAACATTTTGTGGACTTTTGTGGACTAGAACTAATTATCATTAATTTTGCACTTTCCTTAAATAATTTAACCTTAAGGAAAAGTGATTTTAGAGAGATATACACGAAGAAGGAATATATTCTGCTGATGTGTAACATATATATAGCATCAGCAATAGAAGTCAACATGGTCATTTGGACTGTGGAACTGAAATATGGCTTTGTCTCAAACAAAGCACGAAGCAAAAAGGTGCTAATACTGAAAATATGATTAGAACAACACCTTTCAGTTAGGAAATGTTATTTCTCACTACAATATCACAAAAGTTAAAAAATTTTTAATAATGATTTTAAGTCAGTACAGAGTTTTAATGGTCTGAGTTATGTTCTTGAGCCTATTTACAAGTTAGATGTTCGTGAATACATACCTTGAAGTCTTTGGCACACTTCCTATATTCAGCTACATCACAAATTGCTAACATGCCACCCATACAACTGTAGGAATATTGTTGAAGATGCTCATAAATAAGTCGATGAAAACGTACTCCAAGTTCCATCAACACTGTATCCACATTCTTCCCATCCATGGAATTTTTAATCTTCTCCACTTGTTTTCTTACATAAGCACAGACTTTCACACAGGCCTGTAAAATTTTTTCTACACTTATTATATAGAAATGTGTATCAGCTTAGCTAAGGAGTAAATACATATAGTTCCTCATTAATCTCTAAGTATAAAAGAAAAAAATTTAAAGCATGGGAAGATATACCAATAAAAATGTTAACAAAAATTGTAACAAAGCAGATACTCTTACTAGCATATCAAATCATTTTACTCACATTAGTATATTGAATCAAAACATTGTTTTCATCTTCTGGCTTAAAATCTGTTTTCTTTTGTTCTGCAGCCAAGATATGCTTCATCTGTCCAATCATACAATTTAATGTCCTAGAGAATTAAGAACACCATATATTTGATCCATTTAATTTATTTATATTATTTATATTAAATTAAATTAAAAGTATTTAATTTCATATCACCATAAAACTATTTTACTATTAGTAGACTGTATATTTTAGAAAAAGTAGGTCTTGGTGTCAAAGAATTCTTGGTTTTTTATTAGCTTCCTGCTCAAAATGGAAAAGATTCATTTGCCCAATACTTTACTTGAATCTTAAAAAAATTAGAAGCCTGTGAACAGGTAAGAGGAACATGAGTTTCAGTCTAAGGAAAAGCAGGAGACAAGTGGTACTGACACCTAGCTGAGAAACGAGACAATGGGTTTGTAACAGCACCAGTAATGTTTGAGTTATGTTATATTTTCCAACAGCAATCAGCCACCCAGTTACGGGAATAAAAAAGACTGCACTGGTTCAGAGTTTAGAATCTGTAAGACAGTTATGGTTAAAGGAAATGGATTTTGGGGTAATTATGAGAGAATAATTCAAGACATGGACCAAGCAATCAAAGCACAATAATGAATAAAGTAAAACTAGCAAAACGGTAACAGATTGGCAAAAGCTATTAAGGGCTAGAGTTCCTGCTGAGGTAAGAAAGCAGGTATGTGTAGCTGGAAGAATAGGAGATTGTGGGCATTGAGTAGGGTATTGAGGTTCAAAGTTTGATACCAATGATAACGGTAGGATATGAAAGTAGGCAGCTAAAGTGGAGATGATCAAGAAAACGAATGGGTCACATACATGGAAGTAGAAATAACCTAAGACATAAGGTTAAAAGAAAAACTATGAGTCAGATGTCCAAATCCTCAATAAATGTAGGAAACTGCCATAAATGACTGAGCGACAACAACAATAGCAAAGGGAAGATGATGCGAGCTTCAAAATCAAAGGAATTCTGGCCTAACAGTAGATGGATATTGGTCTGAACATATCAGCAAGGATGCAGGTGAATGCTGAGCTCACCTCTAGGCCTCACTATACATAAGTAAAGGAGAATTAGAAGTTTACATTCAAGAGACCACCGCAGACCACTGTGACTTCAACTAGACAACTCATGCAAAGACTTTGAGACTAAGACTTATATGGAAAGATGAAAAGAAATTACCTAATATATATCAAGAAAACAATTAGAAAATATGTATTTCCTGTACTTTTGAAGGCTTAACATATTCAAGATCCCCACCTCCCAAATGTGATTTTCAGGTATTCTGAGGCAAAGCAAGAAGAAACAACTTAAGTTAATATGAAGGCTTTAGTTAGGAAAATACATACTTCTTAAAGTGATAATTATAATGTACATAATGTATATGTATACATTATAATTTTATTAACTGAACCTCTGCGTATGTATAACCTCATGTAGCTCTGACTAAAAACAGAGAGCCTAGTTGTTAGGATTCTTCTAAGGATTAGTTCTTCAGTAAACTCATCTCAGTAATTAATTCTGTAATATCCTTACATTTTCCAGTTTTATTTTCCCATTTTGTTTTTCTTTCCCTTATTATCACATACTCTATGGTAGTTCTTGATCTTAATAAGAAGATAAGTGGAGGTGAGTTGTAAGTTTGTTACTATTGAGAAAGTAAAAATTATTTACTTTTTTATAAATTAGAGTGGATTCCAGGTTATCTTTAGAACAGCACGATAACACACTGCATTTGAACATGCTTTCTTGAATGGAAAAGAAAGGAATATAATTACAGTAAATTAAAACGATATGCCCAAACCTAGTAGCATGGGCTTTAGAATTTGAGTCCCAGCTCTACCACCAGAAACTGTGATCTTGAGCAAATTACTTTAAGCCTCCACTTCCTCATCTGTAAAATGGAAAGATACTTTCTACCTAATAATCAATCAGGTAAAGTTCCTTGCACTGTGCCTGGCATATAGCAAATACTTGATACAGGGTAGCTATTATCATCATCAATAAATATATGCCCACTATCATCTCAGAAAAAAGAGAGACCACTGCTCTACACTATGAATAGGTAATTAACTACAATAAATATTACAAAAAATCTTTGAATGTAGAGTTTGCACTCACTTAATGGAAGTTACCTTTAGAAAATTAGTATGTTTACTTAAAGCATTTCAGATATAAGCCTGTAATTTCTAAATGAAAATAAAATCCTCTATGTTACATACCATTTTTAAGGAGTTTGGGAGGAGGGAAAGAGATAGGGAGAAGGAGTAGGGGCGTTACAAAAAAAGGCTTTCAACTGAATCTGGTTTAAAAATAAATCTATTGTACACCTGAAAATTAAAAAAATAAACATACTGAGTTTGAGAAATAATAAGCTTGGGTATCCAATAAAAAAAAATCTAATAAGGATGAAAACAACATGTAAAAATAAAGTCAAACATTATAGCAGGACGGTGAAATTAAGATAAAATCTTTTCTTCTCTGAAAACCAGTTTTATGCTGCTATAATGGTGTTTTTACAATTTTTAAAAATGTAAGAGAAAAAGTAAAACTAACAACTTGCCTATCAATGCCAGTATCCAATTTCATCTCCATTTGTTCAATTATTTCTTTTTTCTTCTGAAGGCATTCAGATAACTTAGGAGAAGAGCTATTGAATATTTAAAGAAAAAAAAATCACATTAGTAGCCTTACAATTCTAAAAGTTTTTCATGTGCATATGTGTATTGCTATATACATTTATAAACACATACACATAATTTTAATAGACTCACAAATCCAAAAACCACGTAAGTAATTACAGATGACCTTGAACAACATGGGTTTGAAATGTATGGGTCCACTAATAATGTGCATTTTTTTCAATAAATATAGTAAATATATTTCCTTTTCCTTATGATTTTCTTAATAACATTTTCTCTAGCTTACTTTATTGTAAGAATACAGTACATAATACATATAATATACAAAACATGTGTTAATCTACTATTTATCTACCAGTAAGGCTTCCGGTCAACTGTAGACTATTAGTAGCTAGTTTCAGAGGAGTCAAGTTATAAACAAATTTTAGACTGTAGGGGTAAGGGGTGTGGTGGGGGGTTGTTGATTGGCACTTCTAACCTCCTCATTGTTCAAGGGTCAACTGTACTTAGAATTCACTATGCCCAATTATTATAATAGTCACACTAGGAAAATTCAACCAGTTCATAGAGAAGACGAAGATTTAGATTTGTTACTTACATCTCAGAGGAAACATCCCTTAACAATATACTAATAAAAATATAATTTTGAAATTTTGGGATTATTTGGTTTCCTTTTTAATTAAATATCTGGTATAATAGTTAAGAAAACTCAGAGAATATCACTAGTCTTAAAAACACAGTATATTGTACTAATTAAAATTTGGAGACTAACTGCCAATCCAGTTGTATTTAGCTTTCCTACATGAAAAACAAAAACTTGGAAATCATATTTGTCTTCTGAATGCTATATAAATGTCAAAAAGACCCAAAATATTAAGGAATATGCAACCCACAATAGTTATGTGAATTCTTTATGTGACTTTATTATAGCTCTCTAAAAAGTAAATTTCCTTTCAAAGTATGATTCAGACATCATAAGTGATCTTTTATTTTTGAGATTGCTTCTGGATTAATTTCTTGGCATATTTGTTTATAACAAAGTGTCTAGAATTTTATCTTTTATAAGAATATTTTTCCTCTTTAAAAATAGTACTAGTGGGGCCGGCCCAGTGGCTCAGGCGGTTAGAGCTCCGTGCTCCTAACTCCGAAGGCTGCCAGTTCGATTCCCACATGGACCAGTGGGCTCTCAACCACAAGGTTGCCAGTTCAATTCCTCGAGTCCCGCAAGGGATGGTGGTCTCTGCCCCCTGCAACTAAGATTGAACACGGCACCTTGAGCTGAGCTGCCTCCCGGATGGCTCAGTTGTTGGTTGGAGCGCGGGCTCTCAACCACAAGGTTGCCAGTTCGAGTCCCGCAAGGGATGGAGGGCTGTGCCCCCTGCAACTAGAAAACAGCAACTGGACCTGGAGCTGAGCTGCGCCCTCCACAACTAAGACTGAAAGGACAACAACTTGACTTGGAAAAAAGTCCTGGAAGTACACACTGTTCCCCAATAAAGTCCTGTTCCCCTTCCCCCCTTCCCCAATACAATCTTTAAAAAAAAAAAAAAAATAGTACTACCCATACAATTTTATAAAACATGATAACATATACATTACCTTACTTAATCCTCATGTGCTTTAAAAGTTCATGTAAATTGATAGGAAGATATAAACTAAACCTTACTTAATGCCTCATCAAAGCCTGTCCTATTAATCTCATAAAATTTGTGTTGCATGTTTTTATATTATAATAAATAGGTACAAGCTAGAGGTCCTCTTTCACATCAGATACAGGTTGATGACATATTCAGTCTTTTCAAGTACAACAAAAATAATACCACAGTAGAAAGAGAAAACAGACAGGCAAGGAAAAAGGAAAAGGACTTTTACTTTTTATTTCACACCTTCCTGTCCTGTTTGATGTTTTTATGAACATGTATTACTTTTAAAATTTAACAAAAACATATGTGGAATATTGTAATCTTCACTGAAATACCAATGGAAATCAGACAATTTGACTAACCTTATTAGTGGCATAAGGTGATCATTAAACTGCTTGTCAAAAAGATGAAAAATAGTATTGGCCTGTTGCACAACGTCCAAAAAATAGAGATTTGCATTCCTAGAATCTGAAGAAGGAATTCCTAAAATTGGAAGGCATGTATATGTTAGAATCATACTTCAGGAAGTTCATCTTGGAAACAGAAAAAAGAATGTGGTTTTACATATACAACATGAATAAAAGTAACTGCTGTTTTAATACATCAGCAATTATTTTCGTGGACAGAAGAGTAAAATTAAGCTTGTTAATAATGTGAGAAAATTCATCCAAGTTTTCACCATCTACTCAATCTTCATAATTTGCTGAATAGACTGAAAAATAAATCAATTAATGAATCATCTTGAACTATACCTTCTCCTTCCCTTTCCCACTCTCTTGTGCCCAATGACTGACCTGAGCCATGAATACACTTCACTATTTTTCTTAGGAAAATGGTAGGAAAATTAAAGCCTCCAACACAAACTTATAAGAGACAAAAATAAAGTCAATACACATGTAGGAAATACTAGTCCTTGCTACTGATGACAGAGTTGAAAATTAAGGCAATATTTATGCATATTTTAACCACTAAATTATTAAAGCCTTAAAAGAATATTCGATGATGTACAGAAAATCTGATAGTCATATATACCAGTAGCAGTGTAAATTAATGGGAGAAAAATCCTTTAGGAAAACAGTTTATATATATATAGAAATTTTTAAAAAATTGTAACACACTTTGATCTGGTCATTTCACTTCTGGGATTTTATCCAAAGAAAATAATTCAAAACAAAGAAGACACTTTAAACTTTACACTGTTCATTGTAGTATTATTTATGTTACTAAATTGTTGAAAAGATCCAACATGTCTAAATAATAGGGATGGTTAAACTTTACACATATGTGTATCACAGAATTTTATATAATCACTAAAAACAATAGCAGTAGAAACTAAATAGATGCACGGAAAATATTTATGAATATAAGGGACATTCTTATCCTACCATGAAATTTTCTAAGTCTTTCCAAATTGTAAATACTGCTGTTAAAATGAAGATGCTAGATTTCCATACTAGCTAAAGAAGAAATCCTTCATACCATATGGATTCAAATTCATGTTACTTTTTCTCATTATCTTTTTAAATCTTCACATCTTTGAGGTGAGTATTATTATCCCAATACAAATTACCACATCTTTAAATCATTTGCAAATGGCAAATATTAAATACTTGATGTCAAGAGTCTGCTGTAATTAAGAAACAAACCAAAAAAAGTGGGATACAAAGCTCATCTACACCATGAGAACAACTATATAAAAAAGTGAGAAAGAATAAACCACCAGGTTACTAAATTATGGACAACTTGCTTCAAAGTCAGAAACTTTACAGAATGATGTTATATACAGTCAATAAGTATTTTTTGAGAATCTGCTACATGTGCTTTCTAGGTGCTAGACTATAATGGTGAATAAGACAGATAAGAGTCCTACCCACAAGAGCTTATATGTTGTTCTCTCTACTTAAAATACTATTTCTCCAAATATTCAGTTTACTCCTTCACTCTGGTTTATGTCTCCTCAAAGAGGCTTTCTCTGACCATCCTTTCTAAAAAAGCCCTGTGCCCTTCAATTCCTCATCCCATCTCTCCCCATTACTATTTTCTATCTTACTCAATTTTATTCTTCTTCCTAGTCACTTGGCTATGTTTCCCACAAGAATGTAAGCTCCATGAGTGCAGAATTAGGCACTTAGTTAAGTACGTGTTGAATGAATGAATTCTGGTGAGTGGAGACAGACATTAACAGATGAAAATGTCACTGTGGTAAGTACTATGAAAAAAGTTAATCCAATGACGACATAATGAGTAACTAGGCTGGGAGAGGAGGGCTACTTAACTAGGATGATCAACAAAGTCCTCTCTCAGTAGGTGATGTCTTAGTTGAGATAAGAAGGTTGAAAAGCCAGACAGACATAAGAGCTGAAGGTAAAGGGTTTGGGGGATGGGAAACATCACATGCCAAGAGCCTGAATAAAGAAAAAGAATGAAGGTCAGAGTGCCTGGGGTAGAGAAGGGAAATGCAATAGGAGATGAGGATGAATACATAAGGAGACTGGCTCAAAAGCCAAGCTTTTGTAAAGAGTTTGTTGTTGTTTTCCCCCTAAGAGTAATAGGAAGACACTAAAGGATCTTAAACAGGATAATGATAATCAAACTGCTTCAGTCAGTAATTTGGAGAGTCAAGGATGTACACAGGGAGACCGGTTAGGAGTGGACAGAGATGGTGTCTAAATTAGAGTGGCATCAGTGGAGATGGAGAAAAGTAGATGAATTTGAGTTATTTTGGGAAGTATATATCACAGTTGAAGAAAAGGAAGAATTCTGGCAACTCCTGGGTTTGGGACTTGAGCAACTGGTAAATAGTAATGCCTTTTAAAGACATGGGAAAGAATGGGAGAGGAACAGGATTAGGTGGAAGATAAAGTGTTTCATTTGGGATTTGTTAAATTTGAGATGCACACGGAACAGGTGGATAGGTTAAGGAGGCAAATGGATTAGCAGCACTGGAATTTAGGGAAGAAATCATTAATACACTATTAATACCAGTAAATCCAAAAGACCCAAAGCAAAAGAAAAATTTTAATATGAATCTATTCCTTTCTAGACTTATTTTCAAATATTTTCCTTTCATTACTCAATTGCCTTAACCAGAATTGATGTCACCTTCATTTCTGTTCCCTTGACATTTTATAACTTATAGCATGGTACTTACTACATTCTGCCATATACTGTAGTGATTTATGTAGCTTACCCTGCCCATCTCGATGTAGTAAGTACTATGAGAGAACTGTGTCTTTGTATAGCTTTTGGCACCTGGCAAATCCTTGCATTACAGAAGCTCAAAAAGCATTATTCATTGCACTGAACTGAATTTGACATATAGAGTTGAATATATAAAAACAACATTATGCATATGCAAGCAGGATCAAAGGAATTTAATACAAAGGATAACAGAAATATACTTACCAGCAAGTCCTGTTTCCAAAGCATAATCAATATGCTCAATACATAAAAATTCCACAAGAATGGTAAAAATTCTAAAGGCATTCCTTGGTAGATCAGAAGGATCAGAGAGCTTTAAAAACAAAAACCAAATACATCACAGCTCAAGTCTACCTTTAAAAAAAGACAACTTGGTTTTTTTTCCAGCAATCAACATTGTATAAGACATAGGCAGTATTCAGGTATCAAAATGGTAACTTACACCTCTTCCTCCCCACCCTCAATGCCTCTTATGTACATACAATGCTCTGTATTTGCCTACAACACTACTGCGTTAGTAGATCAAGGTTTTTCTGACTTGGATTGCAGTCCATTAGGGGATTGTGATCAGAAAGAGAGAAGAGAGAACCAATAGAAAATAAAGCATAATGTACACAGTAAAACCAACTGTAGTCGTGAAATTCTCTCCCTCTCTCTCTCTCTCACGCACACATAAACACATACAGCAAATGTACACTGGGCTGCCATGTAAAATGCGTTTCTTATTGTGGGTCATGGTCAAAAAAGTTTGAGAGCCACCAAATGAACAAAGGGTATTCTAGCAAAACTCAGAACAAAAAGTATTCTTTATTTTATCGGAGGGTGGGGATGAGGAAATCAAAAACAGATGCACTATAAAATATGACCAGTTCAAATCCCAGTTTCATCACTTTTGGTTGAATGAACCACTAAGATGTTATTTAATCCTACCAAGCCTTAATTTCCTCATCTGTAACATGGGAATAATATGAATAGACTTATATCCTATACTTAAGGTGAGAATAAAATATGAAAATGCATGTAAAGTACTTTTAAGCGCAGTGTTTGGCACACAGTAAGCCCACAATAATAAATGTCCATTTTGATGTTAATGCTGCTGCTGATTAACTCAGTAAAAACATTATTACCGTTTCCCCGAAAATAAGACCTAGCTGGACAATCAGCTCTAATGCGTCTTTTGGAGCAAAAATTAGTATAAGACCCAGTATTATATATTATGTTATGTTACATTATATTATATGAGACCCAGTCTTATTTTAATATAAGTATTAAATATTAAAATATTAAATATTAAAATAAGACTGGGTCTCATATTAATCTTTGCTCCAAAAGATGCATTAGAGCTGATAGTCCGGCTAGGTCTTATTTTTGGGGAAACACGGTAGTAGTCATGCTGAGGAAATAAAATCCTTCTTTAAAAGTTAGAAAATTACCTCTCTACTTCTTATAATTGCTTCTTGTATTATTTATCAATTGATTGTTGCCTATTTTTAATCTCCATTCACGCGAGCTCTCAGAGTAATGCTTATTATCTGATATACACAGCTGGGAGTTGAAATGCATAACCCACCTTAAATCTGCTAAATCTCCACTGATTATAAATACTGGTATTTATAATCAAACATAAATTTGGTATTTCTCAATTCCCTTCCTGGTCTTCTTAATACCACTCCAACCTTTACCCTTCATCAGTCTCTCTACCGCAACTCTCATTCCCTTTCTTTGCTCACAGATGCTCTTAACAAGCATTAAAGAATATAGAGTTATCAAAAGAAACTATTAACAGACAACCCATTTTTAAAATGGACCAAAAAAATCCCCCCAAAACAAAAAAACAACAACCCCAAAGCATATATATGGATGGCAAACAAAGACATGAGAAGATATTCAACATTATTAGTCATAGGAAATTCAAACTAAAACCATAATGAGGTATCACTACACACCTTATTCAATTGTCTAAAATTAAAAAGACTGATCATACCAAATGTTGGAAATCATGTGGAGCAAATGGAACACTAACACACTGCTGGTAGTAACGTCAAATGAAACAACTTTGGAAAACAGTTTCTTAAAAAAAATACCAAGTCACTACTATCATATTGCTACTAAGTATATACCCAAGAGAAATAAAAGCACTGTCTGCATAAAGACAGACGAACGTTCATAGCAACTTCATTCATAATAGTCAAACACTAGGACCAATCTGGAAGTCCATCAATAGGTAAATGGTTAAACAAATTCTGGTATATTCATGCAATGAAATACAACTCAGCAACAAAAAGTAACATACACACAAATGGATGAATCTTAAAATAATTATGCTAAGTGAAAGAAGCCAGAAACACAAGCACATACCATACTATAAGCCCATTTATAACAAAAAGTCTAGAAAATTAATCAACTTCTTGGAGACATCCTATTTAGCTTTCAAGACAGTCTTCAAATGTCCCCTTCTTGAGACCACCTCAGGGATGATGTAGATGCCTGATCACTGCACTGTACACCTGAAGCTAAAGCTGAACAATAATGAACGTCAACTATAATTTTATTTATATATATATATATATATATATATATATATATATATATATATAGTTACAAGAAGTGGAGTACAGCATTGGGAGTAGAGACAGTGGAAATGTAATGGCTCTGTGTGATGTCAGAGGGGGTAGTAGATAGGAGAAGGGGGTTTATCACTGTGTGAGGGATATAAGTGATAAATGTCTAACTATTAAAAAAAAAAACGATCAAGGAAGGTATGACCTTAAAGGATCAGTGTCTTTTTCCCCTTCTAGAAATTTACGTAGAGAGAATAATCTGAAATTTAAACTGATTTGCCACAAAAATTATCACAATGCTATTTCCAATGTTGAAAACTGCTATTGAAATAGGGGAAAATACCCAAATGATGGAACATGATACACCTATTCAAAACTAAATTCTGCAGCATTTTTTTCTTAGTTAATAGAGAAAAACAATGTTAAGTGAAAAAATGGGATCCAAAATTATAAATTCATACTTATTTTGTAATCTTAACCCTATTTTTAATGTATGAATTGGAAGATATGTCAAAAGGTAAGAGTAACTGGTACTGGAATTACAAGAGGGTTTTTAGTTTCCTTTATACCATTTTGTACTTTGAAACTTTTCTCTAGTAAATAGGTAATGTTTTTGTAGTAAGATAAATATATAAAACACCAATAAAAATATTGCTGCCTTTCCTCTTTAAAAAAAATTAAAATGTCCCCTTCTTTTTAAAAACTGATCTATAATGATATGAAGCAGATCAGTGGCTGACTGAAGATCGAAGAGGAGGGAAAGGAAAGGAGGATTATTAACAGGGCAAAAGGAAAGTTTTGGGGATGATGGATATGTTCATTATTCATAATTTGTGTGTAGTTATAGATTCACAAATGTATACATAATTTATCACAGGTACTAACTTGTGTAGTTTAAATATTTGCAGTTTACTGAATGGCAATGATATCTCAAAGTTATTTCTTAAAAAAGAAAGGAAAAAAATACCAGCCTGCTTGTTCATTACACTGCCATTTTTAATATCCTTTAAAGTTGCCGTCAACATCTACAAGGTCAAGTGCAAATTTCTAAGCATGGCATATAGAGAGTTTTTGTCTACCTGTTCAACCTCCTCTCTTATTACTCTTCCCACGTACATTTTTATTTCAAGCATTTCATGCTGCGTGATTGATCTGTGTATATATCTTTGTACATGTACTATCCTCTCTACCTAAAACAGCCTGCCAGAATCATCTTCTTAAAGATTTCCTATTTTGCTTTCAAGACACAGGACTCAAATGTCCCCTTCTCTTTTAAGTCTTCCCTGATAAATACTCTTCCTCCATTTCTTACCCAGGCAGAGCTAGTTGCTTTCTCTTTGGTCCCAACCGTGCATAGCTACCTTGTACTAATTCTTTATATGTCTACCATCTTTCGCCACACTATTCAAAGGTAGTGTATTTGTCTAATATTTATATCCTCAGTGTCTAATCTAATATGGCAGCTGGTACAAAGTAAACACATAATAATATTTGTTAGATCAGATTCAAATATCCAGTCTCCACCTCAATATAGTTCTCCAAATAGGAAATAAAGATGGATTTGATTAGCTTGGACAAGAAAGTCTACACTAAATTGAACTGAATTTCAATCTTGTGAATTTCCAGACACAAGGTCATGATTTAGAGTTAGATGCTATGATTCAAACAATAAATATGTTGACAGCTTCGTGTTAGATGATCTGAGGCTTTAAAAATATTTTAACATATTTCCAGCATTCAGAAAGTAAAGATATTACTGTACCAAATATACCCATCACCCACCCAGATGTGCCATATTGTAACATTTTTACAAATGTACTTCTAAATAATTTTTAAATAATTCTGTTCTCTAAAACAAAAATCCTCTATATTTTTAATGCAAAAAATAGTCGTTCCTAACCAGAGAGCAGATTTATATCTTAGTATAAACAAGGCAAAACTTAAAATACATAATTATATATAAATAAAATGAATTTACAATTACTCTTACCCTATGACATCTTTCAAAGGCTTGTTTGGTTTCTTGTAAAAGATTAACTACCACTTCTTGGGACAGGAAGGTTTCTCCATGAGTATCAATACTTGGCCCCAATGGTAAGTTGGTACGTTGTCTAATTCTCTCTTTCAAATCTTGAATACTAGTGCATTATATCAACAAATGAAAAAAAGAACACTTTACATAAATTTCAAGTAGTCTCAAACTTAGTATACATCAACAAAGAAAAATGGACCAATAGCCAGGAGAACCTAAAAGTTCTAATTCTAATAATTACTTCTATAAAGTGAAGCAAGTCTTAAATCTCTAAGCAGAAGACTTTCATCTGAACAATTAGATTTGGGGTTATGATCTCTCAAGTCTCTTTCAGCTCTACAATTCTGACTCAACAGCTAAAAACTCCTTGTTTGGTTTCACTGGAAGTGGGCTATTCCAGTTAAGTTAATATTCCAGGTAACTAATGGTCCTGCTTAAAATAAACTTTAAAATTTTAATATTTTAAAAATACATTTAAACATACTGCACATTTCTTCATTATTGTTAAACAAGATATATTAAACATAATTTAGCTTTTCTAAATGACTAAGGCTCACTTTGAACATTTATTGTCTGGTGGTATCATTGGAAGATTTTGTTTTTTTTGTTCCTAGAATATACAACTCCAGACTACTGCAAACTAATTTTTTTTTAAATTGTTATGATTGGTCTTTAGTTTTTCCCTTCCTTTATTTGCTACTGCCTTTCAGCTGTCACTTTTTATTCCTAACTTCTCCCTGATCATTATTTAATATATGACAAACTGGAAAATAAGAAACTGATTTCGGTATGTAAGTATGTGGACTCTGGACCCCAATAATATGGCTCCACACACAGAAGTCATTCTGCTTCACCCTAAAATCAACTGGATTCTAGACAGTTGAGATCTGGATTACTGAGGTGCCACCAAATCTTACAACAAATCACTTTCTTCTAGTATGTGAATAATCACAAGTTTTAAGGTATTAATATTAAATAATTTTATGCACAAGTCATTAAAAAACTCAGAGTACCTAAATTGTGAACTATTTGCTGTTTTTTCCACACCTTCAACAATCAACAAAAAAATGATATGCTTCCGAGTTAATAACCTGGAATAATTTACTGAGTCTGAAAATATAAAAGAAACTATCAAATTCTTTATAATACTGATAGTCTACTTTACAGCTTAATCATGTTATATTAGGCTATTTGAACATGTGGTTCGTGAGACAGGATTTGATCAATAGTATAAACAAACTGAGTTAAAAGAGTTCTTCAGAAAATTCCAACAATTGTCAATATTTGACATTTGTCCAAACATATAATAAAGTTCTTCATGTCTTTAGTTTTAACTATGATGTTTAACAAAAGCACTCACCCTCCTGTGCCAATGGATCTCTTTTGATGGTTTTTTGAATCATAATAGCGCTGTAGGATCATAGCACTTCTGCTTTTCAAATATCCAGTCTCCACCTCAATATAGTTCTCCAAATAGGAAATGAAAATGGATTTGATAAGCTTAGACAAGAAAGTCTGTTTATCAGTACCTAAGTTAAACTCCATCAACTTGCTGGAAAGATTTGTGGTTCTTTTCATGGAAAAGGGGGAAAAAAAGATTAATATATATTTTAGGTATAGTAACAATACTAAGAAATATATATATTTTTACAATATGACTTTAACAGCCTATGTTAAACCACTATTTTTTAAACCCTGAGATGGTACTAAGAAAGCAGAAAGCAGCTATAAGGGTTATATGTAAAGTAGAATGACCATTTCAAACAACATTATGGTTTTGAAAACTTTCATAAACTCCTAGGAATGACCTAGAAGAGGAAACTGAAGCAATCAACCAGTCTATAAATGGCAACAAGCGGTCGAATGGCTTCAAGTATGCCCTAATGCCATTCATGACATGGTACTCAAGCCAGAATACTGAGAGGTCTATTTCCTGTTCATTCTTTTTTCTCTTTGTCCATGAGGACTTTCCTCTAAGTTTCTGTTTCCCATTGTTGAAGACAGGCTCACAAAAATGTTGTTGTTGATATAAACTTCTGAATTATGGTTACTTTTGAAAACCATCTTCCCAAAATAATGACACTGAAGAATAATAGCAATAGGGTTGGGTAAAAATTCCATATGAAGCTTTTCAAATAATATTTCTAAGTGTTAACAATGCCCTTTACAAAAGACCAAGACAGATTCTCACATCAGACTTCAAGCTGAAATTGTCATTTCTTTTAAGAATTTGTAACTTCCTTTGTCAATTTATAAAGTTTTAACTGTAGATAAATGTAATCATAGTAATTCTTCAAGAAAAAAAAAGAACAGTGAATTAGCTTATAATTAAAATCAGAAACAAAATTCTCAAGTCTTAGTTTACACAAAGTAAACAAAGGTTTATGTTTCATTAAAGTACATTAATATAAAGCATATATCCAATTCCTTAAATTAATGTACTAAGAATGCTGCTTTTGTACAATACTAATCTATGCAACTAAGCATTTAACGCTAAAAGGCATATTTGCTGTCCGACAAACTGTTATTCAAAAATACCTGAATACTTCCTCATTTTTCATTTAGAAAAAAAATAACATCTGAGATGTTATTTTTCTAATAATTAAAAACATACCTTGTATATAAATCATAGAGATTTTTGAGATACTGCTCTGCATCAGACCTCCTACATTCTTCTAACTGGTCTTTCACAAAACTCTAAAAAAAAAAAGTCAACATTAATATCAATTAAGTAAATATTAAATTACACAATCAAGATTTTTTCCCTCTAAAATTACTCCACATTCTAAACTGTTCTAACTTATAATCCAATGGAAAAGGCAATGCACAGAAAATAAAACAATATAAAACAAAAAGAAAATAGGTTTTTAATTTTTACTGCTATATTTATTTGTATGTCTATATCAGTCTTGCAAATAAGTATTAAGAATTTCAGGGTGGGGGGTGGGAGATGAGGGTAAGGGGGATCAAATATATGGCGATGGAAGGAGAACTGACTCTGGGTGGTGAACACACAATGGGATTTATAAATGATGTAATACAGAATTGTAAACCTGAAATCTATGTAATTTTATTAACAATTGTCACCCCAATAAATTAAAAAAAAAGAATTTCAAATTTTTTTTTTTTGAGAAAACAGCCCATCCCGACTCATGAAGTACATTTTAACAATAACAACAAGAAAAACCCAAAGAAACAAAACCTGAGGCTATACCAATATAGTTAATTCCTTAAAGTAGCATTTACCAAATTGTGGTCTGGGTAACACTAATGTTCCTTGAGACATCAACAGGCATTACTGCAAAATTGGGGAATGCTGCACATTACAACCTCACTCTAGAAAATCACGAATATATTAATACCTTGAAAGGCTATTAAAAGTCCTGAATTGTGTTTTAAAAACAAACACTTATTTAATGTTCCTTAATCTAGCGGCAAACATAGGTTAGAAAATGTTGCCTTAAAGTATAGTACTATGGGAGTAAAGATTGTAAATTAAATTCTTGGGCGTTTTTTCTTTTTATGTAGTACCCTATTATAAAAAACCCTGCAGACTGCACTTGTAATTCTCATTCAATTTCACAAATGCCATCTATTGGTTAAGGTGAGGACCCAATAAAAATAAAAACCTGAGGCCACCGTACTCAACCTGTTACTACTATTACTACTACTACTATTGGTACACAAAATTTGAACATATGTTCTGATGACACTTAGTGATTAGCATATTTTCATGGTGAACAACAAAATATTTTTCAGAAAGCGTGACATTGTCATCCCTTTCCCCTTCACCGAATAAGATTACTATTCCTAAGGGCATTACATAAGTAAACTAATTTTTTAAAAACTTTCACAATGTAGAGATAAAATAAATCACATATTGCTTTTAAAAACTACTTAGTCATTATTTAAAATTACCTGTAGTTTTATTTCAAACACATTTTGAATAAGTTTAGCCAGTACTGTTTCTGGATTACTGAAGATATCGCCAACTTGTTTGTTCACCCGTTGACAGAGTATTGCTGCATCTTCAAATATGTCATTTCTCAAGTAAGCACCCTAAACAGCAGAGGCATTTTACATAGTAAATACATATTTTTTAAAACACAATTTGGCATAAAATAAAGTCCAATAAATAAATAAAGTCTACTGTTATGTTACCTCCTGGCACTGCTTTATATAAACATCAACACAATGGGAATAACCCTATAAAGAAGAAAGAAATACATCATCACTGTTCTGTTAAAGTAATAATCTCAATAAAAGAGGTATTGTATGTAATAAAGTTATGTCTATGTCCCAATGGATGGCCAATAGTTGTTGAACTTAAACATAATTAATTGTAGAAAACCAATAACCTAATATAGATATCTTCTCCCAGGTGCTATCTACGATATTGATTAGCTGGTTCATATCCTTGTAGGATTCTAGACTGAAAGAAGAAAACTGAGGTATAACTGAGTTCTTTATAGTCAGGTTATCCTATCATCACCTAGCCATCTCCTTTAACTCCAAAACATGCGCACACGTGGGCATGCATGTTCAGGTCTTGATAAAATGTTTTGTGTATATATATTTCCTCCTGTCCTCTTGGATTCAAAGAATTTGCCTTCCCTTGCAAGAATATAGACAGGGCTGCATTTAACTGACATTCTGGAATTTTACTTTAAAAATTGAATTCATTTTAACAGAATGTTTAAATAAAATAATTTGTCACATGAAGCTTACTATTAATTTTTATTAACAAATCATACATAAAAACAAGTAAAGTAAGCAAGATATACTTTTGTCTCAAGAGCCATTCTTAACACTCAGATATGTTACTTCAATGAAAAGTTCAATAAATGGCCTATATTTCCCTAATCTGATACAAATCTAAAGAAACAGATTGAAGGAAGCACTATTTCCTTAAGCACTTTGTTTGCAGAAGTACACTCCATACAGGGATTCTCTCCCTAATTCAAGTTCCAGGAAGATAGTTCCGTAACACAATATTCCTTTGTATTACCACTTGAGATCCTCTGGATTTAAGTCTTTTACTCGTCACATTCCATCTACTCCCTGCTTCCTACATTTCACCAGAAGTAGGAAGACTTGACCTTAAGTCACGTCTTCTTGTTTTTGACCTATTTCATAACGTTTGACTGAAGAAAAAAAACCATTACAAACCAAGAAGGCAAACAATATGATTTTCTATGTCAAACTACATGAAAATTCATATATAGCTCTAAATATATTGGTATCAAATATACATATTGATATTTGATACAATATTAATGCTACAGAACAAAAAATCCTTATTTAAATAGTATTAAATACCTAAAATTTAGTATCACTTATAGAGAGATGAAATGTACATTCAAATTATTCAAAACAATGAAAATTATCATTGTAATAGAGGAAATCAGAGACTATAATATATAGAATTCACATAATCTCCTCAGTCTTGAAGACTAATCATCAGTTTAGTTTTTACCGTTTACCTTAAAATGAAGTAAAACTGCTGCTACTTCTCTCATTCTGGAGATCTCACCTCTTCTTTGAGCACTGGTAAACTCCTGAATTAGCTGGCATTCTAAATCATGGTATTTACCTAAAAATAAGAAGAAAGTCATTAGCTACAATGAGACAGACAAGGTATCCAAGTTATTTACTAATATATGAATTATTTACAAATATAATGACTGTGGATCTAGCCTTCTTTTGGAAGAATTACAAAAACAATGTGATATTACAGGCAGTGAATCTAGACCTCTATAATATACTATGGTATATAAATATGTATTTTCAAGACAAAAATCTTCCCAACTAGCAAAACAGCAGAGCTCCCATAATCTTAGTGTCATTTACAACTATTACTATAAAAAGCAACTGACTGGGAAAACCTCCTGGATGTCATTTCTAATAGCAAGAGAAAGGAAAAATCTTCAACTTGAAACTATGGAAAGAATGAGGAAAAATACAGAAATCTTTACTAGAGTTGAGATGCCTTTACAATGAATAATGGTGCATTTAACACCAAATTTCACCTTAAGATAATATGTGATATTTGATTTACTACCTTTTTGAGGCTATTATGGTTTGGAATGAACAAATGAACTTTGGACTAACCTACAGTGATCAAAAACATTGCCAGGAAGTCCAACTATCTATGTCATCCTTATTCTAACACTTTTGGGGAAATAGGTGGTTCTTTGAACCTCCCATGCAAAATAGCCTCCAAAACAGTGACTCAGGCTACCATGGGAGCCTGAAAATATAATGGCTTTTCCAGAAACCTAGAATGATCTGCCTAAAATAGAATCCAAAGATTAACAAGAATCAAACTAATAAGGAATTAAATAGGTATTAAAATGCTCATATGAGCTTAGCATTTTTTAAAAAAAGAAACTGCTTTAGTATATATATGTATGGATACAAAACAATCCCCAAGATACACTGTTAAATTAAAAACAGAAGGCATAAAGCTACTGGTATAAAATGCTACCAATTATTTTTAAATAAATGGGGATAGTAGAACTAAATTCTATACATATATACATGATTTATGTCTTGTGCTTAAATATCTATAAAATACTCTGGAAGAAAACCCAAGAACTGGTAATGGTTGCTTCAAGGAAGAGGAATCAAACTCAGGGACAGGGTAGAAGGATGTTACTGTTTCCACTATCTCTACTTTTACTATTTTTTTTTCTTTTACACAAGTAATTTTATTACCTGTTCAATATAGTTAAATAACTAGAACCCCACTTACTTGCAATTTTGGATTTTACTTCTGAAAATCTGAAAGATAAAAACCAATGAAGCTCATTAGTTGTGACAAACATACCATAGTAATATAAAATATTAATAAAAAGGGAACCTGGGTTTGGGGATCTATGGGAACCCTCTGTACTAAAGGTCATCATAAAAAAAGACAAAAAGACAAAGCCAGACAGAAAGAGTACTGACAGGAAGCATGCCAGGTGACAAAACTGAATTTGGGCAATTCAGATGGGGGAGCTGGTTCTTTAGAAAATTCACATTGAGAAACCAATTCCCTTGTTAAAGCAGGAGGAATTGTATGAGGCATTAACAGTTCAGCCAGCCCCAACACTGAGTTATTGTCCCGACTCATAGTCACTGGCATTTTAAATTCACTTGATATTTGCCTATCTCCTCTCTGCTGGGATTTTTTCATATAACGTTCCATTATTATTAAAAACAAAAACAATGATAAAAAGTATATAAAATTAGTTATTTTAAAACTAGAATAGAAGCCATAAGAAGGACACAGCAATGTGCCTAGCAGATTAATCATTCAATCTTTGCAAATTCAGAAATGAAAACATCACACATATTATACACTAGAATTTTTTCAAGTTGAAAATACTAAAGGGAATGCACATTATAGAAAATTAATGTTGAGATCCCATGTAATGAGTTTGAAGAGAGAGGAAAGTGGCTGGAAAAAGATATGCCAAAGATAGATGAATCAAGTAATAAAAATTTAGAGTTACACAAAATTGATACACAGTCATGTGCCACTTAATGACAGGAATAGGGTCTGAAAAATGCATTGTTAAGCGATTTTGCCGTTATGTAAACATCATAGAGTATACTTACACAAATCTAAATGGGATGGCGTATTACACAGCTAGGCTATATGGTATAGCCTATTGCTCCTAGTCTATAAGCCTGTACAACATATTACAAAACAATACAAGAGAAAATGATGCAATCAAAAGACTGGGTAAAAACAAGATGATACATGAGGCTGCTACTGGGGTAACAGCACACTGTTTTACAGCAAGTTTTTTATAAATAAAAAGAATACACTCTAAAATAATGATTAAAAGTATAGTATAGTAAATACATAAAGCAGTAACATAGTCGTTTATTATCATTACCAAGTATTATGTGCTGTACATAACTGTATGTGCTATACTTTTATAGGACCAGCAGCACAGTAGGTTTGTTTACACCAGCATCACCACAAACACGTGAGTAATGCATTGTGTTACATTGTCACAATAGCTACAAGATCACTAGGTGACAGGGATTTTTTGGCTCCATTATAATCTTATGGGACCACCATCGTATATGTGGTGCCTGGATGACCAAAACGACATTATGCGGGGCGTGACTATATCAAAGGCATGGTAGATCACCGACGCATGTAAGGCCATATTGGTCTTTGTGAAAAAATTAAATCTGATTAGGATATATATTCAAATCCAAGGCTTGCTTGACAGGCTAAAACAAAACTGTAAGAAGTGCATGTAACTGTAATTGAGAAGTGGAAGGAGATGAGTACATGCATGTGTGTTTTGCAGAGGAAGAATAGGATGAAGAGGGGGTAAGAGAAGTAGCCAACAATTATCATGCACCTATTGTGAGCCACACATTTTACCCACTTGAGTAAACAGTCCAACTATGAAATGAGATAAAATTAGAGAGGTTTTTATGGGTGACTTTAAAAATCATTACTGATAATGCTGGGCAAGTATGAGATTATTAATAATAATTAAATGAAAGATGATCATTACTGCTAATCCTTTATGATGACACAAAGCTCAGAGTAAACTAAGATATATTTTAGGGGTAAGAAATTCAATCTCTATTTTTGGGACACAATGGTCAAGCATTAAGTATAGCAGCACATTTACATTCTACCTGTACCAGAGGATCATCAAGTATTACCAAAAGAGTAACAGACATATTGTCTGTTATAAAGGAAGACCTATTTCTTTCAGGTATTCACATGGGGGAACTATTACTACCAAGATTTTATTAATGTATCTGACATTCCACAGACTAAAGGAAATCATGAAAAAATTTGCTTTTCAGCAATGTTTCTTTTAGGATAAAGCAGGGGTTAACCTGAAGTCCCTAGAGACAAGTTTGTGGATAAGATAAAAAGTCTACAACTCCATAAAATTGTATACAAAAATCAGTGTGTACCTAAACTTTTTGAAGAAACTTTATAGCTTTCACCAGTTTTTCAAAGGTGCCTAAGACCCCACAAAACTTAAGAACTCTCATCTGGAGATAGGAAAAAGCAGCTGAATGGTCCCACCCACCCTGGTGATCAAAGTCCAAAAAATGAAAATTCAGACTCTCACTTTAGCCAATTTCAAAATTCTCCTTCATCAATTTTTTTAGAAGGAAAAAGGATTGAAATTATTTCATGATGTATTATTAAATTTAAGTATTAAGAGACCATATTTTTCCAATCAACTATTGTATACTGCACCTTGTACAAAGGAGGTACTCAATAAATTCTCGTTGAATTAATGAGCAAAATCATATAGGGAAAAATACAATTTTATTCTATAAATTACACCATATATCCAAATTAGCACTTAAGAAACAAACTTGCCTATCAAAAGGTAGCTCCTGGGCAATTAGATGCAATTTCTGAATGATGTCTGCTGCTTCCTTTATCTATTAAAAAAACAAAAGCAATAAAATTTTAAAAACCCTTACGTATATACAAAACAAATTTATATTTGAAAATAGTAGTATGTTCACAGACCCTCCCCAATTTTCTTTTAAAATCCACAACAAATACAACTTTGTGAACAACAGGAATACATTTGAAGTATCGAGTTGATAAAACATAAACATTTGCTTTGCCAGCACTGAAATCTTATGATTTTATAATGCCACAATCCTTTCCCAATGAAATTTACAGTTCGTTTACTCTGAAAAAGTTCAACTTGCTAAAAGCAGAAGTGTAAGTTTCCTCTGAGTTTATGAACCCAAAAAGGATAAACAAAATTCATGAAAATAGTTCGGGTCATACTGCTGCATCTATCCCACTTTAAGCTAAGTGAATAAAAACAACAACAAAAATGTTACTTCAACTTATCAAAGATTTAGGTCAGACCACCCCCTCATCCAATGGAATGTAACTATTCAAAAACAATAGAAATTCTGTTACTATTAAAAGTCAATTACAGAAAAGAAACACTCATTAATTCAGATACCTCAGCATTTTTAAGCCACATATAATTTCATCAACAAAAATGCCAAGCAACCCAATTAAAAATTTGAATATAAACACTTCATCAGCAATCCGTAGGCAAGTGCGCTACTTTGCATTTCAGAACAATAAAAATTTGTAATAAGTCAGCTACTCAGTAATTTGAAGTTTGACTATGGAAACTAATAATTGTAGTTTATAATTAGGATATTGTTGTTAATGCTGTAATTTGCTTTTATCCTTCTGACAGTGCTTACCTTTTCAGAATTTGTAAAAACATCAGATTTCAATTCTCCATCTAAAAACTCATTAAAGTATTTCATCAATTTCTGAGCCTCCACTGCCCGTTGTCTGGGTGTGTTTACCCCTTCCAACTGGTCGCCAAGGTGACAGACCTTGGTTGCTACATAGCTGATGTGCTCATCTAGTTCTTGGAAATGTTGGAAGGCAACCTAGAAAAAATGTGCATAAACATAAAATACAATGACAGAACCTAGTTTATAAAGTTGATGTCTATCAAAAACGAAACCACCAACTAACTCGTCACTACTATCAAACTTACCTAAAGGTAACATAGAAGTTGTATGTATGAGATGATACACAAAAACAATTCATACCCATTACATCACATAATCTGAAAACTTTTTAACAAAGTTGCAGACTTCACATTTTTAACTATTAAAATCATATTTTATCATGAATATATTTGCTAATCTACAAAACAATATGGCTACTTACTACTCATCTGTTTAACAAAGTTTCTAGCAACATTTACTCCTAAATGATTCTGAAAACAATGAAATAAAAGGGACCAGTCATCTGAACAACTCACTTGCTACTACACTAAAATGAGCCCAAAATGTCAGAAGACATAGATTAAAAATAATATTTAACAAAAATTTATTTTAAATATTTAAAGAGCAACGCATTATAAATAAGGTAAAACGGTTTTTGCCCAGCTTTGAAAACAGAAGACCGCAGCAATTTTTTTTACTGAGGCAAAGGTACATTACTTCTTAGCCCCTTTTCCCTGGGTCACTGATTGTCCTATGGTAGGTGAAAATTCTGTACCATGAATGCCTTAGAGTTGCCAATAACCAATTGCTGATAATTTAGTATGGTACTTTTGCTCTAATCTAAAATTGAGGGGGATAAACTGCAAAAATTTACTGTTTTAAGCATATTACATGTATTTCCATATTTAATCCTTGCAACAACGTATTTTATTTGTAGATGAAAAAACAGGCACAGAAAGGCTGAGTTGTTTGAGATTACACAGCTAATATTTGGCAGAGCAGATTGGATCCAGACTTTGTTAGATTAACTATTAATGCTATTACTATTACTATCAAGGGAAAATTGCATTAGAAGTATTTGGAATCTATCACCTTAACTACTTAAAAACACATTTTCTATCTTACGTAAATCACTGAGTACTTTATTAAACATTTTCTCACAGCCATATATGCTTAACTAAAGGAATCTAAATAAATGAAATCTGAGCAGAGATCAGTTTGCTAATCCCTAAACACTAAAGAACAAACAGCCCCCAGGAGGCAGCAGAGCTAAACAATGTTCCTCAAATTTACAGTTATAAAGGGCAATCAAGTTTCAGATCAGACTCAGGCTGGGAACAGGGTTTGGAGGTTCCAGATTAAGTCTAGGGCCTAAGAAAGGGCTAAAGTCTACTTAGCTCCAGGGCCAGTCTAGTAATTTGGTTCTACTCCAAAATGGACTAAGGAAGAATTCTGCATCCGCTTGTCCCACAGTTACAATAGAACTCTCACTGGGACACATACCTCAATGACTTTTATGAAACTTCCCAGACTAGGTTTTCTCTAGGGAAAACCTGACCCAGGCAATAGCTGGTCTCGTATTACTTTGTTTTATGATTAAATGAGAATACAAACGACTACCCTAAATATTGCAGCTAATAATGAGCCCCTAAAGATACAGGTGGGCTAAGGTATCATTCTTGCAAGTTTGCATTGTTAGAGGGGAAGCAAGGACAATACTGCAGTAGATACCACCCCATCCTAAGAAGAGAGCACTGTAATCCCAAATCAACACTCAATTGCAAGCCAGTGCCCAGAGTGTCTGATAACAATTCATTAACATTTTATCCCATGGCATGGGAACAATAGAGACAAACCTCAACAAGTTACTACCATTTGACTAGACTTTTATTAAGAACTTAAAACCAGAAGGAAAAATATATTATACCGTATGTAAACTATTCATTACTTAGCTAAACATTTATTTACCTGATTGCTTTTCTGGAGCTCTTGGACCTTCCTGGCAAATTCCTTGGCTTCTTTCTGACACTGTTGCTCTAGTTTCTCTACTTTTCTCTGAATCCTTTCATCCATGATCTGGAGTTCTTGAATATGATTTACAAATTCTTCTAATAACCTAATAGATAAAAATGAGAATATGCATCAATCCATATGATTAATTTTAGAAACTAGCCAGTTCACTTATAATTGTAAATAAGGTATTAACAAGCATTTCTTGAACTAAGGATGATCATGTTAAACTCTACAGCATCTTGTTAGGAATTATCTCTGGCATGAATGAAAACCTCACCTAAAATCTCCAATAACCCCCAGAATAGAAACCAATCTCAAAGAAACAGTCAAAAGGCAAATGTACAACATAAAAATAATATTGTGCATTCCAGGGTACAGTGACTTTCTGTTCCCCCAATTTACAACTATAGTTAAAACAATATAGTCAACATGTGTTTATTTTAAAGGTAATTTAAAGGTTTATTTAAAGGTAACACCAACTCTTTCTATTACTAATTAGAGAAAATATTAGATTCTTATAATGTGACAAAATCCGTTCCCTCGTACCAAGTAAAGCTCTTCTCTAAAATAAAAGGAATGTAAAGGGGGTGAGGGAATCAATCCCAAACTTCTAATGCTTGTTTCTTTTCATAACCGATTGTTAACTAAAATCCCTTTACATGAACATTGAAAGGAATTCCAAATCACATCTATTCCAATTACAAATTTGTACTAGATCAGGTCCATGAAAACAAGTTTTTTACTTCACCTTTTAGGATCAAAAGCTTCAGATCCCCCTCTCGAGCCTCCTCCTGGGGTTCTCCATACAAGACGTTCAATATACTCATCTGCCACAAAAGGCTCCTAGTTAACAAAATAAATGTTCTTTAAAAAGTTTCATAGAAAGTAACTTAAGAACAAAAGTGAAACAGGTTTTACTATGTGAGAACTTAAAATGAAATTAAATTACTAATACCAGTTAAAACTGGAAAAGTGAGCAAAGGACACAATTTATAGAATAACAAATAAATACAAATGGTCAAGAAAAATGAAAAAGTATGCAACTTCACTAGTAATCAAATAAGGTCAAATTATCACTTTTATCTCACAAAATGACAAAGTTTTTAAAAACTATAATATGTAATGCAAGAGAGGGTATGAAATTCACACTCCCATTATGTTAGATATGTTAACAGGTACAATATTTTTGGAGGGCAATAGATAACACTTAGGTAACATTAAAAGTATTACAGATTCTCTTACTCTTTAACCCAGTAATGCTACTTCTAAAATTTTAAAGGAAAAGCAGATATGAAAGCAAAAATTTTTGCAGAATGTTTATTGACTATTACATACAGTATTGAAAACTTTGTTTAAACATTCAACAAATTATTACTGAAAAATTACAGTAAACTTACAGGATGCAAAACTACATTCCTATTAAAATCATGTTATAAAAAATTTAATGAAATGAGAAAAATGCTCACACATATAAAATCTAATGAAAAAGGCAGGATACAAAATTTTCTAAATTTTCTCAGGAAAAAAGCATTAATTATAAAATAATATAAGAGTAGAAGGGCCAAAAAAGAAAATAAACATTCAAATGTTAACCATCAGCTGATAATGTATTTTTTATAATACATGATAATTTACATATTTCCCATACTACCCTCTTTCATGCAAATAAATACCATATATTGCCTCCCACTTAACATGTAACTTAATCAGCAGCATTTGCTGGTGATTCCAGTTTAAATTCTTATATCTATAAAATTTCCCATTTGTTAATTGTACTTTAAAAACATTTTCATTGATAAATATTCATTGAATAATAAAATTGCCAGTGCCAAGCACTCTGTTAGGCTTTGGAATAAAAAGATGTATAAAACACAAACTGTACCCCTGAGAAACTCACAGTCTAATAGGAAAAATTATATAAAGAATACAATAGTATTTGATAAGTAAAATTAAAAATGCATGCACAAACTTCAGTATTAAAATTGCTGAGTGGCTTGTTAACTCAGTAGGTAGTTGGTGGATGGAACCGGGATATTCATTAATTCAGAAAATGTTTACTGAGCATCTCCTACATGCTGGGCACTGTGATAGGCAGTATAGACTACAGAAGTGAATTCAATAGACCTCAAAGAAATAATAGTGAATTCAAGGCCTCATAGAAATAATCTTCTAAGTAAGGATGCCAACATTAAGTAAGTAATTACAGAAATAACTAATTACAATTGTGATAAATGTGAGGAAAAGAAAAGTCCTGTATCTCTAAAAGTATATAACAGAAACAGAGATGATGGGAAGACAGTAAGGGATGGAAGAAATAGCAAGAAGTGGGTGTTGCAACAGTCAAATTTTCTGAGAACCAGAATTAAGATGAGACCAGAAGAATGAAGAAAAATCAGCCAGACAAAAATGGAATGTATAGTTTTCTAGACCATTAGGGAAAGAGAAGACAGAGCTTAACCCATTAGAGGACTGAGAAGCACGGATAAGATCAAAGAAACTGCATGTGGAATGAATATAGAGAGAGGTGACAATTAAGACCAACGTATGATATATAACCTTGTACTTTTTATCATCATCATTATCATCATATTGGGCACTTGGTCTATACAATAAGGGCTACTACAGTGGGAAGTCCAAATAGAAGTCTCTGAAATTGCCCCTCTCTACTCAGTGTAGTAAGTCAAGTGTAATGGCAAAAATTAGTGCTACTTTTTAAGCTCTAAAACAAGGATCAGCAAATATTTTCTTAAAGAGGCAGACAGTATTTTAGGCTTGTGGGCCATATAGTCTCTGTTACAACCATTCAACTCTGCCATAATACAAATGTAACCACAGATAAACAAATGGGCAAGGCCGTGTATCAGTAAAACTTTAAAAACAGACAACTATCCCAAGGGCTGTAAGTTTGATCAGGGGCGATGTTACCCATCATTGATCAGGATGCAGGGGCGATGTTACCCATCATTTTCTCGTTTAATTCATCAGTCTGGGTTTTGCAGAAATCAGACAAATCCTGGAGGGTAACTAACTCAAAATCGACCAACGTAATATATCATGGTATATGGCCAATGATTTGGCGGTTACATACTTTTCCATTCCTATCAACAAAGAGAATCAGAACATAGAACTGACAACAGTATACATTCACAGTTTTGTGATCTCCCCTACCCTCTACTATAACACGATCTGTGCCATACAGACATTCTGCAGAACATCTTATTCATCCATCATACATTGATATCATGCTAATTGGGCTGAATAAGCAAGCAGCGGCTAGCACACTGGAGGAGTAAAGATACACGTACTCCAGAGAGTGGGACATACACTATACAAAGATTCAAGGGCACATTGGATCAATAAAAATTGTAAGGTAGTCAGGGGCATACCAGACATCTCATCAAAAGTAAAGGATAAATTCTTTGATCTCCCACCACAAGGAAGGACACACAACACCTGGTAGGCCTTTTCAGGTTCTGGAGGCAGCATATTCCACACACGCTCTAACACATATTATCAGGTAACACAAAAGCACAAAAAGGCTCTGCAAAAGTGAGGGCCGTGACGCCAACTCTGCTGTCTGAGCCATACAACCTAGCAGACCCTATTGTATTAAAGTAATCAGTATTTACTAAAGTATTTAAGGTATCAGCGTTGAGAAACAATGTCACGGGCATTATGGTAAGCCCCAGTGGGATAATCACAGCACAGATCCCTGGATTGTGAAATAAGATCATGCCATCGGCAGCAGAGAATTATGTATCTTTTGAGAAACAGCTGGTGTGCCACTGGACCCTAGTCGAGATGGCACACCTGACCACAGGACACAATGTGACCATGTCTCCGGAACTATACAGCATGAGCAGGGGTCTAATAGATTCACTTAATGACAAGTGACCCAAAAACTATCCATCATAAGGTGGAAGTGGTAAACCCAAAATCAAAACATGAACAGGATGAAAAAGCAAACTGCAGAAGCAGATAGCTCAAACTCCCATGTCTTCCACCACTATTGCACTAGCATCCCTCCCTCAATTCACACTTATGGCCTTAGGTGGGATCTTTTCCAACCAGCGGATGGAGAAGGAAAACGCCTGAGCTTGGTTCATGGAGAGTTGGCTAGGCACGTGGGTGCCAACTGAAAACAGACAGCAGCTATAATTGCAACTTCACTTAGAGGTGATGGCCTTGAAATTCAGTGGCAAGAAAAACATCCTCCCAATAGACAAAGCTTCAGGAAATATAGCTAGTCATTCCCTTGGGTGGACAGAGAACTGACCTGAGGTTATAATACAGTATGTGAACTCACAGACAAAGGCAAAGGGCCTGGCAATCACAGGAAAACGATTAGAAGACTGAAGACAGGGACGTCTGGGGTAGAGTCATGGGGATGGAACATGAGAGTGGGCATGAAGTGTGAAGATCTTTGTATTACATGTTAAAACCTACCAGAGGACATCCACCATGGAAGAATTAAACAACCAAGTAGACAAACTGACTCTGTCCGTTGACATCAGCCAGCCTCCGGCCAGCATTAGCACACTGAACAGAGCAAACAGTACAGAAACTACATGGCTCCATCAACATGAGGGCCTACTTACCAAGGCTGATCCAGCTACTGTCAAAGCCAAATATTTAGCCTAACAGTGACAGAGACCAACTCTGAGCCCTAAAACAGCCCCATCCTTCAAGTACACTACTCAACTATCTGGTGGCTTGACTACATTGGGCCCTTTTCATTCTGCAAAAGTAATTCATTCTGACGTGAATTAGAAACAATGTGAGTTGGGTTTGCCCTCCTCAGAGGGAGTGTTTGTTCCCTTGGCATGAGATCCCACATATCACATTAGACCAAAGGACCCATTTATGGCAAAGGAAGTAACCATGGGATCCACCGGTCATATTACAAACCACACCGCGCAGAAGCTACCAGTCTGACAGAGCCCTGGAACAGACTGCTGAAGGCATAGCTGAAGCACCAGTTCAGAGACAATCCTCTATAGAGATGGAGCACTATCCTCCAAGATGGAGTATACGTTATGAACTAAAAACCTTTATGTGATGCTGTGTCCCCAAAAGGAAAAACACATGAGTCTGGGAACAAGGAATAAAATCAGAAATGGTCCTGCTTATAATAATCCCCAATTTGTGCTTGCTATTCCTGCAATTCTGGGGTCTACAGGGTTAGAGGTCTTGCTCTCCAAAGAGGGAACATTTTTGCCTGGGAACATAAAAGTCCCGTTAAATTATAACTATAGGTGCTGCCTGGGCTGCTTATATTCAGGGGCAATTGAGTCTGATCATCAGGAGGAGGCAGGACTGTTACTAAACAATGGGTACAGGGAATAACATGCTTGACACCTAGCTCTCCTCATGAGAATCTCTTAATACTTCCTTGACCAATTCAAAAAGTACATGGACAAGTGTAGCAACCCTGCTACGGCAACCAGTTAAACCACCAAGAATGGCAGAGGTACTAGCTGAAGGTGAGGGCTGTTCAAATGGAAAATAGAGGAGGAAATAGTGCATATGAGTTGCAACCCAAGTCATGCTGTTCATTCCACGAATCTTCTTCTAATTTTCCTCCAAAATAAGAACGCCAAATGGAATGCTGCAGGAGATGCTCCCCAAATACAAACAAAGAAGTGGCGTCTAGTGGCACTGAATTGGTCTGCGGCAGATACAGTGATATGTCATCCAGATCACCCTTCAAGAAGGGACTTGCCCTGGCTCCGAGCAGTGCTGTCCTCGGACAGCCTTCACCTCACAGTATTTTCAGGAATCCCCTAAGCTGCAAAGAGCCACTTCCCTCAATGTTATACCTTTCCCAACATGGGGAATGACTGACTAAGATGGGGATATAAAGGCCTGACTACTTTGGTCCAAAGCAGGACAACTCTGACAGGTCATTTTAGTCCCAGAACTCCCCTTAGGGGCCACTGACACTGTCATTAGGCCAGCACTGTAGCTCTTTTCCCACAGGCACAATCCTGCCGCCTTGCCCTGCTGCTTCACAGATGTTCATGCCAAGGGTACTTCCTAACAAATAATCTGCAAACTAAACTCTGCTTCAGAGTCTGCTTCTCAGAGAACTCACCCTGCAACACTGCAGTGGTCCCGTCAAGAGATGATAATGGCTCAGACATAAGTCTGTGAGGGGGCAGTGGAGGGGTGCTGAGAAATGGTCGTGATATTTTAAAGGATGTACTCACACAAATTGCTGATGGATTAATGTGGGAAGAAATTTTAAAAAGGAATCATGATTACTCACAGAGGTTTGCAGGCTGAACAAATGTGTGAATGGTGGGCGGTGTCATTTACTGAGACTGGGGAAAGATGGAAGAGGGAGTGGGGAAACAAGAGTTTTGTTCTGCATTTGATATATAGGAGATGCCTATAAGATATACAAGTGAAAACACAGAACACACAGTCAGAAAAATAAGTTTGTATTAACAGGAAGAAACTGGAACTACATATAATTTTAAAGTATCATTTAAAACTTCCGAACTGGATGAGGTCATCTGGGAGGGAGGAGGGCATGCTAACATTTGGAGATAGGGGGAGAAAAGGATCCAACAAAAGAAACAAAGCAGGAGGGACCAGTGAAGAGGAAGGAAAATTAGGAGGAAACTGTGTCCTGGAAGAAAAATGCAGGTTTTATCTTCAGAGGCAATCAAATTACCACAGAGTTTAAGATAAATCTACTACTCATCCCAATGTAATAGGAGTTCCAAAAAAGCAAAAACAAAAACAAACAAAAAACCTTTCTGATTATAAAACCAAATAAATCTCAGTAACTTGCTTTCTAATACTCAACCTTGCTACAAAGGTATTTATAATAAGAAAAAGATCACCAAATTAACAAATTCTAAGACTTCGAAATGACCAAGTCTTCCCAAGAGGACTCTCGAAGATACGAGTAAGTAATCCACCCCCTCCCCGAAAATCTTTTAGAATTTTACGAACTTGACAAAGGTATATCTTCACCTTCTATTTTACTACAGTAACTAAAAGCAAAAACTGCCAAAACAAAAACAAAGATGTAAGAAGAATGAATCATAGACTAAGATGCTTGATACTAAATTCAACGTGACATAATTGGTTACTAGGGTGTTGCTCTGTTAAACCATTCATTTCACACTCTTTACAAATGCTACCAATTATAAGAAAAACATGGGGTTTGTGGTCATTTCTATTAAAAATTAAGGCATCAAGCCATTGGACAGGATCATAAATCCCTAATTTAACATTCTTTCTTTGAGAAAATCCAACTAAACTTTTATATTTTCTTACAGCATCTTTCCCAAAAATAGATTCAATACAATGTGCTACACCCACCCATAAATGCCTCTCCACTCCCCCCCACAAAAAAAAGGCATGTCAGCTCCCTTAAAGATGGCCTATAAAGCCTTCTCAAAGTTTCCCCCAAACTGCCCCTGTGGTCTCAATACCTTGTTTGGAGCCACAACTCTCACACCTAAAACATGCATATATAGAGACCACCTCTTCTCAATATTTCCTGAATACACTTCACCTTACAAATCAGAGTCATCTTCTATCCCTGCCTTGGAATGCCCTTCTCCTGAACACTTTCTACTTATCTATCAACACCCAATTTATATGTCATTACTATATGAAATCTTTCCTAATTATACCAGGAAGAGATTCTGTACTTCCACTGCACTGTGTTATCTGTTAACAAATGTCTCCCTGTGATATCATGATATCGTGGTCTTTGTACTCAGCTTCTGGCTACAACTCCTAAAACCTTTGTAATTTCCTAAAGATAAAGGTGCTAGAAGCAGCTTTTGTTCTAATATTTGGTCGTTGACCCCGTTTCTGACACAGAGCTCCTAAACCCCTTGGAATTTCTTGGATGATAGGAGCGCTTTTGTTCTACTGAAGTAACTCTTGATGGGCTCCTGGATGGAGGCTGGTCATCAGAAAGATCAAGCATGACTAGAAGCCTGGAACTTTCAGCCCCACCAACTATACTCCATGGAGGACAGAAGGGCTAGAGATTGAGTTAATAATCAATTATTCCTACATGATGAAGCCTCCATAAAAGTCCCTAAAGTACGGGTTCAGAGAGAGAGCTTCCAGGTTGCTGAACACAGCAAGATGCTGGGAGGGTGCCTCACTATTCCTTCCCCCCATACCTTGCCCTATGCGTCTCTTCCATTGTTCCTAAGTTGTATCTTTTTGTAGTAAACTAGTTAGTAAACTGTTTTCCTGAGTTTTGCGAGCCGTTATAGCGAATTAGGAATCTGAAGAGGGGAGTCCTGAGAACCTCCAACTTACAGCTAGTCAGTCAGAAGTACAGGTGACAGACAACCTAGACTGAAATTGTTACCTGAAGTGGGCACATCTTGTGGGACTGAGCCCCTAATTGGTGGGATCTAATGCTAACTCCAGGTAGAGAGTGTCAAAATTAAACTGTATTGTAGGACACCCAGTCAGTGTCTGCTGAAAAACTGAATTGTTGTGGGGAAAAACCCCACACAAACTGGTGTCAGAGGTGAAGTATTGAGACTAGTGGTAGTGTTGAGAGAAGAAACAGAGCCCTTTTCCTTTCACTCCTCCAACTAGATTTTTAATTCAAAACATCTTTTAACTCCAGTACCTGGAATGATAAGGTACTCAATAAAATGTTTGCTAAATGTACACATTTTCTCACATATGTGACACTGTAATTGGTAGACAGGTTCCACAAACATTTATTTAATAGCTAATATGGCCGACACAAGTAGCATTTCAGTACTTTAAAGGTAAAGGAGTGGTCCTTACTTGTGCATCTCGTTCTTTAATATATATTGAGCCAGATAACTGAACGAGAGATCTTTTCCAATAAGTCTGTTGAAACAGATTTTGTAACTTAGTTTAAAAATCTAAGAGACATAAATGTTTTTGTGTGTGAAAATGTGTTTTGGGCTATTCAAATTCTAACCTGGAAGTCAAACAGCCATTGTCACCACAGTAAAATTACATGATCTCGAATGTTATTATCAAAGCACCTACATTTACAGGAAATAAATCAAATTCCTAACCCTAGCATTTAGGACCTCCACAATTAAACCCCAATTCGCTTTACATACCACTCCTCTTCTTCATGCATGCTACCTGCACTCCAGCCAAATAAACTCTTCCCCTGTCTTCCACAGTCTACATTTACCTCCTTTACATCTTGGATTTTATTGTCTGCTTTATTAGAAAGTCCCTCCAAACTCAGTTCTACAAACTCAAGTATAACTTATCATTTATATATCATTCAAATGCCACCTTCTGATCCTTTTGCACTTCGAGATAATCTTCCCATCCTCTCAACACTTTATCTAGACTTCTTTGACACTATAACTGTATTTCAAGAGTATGCAGTTACACATCTATTTTCTCTCCCTCTATTTAACAATAAGGGCAGATTCCATATATACTTCAACAGTTCCAAAGTATGTTCCATGGAATTCACGAAATTAATAAGCACTATAAAATAAAAGTATCATGGTCGAAAAAGTCTGAGAAATGAACTCAGAATCTTTAACATACTAAGGTATATTGTAAATCTCTAATGAAGCAAAGTATGCCCATTGCCAAAACTTATCTGGCCTCTTAGCCACTTTGGGTTTTTTGCAGGACATCTCATAGATTAGTGTTTCTATGGCATGCCCTTTGAGACATGCAGCCTCATTAATCTTGGCAATTTGTCTTGAATTTAATAGGTACTCAGCAAATGTTTGTTGAATGAATATTGACCCTGGTTAACAAAGAACTCTCCCATTAAGGTAACTTGCTCAAAGAGAAGGGAAAAATCCAGAAGAATAACAGGAGAGAAAAATAGCAAGTGAGAGGGAGCACAATATCCTCAGTAGTGCTGTAAGAGGGAAAATATGTATGAATATTTGCAATAGAAAAAGAATTTACTATCCCAGCCACTTTTTATATGTAGAGGAGTAATTACTACAAACCACATAGGAATTCCTGTTTAGAATGTCCACCCTGAGGTTATCATTTAGAAAGACTGCACATAGATCTTTTTAGAAAGATTGAAACTAAGAGGGTATTCTGTTCAATTTCCAGGATATTCACTATTAAAATAGCTGAGTAATCTATTACTAATCATTTGCCAACCAAGGAAACATCCTATAGTTTGATTTTGTTATATGAAGATATTTATGTTAAAAAAGGAAGTCTCATGGGACCAATAATAACTTAAAAATAGAGTTAACACATGAAATTTCATGGATTCAAAACATAATTTTGTATTGATTTGCCCTTTCACTGTGCAAAAATGAAAGCACACTTCAATTTAATAGTGCATTAAAACCAGGATGCATAAAAACAAAACATCCTTGACTACATCCTGACTTGTTTCCCCCAGTTTTCCAGCTGTGACTAAGAAAGGGAAGCAAGAGAAAAAGAAACTCCCTGACTTGTCCATACAAAACCTAGATCCTACAGAAGTGGCAACAGGAAATAACAGCAATGACTGAGGTTTGGTTTGTTTGTTTTCCCTCTTCCCTCTAAAGCAGAGATCAACTTCTCACTTAGGAATAAAAACTTATTCAAGAGTAGAGTCCATTTGCAGGGCTGAACAGACATTATTTCTTAATCATAACTATTAACATTTAACTTTAACTATTAATGTAATATGATTTTCATTTTGATGAAGCAACAAACTACATGTGGTCAGGAAAGAGAAAGTCACATGAGTTAAGATCCATAAGCATGTTTAAGGTTTTTCTATGAACCCTCTGGCCACAGAACAGGTCTGTCTCTATCATCACTGGTCAGAGAGTATTACCAGCTATCACATAACTGGAATTACTGAGTGAAGTTAACCTTAATTTGGGTTAACTAATTTACTAAACGGTGAGACCCTAGAAAGCAAAATACGTATTTCTCTACCTCCTCCCTCCCTTTCTGGAGGGAAGCAGAAATCAAACACAGTTTCAAATAAGTTATGTGGGCTCGTGTGGTCAAACATTTAAAAAAAAAAAAAAAGACATAATATGACCTGAAACACAACTGGGACTGTCAAGCAGAATTCATTAACTCAAAGATTAATGCTTTATGAACTGTATGATAAAATAAGTTTTCTAGTAATAGCTGCTCAAGTATTTCATGAAGATCTCAAGTTCATAAATAGTTTTCTACCTTTATAAGACATAAAAAATAAAACAAGGAACTACAGAACTACTTTAGTATTTTGCCCAGCAACACACAGTAAAAGCTTTTAGTAAAAAGAAGTCTCCCTGCTCCTGTGTTAATCAATAAACAGATGGCACAATTTTGGAATTACAGAAGCTAATGTAATGTAGCTCCCAATACTTAAATCTGAGGAAACGCAATTAATATTTCCAAATTCTTTCTTGTACTTAAAATCTTTCACTCACAAATTACTTATTAAAATTTATTATAATAATAGCATGCTATTCCTCTCAACAAAAGCATTATCTATCCAAAAACTGACAGAAACCCAAAATATGTAACAGTAACAAATATGAAAAGTTCCCACTGTCATAAGAAAAACTGTGGCATTCAAATTTTAGACGGGAAAAAAAATAACCTGCTGACTCAAACAGAAAAATACAATTTTAACTTATGGAGAAATTCTCTATTGTCAACTGCAGTCTTCTCAATTATTACTTAAACTTTGTTGCTCATTTTGAAACAGAAGCACACACAGAAAGGGTCTTTCCTTCCTTTTTCCCCATGTTTTCATTTTTTCCACAAAAGGAGATCCTTTATATGTTTCACTATTTAATGGTCTAATTAGAATTTTCCTATTCTATTATCTCAAACATCATAGCTTCTTACATCGGATTTCACTAAATTAAATGTTAAGTTTTAGAGACTGAAAACTCTCAAGGAAACACATTAGAATGCTCACTGTTTCACGCGTTAAGGATTCTCTGGTTAGCAGTTAGGTGGTTTTGCAATACACTTCAACTCGTTAAGACCCGGACACAAACGTTAATTTTAGTTTTGTCTCCCTTCAATCCGAAGAGCAAAGTAGGCCTTTATTGTCCTAAAATATACCCCGGCCTTTTCAAATGTAAGCATAAACTGACAGGCAGATAAGTGCCACTTCTCCCATTTACTAATGGAATGATTACTCAACAACGAGAAGCCCCCAATCGCCCCAATCTCAGGAGGCCCCCTGAGAAAATTACGCGAGTATCCCAGCGACAAGTCGGGGCTGGGCCAACCTGAGGCTCCTGGCTCCTCTTTCCGCACCTGAGTCAGCCCTTCCCACCACTCATCCCGGGTACATCTTCCTGCGCCCAAACCTCCCAGGCTCTCTCCAGCCCTGCGGATACACCGCCCCCCCTCCAACCCCCTTCCTTTCGGACTCCGGGCTCCCTTCTTTGCCTCCCCACCCCGGTCCCCAAGCCTCCCCTCCCCCATTTCACGCTCCGCCCGCCCTGACACCGGAGCCGCCACCCCACCCCTTCGCTTTCGCACCTTTCTTCCGAGGGAGAACACCAGCTCCTCTGCTCGCCTACCTAGCTGCCTGCACCCCAGGTCTGCCACTCCCTGAGGAGCCACCGGGACCCACCTCGAAGAGCTCGGCCGTCGTAGCCATCCCTGCCGGCTGAGAGGCTCGCCTAGCCCCGGACGCCGTATCCTCTTCACATGCTGCGCCTCAGCGGCGCCACGCACAGGTCCCCACTCCGCTCGCCAGCTCCGGCTCCCGGCCGCCGCGGGCTCCCCGACTCCCCACAGAGTCCTGGCGGTGCGGGAGAGCGGCCATGAAGCGAAGCCGCAGACGCCTGTCAGCTGCCTCCCGGCGCCGCCCGCGCCGCTCCCATTGTCACCGCCTCGTACGCCGGAAGTGGAGCTGCGCGCGCCGAGTTGGCTGTCGGGAGGGGCCGACGTGCGAAGCGAGCAGCCCGTGAACTTCTGAGAGGCTCGTCACTCAAGCGATTGAGGAACCTTGATCCTTGCGGGCCACCATCCCGGAAATGGTCTTCCGAGGAAGAGAGTGCCGGGGCTGTCGGGGATAAATAAGTTTCTCGAGATTCTAGGTGCGAATTCACAGAACTTTTTGTGACATGTGTTGGCCAGGAGGGACTCAGACGTTTTAGTCACTGCCTCTGAAGAGCTTGCCTCTCTGCTGAGCCCGACCTGTTTGTGATGGAGCAGAAGGTGGCTAAGGATGAGTGAGTCCGGAGCTTCTGAGTACATGTGAGAAACCTAGTCTGTGTTCTTCTTCGTTGGCGGTCTTAAAGATAAGCTGATGCTTTAGCGGCTTATCATGGCCCAACGGGCAGTGTGGCTCATAAGCCACGAACCGGGAACCCCACTTTGTGGCATCGTCAGATTCTCCAGGTAAAAATGTCTGAATCCTCAGGGATGATGAATCGCAGGGATGGACTATGCAGCATAGTTTTGTGATGCAAAGTATCCCTGGTCCGCCAACTTGGGCGAGTTACTTAACCTCTGTTTCATCTGTTTAATGAAGATTTTAATATACTACCTCATAGAGTTTTGAGAATTAAATGAGTTTATGCCTGGCACATATTAAATTTTATGTTTTCTATTACAGTATTAGTATTACTGTATCTTAAAATGAACTCCACTGCTTAGGATTGATAGGAGAGGATGAAAGGAAAGGAAGAAAACTTGTCGAGCACTACACATGTTTAAAATTTTTCTTTCATTAATAAAAATTATTCAAGGACATTTTAACTCATTCTTCTGGAAAATCCTTGCTGAGCGGTATCAGACTGTTATTTTCATCTTATGTTTGTTACTAGACAATTTCAGATAGGTTTACTTTAAAGTGCCTAATTGTTGAAGAAAACTGAAAAAGTACAAAAATTAAATCATATTCACTTTTTCTTAAATTATGTAAGCTGGTCTGGTTCCATTTTTAGAATTTGGCACATTTTATCTAAATACAATAGCCCGTTATAAAATGTGGGTGGCAATGGAATAATCTGTTTCACCATTCGCTCTCATTGGCTATTGACAGTTCTTTCCAATAAATTCATTCTTCCCCAAGAAAAGTTATATGGTAAAGTAGCATAGCTCTGAATTGAGATTGAGACAAATAAAGATGAGTGTAATTTTACGTGAAAAGTGGTTGGCAATGTGGATACGAAAAACTCCCTTTTTGCAACCTAAACAATTTTTGTTACTAAGGGCATCAGAGTTGGAGTTTACCATTTTCTCCCAGGATACCTGACTTACATTTGTTATTGTTGTACCTCAAGTAAGGAGGTTAATAATATTTTTCAGTAAGGTTCATCAACCTCATTAGTCTATCCAAGTTACTGCAAGTTTTGCTTATATATTCCCTGGGTTATCTTATACCTGCCATTCTCCCCTGCATCGCAGGTAACTCGTATGCCTATCTTTGTTGCTTTCCTTATATCTGTGTATGCATTTTTCAAATTACATAATTGTGCTAGAGATTTCGTTCCCTTTTCTAACATTTGTCAGCTTTGTCAGCACTATTTTTAAGAAATTTCCATATTACTTTGTGTTCGTCTAGAGCAGCACCGTTCAATAGAATTTTCTGCAAAGATGGACATGGAAAGTGTTATAAGTCTATGCTGTCTTATATTGTAGCCACTAGCCACGTGTAGCTATTGAGCTTTTGAAACGTGGCTATTGTAACTGAGGAACCCAATTTTGTTTAAGTTGAAATAGTCACATATGGCTAGTGGCTACTATATTGGACAGTGCAGCTCTAGGCCATTACTTCTGTTTGCTCTGTAGCACTGCATGGTTTACATCCTCCACACTTTACCTACCCCGCTTCCCAGTGGTGATATCCCAGGTTGCCTCCAACTCTGCCATCAGAGAGAAAACTACTGCAGTAGATACTCTTAAAAGGTCCATAGGACATATCTATGCTGATTTTGACTAAATATTGCCCAATAATTAGCTCCTCAGAATACCTTCACCAGTCTACATTTTCACCAGCAGTAAGCGAGGGTTCCTACATCTCCAGTTTTTGCCAATACAGTATCTTATTTTTACTTGCTGTTCTCCATGTCGCAATGATTGTTAGCCCTTTGGGTTTCCTCTTCTGTGAATTGCCTGTACATATCCTTTGTTCGTTTTGTTTCTTTGAGAGTTACTGGCTTTTTCCTATTAATTTGCAGAAGTTCATTGTGTATTCTTGATGTTAGTCCTATATTAGTCATTTTTAGCTATCACAGGTGTTTTCTCATAATTTATCATTGTCAACTTACTTTATGTTGCCTGAGGTTAAACAGAAATCACTAATTTTATTGCATGCAAAATAGTTAATGCTTTGGGAGATTTGTTGAAGTCTTTCCCTGCTCCTATTTCCCAAAGACATCTTCGTACATTATCTTCTCTTAACTTTATCATTTTATTTGTTATATTTAGGCCTTTAATCCATCTGTAGTCCATCTTTGGATGTGGTGTAAACATAGGAATCCCATTTTGTTTTTCTCTGTACTGTACGCCTGTTTTCTAACATCGCCTTCCAAACAGTATATATTTTCTTCATTGATGTGTCAGGTTCTTGATAATTCATTATGTCTCCCATATAAACATTGCTCTGTCTTAGTTCTATTACTTTATTTGTCTGTTACTATATCAATACCATACTGTATTTATAGCTGTAGCTTTGTAAGATTTTTTTTTTCTGGCTTACAAAAATAAGCTCCTTGAAGAAGTCATGCTTGTTTTCAGAATTTTTTCCTACTGTGCTCAGAATATTTCAGAAGAAAAATTCAGATATGTCTGTGTAAGCATTTCTACATCTCTGGAGCAACTTGGGTTCAGATAATTCATCTGTCACTTATTAATTCTGTATTGTTGAATGAACCAGTTAAGGTTTATTATTTTCGGTTTTCTGACCTCTTGTGGCTAGTGATGGGGCTAAACAGATATGCACTGGCATATTATCCACATATATGCCAACAGATAATGGTCATCATTAAAGAATTAAAAAGGCAAATGATCTTTTCTGTATGTAACTACTTTTCCTCCACAACAAGACTTGGTTTAGATTCTGTTTTAAAGGTTTACTGTCTGGATAGATAGTAATAGTATCAGGCTAAGTCTGGCTGAGGTTGGTATTGTAGCCCATAGTTGTAGGGCCATTTAAGGTTTGAGTCCTAATTTAGAAAAGGTCTAGAATAAATCTGAATGACAGGTTGAGTCATCCAACAAAAATATTTATTGAGGACATATTGAAGCATTGTAAAAGGCCCCAGATTAACTTCTTAACTTTATATTCAATCATGAGATTCTTGCCACTTAAGAAGAGCTTTAATTACCCTCTTGGTAACTACAGGATAAGACACTGTACTAGAGTTTAGTCCAAAGTTCTCAACTAGTCTTATCCAGAGACTCAGAGAAAGAAATGGCATTCACCTACTAGTCCGTTACTGGAGTGCTAGCTAATTCTTTTCTCAATGAAGAAAATGCATCAGAATATAAATAAATGAGTGAGGTTCACTAATACACTGACAACTTTGAATACATTCTTATTTTTCTTTTTTAAGAGTATTAATAAACATCAGTATTTTATTAGTAGTATTAATGAAAAAATTATTTAGGCTAGCTGTGTTCTTGATCCTTGATGAGAATTACTGGTATGTTCTTTAGCCACCCTTTATTTTGCAAATAAGATAAACTTGGGAAAATTAGGTGATTTACACAGAAGTTAATAGCTAATAGATGACTTTGTTCTGGACTTTGAAGTAGAGAGGTAAGGAATAAGGAAAACATATTTTTCGAACTAAGAAAATGTGATCTAACATTTCTGTAAATGAGCAAAAGCACCTTCTATTCTGTTCCTGCCCCCCAACCCCCCACAAAAAAGGGATGCGTTAGTAACTTACCATTCAGCTTAGAGAATGCAAACCATTAAAGATTATTCAGATTTTATTCTTTTTATTACCTCATAGTATCTTCCAGGGCCTAGAGGTAAACCATTATTACTGAAATGCTCTTACATATTTTTGTAGGGGTTGGCAAAAAGACTCAGGGTGCTTGTTATTCACTATAGGTTGCGTAGAATAGAACATTCTTTTTACAATTGTATTTCAACTAATGAATTCAAAATTGGAGAGGGTTCAATTGAACCACTTTTTTTGATCCTGCTTTACTAAGGTGGCATCAAGAAAAAAAGCTCTTGTAGATGCCTAAAATGTGTCCCGGTATATACTCCTTGACCTCCAAGTGGAAATCTGAGTGGCCAATAAACTAGGATTTTGAATTAGAACCATGTGCTCTACCTATTTAAAAAATTAAATTGAATTATTTTTAGTAATAGGTAATGATACTTCGTCATTTGAGATAGTATAGCAAGTATGCAACAGTTAGTTACTATAGTCGGAACTTAACTTGTAATATTTTTTTGGTTGACGTTTTTTGTGGGTGTGTGTATGTATCTCTTGATGTGTTTTTGTTATTTTTACTGTTTGCCCCATGTTTTGAGTTTTTGTTTGTTTATTTTGGGATTCATCCATTTTTATTTTAGTTGGACGAATCATTTATAATGTTTTTTTGTTTCCATAATGCAGACGGTATCCAACTGTTGAAAAACGAGCCAAAGTCTTCAATGGAGCAAGTTATGTGCCTATTCCTGAAGATGGTCCTTTTCTTAAATCACTACTCTTTGAGCTTAGATTGTTGGATGAAGATAAGGACTTCACAGAGAGTCGTGACAGCTGTTCACGCATCAATAAGACGTCTATCTATGGACTTCCAGTAGGAGGTGAAGAACTCTGGCCAGTTGTTGCTTTTCTGAAGAATGGCATAATATATGCTTGTGTTCCACTAGTTGAACAAACTTTATCCCCTCGACCACCATTAATTAGCATTAGTGCAATTTCACAAGGCTTTGAACTTCTTTTTGGGGTACAGGATTTTCTTTACTCAGGTCAAAAAAGTGACACTGAGCTAAATACAAAATTGAGCCAATTGCCTGACTTGTTTCTGCAGGCTTGTCCATTTGGAACTTTGTTAGATGCCAACTTACAGAATTCATTGGATAGTATTAATTTTGCTTCTGTGACTCATCCACAAAAACAGCCAGCCTGGAAAGCTGGAACATACAAAGGAAAACCACAAGTTTCTATTTCTATTACTGAAAAGGTAAAATCCATGCAATATGATAAACAGGATATAGCAGATACGTGGCAAGTCGTTGGAACTGTCACTTGCAAGGTGAGATTTTTCTCGTATTTGTTTTAACATCTATGGAGAAAAGTAAAGTTTGCTAACTTTATTTTATATTGTTATATAACGTTCTTGATTTTTATCATAAATAACAGTCATTAGATGTTAGATTCATGTGAAAGTTTGTAATGTTACCTTTTTACATTCATTACTAATTATATTAGTCACATACTGCTGCATAATGAATTGCCCATTATCCCAACAATGAACATTTATTATCCTCAGTTTCTGTGGGTCAGACTTCAGGAGCAACTTAGCGGGAACTTCTAGTATGATGTCTCCCAGGCGATCACAGTCAGGATTTCAATGGGAGCAGTAGTCACCTGAAGGTGTGAGTGGGACTGGAAGATCTACTTGCAAGGTGGCTCATTCACATGGCTGATTAATGGTAGGAGGCCTTAGTTCCTTTCTGTGTGGACTTCTCAGCAAGCTGCTTAAGAATGTCCTCACAACGTGGTGACTGGTTTCCCGTGGATCAAGTGATTAGACAGAGAGACAGAGACAGGCATGAGGCACAGGTAGAAGCAATTCTTTTTATTACCAAGACTAAGAGGTCAGATAGCATCACTTCTACTATGTTCTCTTCATTAGGAGCAGGTCACTAAGTCTGGTCCATGTTCAAGGGGGCTGGAATTAGGCTGAGCCTTTTAAAAAGAGTAATGTCAAAGGATTTGTTAAATTTGTTAAATTCGTTAAATTCCATTTTCTCTAGAGGGGATTAAATTGACAAACCTCTGACTTAATATCTAAAACCATTTTGAAGGGCTCTTGTTTTATTTAAACAAGTCAATAGGTTAATATAGGGTTCTCTGGTTTAAGGTCAGAAAATAGGAAAAGACAATAGAAATAACAATACAGTTAACAGTGATCAGTGCCATGTTGAAAAATGATGCAAAATAAAAACCCTCCAAGTACAAGTTCTATAAATACATATTAATACTCTCATATCTTTATTTTTCTGATATCTTCCTTTAGTCTCCACATTTATGAATAAAGCTTTTTATATATCAAACTTAATGTTGAATGGCTATGTACAAATCCTACAGGTAAAAGTAGATTTCAAGTACAGAGAATTAGAATAGTCCTGGCAGACAAATTGGATCTTCCTTGTTCTTTTTAACTTTAAAGTGACCTAAGAATTTATGTGTCTGTTTTAAACTCACTTCCATCATTATCAAAAATGCACTCCAGTTATTACCTTTATTAGCAGTAACTATTGTGAATAGCTCCAATATTGAGGTATTCATGAATTATGTTATTATTCACAAGTCTTAAAGTAGTTGAATTCTTTTTCCTTAAGTTCTAGCAGATAAAAGTAGGAAAATTCACTATTTCTCTTTTTTCATTCTGTGACAATAAGTAGGGAATATGTTATCTATAAAGTACTACTAATTAATATCATGGTATTAAATATCTCAGCTCATTGATAGGCTGACCCCAGTTTATGCCGTATGGGAATTTTGGATTGGTTCCTAGTCCTACTCTGATACAAACTATCATGATGGAGAACTTTCTTCTCTAAAAACTTTTTTCTTTAAAAACACTTTATTCTAAAAATAAAAAGAATGGGGGTGTACCTTAACCCATGCTAAATGTTTCTTTAAACTTATGTGTAAATAGTATAACTATTAGCCAAACTCTTTTTTAAGTACTTCAGGAGCTTAGTATTTAAAGAGTTGTATTGTGAAGTCCATTATAAATGGAAATAATTATTTTTTTATTTTTTCTTAGTCCTAGTAGAAAACCTGGTAAACCGAAAGCCGATGGACTGAAGATCTAGTCCCCACTCCACCACTAATTCTGTTTGTCTTTGGAAAAGTCACATAATTTTTAAAATTTTTTCTCATTTCTAAAATCAGATAAGTTCCTAGGTCCCTTCTGTTTTAATAATTCCTAGCTAAAAGTTATAATTCCTAGTTACATATGCCAGATTGACTTCAAGGGCATATGTACGTAGATTTCTTCTAGAATGGATGTCCTCATTCTATATAGTAAATGACTGGTGATCTGGTATTTTAAATATCTAAGAAGCAAATGATTTGTTGGTGGTTTCCATAATGGTTGCAATTTTCTAATTCTTTTGAGAATGTTAGAAGCTAATTTAATAAGTATAAACTGAATACTTTAAAATTTTATGGTATTTGCTATTAATATTTGCTTATTTTATCACCTCCATAAATATCTGTCAAAAAACAAAACTTTTTTTTTGTTCTTGCTAGTTCACATATAGAGGGTGAAGTAGCAGATGGTTTAGAAGTCAAACACTAAAGTATTTTTAAATTTTGTAGTAAGATTGGTTGGCATTTTTATTTTCAAATGCGACTGCTATTATAACTGTCATTGAAAGACCTTTATAGAGCGCTGATACATGGCATTGTTCATAATGCCTGCCTATTCTCTTAAGTGCTTCCATTGTATAGCACATACATTCCTGAATTCACGCGTATGTCAAGCAGTAGGTAAAACATAAAAAGATGAAACATTTCATGTTAGAATGGAAAACAAATGTAGGGTCCATAATTAGAAAAAGATATCCATTCACCAAACATTTTTTGAGTGTCTCTTGGGCCTAGCAATATGCTAGGCACTCGAAATACGAAGGAAAATAAAACAAGTCTTGCTTTCGAAGAACTTAAATTTTCAAGGGGGAAACAAACGGGCAGAGATAAATACCTATAAGGGTGGGTAGTTCTTGCATGATACAGACTGTGTAGATGGTGATGGAACTAGCTGCTTGCATTTGGAGTTTAAGCATTATACTTGCTGAGTTCCACTAACTCTTAAAATACTGTGTGGGTCTGGCACACAAAACATCAATAAGCCTTGCGTGACTTGATTGGCTAGTTTTAATTGGGGATTTAATAAAGGTAAAGGTCAAGTTAGAGTTGTGGTACAAAGGAAGAACCTGAGTACCTACACACATAAGTAAGGTGTATCAATCTGGTTGGGTCATGAAAAAAGCCACCATAAGATTTATGGGAGTAAAGGTGTTTAATATAGGAATTAGGGCTTACTCAAGTATAAGAGGAGCTGAGAGGATAAAAGTCTGATTGTCTAGCTGCAGCCTTTCAGAAACAGTCACTAATGACTCAGTCTGGACACTGGAAGGAGGCAGAGAAGCCAGGGTTCACAGAGACACCTGAGGAGCCACCATGTCTCTGTTACAACCTCAAAGCAGAAATTCATGGAAGTGTCTGTGAAAGTGCTGCATCTGGACACCAGAACTTTAAAGCGGGAGCTCAGAAGGAGGTTTGTGAAGCTGTCAAATCTGGCTTCCTTGACCTTCCAAGATACTGGCTTCCCGTTCCCTTCTACCTTCCAAATCTCTACATGGCAGAGGTGGGCAGTATAGGTGAAAATAAAGAACGTGAGGCCCCAAACAACATATAGAAAAAAGAGGGTTGTAGCTGCAGGGAATCACACAAATGCATGGAAGCATAAGACATGATTTACTCCGGGAAATTCAAGAATCCAATATGTCTACAACATTTAGTTGCAGGGTAGAAAATGATTAAGATGTAGATGGGAGCCAAACAATGAAAAGTTTTCAAAGTCATACAGAACCAAGAGGAAACTACTGAAAGATCTTGAGCGTGGATTCAATGTAATTAAAACTATGTTTCCTTAATATACCTTGATGTTGATTAGAAGAAAGCAAATCTAAATACATTCAGAGGGCTGTAACAGAAATTGTAAGGGCCTGTACCAATGTGTTTGTGACAGGAATGGAGAGAAGTCAGTGGGTTTAAAATAGCTTTTTAAAGGTTTTCAATGTAAGCAGAAGGCTCTAAGAAGGCTCTCCTGGTCTCTCTTGTGACTGTCTGGGAGCATGATAGAACTATTAACCAGAGTACAGAAAGCAAAGAGAACAATGCCTTGAGAGAAAAGTGAGTTAAGTTGTGGAAGAGGATTCAAATTCAGAAAAGCCTCAGCCAGAAGATGTATACTTCTAAGATCTCTGTAAGATCTGTTTCTGTTTGTATTGCAGTGTGATTTAGAAGGAATCATGCCAAATGTTACCATCAGCTTGAGTCTCCCCACCAATGGATCTCCACTTCAGGATATTCTGGTTCATCCTTGTGTGACTTCTCTTGACTCTGCCATTCTTACTTCTAGTAGCATTGATGCAATGGATGATTCTGCATTTAGTGGACCTTACAAATTTCCGTTCTCTCCACCTTTAGAGTCATTCAACTTATGCTACTACACTTCCCAGGTAAACAGCCTTGGAAAAATATGAGACTTTGCTAATCTTAATGTTTATGAATTCTGTTTTAAGCAAATCATTTATACATTGGGTCCAAATGAGAACTTTTCATGAGTTATTTACCAGACAGTAATTGATGAATGAAAATGAATATTTAGTTCTTTGAATAGGATGCCTCTTGTCTCTGGTGTCTATAACAACATTGAATCGTTTTCAAAGTAATGGGGTTTTTTTTTTTAATGTTCCCTAATAAGGAGTTCATGGTATAGGATAGATTCTGGTATGATTTAGTCATGGTTTGAACCATGAACATATAAAAATACCTCTAATTCCCAGCAACTGTAGTTACAATTATATAAATTATTTATAACTATTTATTGCTTATTAAATAACTGCTGTGTGTCAGATATTGTCCTAGGGACTTTACATATATTTTCTCTAGTACTTTTAAAACCCTTAAGGTAGGTACTATTAGCCCCATTTTACAAATGAGGAGAGTCAGAAGTTAAATGACTTACACAAGATCTTATAACTGATAAGTAACAGAGTCTAGATTTGAACCCAAATTTTCCAGATTCCAAAATCCAACATCTTTTCTACTATACCATTTGTCTGTCTCCTGTCCTAATTGTGAATCAATAGTTCAGAAAAAGCTACTCAACCTAGCTTAAGTAAAGGGAATTTATTTTGAGAATGCAAGAGACAATCTCATTGTCATTCAAGAATAAGAAAATAGATACAGGCCGTACTGGAATTAGAACCAGAAAAATTAAAATTAAAATCACTCTGTCCTCAAGGTCTACACGTCTGTCTCATCTCTGAAAGTAGGTCCTTCCTATTTCTAACTTCAGATGTACCAGAAAGCGTGATTGGCTCACCCCAGCGTGTAGATTGCCTCCCCTTCGGTCAGTTCTTGGTAACCAATGTAGTAAGCTACTGCCAGGCTAGGGAGAGGGGGTGTCACAAGGTACAAAGGGGGCAGCAGGAATTACGGGCAGGGTGTCAGTGACCAGTGTGTCTAGTGCACGTCCTATATTGCAGATCATTGAGAACCTGGAGGAAGGGAACCTGGGTGAGCAAGAGTAGGGAAAAAAATTCGTTGGAAACCTTTGTAAGGTACCTTTTCATCTCTGAAAACAGAAAAAGAGTCTCTGCCCTTAAAACAAATGTACTGTAGCTCTACCATCTATTATTAAAATAACCTGAAGTAACCCATTAGTCATAGTAATGACTGTATTACTGCAAGGCTTTTTTTCTCAATCACCATTGATATTTTAGACCCATTTACCGAGAATTATATAAAAAATTTGTTTATGTTTGTGTCCAGGTTCCTGTCCCACCAATTTTGGGCTTTTATCAAATGAAAGAGGAAGAAGCACAACTGAAAATAGCAGTTAATTTAAAACTTCATGAAAGTGTGAAAAATAATTTTGAATTTTGTGAAGCTCATATACCGTTTTACAATAGGTAGGAATAAAATAACATGATGCTGTAATTTCTGCCTTCTTTAGTACATTTCCCCTGCTCTACAATAAATTACGTGGCTTTGTTTTTTACCTTATTGTTATTTTTATTGAAATGAATGCTGATTCTGAACCAAAACGTCATCATAAAAATAATCTCTTTACCTTTAAATGTGTCTTCGTATTTCTGGTTAAACTTGCTAGTAAATATAAACTTAAGCCAGTGTAACTTCCTCAGGTATTATTTCACTCCTGGCTCTATTTCTAGCAATTTCTGTATTCTACATACAAGTCAAGCCCAACTATCAACTACCTGGTGAATTAACACAATTATATCACAAGATTACAATTGACCCTGAACAATTTGGGAGCTGGGCCATCGAACTCTGCACAGTTAAAAATCCATGTATAACTTCTGACTCCGCAAAAACTTAACTATAGATGGCCCTCCACATCTGCAGGTTCCCACTGTGGATTGAAAAGTTTGACCCTTGAACAACATGGGTTTGAACTGCATGGGGACCCATGTTATTCAAGATTCAACTGTACTTCCTCATCAGTTCTTGTAAATTGATGTTCTACAGCATAGTTCTTTCCAGAGGATATCTAAATGTATGGTAAAATCACAGTTTTAATGTTATGTCAATCCATGTGATTGTATTAATATGTCTATATAATTTTATAGTTGTCTTTAGACTTAATGATGAAATGTGTATCATCACCAAAGATATTTATTAAATTTCTGGTGTTTTTTTTTTTAGATATAGTATTTGTTATTTGTTCTACTCTCTTATGCAAACTTGAATATAGATACGCTTTTATGCTGTCCTTGCATTAAGTAACAATAGCAAGATTTGACTTAGATTTCTTAAAACTGTTATATCTGTCATCATTACTTTTTCCTATTATGTCCTTTTCTTTTTTTAAAGAGGTCCAATCACACAGGTGGAATACAAAGTTAGTTTTGGCCAGCTCGAAGTATTTCGAGAGAAAAGCTTATTGATCTGGATTATTGGTGAGCTAGGTTTTGTTTATTATTCTCATACATTTGCTGTACGATCTACTTGATTTAGGATATTTGATTGGTGTACTTGTGTTTTTAGGACAGAAGTTCCCAAAATCAATGGAAATTAGTCTTTCTGCAACAATAACTTTTGGAGCTAAGAACCATGCGAAGCAGCCTTTTGACCACATTTGCATCGGAGGTACAGCATATTTAAAGGTAAATATACTTGTATGGCTCACTACATTAGAAACCTGTCCTTTCTTTCTAAATTGCATGTATCTAATTGATTTTTAATGTTTTCTGACCATTTTTTTTAAATTCTGTTTTTTATGTCGTGCTAAGTTCTTTTTAAAATTTTTGTGAGATTCTTTTTGTTTATTAGTCACTTTCCATTTCACTTAATACTTTAAAACTTTTAAGGTGAAACGGTTAAGTATAACCTAAACACCTCAACTTAATCTAGTTCTACTCAGCTCTAGTTACCACATTTTAGATTTGTATACAAAACATGTAAGATGTTGTCCTTGCCTTCTAGGGATTTTCAATGATCCATGTCAATAATTGATCAATTCTAACTGCTTTTGGTGTTTCAAGGAAGGAATGAGCACTTCTGACCAAAGTGGCCAAGGAAAGTATTGCAGTAGAGATGGAGTTTAAGGCGAACTCTGAGGCCCATATTAGCATGAATACAAAGCCTGGAAAACTGGCTGATATTTGTATAGGTAGATGACTTAATCAAAGGAATGAAGGCTAACAAGGCATAGTTAGGAACCAGTGCCAGGAACAGCAGGAATACATAAGGCTGGATATGGGATTTAGGTCTGGATTGTAGACGGTTTGAATCTGACTTCTATTCCTTTGTTAGAAAATGTTATTCTGTTTTTAAGTATGGGAGTGGTCTTTCAGAAAGTAATGCTGTATGAAGATCAATCTAGAATGGATGTGAGGAAGGTGAGTGAAAAAAACTTGAGACAAAGTATTATTTAGCTATATTAGTATTCCAGATAAAAGGTAATAAATGAATGATGCTGAGCTAGTATAGTGGCACAAAAAGAGAAAGGAAGGGAATGAAATAGAGACTGCTATAAGAGTTGTAATAAAGGTAAAGTCTTGGTCACTAATTAAGCACAGAGACAAATAGTTTGAAGTCAAAGATGGTGTTACTAAAAAAAAAAAATACGTGACTTAGACCAGACTTGAAGCTCAAGGAGGGCAGAGACCGTCTCATTGAATACTCATTGTTTTCCTACCAAGGAAAAGTATATCACAGTCACATAGATTAGAGATAGAAGAGAATATACAGAACACCAGACACCATAGGGGACGGAGCACAGCTTTGTAGTCAGTCAGGACTGAGTCCAAATATCAGCTCTGCTACTTACTTGTTGGGATGCTAATTGCTTCCATCTCTGTTTGTAAAATAGGGAAACCTTGCAGTATGGATTAGAGTTCATATTAGTGAATTGCCTGCTGTATGTTAAGCTCTTCATAATGGCAACCTCAAAGAAGCTGCCCTAATGTAAAGGGGAAATGGTGTGTGTATATGTATACATATGCGTGTACGCACACACAATATTCAGGTTTAATATTTGTGATTTTAATTTTGTGAACTGTGTGAAGTAAATTCCTAAAATTATGTCAAGGGGAAAAAGTATGATCATTATTTTTACCAAAGAATCACCTCAATTTGGTGCATTTCTCTTCTTTTTCTAGCTCCATTTTAGGATCTTAGATTATACACTTACTGGGTGTTACGCGGATCAGCATTCAGTTCAAGTTTTTGCATCAGGAAAACCAAAAATAAGTACACGTAAGTTGGACAGATTCAAACGAACTTGAGGGAATTAAAATGGTGTTATACAGTTATTGCCTAAGGTAAAGTTAAAATGTAACAAAAAGATCAGCGAATAATCCCAATTTATAAAAATTCCGGCCTGATCTTGTTCTGTGTAACACTTTGTGTACTTTACATTGTCCTCTGTCTTCTCCTGTTTATAAAATTGTCTGGATGAGCAAGGGTTGGCATAGAGGTGGCATCTTTTTTATGAAGGCATAATATAGTTATGTCAGTTTGGGCAAACCAGTGGTTTTGTCTTAAATACAAACAAACCACTATATTAGGTTGTACCTAATGAATGCAAAATATTAATAATAATTTAACATTTATTGCTTACTGTGTGCCAAGCACAGCTCTAAATATTTTATGCATGTTAACCCATTAATCTTCACACCACCCTATTAAGTGTTATCTCCATTTAACAGATGAGGATGCTGATGGAACAGAGAGATTAGAGTCACCTAACTAATAAATGGCAGAAGTGGGAATCAAACCCAAGTAGTCTGGCTCTGGAGCCTGGCTACTTAACCAATATGCTACGTTCCCTCTCAAAAAAAAAAAAAAGATTACGAGGAAATATATCCTGCCTATACCCTTTTCATTATGAAGAAGAAAGGTAGAAAAGGCAGAATTGGATACTTACTGATGTATATAATAATAAGAATTTACATGTGTCCATTTCCAAATGAGCATTTACCTCAATTTTACATATCAGAAAACTTTATTTCAAAGAGGTAGTTGTTTGTCCAAAGCTACAAAGCTATTTGTAAAAAAGCTTAAATTTGATCAGAACTGTAAGAAACTGCTGAAGCAATCTCTTTAAAACATTATTAGAAAGTCAAATATTTGTCTCTATCTTTGAAAATTAGAATGGGTAGAAAATAGCAAGATCAGAATCAGTACCATGGTGAAGAGGTTACAAAAGGGAAAGCGATAAAAAAAATTTTTATGTTGTAGTTGTAGTTAAAGTAATGCCCCACAAGAAACAGAATTTAGGGAAAATGTGAGAAAAAAATTGGCAGATTTAGCAAAAATGAGGGATCTTGGCATAAAAAAGCTTAAAGATGGATTATTTAAATATATAACCCATATTTTTAAAGTGGTAAAAGTTATAATCTTTGGTAAAGTCAAACTAAAATAAATATTTCAAAATACTACCTTCCTTGAGATAATTGTGTTCCACAGTTTTAAAATATCATGACTTTGTTCTCTTATTGAATTTAGTCTTATCATTTATTTCTTTTTTTTCCCCAGACCGGAAACTAATTTCTTCTGAATATTACATCTGGAATTCTAAAGCTCCTGCTCCAGTAACATATGGATCATTATTACTGTAATTGTCTCATGTTTAAATAGAATTTATACAATAGTAGCATCACTTAAATTAAATTATGGTCTTTTATTTTTAATGTGTATGCATATAACCTATGAATGAAAAAAATCATTGAACGATTTAATTATTAAAATGCTTTGTTTGACATGTTTAGTCTGACATAGTTTGAAAAAACATTTTAAAGACTAATGTCTCCAATTTTGTTACCTTTTGATCTTACTCAAATGTGATTCAGAGTATAAAACAGTAGTGATTCATTTTAGGCTTATTTTAGACTAGTCATGGGTCATCCTGCCATACCTGTTACATCCTGCTCCTGTGGCAGACCTGGCTAATCAATCATCGCCCTCTTTCTCCACTGAGCCTTCTGGATATGGGCTCAGGCTCCTCTTCAGTGCAGACCTACAGGCAGCTCCGGATTGTAGATGATGTGCAAAGTAAAAAACTATTCACTCTTCCAAACCTGAGTACCAAGCTCTTAGTATGTTGTGTTGTTACAGAATACCAGCAACCACATTAGAAACAACTGTAAATCTCTTGAAAAGACAGCCAATGAAAACAAATTGTCTAAATAGTAACCTGTTCTTAATCAGAACTACACTATTGACTAATAAAGATTCTGCATTGTTCTACTTAAAGTATTTATCTCTGTTTTAGAGTTACTTTTCAGGTAAGTTTATTAATCTGCCATAGTAACATTTTGTTTAGAGTGTCTGCAAGAATATTAAGAGGGGTAGGATAACATTCAGAAGATGAGTACAGTGTTTTCTCGTCATTTAATGTCTGCAGCCAAATTTTCAAAGATAACGTTGAAGTATAATACTGCTTTTTTCATGTTCTATTAAAATTAATTAATTAATTCAGGTGAAAATTCAAAAGCCATTCTGTGGATGGAGAGTATCATTTTATCTTCAGTCTCATGTAACATATTTTCTTTAAATTTGTCACTCTTGCTTTCTTATTAGCATTCTCTTGGTTTCCTCAGAAACACTCTAGTCATATTCTTTATTCTCTACCTGTCCTTACAATTATGTCTCATTCTGTTTTCAAAGCACTTCACTTGTTAAGTTGGACTTTAAGTGACCATTCAAGATGAAATCTCAATATCCTCAAAACTGAATCCATGTCAAATGTCTTTTTACAGAACAGAAATAGAAACTATAAAAAATTACATTACAGACTAATATTCAATGAAATTGTATCTTGGTTTCTATTTTTTAATGAGTCCTAAGGAAAAGCTTAGAAAAAGCTGCCAACTCCTTGAAAGAGAGCTATGATAGTTTGAGGGGATATTGCGTATAAATTTAGGATTTGAAATACATTTTTTTTAAATTAAGGTCAATCCTACTCATTAAAACTCATTTTCTGCAAGGCGTTATCATGGCACGATGTTCTCTGTGCAAAATTATCCCAAGTAACAAAGGAAATGGAGTAACTGTCTGACCAGGACTTTGTTAGTCTAGCCTAATCATAGATAATCAGTAATGAAAATGTTCCTTTTGAAAGAATAAAAATATTCCCCTTGACTAGAAAGCACAGTCAGTAACCACAAGATTGCCATGGGATCACGAAAGTTAATTTAGGGAATGTACTCAATAATGTAAAGATTTTGTAGGGTATCCGATGGACACTTGTCTCGTTAGGGAGACCACCTCAGGGAAGACGTAGATGCCTGATCACTGATTGTACACCTGAAGCTGAAGCTGAACAATAATGAATGTCAACTACAAGTTTATATATATACATATATATATGTATATATATACATATGTATATATATATGTGTGTGTGTATATATACATATATATGTACATATATATGTATGCATGTATGTATATGGTTACAAGAAGCAGAGTACAGCATTAGGAATAGAGACAGTGGAAATGTAATGGCTGTGTGCGATGTCAGAGGGATAGTGGATGGGGGGAGGAGGGTTGACACCGTGCGAAGGATATAAATGATAAATGTCTAACTGTTACATTGTGCACCTGAAACTAATAAAAATAAATTTAAAAAAATATTATTCCCCTTAAGTTTTTGACCTCTTAAGGAAAGCTTAACATTTAACTTACGTTAGTATTAATGAAGCCATTTGAACATCTTGATTGTATAAATGTTTAGCAAAGTACACTAAGATAAGCAGGAGGCATTTATCTAGTGAGTAGGCAGAGAGTCAGTATAATAATCCCCTAGGGAAACTTATAAGCACTCAGAACCAGTGAATCTTTGGTTTGACATTTCTAGAAAGTGGAGAAAAATCTAGGGAGTACTGGAATATGGGTGCAATGGGCAACCTGATGCCATCTGTTGCCATTCCACCCTAACATAACGCTACAGAACTAAAACCAACTCATGTTTTCATCCTGTTGAGACACACTGTGATGCTTTTGATTTTGTCTAGAAACCTGTCACTTCAGGATAATTTCTGAAGACAAAGTCTGCTTCCCGTTTGATAGGTGACCTGTTTAATGTTTTCCCTGTGTCTGGGAACTCCTTAGTGTAATTAGCGACCTTTGAACTCCACAACTAATCCTGAGCTATTTTGTATTCCTTACTCATCTTTAAGGCTGGACCTTTCTTTTCTTCAGAGTCCGCTGCCACAATTAAAGAAGAAACAGCTGCATTTCAAAGGGATTCCGATTCCAGAAGCTTAATCGTGATTGACATGTTCTTATTCTAAGCTATAAGACACTCTAAGAGTCCTTTCTTGGGTTAAAACTTCAATCATTTTCTAAAAAAATTATCTCACTATGGATTTTATTCATTTTCTTTGATAACTATTCTTTGCATTTTTTAACTTGAAAGATGCTTTGCGTTCGCAGTGAATATGAGCACCTACTTCCAGTTAGATTTGGATGGTGTCAAACATACTCTAGATGCAAAATTGCTAAAGTTCCTTTTAGTGCCAAAATATGATTATGAAATCTGATGTCTATCATATGAGTAATTATTCTTCAGTAGACCCAAAAGGTTCAAAAAGTGTTAAATTTCTGGAAATGTACTCCAGAAAAGATAGTTCATGATTTTGGTAAAACCCTTTTTTAGTGTCTTACTAAACAATATTTTTTAAACTTTTAAAGCTGGTAATATCCTCTCAGTGGTAGGTATTTTTTTTCACTTTTTACTTTTTAAATATTTGATTCAAATTTCAGGTTTGCAGTAATGGCCTCAGAGAATTATTTGGTCAAAAAAGTGTTTTGATTAAACGTTTGTATAAAATTTAATTTTTTTACACCAACTCTTTCTAATGAGCTAAAATTATTTCAATGATTTAAGATCTTTGAAAGCACAATTTTATACACAATAGCAACTGCTAATATTTTTCTTCTATTTTTTTATTATAGTATTTCAAACTACTTTATAGCCATTCATAGACTCCTGCACCACCCCTGGGAGGTAGGTAGGTCCAGTTTTCATCCAGACCCTCTTCGGAGACCGCTGCCACGGCAGAACAGTTGTTTCTAAGACAAAGGTCAGAAAAGGGATGTTAATAAACAGTCGTCAGGTTTAAGGGACTTTTTTAGGATTACATCTTAAATTCCAACAAATCAGATTTAGGAGTTACTGAAAGTGAAATTGATCCATCCCTCGTCCAAACTTTGCAATACTTTCCTGTTCTGACATCATTTAGATAGTTAGCTGTATTATCAGATTAGAAACCATTGTACCAGGCTGCTGAAAGGAAAAGGAGGCAAAAAGCTAAACATGGGATGAATTCTGAACCTTTTAACCTGGCTGAAGTATGTTGGTCCCTGTTATGCAAATACCTTCAATCCTCTGCTAAGTTCAGTGGAAATAATTTTCTTGAATGACAGGTTTATTCAGCAAGGATTCAGTTGGTGATTAATCCCCCTTTGATCTAGGGTATTTCACTTAACTACCAGTTACCTCTTTCTGACAAAGTGCAACTGAGATTAGGGAGATCACTAGAACACTACTAGGGTGTGCGTTTATTCTCTCTAACCTTTTAAAGCAAGGGCCAAGAATGCAATTTATTTTCTGTATTTGAAGATGTAAAGTCCTGTCTGCTAAGTTAGAAAGTCAATTGAATACCAAATGAAGTTTATTTCTTATGTAATAGAACAAACGTTTCTTTTTGCTTTGCCTGACAATGATTTTAGGAAAACATATGCTTTGAGGAAAAAAACAACAACAACAACTACATTCTAAGTATATCTTCTAGTTTCGTTTCATGTACTAGAGTGTATACTTATTGGCCCAGAGAGAACCTAAAAAGCAGTGGCTACAACTTTGGTTGAGAATATGCTTCTATTAAACTGCATGCTTTCTTTCCACCCTCCCCCATTTAAAAAAATGTCATGCTATGTGGTAAAGAAATCCAATTGGGGAAAATATGTAATACGCAATTATTCAAATCTTGAGACTTCTGATTTCAAAGCTTTATTTGTTAACTTTGCCCTTTCTTGAGGAAAAGAACTTGTTATGTTCCCATCATAAAAATAATTGCATTCATTTTCAGAATGAAGATTTTTTTCATAAAGAAAGGTAAATGATGCCATTACAAAAATATTTCTAAATAATTATTTTAAATTATCAAAATAACCATTTCCACAGTATTGTTTACTATTTTTTTCTGCCTTTTTTTTTTTTCATTTAACTGGATACTTCTTCCATAACCCTAAACTTTGACATAGTCTGTGGATTTAGCACAGTGTCTTAAGAATAAAATTTTAAAATGTGTTTCATGCTAGATTTCTCAAAAAATTCTCTTTTAAAAAACTTATCAATGTCAATGTCAATATCTTGAAAGATAAAAATTTTGGGTGTCTAGTCCTCACATGTATTTCAAGATCCTTAAAAACGAAACAATAATTTAACAACATTTGTTTTTAATTATTAAATTATTATAAAGCATTTTTTAAATGCTTTATAATTATTATTCTAGTAGCAATTTGCAATCTATATATTTACATAATTCTCTTGTATGTTTTTTTGGCTCAAACTTTTTGTGACCCAGTTTCTAAATTGAAACAATGACTCAAAAAAGTGCTTCTCTAACTTGATACCCAACCAGGCTTTCTAGTTTCAATTTAGTAACTAAACTGTTTCCAAATATCTTTTGATGGCAAGTTACTTAACAGCAGTAAAATTGAGAGTCAGAAAAAATACAAATGAAAGGCAGGATCCCTTGGCTATGTTGCTAAGAAACCAGTATTTTTAATAATTCACTTCTCAGCAGTAAACACAGAGGGTTTCAAAAAAATGTATACACATTTCAAGAAAGAAAAAAATTATTAAAATTGTAATACAATGAATGACGCTAGCATTCATTTGATTAACGCCATCTTTTGAGCGAATGTCATACTACACGTTGCTACTTAATTTAATTTTGAAAAGTAATACATAGATAATATCTCTTAAAATGTGTATACATTTTTTGGCAACCCTGGTATTTAGTTAATAAAATGTTGCAATATGTTTTGAAATACACCATCAGAGAAAGAATCTAAAACATGTACGTGTGTGTGTGTATATTTATGTAGTGTATATAATATGTTAGTATGTGTGACTTGGTGGGTTTCCCTATGAAATATTTAGTATCAGGTCAGAGGAAGAAGAATTTTTAAAGTCAAATTATTCAAATGTCTTCCCTCCAAACACACTGAAGAGGTTCATTAAAATGAAAATTGCCAAAGAACTCATGAGATCACTCTTACAAAATGATTAGAACTCTTAGAACTGAAAGCTTTTCAACCAGCTTCTAATGTTTTTCATCAACTGTTTTATGAATATGGTAATACTGTCCATATGTAACGTGGAGCAGTGCAAGGCCTTATCTGTACTACTAGTTTACTGTATTGTAAGCAGGTTACTCTGAGGTCCAGGTTGATTTCTCTAAAGCCATGGCTAATCTGCGTAATTGTTGGCAGTGTGGCGTTAACGTATGATGCACAGCATTTACAGATTGACAGATGCCCTGGGATGGAAACCACCTGCTGAACTTTTTTCCAGTAGGACATGAAAATTGGTGTATTTTGACAATCTATTAAACATTTAAAGTCAAACTGTATTGTTTCCTTTAAATGTCTTTTTAAATGAGTTTCTGTTTAAAAAAATTGGTCTGTATAACACACTTTTAATAATAAAAATGAAAAATAAAAGATTGCTGTTATCTCTTAACATTTTACTTTTTCTTTCAAGGGACTTGAGTGCCCTCTTCAGGTTATAAAGAGATAATTAATGACTATATTTTTAAACCCTGTGATTTTTCCCTTTTACAAGCATAGCCTGCATAAATGTGATCTATTTTATATTGTTAACATTGTTAATTTGCCAGTGAATAAAGAGTTTCTTTTCTTTGCCTGTTTTATAGTTATGTTTAGTGTGAAGAATGTAATATCATTGAATTTTCCAAAACACTTTGTGGGGGCTCTTTAAATGTTGGAATATACACATTAGAACTAATACAGTCCCTTACAGAAAGGAGATTGGGAAAACATTTATCCATTTTGACATGTATTAAAGATGTGGAGAATAACTTGATTACTTCTCATTACACTTTTAGAGTGTTATGCATTTGAAATAAACCTTTTTCAATATGCATCATGTAAAATTTTAGAATTACATAAGAGTTCTATTTCTTGATCTTGTTGATGAGTAATGATTGTGTTCAAGCTATAAAACAAGATTTCTTAGAATTTCTTTATGTAAGAAAAGTTAGGATTGAACAGACAATGTTTTGGCATTAATGTTGCATGGGTCAACTGACTAGAAAGAGTATTTCTATTTGAAGAGCAAAACTCAAAGGTTTCACATCTGAGACACTCATTTCAATGTACCCATACTTTCTCAATGGGTTTAACAGATTGGTTTCTGAAAGATATAGTTCATTTTCTATATATAAAGCTATAGAACTGGAGCACCAGTGGCACTTCTGATTCACTTAAAGCTGCCAGGGGAGCTAAATATGATGAGAACAAGAGGAATGACTGGATCAAACTAATAGAAATAGACCTTTTTTGCAAGCAACATAATGATCCTGATCATCAACCTTGAAAAGTAAATTGCTGTTGAAAAATTCTTTCAGCACTCTGCTGTTGCTACTCAGCTAGTCACGGCTCAGCCAGAGGCAAGGAAAAAAATGCGCTCAGTTTTGCATTAACAAAGGAAACATTATTAAAGTGAATGTTTACATTGTGTTTATTGAAGTGTTCAAAGAATTATTTGTTGCATCTTCAACCTGCTATTCTCCCTACTATTGCAGTGCATGAGTAATAAAAATAAGTCATTTGTGCATTCTCAAAATATAAATAAGTGACATTTAACAAGTGTTTCTTAAGTATCTTCCAAATATTTAAGTATCAGACTTAATACTTTCTCTTTTAAAGATTTTTGTCTCCAGGAAATGTATCCCATAAAAAAGGCTCATTTGCTTGAATATACCTTTTAATTAAGTATTTCTAAATGCTGTATGTAACTTTGTTTCCAAAACTACACTGCATAAGAAATAATAAGCTGAAAATCAAATTAAAAAAAAAACATTTGTGAAATTATGAAGTGTGTAATTTAATATGTAATATGTTCATTGGAGAAACTGATAATTGAGAACTTTTGTGAGCTACAATTAATCTTAATTTCATAAAAATTAAGAATACACAAGACAGCAATTGAAAACAGTCTTGCCAATCTGACATCTTAAAGTTTAATAAGTATATGTACTAGTAAAATAGGGTGAGAGTCAATAGTTCAAAATTCAGAAAGAATTTTACCTTTCAAAAATTTTACCTGTCAAAAATAAACAACTAAATCACATATTTTAGAAATAGAAGTATAGTATTTACCAGGGATTAAAGTACCATAATGTCTTGGTCTCTTAGCATGTGTTATTGAATACAACTCAGTATTCTGTAATCTCTTATAGGTTGACTAACTTTTGAAGAACTATTAATTAGATCACCAATAGGACAAGTTATCAGTCTTCCATGTTTCTGCATAAAAAATCGTACCTGTCAACAGCAAAGGTTATTAGACCATGCTGTAGGCTCTTGAGAACCTCTTAGCCAGATATTTTATTATTTACCATTCCTATAATATATACATGTATACATTTACAGAGCATCATATATTTATCAGAATCCAGACAGAATTGATAAAAATTATTTAAAAGTTAAGAATTACTGTATATAAGTATACTTGAAATTAATATTTTAACATTTTCCTAAGGAACTTCAATCTTTATCCATAATCTTAAAAAAAAAAATTGAATCTAAAAGAAAGCAAATCCTAAGCCTTTAACTTTCTTTTTGCTAAGGAAGTAACCAGAAGTGGTTAGTAATACTTAAATAGCTTGTTAACTAATAGCAAGAGGACTTTTTAACTAATGTGAATATTAGTGGCTTCATGCACACAGTATGTATTTTCCTTATACATATTAAGATAGCACATGCCGTTTGATTTAATATTAAGGGCCTAAACAATTCAACATAAGGTATGACTTGGATTTAGAAACTGCTGAGTAATTAATTGAAATGGAGAACTTAATTTGGTCAATAAAAACTCATAATTAATGTTCAACTTTTATTATGCTATTATATGCCACTCCAGAACTAGATACAAAGACAAAAAATAATACCTGATTTTGAATGGTATAATTCCTGCAGTGTATTAGCATTATAATATGGGAGACTACTCCTATACATTGTTCATACAGAAATTGTCCAAAGAAGTGATGGTTGAAGTTCGCTAAGCAAAGGAAAGATGGGCATCCTAGGGGCAACAGCGTATCTCTGTCAGTCTATCTCTCTGACAAGCAGAATCCCAGAAATCTGAACATCTAATATGGTAAGAATATGTATGTAAAGGAATATTTTTTGCTTCCAAATGTGTGAAATTTGGATATGTAAATAAATACAAATTTCTAAGGAAAATGATTACTACACTTAGTTTCCAGCCTAATATACAAAATGAAAGCATTCCTCCATACTAAATGTACACTTCCCCACACTGTCTCCCCCTCCTGCCTCCCTTGCTAATTCTGAATGTGTCTTCACATGTGCAAGTATGAGATTTCTCCATTATCAATGAAGAACATATAATGTATAAATAGGATTATGAGGAAAATATGTGAACTGTTACATTATCTGTTAATACGCTAATATATATTATACTTAGTCAATTGATAAGCTACATTTTTGTTTAGGATAGTTCACATACAGAACTTCTAGCTTGCAACACATTCTTAGCCTTGTTTCAGTTGAATGTATGTGTAGATCCTTAGATACCTGTGTGTGTAAAATGAAAAATGCAAGTTCTAGAGCACTGATTTCCTATGAGTTTGCAAATCTTTCCAAACCCTGCCTCCCACACTAATATTTTGAACTTCTTGAAGACAATGACATTCATCTTCGCAACTTTGTATTCCCAGTACCACCAGAAACACAAAAGAGGCTTAGTCTTGATTCAGTAAAGCAGCACAATGTTATAAATATGTAATGAAGCAGGTTGTTCTCCCACCTATAACAAATTAATGATGCTTGAGTGATTGTTTTGCACATGTGTAGAAAAAGCCCATTGTGCAAACTGGTTTAGTCCACATTCATCACAGGTGATTTCTGCTCTGTTATTGCCATCTCGGGCACTATTCAGATAGCTTGTCACCAGTTACAAGGATGACACTACTCTTTCAGATACACTGTGTATAGCTTCAGCTCAGCCTGTTAGACGAGCAACAATTGAGTTCCACGGTTGCTGTGCATCACAGGACACATTCTCCGCATTTAGGCTTCACTGAACCTTAAAGCATTTGGCACTCCCATCTTAGAAATTCCCTCCTGGAACTCACTCTACAATGACTCTGTGAGCTTCCAGAGTCGATCCTGATTTTTGTTCAGTATAACATTACCTGATATGACTCCCCTCACCCCATAGAGAGCCACAGCTTTCAGCGATACCCATATACTGTTGAAATGGAGTTGCCAGTATCCAAGAATTTTAAGTGATATTTTGAACATTTCCATTTACCATAAAGGCAGAGTGGTATCGAGGAAATCTGCAATCTTTGAAATCATACAGACCTAATTTCAAATCCCAGCTCTACCATTTACAGAGCTGGGTGATTCTGGATAAAAGACTTAATCTCTGTGGTCTTCACTTTCCTCCTAGCTTCACAGGGTTTTTGTGAGCGTTGAGTGATACCAAGTTCTAAGTGCATAGGTATCCCATCAGTCTTCATTCTTCATTCCCTTCTTGAATGGGTCCTTGGAGTTAATAAAATGGCCATAGAATTGAATGGAGTTAAGTGTTTTATAAGGTTGCTAAATTTTAACAATTCATTATTCAATGAAAGACATTTATTCAAAATTCACATAAGGTTTGAAAAAAATGGCAATAGCCTGCCAAAATTGAGATCGAACAAAAATGAAGTTAATCCACAGGAACATTAAACAAATGCAGTAATAACCCACAAACTATTAATGTTAATAGAAGTTCAATAGAAGCCTTCAAAGTTTCTGTAAGGCTTTTCTTTATGTCCAAGATATGGTCTGCACCAAGATATGGTCTGCACCATTCATAACTATTTGCTACCAGTGGAAATCATTTCTTTATAAGATAAACCACTGATTAAATCTAAGTTTGATGTCTGATAAGGAAATGAATACATTCAGAATATTCTGACACACATATTATGTAACATACTCTACTAGGCTCTAGGAAGAAATGTAAAGATTAAGTGCTTGCTTTCCCAGAATTTAAAGCTGAAAGATATAGAAATGCCTTAAGTACCAGCTGTTATCGCTTGGATTTTCTGGAGATATCTGTTCTAAAAATAATAGAAAAATATTGATTTACTTGACAACATATTTTTTTAAATGTCAGATTGCTTGATTTATTGATTTAATGAAACAGTGTTTGAGTTGTCAAACTTAGCTTCTTAGAAATCTGAAGTTTCAGAACAAGGGCACTTAAGTCTTAGTAACTCTAAAAAGAATTGAAAATAATTTGTTCTCTTATCATAGAACAGGGACATTTTGTTTTGTTTTATTCCACCAGCCCTTTTTCCCAGATTGCTTTATTGATAAGGTACTCTAAACTGCAGCTGCAGTTTTCTAAAAGCAGTGGGCATATTTCTTCATCTCCCCTAGGGCTGAGTCTCTACCACAAGGCCAAGCCTCTCCAACCTTCAGGAAATTCCTTCTGAAGGTCACGCCCCTACACCCAAGGAGGGGAGGAGCTTCCTAACTTTCCAGTCCTGCACATGCCCAGTTAGTGGTGCCTGAGAGCTTCCTAAGGGCTCTTTATGTTTCTTTTTATTTCTAGGAAACACACTGCTTTTATATTTTTTAATAGTGACAAAATTTCCTCCTTAAATTTAAATTAGAAATGAATGCATATAAAGGAAAATGCTGACTAAATAATAGTTCCGATGCTGTATGGCTAACAAAAAGATTGAAACTGAGATGAGTGCACAAAAGTTATCATGGGCTTTTTAAAAATCAATGATGAACGCTTACGAAATCTGAAATAAGGATAATTCTTTATTATGCTACTTAAGACAGTTTTCCAGTAAAGTCCGTGGAGGTGTTAATAAGCAGTGTCGTCAGTGGAGAATATACTCTGGCAACCACAGTTCAAATGCTACCTCTGTTTAAGTAAACCTTGGACCCAGGGTCCTCATTGGTAAAATAGGAATCTTACTTCATGAGATTGCTAACGAAGTGACACAGTGCATATAAAGCGAAGGGCGCATAAGTGATGCTCCTTTGATGCTCCCTCCAATAATGGTATCAGCTGTTTCTATTTTCTTAATGACTTATGAACTGGAAGTAGGTCATAATTATTTACATCCCAATTTTTTTTTTGTAATGTGCTAGTAAAACAGGGAAAAGAAAAATATTAAATTCCCACATTTGCTGCACCACAGAGAAATTAAAAGTTTATATTAATGGCAAAGTCAGATTTAGATTTTCATCTAGTTACACCAACCAGCCCCACTGCTTCTCCTTACATACATACACACAGAGAGAAAATGAACTCACACGTATGTCTATTCTTATAACAAATAGTTTTCCTCTCTGGTAACTAAAAGCTGAGACCTGAAATTTTGACCTTTATTTGACCTTTTCCAGAGCTTTTTCGTATACGTTTTTGGTTTTTATCTTTGTACTGTATTCATCTTACTATATTATATTTTCCCTTTGCTTCAATTTATTTATTTTTATCCTATTGTATCCTATTGCATTACCCTATCTTATTATATTGATCTTGATTAATTTTACACTATTATATATTTTACTGTTAGTTTCCTCCAATTATTTTTTTTAAACTTTTATTTATTTTAAGTGTGTTTTTCCAGGATCCCTCAACTCCAAGTCAAGTAGTTGTTTCAATCTAGTTGTGGAGGGCGCAGCTCACAGTGGCCCATGTGGAAATCCAACTGGCAACCTTTTGTTAAGAGCACCGCTCTCTAACCAACTGAGCTAACCGGCCACCCCTCAAATCATTTTTAGAATAAGATAGGTTAAGAATAATTATATATGCAAAATTGTGTTATTAATCCACCGTTGGTAACGTCCTCGGCAAAATTTAACAGGAAAAGATTGGAGAAAATTTAATACAATCCTGAAACTGATTAAGTCAGACAGTTCCCTGGTGACTTCTAACTTTAAGCATCTCATTCTTGCTCAAACACAGCTTAGTTATGCTACCAATCATTGCTTTACATCAGTAACTATCAAATGGATTAGAATCCATTTGACTATTTTTCAAAAATAATGTTCACTAACAATACTACCGGTACGTGTATTCAAATATATACTGTCTTTCAAATAAGTCTCCTCTAGAGATGATTCAGGGTGAAGCCATCATGGCTAGAAAATATTTAGGGGGCTTTTCGTTGCAAAAGTCTTCAAAGCTAATTTCGAAGCTACAGAAGAAAAAAAATGAACCTTATGATTGGCTCTTCTTTTTAAATGAAAACCACTTTATCTAGTTTAATCAACTGTCTTATGTACAAGGGCTCAATTTTAAGAAATCAAATCAAAACCACATGGTTTGAAGGTCATTTACAAAGAAAAAGGAATTTCCAGAAAGATTTGGCACAATGACAGAATCTTGGAGTAAATGTGTAGTTAACCAAAGAGAATACTTTGAAGCTCAGTGGCAAGTTCTTGTGTGTTTGTTTTTAAATGAATCTCAATAATAAGCACACCTTGTACAGCATAATTCTATGTGTTTCTAGGAAGCCAAAATATTTTCAATATCAGGATTTATTTGGGTTCTCTTTGTATAAAGCATAAAGATAAATTTAAAAAATAGAAATAATAATTTGGGGGTCCTTTATAGCAAAGATCTATTTTGACAAGAAAATTATAGCAATTGCACCTGTAGTGGATAGGCCTGGGACTGCTTAAAATGAAGGGAAAATAAAAGAGTATTTGTGCATGTGTTTTCATATTCTAATTTGGATACTCTATCAAGAGAAACTAAAAATTATGTTTTATAGGTCATTCTTATACTTATGACAATCTTGAGATTATTTGTATTTAATGTTAAATATTTCCTGACATTTTTACTTCTATTATTTTTAGCTATGCACCCACAAATGCAGTAAGGCTGCCATAATTACCCCTTTTTAAATCACAAAAGACATGTATTTACCTATTTGTTATAAGGCTTTTCAGGCTAGCATGCTGTTACTGTGACAAGACTGCTTTGAACACACAGTAGGTAAAATAATATCATATATTGCACAGCAACCCCAACAGCTGAATGTTAATTTAACCAGTAAAGACAAAGTAATTACAATAATAAGAATTCTTATCTGCTGATGGAGTTAAAAATGGAACTTAAATTGTTCTTATATAGCCTACTGCTGGCATAGTAATCTCTAGAAAAATCAACCAAAATACATGTGTGTTTGCAAAGCTACAACTAGTTATTAGAGATCCTTGTAAAAGATCTTAGTGTAGTTACAGTGTAGACATTTGAGGCACACCCAGTGTATTTGGCACCCAGAATGGATTACTTTATAACACTCATCACACTTCCGTATGACAAAACAATTTTCAGTAATAATCATGAAAGGAATAATGTGTCCAGAAAAGGAGAGCAGGTAGTGAAAATTGTCTTTTACTGAATGTAGTAGGTATGTGTGTGTATGTATATATATACACATATACATATACGTATATGTATATATATATACATATACGTATAGTAGAACAATTCAGACATCTCCAAATTGTACAAGTATTCTTTATTTCTCCTTAAATGGAGGTGAAGCCAAGTGACTGTTCACTCTGTACCACCCAAGAAAAGTTTAAATCCTGGTCGCCAGAAGGAAATTTTGAGAGTATTCATTATCACACAAATATTAACTTACACCATACACCATACAAATGTATAATGTTCTAGGGTGATTCTGAACATAGACAATAATAACTAACATTTGTTAAGCACTTGCCATTCATCAACTAATCCCTAGGCAGACCCACAGAGGTTGGGGACCTCCATTTTGTAGAATTAAAAAATTAGAGCTTGACAAGGTTAAGTGGTAGCATCAGAATCTGAGCCCAGGGCAGCCAACCTTGGGACATCTCTTCTCCCTTTAATACAGTGCCTTCTGGGAGGCAACCTTCATTATTTGGAAGCTGGAATGAGAGCCCTCATATCTATTTTTTCTGTCTTCTTGAGGCCTCCTTCCTAGCATAGGCACACACTGAAGCCAAATGACTCACATTAATCCAGTTCATCTTTGCCCTAATTAGGTTGGTGTGAACATTTCTCTGCTTTCATCTTTCTTAACCCTCCCTTTTACAAATGGTGCTATTTAGTTAATGTGTGCGCTCCATCCAGCAAGCCTGCCAACAATACTTTGTAGTCATCTGTAAAATAAACTTTTGGTCCTGACTCCCTCTGTTTGCACAAGCAAATGACTCACTCAAATTTCATATGGAAGAGGTGAGAAACATACAAATGTGATTCTTTGAAATTTCTCCTTCGGGTTCAGGGAACGTACATTGTAGGGGCTAATTGTCAGAAAGTTTAATTGTTACCCTGCATCTCGACCTTCCCTCGTGTGCTGGGGCACACCATAGGTGCTAATAGTGAGAAAATTTGACTACAGCTCTGCTGTGCTCTCTTCATTAAGCTAATGGAACATTTTCCTTTCATTTTCTCTCCAGGGTGGCTGTAGGAGTACAACCTTATAATTGTTGCTCTTACTGTAATTGGAGGTAGTAGGAGTATATATAATCTTATTGTCTTTCCTACGTGGTGGTAGTTTATTTATGACCTATTGATAATTCCCAGCCAGCAGCAGAAAACTCAGTGAGTATTACATTAGCATTCCCTCCTAGGAGAGTGACGACTAAACAAAGACTATTATTAACCACAAAGAGCATATGCTAGGGATGGCCCATCGTACCAAATATCAACTCACTAACTGGACACCCTTTGCCTCCAGTCATCAGGTTAGATGACTTTTTAATGAGCTGAGCTGAGATTTTTATTTTCTAAAAATTTGGCAGGTTTGTGGAGATTAATTCAGCATTTCTGAAATCTGAACTTCTTGCATTACTTCTTCTTTTGGCAAATATTTTCTTTTGTCACATCATTTAAGTTTAGACTCAAAAACTATTAATACCTGGAGGGAATAAACAGTCTCAGTGGGGAAGGGGCTTGATGTGTTTCCCAGTTTGTAACAGCAACTTTAATCAAGTAGGGTCTTAGAGAAAGATGTCATATTCCAGTTTCAACTTCACAACCCACCTAAATAGAGAACATACTTTTGTATAGTTAATGGTCATTTCCCAGGTCCTTAGCATCCTGTGGTTCACTGAGTTTTGCAGGAAGTCTAGATATAAAGATCTGAACCACAGGGATTTAGGTTTGTTCTGGTTTTTAGCATATTTGGCTCCATAGCAGATAGGTGTTCATTGCCCCCACCCCCTGGCTTGGGGAAATATTCCTCCCCTTTCTATGTGGTTCAAGTGAGGGAACCTCACCATCCCCATGTGACCTAGGCCTGGCCAATCAGAATATTCTACCTCCTGACCACAGTGAGGTTCAGGCATCAAAAAGGATATGTGACCCAAGATGGTCTAGAGTTCATCTTGACACTTCACTGCCAGAGAAGGAAAGATATTTTCTCTTCCTCTTTGGCAAGCGATCAGAATAATACAAGGCTATGACTCATGCATCTTGTGATCATTTTTCCTGAACCTTGGGGGGCAGCCATCTGCCACAAGAAAGAATGTAGCCAACACCCCGGAGCTGAGAGGTAAGGGTTAGAGACAGAGAACAAAAGAAAAAAAGTTCTGATTTATCCAGCCATGCCCTTCCAGCTACCATCACTGGACTTGCAAAGTAATATTAGTTGGATATGGATTTGTGATTAAAATTGAGTGTATTTTTAAATTTAATTTTTCAGAAAGGTGATATCGTACCTCAAATCAAAGAGATATAGTGAAAGCCTCCTTTCCAGATTGTCCTCTCTGTACAGGTTCCACCGCATAGGTTGACAGTCATTCTTAATTTTTTAATGTAGCCTTATAGATTTTCTTTATGCATATACAAGCAACTATAAAACTGTATCTCTATTTTCCTCTATTTTAAGACAAAAAAATATCACATTAGACATAATGTTGTCTACCTTGCTTTTTTCACCTAACATTGTATCTTGTCAATCCTTTCCTATCAATGGCTAGAGATAAGCAGCTAGATGGTATTACAGTATCCATTTAGATCAGAAAAACCTTGGAAATGCAGGTTGGTTTTGAGGAGTTGTCTCAACCCTATGTGAGAAAATAGTGGCAAAAAGAGTACAGGATTTCTAGACCCATTTTTTTACCTCCTTCTTTCACATCTTAAAAAGCTTATGATTCCCCAGAGATTAACATCAAACTTTAGGGTTACATTTGCCATGGAAATTATGAATGATCCTATATAATCTTGAAAAATGAACTTAGGGCAAATGGAAGACTGTTGCCATATGTTTTAAATTGAAGACCTGCAACTCCATTTGGTTCCCAAATGTTTTTTTGCATATTTAAAAATTTTTTTTAAATTACTTGCTAATATTTAAAAACTTTAATTGGACTATTCATATTCATATATTAATATTTCATTTTATAATATCTCATTTTAACATTTCAGATTACAATGTAGATTTCTGGTTTCTGTGGACAACTTGGGTTATTCGTTTCCACGGGGCAACAACAGGCCAAAATTCGGTAGCAAGAACTCACTTCCTTAGGGCATTCCCTTTGCAGTTCTCCACACTTCCTCCTGCTTCCTATAGTCCCCCCAACTCTGAGGCCAAAGGCTTCTTGTCATATATTGTTATCATGCACTACTGTTTCTCTTTAACATGACCCTATATAATACTCATGTGGCTCCTATGGACATTTGATTGTGTGACTCTTACTTTAATATATTTGAATACTGGGAATTTCAAGACCCCATCAAAGAAGAGTTACCTTTCCAAGAATGTCTTGGACATACTCAGGAGGAGTGTTTTTCCATCTTCATCATTAATTTCCTTTGGCATAAGAGTGAAATAAAAGAAGGTAAAAAATACTACAGTGTATAGAAATCTCAGTACATAAAATACTTATGTGAAGGTTTCCTTGCTCATTCTAACTGGCACAATTATTACATCAATCAGCCTCTTCCCATCTTTGATTTGGCTCTCAATCATAGGGAAATCAGGATCTTGAATTAATCAGTCCTTCCTAGGGTCAATTCTAAATTTCAGGTCAAAACTGAAAGCTGACCATGATTCAATTACATGATCCAAGAGACTATCTGTGTATTCCCCATTGTTCCTTGTACAATCTAGTCCAGGGTAGGTACTCAGTAAAGGCATGTTGAACTTCAACCTAAAGATGACAGGTTAAACATGCACACTTCCTCTGACAGCCCTACCAACACACACATCAAAAACAGAAAGGTGGTTTTTGTTTGTTTGTTTGTTTGTTTGTTTGTTTTTTCTTTTTAAGGGGTATGAAGTCCCAAAGACAATGGGAAAGGAGATAATAGCAACAAAATATTGAAAGCTAGAAAGCAGGTATCTCACCTAGTAAACCAGAGAAAGTTGAATCCTAAGGTGATGGTGGTGAAAGCAAAAAACCAGCATGATTTTTACAACTGAATCTCTAAAGCCTTAGGGATTGATGGCCTGAAATACTTATGAAAAGCTATCATAAAAATCTTCAGAGAAATAAGGGACGATATTGCATCCATGAAACAGGAGATTCTACTAAAATGGAGCATTCAGAAAAATAGTTTTAAAAGAATTCTTGGAAATTAAAAGTATGAAAACAAAAGTGAGAAATTCAGTAAATGAATTAGAAGAGAAATTGAGAAACTCTCCCAGAAATTAGATCAGAAGACAAATAGAAAATATAAGAGTAGTCATAAGAAAATTAGAGAAATACAGGCGATCCAACACCTGAATCATAGGATGACAGGGAAAATGGAGAGGTAGAAATCACCAAGAAAAACATTCATGATAATTTCCTCAAATTAAATGAAGAACATGAGTTTACACATCGAAAAGGTCCAGTGCAATTAATAAATACACTTACAATAGGCTTACAAATACAAGATTTTAGAACTCAGAGGACAAAGAGAAGATTCACAATATTTCCAAAAGGAGAAAACAGATTAAATATAAACACTGTTGCCACGTAGCAGCCTACCCGTCTGTTGCCTCGTACCTTCCACTAAAGAAAGGAGAGTCTGTGAGACGGATCCTTTCAGGGACTTTGCTTGACCTTTGTGCTTGCACCTTATGTCTCCCTGTTTGGCCCCAGAAAGATGGCTGGTCAGCCAATGACAAGTAAGATTCCCCATGGGAGGGGGGGTAACCCAAGCCAGGCAGAGCTGCGTGGGGACCAACAGGGGAACCCATGGGGTTGATAGAGGTGGGCACAGCCCCCCACCTTCCCCCAGCTAAGGAGTGCCTCTGCCTTTGTGGCTGCTTTCCTTCCCACAACCTGCAGGGGAAGTGACTCAATGATGTGCTCTCCATCTATTTATATGCATAAAGATTTTGTCTCTTGGGAAAGTACATACATCCTGAGACTTACGTTCTGCTGCCTGCAGGTAAGACTGACTGGCTTGAATCAGTTCCCTGTTATAATGTATGAGATTCACAGATCTTGAGATTGACAAGCTTTATCTTCTTTACTACCTCACCTAACTAATGAAAGTTATGCGTTGGCCCCATTCGGGGCTCAGTCCTTGAGGCTGGAGTCCCTTGGCCCCACTTGCCCTCTATTCTCATCTACTGTCTTTCTTAACCTTGTGCCGCCCTCCTTGCTCCCCACAACCCTAGTCGCACGGTGACAACAATCAATATTGAGAATCAGATAAGACTTCTCAAGGGAACACAAGAAGCTAGAAAAAAATGGAGTACTGCTTACAAAATTCAGAGGGAAAATATTTTCCACTCCAGAATTCTAGGCTCAGTCAAAACATCACTTAAGTGAGACATTTTCAGAGATTCAAGCTTCCGCAAGTTTGTTTTTTATATGTCCTTTTCCATGTAACTATTGGAGGAGGTCCTTCCTCCATCACACACACACACACACACACACACACACACACACACACACACACACACAGAGGAAGCCAATTAAGAAAACACTTGGAGTCTAATAGTTTGGGGATCCTACACATTCAAGAGGCACAGGAAGTCCTTAGGACAAAAGTGATCAGATCCAGTCTAGGTTATGTCAGAATCACAGTTCTAGCCTCTATTTCACGTGATCAGATACATCCATCATGTAAACCATTACCTTAATACAAAACATAAACTTGTTCAGACTCAGTTTACATTATGATCACTATTAACCAGAAAGGTGAAAAGCTGTGGGTGTAGGTGCAGGATGAGAGTATTTTTCACAAATCATTTATGCTTTTAAAAAGGAAAGATTCATTTTTGAGTCACATTTTCCTATTTCTCCCTACTTCCCCCAAAACTTCCCCCCAACCTATCAACACCTATGTAATAGAAATCAAATCTTAAATGCCTTTTCTTTGTTTTCAATAAACTTTTTATTTTAGAAAAATTTTGACCTCCAGTAAAGTTACAAAAATAATACAGAGTTCCCTTATACAACTCATTCTGTTTCCCCTATTGCTGACATCTTATATTATGGTGATTCATTTGTCACAACAAGGGAGTCAATGTCAGTACTCTATTACTAAGTAAATCTCAGTTTCTTCTGTTTCATTAATTTTCCCCTGTTCCAGGATTTCACATATTTAGTCATCATGTCTCCTTAGCCTCTTCTGGTCTTTGACTATTTCTCAGATTCTCTTTGTTTTTGATGACATTGGCCGTTTTTGTAAATGCTAATTAGGTATTTTGTAGAATGTCACTCAATTTGGGCTTGTCTGGTGGTGCTATTATGGTTACACTGGGGTCATAGGTGTGTGGGAAGAAAACCATGGCGATGAAGTGCCATCCTCTTCACATCGTATCAGGGATAAAAGCTATCAATATAACTTATCATTGATGATGTTCGCCATGATCACCTGTCCCAGGTAGTATGTGCCACATTTCTCCACTGTGAAGTCACTTATTTCCCCTTTTCACATGCTACTCTTCAGAAGCATCACGAAGCACAGTCCAGACTCAAGGAGTGGAGAGTTAGATTCCCCTCCTTTGATGGGGCGTCGTGAACATCTACATAAATTATTTGGAATTCTTCCTCATGAAAGATGTATCTCTTCTCTCCGTCAGCGTGTGCATAGCTAGTGTCATTTTTAAAACCTATCTACCTATCTTAAGGGAGGGGAAAGATGTTTTTCATCTATACATAAAATGAATAACCAACACTAGAACTAAAATATTATTTCAGAAAGGGACAATTAAGTTAAATTAGTCCGAAATCTATACTACATAAATGTGAATTCAAAGTTAATTGTATTTTTCCCTAAAACCTACATTTGTACTTAAAGATACAAGGCTCGGGGCCGGCCCGGGCCCAGTGGCTCAGGCGGTTGGAGCTCCATGCTCCTAACTCCGAAGGCTGCCGGTTCAATTCCCACGTGGGCCAGTGGGCTCTCAACCACAAGGTTGCCAGTTCAATTCCTCAAGTCCCACAAGGGATGGTGGGCTGCGCTCCCTGCAACTAGCAAAGGCAACTGGAGCTGAGCTGCGCCCTCCACAACTAAGACCGAAAGGACAACAACTTGACTTGGAAAAAAGTCCTGGAAGTACACACTGTTCTCCAATAAAGTCCTGTTCCCCTTCCCCAATAAAATAATAATTAAAAAAAAATACAAGGCTCAACTCAACTGTATCAAATGACATAATCCGGTTATTAGACTTATGATGGGATTTAAACATTTCAATGAAAGGAAAAAGTAAAATACTTTTTTGTTTAAAGTAAGTTTTGCAATTCCAAGGGTTTATTCATTTGGATCTCCAAGTTCCTCCTTTCAACAGGAAAAAGTCTTGAAGGTAGTATCTTTGCTTCAAGGGATTTTGCTTTTGAATCTAACTTTTACTTCGAAACTAACTGAAAAGAAACTAAGTGTATCAGAACCATACTTAATCCCCTAGGAGTCAGCATTGTATCAACTTTATTAAAATTAAACACTTCTTTCTTGGTCTCCTCCCTAAATAGGCGTCTGGTAATAAAAGGCAATCAGTTGAGTTAGGATAAAACAGGCAATGTTTTTCCTTCACTAGTTCATTTGGAAAAGTCGCTTTACTAATTGAGAAAAATTTAATGAATTTTACTTGTATTAAAATAAAGGTGATTGCTTCATGGCAACAATGTACTCATTTGAGAAAGTCATTACATTTATGTATTGTGTTTTCATGTAAATACTTTTGCCAAAATGTATTAGCAAGGAATATAATATTATGGTTCATGGTCCATGTAGTATCTGAAAAGAATAATTGTATAACTAATCAGTGAAAACAAAGTAAATGTTCCTCTTGGGTTTGTACAATAAAAATGGAATTAAAATTATTCAGGCTCAAAAATGCAAATATAATGCATCTCTACTAGCAGAAAAATAAAAATTTAAAGGCAAAGCTTGTATATATTAAGGCCAGTGTTTCAATTCCTCTGAAAGTCTTAGTTTGATTCCAGAACTGATCTCATCAAAATTCACTCCATGAATTTTATAAAGTAATCAAATATTTCACTGTTTTAAAAACAATACAATTATTAGTCATTCTCCTGAACAAGCTCACTGATATTCAAAACACATTCTGGAGAAAATTAATGCTAATCAGGGCAGTGGCAGCAACCAAAATATCACTTTAATGTATTAAACAGTAGCATAAGATTAAATTCATAGTAAACTCAAGAGCAAATAACCGATATCAATTTAAACAGATTAAATCCTCGGAAAGGGCAAAGGTTAGAAATGGATCTAAAGAAATAACCAAATTCTAGAGAGAACAATAGACCTTGTATTAGACAACAGCAACCCCTACCGGAAGCTTGAGGCTGCCTGAACAGGCTTTCTTGGAAGCTTCAGGGAAGGATGGGCAGGGGGAAAGGAATCGTGAGGATGCTCAGACCTCCACCTGGCAGGTGAAGCCACCATGGCATTAAAGGGCATTATCAGTTCCAGAGTCATTTCTTCTCTATTGTGTAATCACAAATCTCAGGTTCATGACCTAGAATTTTTATTATTTCTCAACTAGAAGTGAGCAACGAATTGTTTCAGAAGCCTTTATTAGTAAACATTGAGTGCCTTTGTTCCTGAGAAAGCTAAAATTTTGTGATAAATGTTATAGATCACATGAAAAAGCACTATCTGCTCATGCAATGATTTTTAATTAGGCTTCCTTGGAATTCCCCCACAGAGCTCAAAATTGTCCCTGTCCTCAGCAGAGAATGTTTCTGAGGATGCTTTGATCGGCCCCCCAACAAGCTTGCATAGTGGCTATACTTATTATCCATTTGTATACAAATATACATGTACACATCATATATACATATATGCAATTTATGGGTCAAAGTGGAACCTGGAAAAGCCTCAGTAAGATGGAAAGTCTTCACCATCGGTGTGCTCCTTAGTGTTCAGGTTTATGGCTTTTTTTTCTATTTTCTCTTTTTGGAGGATAAGTAAATACCATTAACAATCACAGGAAGAAAACGTCTGAGAAATTATAAAAGGCAATAATTTGACAGACTAGTCACCTATAAACCACCTTTGTTTAAAAATTAATGTAAAATGCCCAAATAGTACTTTGAATCCAGCAATTCAAATAAATCAAATATTTAAACTATGTCATGTCATATAACTAAATTAGAAAACCTCAGTAGCTGACTTGCTAAATGTGCATAAATGCCAAAATAAGTATAGTGATCAGAGAACTAAACAGAAGAAAAATCAGGAGAGATCATTTTAACAGATGGGAGCAGAGAGATGGAAAAAATCATGGAAACAGCTCTCAGCTTTGCATTTTACTTTCTGAACACCCACCCTACCACCTCCAGCACCAAATGCTTTTGTTTTGTGACTTACTTGTGAATGGTTTTTATAAAAAACTAAAAACCTACTGGGGAGGTGCATTACCCAACCAAGTCAATCCTATCTCAGAGCCCATGTTCACTCTCAGACAGATGAGAGGAGAAGCTGACTTTCCTTCCTTGCAATTTCTGAAGTGTAGAGAGGAGGCCAGAGGCAGCCGAATTGAAAGGTGCTCCGTCTAAACCTCCTGCCTGAGACACAGCGTAAAATCATTTTAGAAGGGAGTTAAATATCTATGGGGAGTCATCTGCAGGTGGGAGTATTCATTTCCTGAGGCAAGAAGTACTCAACACATTCCTCAAAAAAACAAGATCAAAAGTATTTGAAATTACAGGTGCTCTAGAGAGGCAGCTTAGTAGTTGGGGAAAAAAAACACTGGGTCCAGGACAGAGGAGCCCAGGAGCCTATTTCATGCTTGGCCCAGCTGTGTGCCCTTGAGTGTCATTGAACCTCTCTGTGCCTTAGTTTCTTTATCTGTAAAATGAAGACATCTGATTGTTTTTCCAGCTCTGATGACAAAAGCAATTTTAATGAGGATATTGTGTTCAGCTTCACGGAGCCATGGTTGTTTAAAAAGAGATTCTGTTCACAGAACCAGAGAACTGAAGTTAGTGATGCGTCTTCCCTGGATTCACTCAGCCACGTATTTATTCTTCAACAGGTGTTTACTAAGGGTCCACTACAGGTCAAACTCCCAGCCTGGAAATGGAATATGAATTTGAACAAGACAGTCTCTTTCCTCAAAGAACTTGCAGCTTAGGGGGGAAGAAAAACAAATAGATCTGTTTTCACAACACAGGGGAGAGAGTCCTCTGCTAGCACATGCCAGTGCTGTGGGAGCATGTCCGCAGGATCTCAACCAGGGAGGAAAAGGTGAAAATGTCACCAAAGCATGCCTGGAGGGGCAACACCCAAGTCCCACCTTAAAGCAGAACAGGAGTTAACCACTAAGAAAAAAAGCATTTTTTTCTTAGTGGTTAACTCCTGTTCTGATTTAAGGGCAGCCTTTGAGCTAAAGCCTGGAGCAGGTAGAAAACATGGAAGGCTCAGACAATCGCAAGCCGTTCAGTGTGGCTGGCGAGCAGGGGTGTGTCCAGAGCAGGGCTGCAGAGAGAGGAGAAGTGAGTCCTGAAGTGCTGAAGGAAAAAGCTCACTCTACCCAGGCAGAGGGTGGGGTGCGAACAGGAAGAGATAGACCGGAGGTTTATAGACTGGTGGCAAGAAGAGCAGTTAAGAGCTTGTGATAAAGGTCTGTACTAAGGCCACAGCAGTAGAAATAGAAGGAAAGAAATTTGTAAATATTTAAAAAGTAGAATTAACAGGGTTTAGTGATTATGTGTGAGGGAGAGGGAGAGGGAGGTTGTACTTGAGGATGACTTCCAGATTTCCGGCTTGGATGGCTGGTGCCACTGACAACAACGCAGGATGGACAACAATGTGGGTGAGGGAAAACGAAGAATTCTGCCGTGGCTATGGGTTAATGAGGAATTCAGATGGAGATGTCTAAAGGGATCCTAGAGGATAAAGGAGAGGTTAGAGCCAGAGACATAGATTTGGGAGTCAACTGAAGCATTGTTCCAGGATCATATCCTCACAGTTCAGTGCCCAAGAGATGAACTCTGTCTACCACCCATTTACCCAACCAAGTATTGAAAAATCCTGCGGAAGAATTCTGATTGGAGTGGATGATATGCCCAATTCTGTGGTCAAGAGGGTGCTCTGCATTGATTGGCAGTCTCTACTAGGACCATTTACTTGGAAAGATTATATCCCAAAGGATGAGTGCTATGCAGAGCTGCAAATGTTCTTAGCATCCCTCCATCCATAACCTGAGTAAGAACTCACTCTCGTGACCACATCCTGAAAATTGTATACTTCTGGGAATTCCTCCACCTCAGGAATACCATTCTCCCATCACAGCCGTCTCTTATCCCACATTTGTCTCAATCTCATACACGAATTTAACCTAATCTTCACCTTCATCCAGGACTCCAGTCTGCAATCCCTCGCTCATTTCCCCATTGTGCAGCCTCTTCCCAGCTTTACCTCCTTCCCTATCCAGTCTGGACCACAGAGGTCATCATATTTGGTCTGATTGGTCTACATATTGGCCTGTATAGGATCATTATAGAAACTCATAGATGGCACTGACCAGCTGAAGAGTAGGCCATGACCATCCCGAACTATCCTTGGACTGAGACCTGAATATTCACATATTCCCTCCCCAAAAGCCCCAGCTCAGGTGATGCTCAGCTGACTTGCTCACAGCTACCTCTGCTTAGTCCCAGACCAAGTTGTTTTAAAGTAACTTGAGGTTGCGTTCCTGGGCCAAAGACTCTCTTCTCCCTTCAAGAAATTCAGAAGATGCCAGTGAAGGTTACCGTAATTTAAAAATCACAGCTTCTCCATTTCATTAGAGAAATCTACCATTCCTGGACTTGATGAGCTACTCCACTTTTTTTTCAGTGAATATTCAATAAATACTTGTCCAGCAAATATCTTTAAGTTACAGCCATAGTCTTTAAAATTTTATTCTGTAAGTATTTTAATATAGACTGAAACCTTTTCAATCTCTCTACTAAAATGCCCAATCCAGCAGGGACCATTGATAAATATAGTGATAAAGAGACATACAGTTACTCAGTTACCCCTAGAGTGAAACTGATGATTGCTAGCTACATATAATGAACATGAACAGCCATCTGAGGAAGTAAACCAAGACTTTGCCTGTAAATATGTGACTTAAACCCCAACAATTAGGAACCCCCACAATTCCAATCAAGGTAACCTAGAAAGTGCATTTTAAAAAGGGAAACTTATATAGTAATTATATGGTACCCAAACTGGAAATACACTGTATGAACTGTCCAGAAAGAGCATATCTATCTGAATGAGAAGCCTGCATACACATTGAAATCTTACCTGATTTTGTTTTTTAGTAACCTTCTGATTCTCTTTTTGGTAGTTTGACTACAAAAATAGAATATATAGGTTACATAGATGAAAATGCATTATCTTCCTGGTAGTTATATTTCTCATTGCCAACTAACATTTGTATTAATTCAGCCATCTATAATGGGTTTAGTTATGAGTTGGCATCTCCAAATTCTGACTACATAGGTGGATGCTGGTTCTGCAAAAGTTCAGGTTTGAAAGCCATAGAAAAGTAAATGCCACCTTGTGGAACCCTCTGGCAGAAGGTTTGCTAACCCCTCCAGCTCTACCCTTAAACAAGAACGCTGCAAGACACCTCCTATAGCATTTGAAGAGCAACCCTGATTTATAAGTCAACAAATAATGATTGACCCCACTAAATGTATATGTGGTTGTCAGGGAAAATGGTAATTCCTGTTTGTTGAATGACTAGTGTGTCAAGAGTAGCTCTAAGTACTTTTTGAAGGTACACAAAAATAAGTATGCAAAATTTTTTTTCTTGAAATCTTATTTATAACAGTGTGCTATGGATGGAACGTGTGTGTCCCTCCAAATTCCAACTGTTGAAGCCCTAATCCTCAGTGTGGTAGTATTAGGAGGTGGAGACTTTGGAAGGTGGTTAGGTCATGTGGGTGGAGCCCTCATAAATGGGATTGGTGCTCTTGCAAGAGGAGACAAGAAAGCTTGCTCTGTTCTCCAACATGTAAGGATGGAACCAGAAAATGGCTGTCTGCAAACCAAGGAGGCTCTCAACAGACACTGAATCTGTGGACACTTTAATTTTGGTCTTCCCAACCTCCAGAATTGTAAGAAAGAATAAATGTTTCTTGCTTAAGCCTATAATTTGTTATATACCAGTCCAAGCTGACTAGGACAGTAAAAAAAACTGGAATTGATTTAAACATCCAATCTACAATAATAAAGTGTGATCCCAACTGGTAAAAACACATACTCATAAATGAAAAGACTGAAAAGCTACACAGAAAAAGTTAACAGACAGGATGAGGTTTTTTTATCATCTGCTTTGTTCTTTTATGTATTACATTTTTCTACAGTGAATATATAATTCATAATTGAGAAATTTTAGTTCACAAAAAGAAAGTTTAAAATTACTGTGTAAGTTTTCAGATATTGTATCAATGCAATATAGGAGTTCTTATAAAAATCATAGTGAATTTTTAGACAAAATGCAGTTTGTCTCTTTGTTTACTAAAGACTTAATTTGTCATTCTTCTTGCACATATTTGGTCCCTCATTCAAAACAAAACCGATAGAGCAATATCAGCCTAATTTTGTTTCATTACCATAGCAACATAATAGTGACAAAATCACACAGCTTCTTACTTCCCTCTCTCACACACATGCCCTGTTACTGTTCCGCTTTCGCCTACTTTCATTCATCATCATTTTCTTCTATCTAATTTTTTCATCCTTTTTCACATGCTGGCTTCCTTCCTCCCCAAAATGTTTGTGTGTGGCAAGGAGAGAGTGGAGGTGACTAATCAAAACATCTTAAATTCTAAAACCCAATTTGTTTGCTGTTTTTTTCTCTTAAGGGATCCTCCTAGTCAATCATAAGTAAGGAATGGTTACATTTGTTTTCTGAGATGCTTATCTACTCTGTGCTTCTGAATAAAAATAACTTCAATATTCAGAACTTAATTCAAATGAGCTCTTAGGTAGAAGGAGAAATGCATATTGGGGAACCCACTAGCAGTAACTGAATTCTATTGGGCTCTATTCCACTCTCTTCTCTCATTCCACACATAAGCAGTTGTGAGGAGATGGCACAGTGGCGGGAGTGATCACAAATAAACATTTGAATGCCATTTACAGTGAAATTAGGGACATGGACACTGTCGTCCTCCATACAGAGGGTGTGCAGGTGGTCTCACCTGTCAGGGCCATTGGGAGTCCATCCTCTTCCGCTACCCCTTCTTCCTTCCTAAGAATTCTGACTTCACTTAGGTATCTGCCCTTTTCCTGGAAGGGTAGCCCCAGCCTCAAGCCTAGATGGTAACTCTTGATGGATGGAAGCTAATTATGGTGATATTATTCTTTTGCCAAGATTTTGGCCTAGGCATGAGCACGGGATGCTTTTCTGGCCAAAAATTCATAAGGATAAATCTGCTGGTGGTTTCTGAGAAAGCTTGCTGCGAGGTACAAGAATGTAGCAGTGACTGCTGATTGTTCCCACCATGCATGCTCTACTAGTCTGCAGTAGTGGAGAGTCTACCTGGGTACACAGACATCCACAAAAAGAATGCATTTCTCAGCCTCTTTTGTAGCCCATTGAGGCCTGATAAGTTCTGACCAATAGGATAAAAGTGAGGTGTGGTAACTCCTGGGAATCTTCCTTATTGGACAACTGACCAGTGCCTCTTACCTACTCTTTCTCCTTTCCTTTATTCTGCTGTGTGGAATGTGGATGTGATAGCTGGAGGTGAAATAACCTCTTGGGATCATGAGTGACCTTGGAAATGGAGACCATGTATAAAAGAACTGAAAAAGAAGCCACACTTAAGCTACTGTTATGTGAGGGTTTCTATCATTTACAATCAAATCAAATACTAACTAATTCCAAGAAAGAGATGGCCCACTTTCATGTTGTTGTGTCTAGAAGTGATGCCTTGAACTGCTGCAACCATTGTGCAACCATGAAGGAAACCAGCTGGACACCAAAGGCAAACCTAAAGCTGGTAGGTGATAAGATAGAGCTACAGAGTCAACCAACCCTGCAACTACCTTCCTGTGAATTTTTTATTATGTGAGAGAACATATTCATTATTGTTCAAGCCACTGAGTTGGTAATTTCTGTTTATTGCAGCTGAAAGCAATCCAGCTGGTACAGAGGTGAATGGTTTCTAAGGGTTGTAAACTACATGATCCTTTAGAAAAGGCTCAGCTAACCAAAGATTCAGAAAAAGATTAAATATAAAGTATTGAGGATAGTGTGTTATAAAATATTTAGAAAATAGAAAATGGGAAAATACATACTCACCAGTCCAAAATAACCAAGATGGTAATTTTGACCTATGGTCTTTTAAAAAAGTATTATATATAATTACCTATATTTTTATATGTATGTAATCACACTATGTTTAACTTTATCTCTCCCACTAAATAGAAATAAAAACTCTGGACAAAGGATAAGAAGCAACTACCTGGGGACTCTGAAAAGTAAAAAAAGAACAAGGTAGTTTAAACAACAAATTCAAAATTTGAAGAAAAACCACTGTAGTGGTTTTCAATTTGCTAATCATCACAGCTCATAAGAGCTGTTCCTTTTCTTTTTGTTTTTTCAATTTATTTTATTTTTTAAAGATTTTTATTCAAATATAACTAACATACAATATATTAGTTTCAGGTGTACATCAGTTATTCAACATGTATAGACCTAAAGAAGTGATCACCATGATAAGTCCAGCAACTATCTGAAACCATACCACACTATCACGACATTATTGACTATATTCCTTATGCTGTACATTACATCTCCATGACTTCATTTTTCTATACTTGAAAATTTGGGCTTCTTATTCCCCTTTACCTTTTTCCCCCTTTTTAAATGTATTAATTACCGTTGACATTCCATATTATTTTATATTAATTTCAGGTGTGCAATGCAGTGGTTAGACATTTATATAATTTAAGAAGTGATCCCCCTGACTAGTCTAGTACCCACCTGGCACTATACATAGTTATTACCATATTATTGACTATATTCCCTGTGCTTTACTCTACATCCCCATGACTATTTTGTAACTATCAGTTTGTACTTCTCAATCCCTTCACATTCTTCATCCTGCCTCCCAACCCCCTCCTATCATCCCAGCAAATCTAGTACCCATCAGATACCACACATAGGTATTACAATATTATTGACTATATTCCTTATGCTATACCCTACATCCCCACGATTACGTGTAACAACAAATTTCTACTTTTTAATCCCTGCCCCCTCCCTTCTTTTTTTCAAATGTTTTGTTTTGTTTTTTATTGGTGTTTTTTCAGGGCCCATCAGCTCCAAGTCATTGCCCTTCCATCTAGATGTGGAGAGCACAGCTCAGCTCCAAGTCTAATCACCAATTTCAATCTTAGTTGCAGGGGGCACAGCCCACCATTCCACGTGGGAATTGAACCGGCAACCTTGTTGTTGAGAGCTGGCACGCTAACCAACTGAGCCATCTCGCAGCCCCTCTGGCAGGTCAGTGGTAGCTCATTGTCTTCAATCTAGTTGTGGAGGGCGCAGCTCACTGGCCCATGTGGGAATCGAACTGGCAATCCTCTTGTTCACAGCTTGCACTCTAACCAACTGAGCCATCTGGCTGCCCCCCCTTCCCCTTTTTCACGCACCCCCAACCCCCCTCCTATTGGCAACCATCAATATGTTCTCTGTATCTGTACATTTGTTTCTGTTTTGTTTGTTTATTTTGTCCTTTAGGTTCCACATATAAATGAAATCACATTCCATCTGTCTTTCTCTGTCTAACACTCCATTCAGGACAGTACTCTCTATGTCCATCCATGACTCCACAGATGGCAAGAATCCATTCCCTTCCCTGGCCAAGCAATATCCCATTGTATATACTCGTATGTACCACCTCCTCTTTATCCATTCTTCCATCAACAGACACCAAGGCTGCCTCCATATCTTGGCCATTGTAAACAATGCTGTAATTAACATATAAATGCATATGTCCCCTTGAAGTAACTTTTCAGTTTCTTCAGATAAATACTCTGAAGTGGGATTACCAGGTCATTCTTTTTCTCTTGTTATAGTCTTTGTTTTAAAGTCTATTTGTCTGGTATAAGCATTGTTACCCCAGCTTTTTTTGTTGTTTTTTTCATTTCCATTTTCATGAAATATCTTTTTCCATCCCTTTACTTTCAGTCCATGTGTCTTTCAATTTGAAGTGAGTCTCTTGTAGGCAACATATGTAAGGGTCTTGTTTTCTTATCCATTCAGCCCTCCTACATGTCTTTTGAGTGGAACATTTAATCCATTTACATTGAAAGTAATTGTTGATAGATATGTAGTTATTGCCATTTTATTGTTTGTAATTTTGATCTTTTAATCTGTCCTTTGACTCTAAATGATAGCTTCACTGTGTAGAGTCATCTTGATTGTAAGTCCTTGCTTTTTATCACATTGCATATTTTTTACCATTCCTTTCTGGCCTACAAAGTTTTTGTTGAGAAATCAGCTGACAATCTTATCGGAGCTCCTTATAAAATACTAGTTGCCTTTCTCGCTGCTTTTAGGATTTTCTCTTTGTCTTTAATCTTTGCCATTCTAATTACAATATGTCTGGGTGTGGGAATCTTTGGGTTCATGTTATTTCAGACTCTCCACGCTTCCTGGACTTGTATGTATATTTCCGTTGCCAGGTTAGGAAAATTTTTAGTCATTATGTCCTCAAATAATTTCTCAATCCCTTAATTTTTCTCTTCTTCTTCTGGTACCCCTATCATAAGAATGTTGTTATGCTTAATGTTGTCCCAGAGGTCTCTTAAACTATCCTCATTTTAATTTTTTTTTATTCTTTTTCCTTTTTGCTATTCCAATTAGGTGTTTTGTGCTACCTTGTCTTCCAAATCATTGATTTGAATCTCTGCTTCACCTAGTCTGCTAGTGATTCCTTCTAGTACATTCTTCATTTCAGTTATTGTATTCTTCACTTCTGATTGGTTCTTTTTTTATGGTTTCTATGTTCTTTTTTATGTTTGTTGTCTCTTTGTTGAAATTCTTACTAAGTTGCTTAAGCATCCTTATAACCATTGTTTTGAACTCTGTATGTGGTAGGTTGCTTGCCTCCATTTCGTTTAGTTCTTTTGCTGGAGTTTTCTTCTGTTCTTTCATTTGGGATATATTTCTTTGTGTCCTCATTTTGGCTGCCTCTCTGTGTTTTTTTCTTTTTTTTTTTATGCAATAGGTTGATCTGCTATATTCCCCAGCTGTGGCAGGTGACTTTCTGTAGTAGGTGACCTGTGAGGCTCAGTGGCACAGTCTCCCTGGTCACCTGCATCAGGTGCTCTAGGAGTGTCCCTTGTATGGGTTGTGTGTGCCTCCTGTTATAGTTGAGGTTTGGTTGCTATTGGCACATCAGTGGGTGGGATCGACCCTCAGGCTGGTTGACTGTGGGGTTTCACCACATCCACAGCTTACATGCTGCTGTGTGGGGAACTTACTCCACTAAGTGGGATTCTCACCAGTGAACACTGGTGCCTGCTGAGACCACCCTTTGGGTGTGCTACTTGTGGGGCTAATTGGGTGGTGCTCTGCTGTCATCTGAAGCCAATCTCCAAATATGTTGGTCTGGGTCCTCTTGTGAGGGGCTCTGGTGCAGGCCCAGTTCAGCCACTGCCTGTGACCAGCTGGACATTACCAGGTAGAAACTACAAAGCGATCCACGGTTATTCGCTGCCTGTGCTAACCCTGGAGGGACTTGGGAGAGCCCACACTGTGAACCAAAGATGTCTGCCACCAGTACCAGGTCTAGAATAACTCTGCAAAATGCCAGGACACCCTGAGGACTGCTGCCACCTCCGTCTCCCTTAAGGTTCAGCCACTAATAAATCCTTGTGTGGTACACAAGTTGGGTGAAGCAGGGTCTCAAGTAGTCAGTAGAGTGGGAAGACTTGTAGTCACCAGGTTAATGTAAATTCTGGTTTGGTGCCAGTGCTGAGCCTGAAGCTACTCAACAAAAGTCTCGGAGTGCACCAAGGCCAGTCGCCACATGCCTGGGGTCTATGGTACTCTCATAGTTTTCCAAGAAAGAGTGCAAGGGCAGGGCTGGTTCCTGTTAAAGAAAATGCCTCTGACAGTTGTGGGAGTTGGGTGGGGCAGTTCCCAGTGAGTCAGCAGGGTACAGCTTCAGAGCTCACCAGGCCAATCAGATTTGGCTCTGTGGGGGTGGGCCCAACACAGGAAAGATGGTACCTGACTGCCTGCTGCATGGGAGCAGGACCTCCTCACAGGGAAATGTCGACTGTCCTTCAGTCCTCAATCTGAAGCCACACACCTCAGTCTGCCCCCCACCATATGCCTCCAACATCCCCCGAGTTACTGTCCCTCTGCTGGAACCCAAGGTGAGTGCCTGGGAGTGAGAGAGTCTGTATGTAGGCCCTCTAAGAGGATGCCTAGGTTTCCCACTGCCTTCCATCCCACCTGGATGGTTGGAATCCCCATGGTTTTTCACAGCCAGATGTTGTGGGGGCTCTTCTTCCCGGCATCAGTACTCTAGGCTGGGGAGGCTGGGGTCCCTCACTCCTCTGGGGGGAAACTCCATGGCTGAGATATGCCTCCTGGTTCTTAACCACCACATGAAGATTTGGGGCTAGCCAGTTCCACATCTCCACCCCTCCTACAAGTCTTGATGTGGCTTATTCTTTATATCCTTTGTTATAAAACTTCTGTTCAGCCAGACTTCAGATGGTTCTCCAGGTTGATTGTTCTATAATTTAGTTATAATTTTAATTTGGTCATGTAAGGAAGCAGGCACAGTGTTTACCTACTCCTCCATCTTGGATCTCCTAGTGTTATTCTTTTGTAAGTGACAGCCTTTGTTTTGGGTGCTTCTCTTTAATTATTTATAAGTAATGCTTATTTTAAGATCACACCCTAAGAGTGAAAATAAAATTTAAAATATTTCCTATTTTACAGTGTATACATGATAGGTTTTTGAAAGTTTGGTGTTTATGTTGTTTTAAAAATAGCCATTTTACCTGTAATAAGGGAATTCAGACAATTCTAATATTTGAATAATTCATGGTTCCTCATGTTTTACCACTTGTAGAGCAACAATATTCTGTCAAAAGTTCAAAACATATTTGGTAGACATCAAGTAAAATTTTCAAAAATGTAGTTGTTTCAGAAGATACATGTCTCAATAATTCTTAAACTGGATATGTATAATATAGCAATGTGTATGCTGATATTTGAACTATTTATAAACTTCAAACAAACTGAAGATTATCAAAATTTAAAACAAATTATCTTTGGCCTGACAGTTTGCCAGAAGATTGTTGTTGTTTTTTTTATCTAGCATACATGTTCCTCCTAGTTTTTTGGAGAAGAGAGGCTAGAAAATGGTCACAAACAAATAAAAATAAAGGAGAATTCCAGGCAAAAATAAAACTTGAAAAAAAATAGAAGTTGTTAAAAAACCTGTACCAACGCATTCATGCTAAGTGGTTGAAATGTTTGTAGGTATCAAGAAATTGCAAATCAATGAAAAGCGAGGTAGGTACACAGAAAGAGCTTAGCTGCACTACAAGACTATACCTGCCATCCTGTGGGGAGAGGCAGCATGCAGGGCAGAAGGGCAGGGAGCCCAGGGGAGTCTGCTCTCAGGAACGCAGGGTTGTCACCTAGAGAAACATCCGTCTCCCTCATTACCCCACCGTGCTTTTCTGCCACACATCAGACACCAGATGGACAGCCAGCTGTCAGAAAACACTGTTTGCTTGTCTCCTAAATGGGAGTATACTGTGTGGAAGGTACCGTTTTTAAGTCTTGTACTTTCATGTGAAAAGAGCTTGTAAGGCAGCAGGAGCTCAGGGTAGGGGTTACGTGTTGCAAAAATGTCCAGAAACATCAAACATTACTCTCTCTATAGAAAGGTAGGCTCCAGCTTTAGCAGCTGATTCTTTTGGCTCAAGCTGAGTCAAGCAGTACACAAAGAATAGACAAAAGCCTGCAAACGACTGGCAGTCTCCATGGGGTACGCCAAACCAATGACGACTGACTCCCGACATTGTTCCTTCTCTGTGGAAGAGAGGCTGCACCTGCGACCAGTTGAAGCTGGGCCATATCTCCTCCACTGGACCTCTGAAAAACTCTCCACAGCAAGAAAACAGGACTCTGGTCATTGAAAGCCCTTGTTTCTGTATATATTTGAATGCTTATTCATATAGAGATTTTATTCCTCAGGCTTCACCAATTTTAAGCTTGAGCTTTTTTTTTTTTTTTTTTTTTTTAAATGAACTATAAAATGAGACATGGCACAACTGTTAAAAATAATTTCTTCTTCAATAGCTGAACTCAAGTGCAGTTTCCTTTCTCTGGAGACACACAGAATTAGCCACAGCCTCTCATCTTAGCACTTACATCTCCCACATAACCCTTTGACAACACAAACTCTTTCAATTATCCATTTACTATTTGCTGTAATACTAATCCTCACAGACCACTCTTTTGAGTGTCTTCTGAAAGTTGTCACGGTATATCAACTTTTTAAAAATATTGTTTTCTTCAATAAGAAGTAAAATGAAAAAGCATTTTCTTTCCTCGGGTGTTATGCATGTCAAGAATAATAAGATATTTATGGATCTTAAGAACTGTCTGCCCGTAGAGTTCATTCCCCAGATGAACATTTCCTAAATGTGTATAGAACATCCTATTGTACAAAAATGAGGCACCCACTACTCTTCCCATTTTATAGTAAAGAAAAAAAGTCCAGTTGCATGATTTCTGCAGATCCCTATATGCAGTGGGGACATAAACAATTTCAGGAAAACCATCAATAAAATGATTTAACTGCTTTTATGCTGTTATTTATCAATGGAGGAAAAGCCAACAAGAAATCTGCACATTTCAATACTTCATGGAATGAAAACTTGTAGAAAGCAAAAACAATTTTCACCACTTCTCCTTTCGGATTTCCTCCTGTGTCGACCGTAGGACTGCATTGCTATCCACTGTTCACAGTTTCAGTGTGATCCTGGGCATCTGAGATGGTCTCTCTGAATGGGTGGAGGAGGACCTCAGCGCACTGGAAAAGCAGCCACAAAGAGAACTGGTCTGTCCTGTTAGGCTTTCTTTCTTATTTGTAGTTATGTGCTTGGAAAATACTTCTTTTGGTCAAGTATCTTTCTATTTTTATGTTCACAAAACACTCTCTTCAAAAGTCAACCTTCAAATATCGTTGAAGTTAGATAGGCAAACAAATGTGCTATTGTTCACTTAGATGACACGGGGCACCTTCCAATGTTTGCTTTAACCTGCTAATATTCAGTGGCAGGTGGAAATAGTCAAAAGAATTCCCATGAGAGCCATTTTCTCATTTGAACAAGATGGAAATGGCACCGGATTCAGTTCAAATATTGTCTGTGATTATAGCATATAAAGATATCAAAGAGTTTATAATACTGTGACAACTACCCTTGCAAATATTACTATCTCTTAAAATGTACTCCTATAGCTACGAAAATATAGTGTGAAAGGGTCAACAACATCGCTATTTCACAGATCTTGTCATCCACATATGTTTGGTAATTCATCCACAGAGTCCAATTTAAAAAAAGTATAAAACAGGTGAAAATTACACTGTGATTGTTTCATTCACGGTCAATCACACAATACCTCAGTATGAACTATGACAGTCTCATGAGATGTGCAAGGGTGACCAATGGTCATGGGAAAAGCAAAAGGCTGTGGAAGATACAAGTCAATCACTTGCCACAAATAATTTCTATGAAAATTCACAACTAGACAATTCCCATACTAAATGACTTCAAGAGTAAAGTAGTAGATAATCTGGTTTCTGTGTATGAGTAACAACTGAATATATATATATATATATATATATATATATATATATATATATAATGCTCAAATCTTGAACAAAAGGTATTATAGTGCTGATGAGAGGATAAGTTCATATAACTTATGTAGTCACAAGCGAATAGGCTCAACACAGATGTTCTAAGATTTTATAAACCCAATAATTTTAGAGAAGTAACTGATACCATTGTCTCAGAAAAAAAATCACAAAAATAAATAAGTTGTTAGTTTTGGCAAAGGAACAGTCGATAAGCATAAAATATAAGACAAGTTATCATCTTGGTAAGTGTGGTTTCATGTAGACACTTTAGTGATAATTCAGCAGATAGTATCTAAAGAATATTTCTATGCTTACAACAATAGTTATTACATACATACTGTTATGCGTTTATAGCTGTTTCAACCAAGGAGCAGTTGTAATGAAAATATGGAATATAGTATTTGTGATGTTCTAAAGGAAATTACAATAGATGTGTCTTTATTATACAGCAGACACAACTGATTTTAAACTTGATTCGTTATTAAATCTTTATTATCTCTGCTCTGTCGTGTTCTGAATGAAAAGTACAAATTAAGGAAATATGGGAAACAACCTGAATAGTTCTAATATTTATAATTGTCAATAATGTGATTTGGGAGGTTATTGATAATAATAAGCTATGCATACTTAAACATATATTTGTCATTGATGTTACAAAGTCAATATAAATTTAACTGTTCTATTAGAATTTTTGAATAAGGTATTCTTTCTTTGTATATGCTTAATTATGCACTTGTTTTCAGTTTTCCCTCAGAAGGCGTATTAATTTCAATTAGTCATTTTTAAACATTTTACCTGCTCCATAAAAATGAAACTCTATGACCATAATCTTGGTAATTTTTACAGTCTTCCAGGGAGGCTATCTAGCATATATTATTTTACCCCATCTTTACCTTAGGAAAATAAATTTGTGAAAACTGCTCACTGTAAATAATCTATGCCCACAAATAATACTGTAGCTGAAGCAAATGAACTAGCTGGTGGAGACTAAAAATTCAGAATTTAAAAATTCAGTTAGCCAGTTAAATAAACCCCACTACTTTGATTTACTTGATAGGAACATGGCACTTTTTTCACTTTTGAGGTCAGTCTCAAAGCCATATTTTTACCTCTTTGAGACTCTGTGACTTCTCCTTATTCTTTCTCCAAGACATAAAAAGTATAAGGAGGCTCTTATATATTGATATGTCTTAAATTTCTTATTTTGACTCCTGACTAAGCCCCTATCTCATAATTTTTGTTAATTTATGAAAACGTAGAGATTGTACTACCAAAATACATAATTTCAACACATTTATACATGCTTTTACTTCCAGGTGAGAAATGAAACAGTACTACTGAGAAAATTATTAGAAGTATGAACTACATCTCAGTCGTGATCTCCTTAAAATCAGTATTCTTTTATTTGAACAAACAGCACCAAAAATCATTAACATAGGACCCTAGCAATTCGGGTTCAATTAGAGCTCAGTCATGAATTTGTTAGATCATTTGGACAAATTGTTCCAACAATTTCCATTTCTGCCTCTTGTAAGTATAATGAGCATAATCATCCTTGCTGGACGCTATGACTTTGAAGAACACGTTTTTGGAAAACTTTCCAGAGTCTTAGGTATCTAACATAAAACAGGAAAGATACTATTTGCAAAAGCAGTATCTGTCAAGAGGCAAATTTTTATTAAATACATTTTAAACCACGTCCTTATCCCCATATGGGTAGCCTTCACGTGAAACTTCAGAGGAACACAGTACTTCATGAAGTAAAATCCAGAACAGGCTTAAAAAAACTAAATAAAGGCCCTGAGGAATAACGTAGATGAATTGATTTAAATGCCTGAATCCTGAGGGCTCTTTTACTCATTCCACATAGTATCCAAAGCATGCTAACAACATACATTCTTTTGTTGATCTTGTTTTGAATTTCCCAAGTGAAAAACATACTCAAGAAGCAAAATTCAATTTAAAACAAGCTACAGCGAGAGCCGTGGACATGACCAGTCATGTTAAAATGCTGGCCTGCTCCTGCCTGTGTGCACTAGCCACCCAGGAGCCCCTCACAGACCCAGGTGTCCCCGGGACGGCGTTTCCATGACTATCATCTACCGCGTCTCTGCTCCAGCAGCCTATTAAGCAAAATGCCTCCGCTGTTTCTGACAGAGTGCTTGCAAAGCCACATAATTATCTTTCATAACTTCAAATTTCCAAGAGTTTGACCACTAGTTAAAAGAGCCATTTACCTGTTTTCATAAATGATTTCAAGTTTATTATTTTTAATGGTTTTTCATATTATTACATCTGCTACTCTTTCCTCCACAATGCACATCATATTTCCGTTAGGTTTTATCTAAGACTGCCTTAAACCTCAGCTAACAAGATCGCCTATGTATAACTAGCCATTCCTTTTCTTTGAATTTCTTTACGACAGACAAACCCCTGCGAAGACACACAACTTAGCTAAAAGCACACCATCAGGTTATCATACTACAGGCAGCAATGGCTAAGAAATACCAGAGGTTAAAAGGAAATTCTGCTTTTCAGACCCAGTCAGGTACCAACTGTCTTATAGGAGCACAGAATTAGCAGATGTTAAGCCTCCGGTCATTGCTAGAGGATGTATTCCAAATCATTGACCTTGGGGAGCTCATCAAATTTATCAGAATATTTTCGTCTTTCAGTTCTACCTGCTGTATCCCCAAGAAAAGAAATAATTACAGTTTAGGTATGGAACTAAAAGAGATTTGTAGATTCATGATGCTTCCCCTGTATCAGATATCTTTAAGAGGTAAGATGCCTTTTTTTCAAAGATTATTATTGTGAGTGTTCAGCAATGTTAAATAAATTTTTTAAAAAATCAGACCTTTTAAAAAGTGCAACATGAAGTTTGTTGATTATCAGAGTACTTTTAAAAATTAAAACATTTCTTCTTTTTCTATATTTTAAGTATAAAAAAACTAATGATTTTTAATTGGTGCCGTCAGCTATCCATGTTGTATTATTTGAAACTGTATGAGTAAGTCATTTCTACTTTCCAGGTATTACAAAGTGTCATGCCCCTAACAAGCAGTTTTATATCACAGAAAATGAAATTTCCAATTTGCAGTAAGTAGCTTCCTGTCATGCAGGGTCTCTGGTCCCACTTCCCACACAGGATCGCAGGATATGGTGAGACCAAAAAGGAACAACAACTGACCCATAGATAGGGGGTTCTTACCACTATATTCTCGAAGGTGCCCGGTCAAGACACAAAAGCAAATATCCGCCAGTACCCCAACGAGGCGTCTTCCTGCACCCCAGTCTCGCTGGCGGCCGGGGGACACTCAGCAAGTAGGATCAACATGACCCACAACATAATCCGCTTGCTAACTGCGCTTGCTAGCCGCAATCCGCCTCCCGCTTCTCTGCCAACCAACCAACCCCCTAATGTAGCACGGCAGTTATATCAGTGGCCAATGGCTAACTGGTTACAGCTGATGGCCATCTGATCACAGCTGATGGCCATCTACTACCCGAGCCAGCACCTTTCCATGTGAGGTCAAGAGCCTGGAAACTGCTCTCTGGGACTCTGTCCCCACACTTCCTTTCTCAGGTCCAGAGTTAAATACTGTTTGTAAAGATGTTTGAGCAGGACAATTTTTAGTGATGTTGAACTGTGCATTGACATAAATAATATTAGAGTGTGAGTGTGGGGACGGAGTCCCAGAGAGCAGTTTCCAGGCTCTCGGCCTCATGAGGAAAGGCGCTGGCTCAGTTATTAGATGGCCATCAGCTCCATAAATCTCACAGTATTTAGTGACTAAGTTCATCATAATGTACCACCAATCCACATAGTTCAAAGCGGTCTGCTAGTATGTTATTCTTTCCTCCTTTAAGTTTCCTGAAGAGGAGGGGGCAGGACTCATAATTACTGATGTGTGTGAGACTCCACTGGGTACTTTATGAATTCATTTAGCGTATGTTTTTTGAGTGTCTACCAAACACTGCACTAAGCTCTAATGATGTAGTGGTAATCTAAATAGTCACTTAATTCTTATAACAATCCTGTAAGGTAGATATTATTAATTCACTTATTACAAATAAAATTGTACTATCCAAATATTTTTAACCTTCATAAAACTATTAAAACTTTAGTCCTTTTACTTTGTGTTTTCAAAAGTTTATTTCTTTTTTTATGATGGAAGAAAATAGGATTTGAATTGTTTTTTCCCTATTAAAAATTGACAGTCATTTTCCTTTAATCTTAAATATTGATAGCATGTAAGTCTGGTTCTTGACAAACTCACAAAAAAAGAACTCAAAAAAAGAAATCGGAATAATAAAAACGCAAATAACCCAAGTCAAACATGGGCAAAGGGTTTGGATAGACATTTCTCCAGAGAAGATATACAAATGGCCATTAAGCACATGAAAAGATATGTAATATCATTAGTCATCAGGGAAATGAAAATCAAAGCCACAAAGAAACACTACTTCCTGCCAACTAGGACAGTTGTAATAAAAAAGACAGACAGTTAACAAGTATTGGCAAGAATGTGAAGAAATTGGAACCCCCATACATTGCTGGCATGAATGTAATATGGACCAGCTGTTGTGGAAAACAGGTTAGCAGTTCCTCAAAAAGTTAAACATAGAATTACCCTTCCCTCCTACACTTTTATTTTTAAAACTCTTTTATTGCTTCTCTTTACAATTATCAAAGACATTTCCATTGGTTATGAGGACTTGGGAAAATGAGATTCACAGTTTAAGGAATCTTTAAAAGGACAGATATTATTGATCACTAGCTAGGTTCAGTGCAACATTGATTGTTAATATTTTTGGGTATTTATTCAACTGAGAAGAAGATAAAAAAATCAAGAGTTGTATTTGAGGTCCGCTGGGTGACTCAGTTGGAGCGCGAGCTCTGAACAGCAGCATTGCTGGTTCGATTCCGACATGGGCCAGTGAGCTGCGCCCTCCACAGCTAGACTAAGGGACAACGACTTGGAGCTGGTGGGCCTGGAGGCACACACTGTTCCCCAATTTAAAAAAAATAAAAACAAAAAAACAAACAAACAAAAAAGAGATATATTTGAAATAGAACTTGAACAGGATGTGTGATAGACATTAAAATAGGTAATATTGAGTAATTTAATAGATCTATATATGACAGAAGTAAGTATATAAAGATAGGATGCTGAATTATGAAGCTATAGAGCCTCCTGGAGATAAAAGAATGAGATCAGGGTCATTTTGACTATAGTTATTCTCAATGAAGGGGAGAATTTTAAACATGGTGGTGGATTCTCTCAGCTTGGGCAAGCCAAGGAGGCTGGAATCCTGCCCACAGGGTGGCCCTGCTTCACTTCTTCTTAGTGCCCAGGTGGGCAGAGTGTGGCTGTACTCTTCTAAAGTTTTCTTGAAACAGAAGAGGTCTCAACAAGCCCTAAACAAGCAGCAAGAGTAGATCCTTTATGCTCATGGATAAGCCATCATAAGAACAATTTACCTCATTGATGAATTATTGTTGGACAATTGATGAGTTGCGTTATAATGTGAGAGCAAGGAAGAAGAAAGTCCCATTGTACAGTAAAATCAAAATTACGTTTGGCAGGGAAGGGATCCATGTAGAAAAAGAAGCTTGCAAATCTTAGTAGGTACATGGTGGGCACAGCGTGGGCAATAATCCTTGAGATTTGTAGAAGAAAAAAATGGCATCACTGAAACAAAAGAAGAGGAGAGAAATTGATGTGAATCCACAAAAGGGGATTAACATCCGTTCTACTTCAATACAAAAGTATATTGTGTTTGTATTGAAATATCCGTTCTGAACAATACTTCGTCTGTACCCCAGTCTATTCATAACAAGAGTATCACCCTTGGAGAAGTCTCAGAAAGTGAGCAGTTGGAAGAAAGATGATAATGAAGCAGCTTTGATGCAATTTAATCAAAAGAAAGAGATGAAGGGGTGGTGAGTCATCTGTGCACAAAACCTAAGGGAAAGAACATTACGCATTACTGGCGTAATCTTTGGTATTTAATGCATTTACAAATTAGAATCCATTTACATCTGTCATCCTTCCTCCATCTGAACATTCATAGTTTATAGTTTATTAAACTAAGTTCCTGAGCAAAATGTTAAGAGTGTCTAGTCATGCTTTTATCTGACAAAAAGATTCCTTAAGGAAGGAATATCTTAGAAATGAATTTCTGGGCTTTAGGTTTTGAACTATCCTCCTTTTCAGGGCCTTTAATTGCTTTCTGTCAAACTGGGAAGTTAATCTGGAATGTTTCCAGGATGCTCATGTTCCTGCAAGCTTCATACCTAAAGCAGAGTCACAGCTGTGCAGAGAACAACCTTTGAAGTTAACCATGCTTTGCTAGTATCTCAAATATTTTGCTTTGATCTGTAGGCACCATTTTTCCTAGGAAACTTTCTTGTGATTGTTGTATTTCCTGTCACCAAGTATTTTTATTCTATAACGTCAGTATTTCTTCTGAACTAAGGGTGACAAATATGGGCAAATATTTTGCCAGTTGTACTATAAAGGTAAGAGAAACAAATCATTAAAGGTATGTGATTTCTTTTAAACTCTCATTATAATTGATTTTGATTAAATAGTAATTTTATGTGTCTTTTCATTTTTACCCTGCTATTTGAATAAGAAATGTGGAGTCGTTTGGAAACATGATGTAAAATTCGAAAGAGGCAGAAAAAATTCAATTTCTTGATGACTTTTATTCTTTTATTTGTTACAGAGATGGGTTTTGAGAAGTCTTTATTAAAATAAAATATTTCATAATTATGTAATATATGTTTCATATTTAATTAAATACTTAATTATATTGCATATGACGTTATATTTACAAAATACGATGGGAAAACAAGAAAAGTCAAGGAAAAAAAGGAAAGGAGAAAAATAATTTAATGAGGGAAGACGGAAGTAAAAGGATGAAGAACAAAAATCAAGGAAGAACATAAAAAAGAAAAAGTAGAAAAAAGAGAGAGGGAGGTAAAAAGGAAAAAGAGATAAACATAAAGTGATTATTCTCTACAAATCTTCTATTGTCATTGCTCTTACTTTAAAATATATGTGTATATACATATATATATTTTTTTCTTTAAATAAATCTGTTTATTTCTTGAGTACACAAAGTATTAAGAAAGAGTAGTCCTGAGTGCTTTCTTTTCTGTTATTATACTTTAAGTGAAAGAGGCTTTTTAAAGTGATCTTTATTTCTTAATGTTCTTGAATACAAGGATAGTGTAGTGTGGTTATTATTTATGGTTAAGGAAAGCATTGCTTGTGTAGATTTTCCTACACTAATATTTGCTGTTAAGGTGTTCATGTATTTGTTTATTCTAAAATATAATTGAATAGCTCAAGGGATACTTTAGCTCCCACCAATGAAAGGTGCTAAAAATGATGCATAAATGAATAAACTATACATTCATATCTACAAATGCCATTTATATCTTAAGTCAAATTACTGTCTGAAAAACTGTTATCTAACCCTTTCAGAGGGCAATGAATACATTTGGGGTTAGAATTTATACACATATTAAGAAAATATATGATAATCAAGACTCTCTAGACTTGATATAAACATTTTAAATGTAGTTTTTGTTTTGAATTCAGCTTTACCACCAGGACCACCTTGCGATTATAGATGTTATGTTAGCAATTAGAACTCAGCCTACTGCATTCACTTTCGCCTATCTGGACAATAGCTTTTTGGTCTATTGCATACCTTGAGCACAACACATCAGCTACAATATGTACAAATAGATGCATGGTGTCTGGCACAGCACACAAAATATCTTTAAAATGAGTATCAGCACTGGGATTTGGATCTCAATTTAAGTTGTCTTTTCAAGGTTTCCTCCCTGTGAGATGGTGGCCTTTTGAGTATCAGCCAACTACGTGCAACCTTGGGTGCTTAGGGTAACCTATGTCAGGCTTATAAAGTTTTACTTTTCTTGTTCCCTACCTGTGTGTTGGCACATTGTGTTATGTATGAGCAGCAGAAGTAGCTGGGGATCAAGCCAATTGGCTACATGACATTGAAAGTCAATTGCTGAGAAGGATGAAGCCAAGTATTGCCTTCTCTGTAAAGAAGAGCCAAGAAGATTCTAAATGTATTTGAGGATCTCAAGAGAAATAGCCCCAGACAAGAACACTACCTAGTCTTAGAGGAGGGCTGATACTTTACTCATACCCAGCTCCTCTTCTCCTTGGTGCAGAAAACAGGACATTATGAAATGTGCAACACCCCTGTTCCTGAACACAATGGTACTTTTCATTTATTTCTGGTGATTTTTATTTTCTTTTGTTGCTGGATCCCCTACATAATTGTAAGCATATTGCAGGCAAGCACAGTGGTGAACAGTGGGTGGACGCTTCCTCCACAGATGCAGACAATATCTGCCTGGCTGGCACTGCTTAATTTGATCATTAATCCACTTTTATTCACTCTTTTAAGCCAAAGTTATGAAAAGCTCTTAAGAACTTAAAGGAGAAGACACTTTTCAAATTTCATTTTCTGGTCCAAGATGTTTTAGTGAGTCAGTCTGAAAATGCTAAGGGACAAAGCAGAAAGAAAGGCCTTCCAAAGAGTCATAAACAACCCTGGGACCTCTTTTATAGTAAGCAACATGTGTAACCTTTGTCAAAGTGTAAGATTGACACTTAGAAAGCAACCCAGTCAGATGAAGAAGTACATTAGTATATTTCAAGCAATTTTTCTGATGGAACGGGGTCAATCGCTCTGGATTATGGATATTTTCAAATAAAAACAAGCAGCCTTTTTGTACCCCAGCTGGAGAGGGTCTGAGGGTGAGTACAGATGCCCTAACCCACTGTCTTTACAAGTTCATTGTTTACTGCCTGACCTCTCTGAGGCAGCTATAATAGTTTCCTCTGTGGTCTACCTGCTGCCACTAGTTTCCCCATCTAATTCATCCTCCACACAGCTACAGCATAATCTCCCTAAGGTACCAGTGACTGAACCAGGCACTCTCTGATTGAAGACTTCAGTGAGTGACCATTCCCTGGAGAGTGGATGGCCATAAGACCTTCTCCCAGTTTCCTCACTTGCAACATGCTCTTGGAAAGCTGGACAAAGTTCCTGATGTTTTCTGGACCTGCCCTGTGCTTCCTATCCACAAGTCTTCACTCATTTTATTCTCTTCTCCTAAGATACCTACCCTCCATCCACTGCTCCCCTCAATTCTTCTCTACTGAGATCGTATCCATTGTTATGGATTAACATAGCATCCCCCAAAAGACCTCACTTGAAAATTAGGTCTCTACAGATGATCAAGTTAAGATGAGGTCATTAGGGTGGGTCAGAATCCAATATGACTAATGTCTTTATAAAAAGGGATAATTTGGACACAAACACAGACATGAACAGAGGGAAGATTATTTGAAGACAGCCAGATGACAGCAGAGGCAGAGATTGGACTGATGTGGCCATGAGCCAAGGAATGCCAAGGATTGCTGGCCACCACCAAAAGCTCAGAAGAGCCAAGAGAGTCTCAGAGGTAACTTGGCCCTGTCAACACCTTAATTTTGGATGTCTAGCCTCTAGAACTGTGAGACCACAAATTTCCGCTTTTTTAAGCCACCCAGTTTGTGGTCCTTGATTACAGCTGTCCTCATAATCTAATACATTCGTCCTTCAAGGCCCAGTTCACATGGCACCTTCATTAAACCTTCCCTGACTTCGATCTGTCTAAAGTAATCTCTTGTGCTCTCCTGCAGCCTCATAATATGATTTTAGGACCATGTCTTTTTGGCTACATTTTCTGTATTAAATTGTGAGCTACCTGAGATAACCCTTTATCCATTTAATCTTTTTGTACCTCCAGATTATACTATTCTGCATCTGGAAAGCTTCCTGTAGATGTTTATTGACCTAAGTGAAATGGAATCTATGTTTTTATTTTTTATTTAAGACTTTTTTCTTTCTTTCTTTTTTTTTTTAAGGAGAGCGCAGCTCACAGTGGCCCATGTGGGGATCAAACTGCCAAACTTGGTGTTATTAGCACCACGCTCTAACCAACTAAGCTCACCAGCCACCCCAAGAATCTATGTTTTTAAAGATACCAATGACAAACAACTTATAAGAAACTAATTTTAGATAATGTTTTATTATCATCTGTTAACTCATTAACCACTTCCGGAAGAGCTCTTAAAAAACACTATGGAAAATGAGGAATGGACAGTAACAGGCAATTCTCAGAATAAGATATAAAAAACGTGGAAAGATATCACATTACTTAAAGCAATACCAATTAAAACAAGTTACCATTTTCACCTATTAGATAAATAAAAGATCCAAGTTTGGTAATATACTATATGGGTATAGATTTAATAACAGTATCATACTCATACATGATCAGTGAGGATTAAATAGTACAGCTTCTTTGGAAAGTAATTTGAAAAATGTCTGCCAAAATTTTAAATGTGCTTTTGACCTAACAAGTCTGCTTCTAGGAATTTATCCTCTAGGATAAATTCACACAAGTGCTCAAAGATATATGAACAGCTATATTCAAGGCAGCATTATTCGAAATAGCTGGAAAAAAAAACCTTTGGAAACACAAGTTACAATAAACAGGGGACAAATTGAGCAAATTATGGCTCATCCATAACATGGAATATTACACAGTCTATGGAAAGAATGGACTAGAACTAGATGGGATGGTAGGAAATGATCTGTAATACATATTATCAAGAGAAAATAAATAAAAATATACAATGCTATATATAGTATACTTCTACTTCGGAAGAAGAATGTATAAATATATACATATATTTATATATCATGTGATGATTTTGTAATAATATCTTATGTACGTGCCAGTCATTATAATTGTCTTTGGAAGGAAGACTGGAAGACTCAGATGAGAGGAAGATTACTTTTTATTCTATATTCTTTTGTATTACTGGAAATTTTGCTAAAAGCATTTCTAATTATTTTTAATTTAAAAAAATGAAAGATTTTTGGAGCAAAGCTAGTATTAAATATTTACATAAAATATTATTGGTGAAATCTAGTAGACTCATTTTGATTATAATAAAGAATTCATCAAACATGATTTAATTAATTTCATTTTATACCTGTTAAAATTTGTAATTTGCAAATGCACTTAAGTACCTGTTTTAGAGACACACATTAAAAAAAGTTTCACAATTTTGTTCCAAAAGCAATACATGATCACTGAAGAAAAATTAGAAAATGAAGACAAAAATAAACATCCTTATTTCTACCACCCAAAGATTAGCAGGTAACATTTTGATGAATATCTTCCCAGAACTTATTCTATACTACTATATATGTATATAGTAGTATACAGTATACATATATATATAAAGGACTTATATATAATTATAACTTTTCATTGATAATATATCATTAACATATTTCCATGTCTATAAACAGAATTAAACTTTTTTTAACAACCTTAAAATTAATTTAGAACAGTATAACCAAAAAATGGGACCTACGTGTACCACCACACATATGTCACCATCGTCCCTGCATGCCCATGACAGATACTGCTGAGTCACGACAGCACTGTCACGTAGAGTTGAGACACAGTCTCAAAATCCTCTTCAACAAAATGCTACAGAAAACCACGACAAAAAGATTAAAGATTAAAGTCATGCAAGTTGAAATTGATTATTTTTGACTAATCTAAGCCAACAATGAGGATTCAAGTGATTTTTTTACTAAAGCCTCACAATTAGCAATAGATGGAAGGTTAGAAACTTTCTTTCCACCCATGATACCCATCACAGATCTTGGAAATAGCTGTGGCATAAATCTCCGAGCTCTGGTCTCAGTTCATCCAGTTGAGCAGAGGGTGAAAAATTTTCAGAGTCACTTCTGTAACGAGAATACAGAATCTTGAAATCATTTTGAAAAAGCTAAAATATTATGTTTTTGTAAGATTTTAAATACTATTTTATGAAATATACTTCAAAATATTAATTTTTAAACACTGAAATTGGAGAGATCAATTAAATTTGAGGCAAAAGTTTGAAATAATTAAGTACAGCTAAATTTCTATTTATTCTTTGTGTTTAAGCCACATTTACACAATGTGGCAATTCCATCTCCACTATAGCAGAAGTTGAAGATGTAATTTGAAGCTGAAGAACCCCAATAAGCAAACTGTAAATTATAAGTCTGTAGAACAGATATCTCCACTGTGGAGACAGACAGCAAATTACATATTACAATATGATAACACGTATTTAATAAATAAACAAAAACGCTAAATTGTAAACCTTAAAAGAACTGTCTTTCCCATTGATTTTACTTGATGGTCATGCCCCATCCCATGCTCTATAGCTCCCAGGACATTTTTACTCAGAGATTTTAATAATCAGTTGTACAATATTTGTTTGCTGTTTCTCTCCCTTAAGCTCAATGAGGATGGAGATTGTGTTTATCTTTTGCACAGTGCTGTGGGGTTTTTTTAAAAAGATTTTTATTGAAAAATATAGCTAACATACAACATTCTATCAGTTTCAGGTGTACACCATAGTTGTTCAACATTTATATATCTAAAGAAGTGATCGCCGTGATAAGTTCAGCAACCATCTGGCACTGTATGCTATCACAATATTACTGACATATTCTCCATGCTGTACATTACATCCCCACGAGTTATTTGTTTTATACCTGGAAATTTGGACCTCTTATTCCCCTTCACCTTCCCTCCCTTTTAAAATTTTTCAATTACAGTTGACATTCTATATTATTTTATATTACTTTCAGGTGTACAGCATAGTGGTTAGACATTTATATAATTTAAGCAGTGACCCCCTGACTAGTCTAGTACCCACCTGGCTCTATACATAGTTATTACCATATTATTGACTATATTCCCTGTTCTTTACTTTACATCCCCATGACTATTTTGTAACTACCAATTTGTACTTCTTAATCCCTTCACCTTTTTCACTCTGTACCCCAACCCCCTTCCCATCTATTACCCCAATAAATCCAGTACCCATCTGACACCATACATAGTTATTACAATATCATTGACTATATTCCTTATGCTCATGACACTTTGTAACAACCAATTGGTACTTCTTAATCCCTTCCCCTTTTCACCCATTCCCTAAACCTCCCTTACATCTGTCAACCATTAAAATGTTCTCTTTATCTATGAGTTTGTTTCTGTTTTGTTCATTTATTTTGTTCTTTAGATTGTACATATAAGCAAAATCACATGGCATCTGTCTTTCTCCACCTGACACTCCGCTCAGCACAGTACCCTCCAGGTCCATCCATGCCACTGTAAATGACTGTGCTCTCTACATTTATATATCAGTCTCTTATAAATTTGGTTGCTCTGATGGAATCAGACCAGAACCTGGAAACTAAATGCCAGAACTTGGAAAATTAAAGTCTACACTTTAGGTAATTCAACAAGATAAAATTACCTTATAAAAAATTCAATCAGGCAACCTTCCCAGCAAAAATCTTCCAACATGCTGGGAGTCTTTCAAACCCCAACAGCACTCAGAATTGCTCAAGCACCACAAGCATGTGATAGAAAATTTCACTGAGATTCCAAAATAATTTCGATAGAGATGTGCACAGCACTTAAATTACTTCCTAGGAAGATATTGCAAGATTGTAACATTTTCTCTGAAGTGAAAAGTGAAACATAGATAGAATGATGCAAAGCAACAGTACAATATTTTTAATAATTTTCTTAATGACTCATTTATCTTTCTACTCTCAAACTACTTAGAATCCATGATAATGGGGATGAGAAATTCACCCAATTCACAGAATGTAGCATTGATAGTGGTAGGAATACAACTCGTATGTCTTGGGTTTCCAACTTCAGGGGTTTTTTTCTCCCAAAGAGATGTTATTTTCAGAATATGAAAGTGACTTGATTGAACAATCTTGCATTGCAAGCCACACTGCATGTCACATTGCATATGGCAGATACAAGCATTGTTAAATCACTTCCTTCTATATACGCTGCTGCTATCTCATTTCCTCTCTCAGAAAACCCATATCCTAACTCCACTGTTCAAATAATAGGCATCAGTTCAGATCCTGTCAATAATAGTACTGGGCCTTGAGAGTTATTTAATAAAGAGTTTTACAAGCATTAAACAAGAGTACTTTACAGTGACTAACCATTTCTCATAGTGGAGGAAAAAGCAAGTATGGTTTTCTACATCGTAAACATAAGCAAAATTCTTGCAAGATTCAATAAACTGCTATTGCTAATTTCTAATTCCTTCTTCCTAGGAACTGGAAAAAACCACGAGCCAAGTGTAGCTTGACAATGGTTATAATTTGAAATTTTCTTTTTTCTGCTGACTCTTCTATGAATCCAACAGGGTTCCTGTCTGCATTTCAGATTCCGATATCTGGGTTCTTATTTCCATTAGAAATTTTTTAATGCTCCTTAGCATAACAGCAAATACTATATAAAGCTTACCTGTACCAGACACTGCTCTAAGTATTTATATATTCATTTATGTCCCATGAGATGTGTACCATTATAATTGTATTATACAGATAAAAAAAAATTTAGACACAGAGAGGTTAAGAACTTGCTCAAAGTCACACAGCTAGTGTGTGGCAGAAACTGAGGAGTCCACCACCGTGTGATTAACTTCTATGCCATATCGCTTTCGTAAGTACCAGGTACTTGATCACAAAATTCTTAAGGCTTGCTCTTACCAGTATACTCAGAAAAAACACCTATCTCTACTTCCTTTTTTTTTTTTTTCCTATCTTGTTTGGCACTCTAAACTCTGCATTAGTTTGAGGTGGGGGAGGGCAATGGGAGTGTGGGAAGTAAGACCACACAGATGCTATCTCTTTGCTTGTTTTGTAGATGAAATCAAGATCTGTGAGAATTTGCACATGCAAAAGTGCATGCAATTGTCTTAAACCTCCCATTTTCTCATGCCCTTAATTTTTAGGGCCTAGTGAGTTAACATAACTTACAGTCCTATTTAAGTGTCAGAAAATTAAAGTATGTAAAAGATCAGATGTGTTTCCTGACCTAATCATTAGACCATGCTCTTCCTTTAGCAATTCATTAATTTTTTAATTTTAAATGATAGTCTTCTTCATTGAAATTTAATCACACTTTCCTAATAAAAAAATAAAAAGGACAAGAAACAGAAAAGAAACTATTACCATCTTGAAAAAATATATATAGTGAATCCAGGAGAAAATAATATATTTTTTGGTATCTCTTCTATAGCAGTATCTATTTCCTTGCTTTTCTATAAACTGAAACCAGGCAATACGCAGTGGTCAGTGGAAATAGATTCACTTCTTTACAGAAATAAGAAAATATAACTCAAATACATGCAAAATTCATTTAATGGATGTTTACACTACATTTCCTTTCTATCACTGTTAATGCAAAGTCACCTTTCTATCACTGCTAATAAAAAAAATACAGACTGACAAGACTTTCAATGTCTATTGAACAGTTGATTAAAAATGCTAAATTATTTTTTATCTTATGCAAACACATTTTATTATTGTGCAAGATTGCCCTCTTGTGTTTTCTCTAGTTAAGTCATTATTATTTTTATCAATTTAATATTCAGCTTTTAACTTTTCCATTTAAAATTAATTTACTACTAAATGAACTTCAAAGCTGTATATTCAAAACCATACAATCAGAAGTTAATGTTTTGGTTTGTGGTACACTCTATTCTTTTAAATCTCTGAATTCACTTATGAAATACTATGTCCTGAAGTTAAGAAAAAGGAGACTCAAACTGAAGAAAGTACATAGAGAAAAAATTAGAATAATGTCAAAAACTACTAAAACCTGTATACTAACTACCCATATTACCAAGTTGTGGAAGATGAAGCCAGTTGTCCTGGCTTAATATCCTCGCAGTCAGTTTGTCTCTTTAGCTTACTTAGTTATTATGGATATATGAAAACACTACTAACATTCTAAATTATTTTTGAAAAAAAGTTTCCTTGTTTATTAAATTAGCAAAGTTTTCTTTTTTAATGTTGCCTGACAGGTACTCTCAAATGTTGCTAGTGAAAATGTAAATTTTGTTCACCCCTTTTGGTAAATCAAATTGGCAGTATGTATTAAAAGCTTCAAAAAAGGATTATTAGGTTTATTTCTAAGGATTTATCTCAAGAGCACAATCCTAAGTACACAAAATTTTTATGCTGAAACTGCTCATCGTAGCATTATTTATAGTACAAACATGGGTAACAACCTAAACACGGCCGTGTGTTGAATTAGATTGGGATACAGTGGAATCTTTTGCAGCTATTAAAATTTTAACGTAATATTCAAAATAACACAAACTCTTTCTATGTTATGACGCTAAGTGTGAAAAATTCAGGACTAAAATGAAATGTCTCAGAATATTAATAGCGGTTGTCATTTGGGGGTGGCACTATGGTGGCTTTTTTCTCTATTTTTCACTTGTATTTTCCAATTTTTATGTAGATATAAATTACTGTTATAATGGGGGAAGTCCCCGTGTTTCTAACATCAGCAGAATCCAGGTACTGCCCTCTCTATACAGATCAGGACTTTTGTGAGCTTTCTTCTATGCAAGCTCAGAAAGCTTTTTGTAAAGAAAACCAGGACTTCAGCAATTAGCTCAGGATATAGCATCCAGTTGAGTGAGTGAAGGAAAGTGGAGGAGCCTCTAGATCACAAGAGTGGGGAAGGTCCTTAGGATGGATACTTCTTCTCCCAACACTTTATTCTTAAGAAGAGAAAAATAGATTTAGTTGATATAAAAGAGCAAACAAAGCAACAACTACTTATTAAATGCTGAATAGTGCTAGGTTGGTTGAAAAGCATCAGAAGTTAAATGTGATAAATGGCTTTTTTGAAAAGAAGGATGGTTACAGAATTTCACCTCCAACCATCATGTAGGATACCCTTAGCTGGACTGTAGCTAATGAGCTGGTTTTCCTATCTGCAGTTCTGCAACAACACTTGGCTCTCTTCCCTCCCATATCCGTTTGTTTTCCATACTGCAGTGAGAGTGAGCTTTTCAAAGAGCAAACCTTCAACACATTCCCAGTGCCCCCGTGGATACTCTAAACTCCTTATGGTAGACAACAAGGCCCTTCATGATCTGGCTTTGGATTGCTTCCTTCTGCTTCCTCTCTCCACCTCCCAGGCATTCTGATCCTCATCAGGCTTTGCTTCTAGTGTACTCTCCAGATGGACCCACCCTGTCTCTTTTGTCTAACTCCTGCTTACTTTTCAAGTCTCTGGTTAAAAGTTGCCTTCTTTGGGAAAACTTAACTAGGTGCACCCATCAGAATCACCGTTTTCCTTACCATAGCCCTTTCTGTATATTATTACCTATATTCTCTGGTTTAATTGTTCTTTTAATCTGGACTGTAGGCTCTGGAAGTTTAAGGGCCGAGTCAGCCCTGTTCACCTTTGTACTAATAATGCCCAACAGAGAGCAACAGATATTTACTGAATGAATCAATAACTGGATGAATGAGTGAGATAGTCTAATTTTAGTTAACTTCCCCCAGACTTTCTTTAAAGATGTACTCTAATAGATGCAAGTCCATATCAAAGTAAAGATGATACGGATTTTGATGGTGGTGGTCCTGGGATGCTGTGAGTGATTCATTCAGCATTGAAGTCCTGAATTGTATCCTCAGTTATCAGCTATACGTGTATGTGTGTATATATTTCAAGAGATTTCTTTCAGATTAATTTTTCAAGACCCTCATGGAAAAAATTCTGAAACATTGACAAGTTGTTTCTAATCCTAAAAAAAAGGACATCTTCTTTCAACAATAGGGAGGAAATAAATTATAATTCATAAAAGCATTATAAATAATCTTTAAAGACATGGTAAAAATAATATGCTATTATTAATAATATAATGTTGTGTTTTTAAAGTACACAAATCACATGTACAGAATAAGTTAATATCTCCCACATAAAAATAAATGCACATATTATATATATATATTTACATAATAAAAAGATTAGAAGGAAATGCATCAAAAATATATTGTGGTTATTTCTGAGGGTCTTCATTTCTTCTTAAACTTTTCAGTATTTCTCTTTAGAATGAGCATGCATGACTTTTGTTAAAACATCCACAGTTATCAAGAAATGTTTATAAGATGAATTCCTTTATGTGTAGGCAGTTATTTCAAAAATTATTTAAAGACTAAAGGATAGGCATGAATATTTTTTTCATACAGCATATGCATATTTTAAAATATTTTATACTGAATAGATTTAATAATGCAATGACCTTTAATGCAGATGCTACTAGAAGACTGACTATAATCTAGAAACTATAATACTAGAAACTATAATCATCTTGAATTTTACTTCACAAACATCCTTTAGAGTTTTTTGTATTTCTCAATGGAAGACAATTTTATTAAAAAACATTTTATGAAATGGTTTGGAAAGTAAATTAATGCTAATATTATTATGCCAAGTACAAATAAAATGACACTAAAAAAACAACAACTAAAAGATTGGCTAGAGGCAATTAACTAACTAGTTATCTGAAGTGGATTGAGGAGAGGCTAAGTTGGGCAGGAATTACTTCTTGCAATAGGCCAAGAGTAGCAGTTTGGACAGCTAGTCTGGGAAAGTTCCTCACCTGTACCACCTCTCTCAATAGATCTAGGAAGTTGCTTTTTGTTTTGCTTAACAATAGGTACAGTGATAAGCAAAACTGCCCTCCTCCAAAGCTCCCTGAAGTGCAGAAAGACTAAGAAGATCAAAGGAACCATTAGCCACTCCCTGAACTTCAAAGGTTTCTCCTATGGGAACTCTGCAAAGCAGCTGTGAGTTTATAGATCACTCAGAGACTTCCATTACAGTGTATAAATATAACATTACAAATATTTTGGTTACCATATTCTTTTTATTTACTTACTATGTTGCATTTAAGGTTTTAGAGTTTTGTATATATATTAAAATGAGTAACATGTCAGAATATATTAGGACTAGAGACCTATACATCCCCAATGAGCACTGCGGCACTGTTCTTAGCACTATGTTCTTTCTGTGCTTTCTAAACCTAGCTTTTACGTATCTTGATTGTTTCTGTGTTTTAGCATTCAGAAAAAAGGTAACAAAACAAGCATTTTATTTCATATAATTTGTGTTTTAATGCAATATGGAAAGAAAGTCTGCAAAATCATTTACCTTTCCTGGACTGGTTTCACAGACCCATTCCCCACAATGATGAAACATTTCATGCATACTGTGGTGACTTATAGCCCAAATAACTCAGTCAGCCATGTGTATGTAGACAGTTATGTTGTCATTGAACACATTACCTCCAAGTGTTTATTTCAATAATAAAAAATGCATCTGGAAGTGACCATTTTAAGCAAAAGAATCTTTAAGCAAAAGACCCTAGAAGACATGACTAGACCCTTAAAACCCTCGAAGACACTTCTCTTATCACATGTAGTGATGAGAAGTCGCATATAAATAAACTTATTTTAAGGCATTTATACCAAGAGAGAGATCTACAATCTGAAAAGGTGTAAAGCAAGGTCAATCTTTGATTCATACATTCAGAATAATGTATAATGCATCTAGCCGTTTAAAAAAAGGAGAAAGACATAATTCCCACCCTTAAAAGTCTTCCATTCTAGAAGAAGCCTCAGATGAGCAAAGAAGTGGTGTAAACAAGTTTGGTCACAGACATCCAAAGCACTCATGCAGCAGGGAAAGGTCAGGGTTTTTTTGCAAATGGTGATGAGGCGTGTGTGTGTGTGTGTGTGTGTGTGAGAGAGAGAGAGAGAGAGAGAGAGAGAGAGAGAGAGAGAGAGATTAGGAGTAGTGAGGGTAATGATTTCAAGGACCAGTAGCAGCATAAGCACAGACACAGAGACCAGAAATAATCTTGCATATTTTGGGAACAATAAGTTAGTAGTTCAGTTCCAAGTTCATTCATTCATACATACAATATTCATTTATTGAATATTTTGAGTTGAAGTTGTGAGTGGCAAGAAATAACTTGTGTTTCAAGGTAAGGTCATCAAGAAGACCTTGTTTATGCAGTGAACATAGAATGTGGTCTTCCCAGCATCCACACCCCATTCTTCTAACAGAAACTTAATTTTATTTAATATACACCTCTTCCCCACACACCCCTATGTTTCCAAAGAAGCTCACCCATCCTTAGCCCCAAGTAGCCTAAATGGGGGTATAGGATAGATGTTGAGGAAAATTTGCCTTCATTGGTTGATGTGAGTTTTATCTATTAGCTTTTGTCTGTTCCTCTGTGAGGTGATTTCTGTGTTGTGATCAGGGGTTGAGTAAATTCCCCCTTTGGTCTCATTCTCCTGAGCAGGGGAGATATGAGATGATGTTTGCTGTTCTGTCTGTGCTGTGAGGTGATGGTGAGCTTATGGTTAAAGAAATTCTTGATCAGGGGTTGAGAGAATTCGCTCTTTGTTCTGTCTGTTTCACCCACATCACCAGATGAAATGAAGAAGTAGCTAAGTTATATCAGGACGACGTGACAGGCACGTTGCCAGGCTTTGGAAGACCTTGGGCTGATGGTCCCAAGCAAGAACAGTAGATATTGCTTATCCGGATGAATTGGCCCTTCGGCTGGATGGGCAGCATTCATATCAGCAACTGCTGGACCCTCCCCGGACCTGCCATTCCTGGAGGGGGAGGCAGGAACACAAAACTTGGCTCTGGGGTGCATCTAAAGAGATATATAAGACAGACCTCAGGTGGGTTGATTGATTGATTGCTGTTTCAAGAGATTGCTATTCAGAAGATTTGCTGTTTCAGGACTGCTTTTTAGGATTGCATTGTTTCAGAGTAAGAGATCAGAATGTGCCTCAATGGACAGTAGACAGTTCTTTTGTTGGTGAATTGTCATCGTTCCAGCATCTTTGGGAACTTGTATGCAGCTTGCAGTATCAGAAAACTTCTTAACTTCCAACAACAACAATGCCAACAGCAGCAGCAGTCTTGGGAACTAGCAAACAGTGGTGTGGGAAACACCTGAGTTGCTCTCAGCTACAGACCTGGCAAGGTTTTGATTTATGACTTTTCCAGTGCTGTTCCCCACCCCGGTTTGGTGAGCTTTTGGCATCTACTGTAATAGTTACTATCCAATAAAGCTTATTACTGCTTTTGGATACTCCTTACTGATGTTATTTGTGTATTTAGCCAAGTGACTTTAGATCAATAGTAAACACGTGTTGGGATCTCTTAAACTTATATGTATGTATACTCCTTTGACATGACATTGTTATCAATGTATATAGTTTAGTCTTAACCACCTTTACTTTCTGTCATTAGCACGTTCTATTAATTGCCTTTGTCTTTTGCTATTGCATATTGCTAAATAAATTGATTAGATATTGCTAAATAAATCCATTAGCTCCACTCTAGCGTGTGTTTCCCCCCCGCTTTTCTTCCCTCCCCCCCGCCCCCCGTCATTACAGGGGGTAAACTTAGGCTCTTTCTAGTGACTGAGTCAGAAATAGCATATGACCAGTTCTGACCAAGGAAACACAGAGAGGTTTGCTAGAGATTTCTGGGAATGTAACTCACGTAAGTTCCTGAAAGCGTCTCCCTTCATCTTACTGGGCATGAATAAAGAAACACCTAGCCCCAAACACTTATGGTGACCATATTATTACTATGAGGGAAACCAGCTTTAAGATGGAGCTGACTCTGAATGGCAGGAGAGCAAAACAATCTGGGTTCTCAACACTATCACTGAACCAACTAACCCTGAACTTCATCCTGTCTCTGGTTTACATCATCTAATTCACTCCCTTATTTTTTTTAAAGCTAGATTGAGTTGGTTTTTCTGTTATTTGTGGCCACAACGCCCTAACCAAAGTTTAGACTTTATTATTTGGCAATGTGGAGTCACTGAAAATGTTTAAGCAGGAGACTGACATAATCAGTCTGCATTGTATGAGGACAGCAGTGGCAGAAATGTTGAGGATGGATGGGTGGGAAGGGAGACTGGCTACCATTTACTGAGGGCTTACTATGTGCTTTGTACTAAACACTTTTATGTATTAATTCATTTAATCCTTCCAAAATCCCATGCGGCATGTAATACTATCCAGATTCATAAGAGGAATCTGAAGCCCAGAGACATTAAATTGTTCAAAAACATGAAGCTAGTAAGTGGCAGAGCCAGGATTCAACCCCAATTTTATTATAGATATGCCTTCATTCCGAGCCATACATGAGTATATCAGAAGCAGCTCATCTCACTCTCAGCCTCAAACAGGCCTAATTGATAAAGTAAACCCAGCTGCTTGCCAGTGATTGACTCAGGAATAAAATGGTGACCCAATTCTGGTCTGGCTTCTAACCATACTGCATCCGTCATAGGATTATCATGAAAACTAAATGGGCTATGGTTTATAACATACTAATGCATGGTAGGTCCACAATAAATGCTAGCTACTACTATTGTGATTATAGACTACTGTTATCAAGAAAAACTGACAAGGCATGTTCAGAGGAGGGCAAAAGAGAGTCGTATGACAGAGCCAAGGGAAGAGCACAGGAGAGGGGCACGGCAGGATCAAGTGTCACGAAGGAACAAAGTAGCATGGGAGTTGCATGGGTCTACTCTTTGGGACATAACGCATGACTTTTGCCAGAGAGGTGTTGGTCGAAGAGTTGAGGTGGAAGCCCACCCATTGGTTGAAGTGTGAACTTGTACCTCAGTGGAGACAGTGGCTACCTGCTGCATATGAGCAGTCTCACTGTGATGGAAAGGAGAGGAAGGAAGGATGGTGGCAGGGGTTTCCATCTGGAAACTTTCCATCCTTCCTGTGAAGTCATTGCTCAGAGAGACAGTTGTCTTTTCAGAGTCTCATAGTTGGCAAATATGCCCACATCATGAGAATGAACTAATCCTATTTCTATTCCTAAAATAATGCTACCATCATATCAGCTACTACTCATAAACATTAGTAAAAAAGAAAATATTTTATAGGTGTAAGGACAGATTTATTAGAGAAGTCATCTCACTTGGAAGATCTTTATTGGGAAGTTAATACTGGGATATAAAGTGGAGTCACTGGAGCTTAGATGTCAGAAATCTCATTAGCTTATTAATTAGTATCGTGTTTCCCCGAAAATAAGACCTAGCCAGATGATCAGCTCTAATGCATCTTTTGGAGCAAAAATTAACATAAGACCCGGTCTTATAGTAAAACATGGTCATAGTAAAATAAGACCCTGTCATATTAATTTTTGCTCCAAAAGACGCATTAGAGCTGATCCACCCGCTAGGTCTTACTTTCGGGGAAACAGGTTAACAGCGATGCTCAGTGCATGCCACAGAGTGTAGATTATGGCAAAAACTTGCAAACATAATCAGTAATAGAATTCTATCCCTGAAAACGTCCATCTGCTGCACACCTGACCAGCTCTACAAACCAGTTGTTAAAAAATTTAATTTGCTCCGAGTGCGTGTGAGTTACACAACCTGCGTTCCTCTTAGAACAAATCTGGTGAAAACCGGCTGCGAACGAGCGAGAACAGAGCGAGCAACAAGCCCGAGCGCGCGCGGCAGTTCCTTCCTCCTGCATCCGCTCAGACCACTCGGCGGAGAGGGTGGGGAGGACGTTCAGGACGCCTTTTCCCGGTGCTTCCCGCCCAACTACATTCGAATCACAAGTGTAGGAATGTGCGTGTAGTCGCTGTCACTCTTTTCCATCCTTTCGAACTCTTCCCAGGCGTGCTTTCCAACACCTGTTAATCACCTTTACTTCCCATTTTCCTGGGCGGGGTGAGGGGGTTAAGGAGAGAAGACAAGGGCTACCTGTTCACCTTCTCTGGCCTTAAAGGGGCAAAGACTGGTTAAACTTCATTCACATTTTAACTTCTTCTCCGTCTCAATTTCCTACCCTGATTTGCTCCATTTTCAGGGACTCGGGTAACCGCCCCTCCCCCTGCCCCCTCTCGCCCCCAGTCCGAGCAAACGTTAAACAACGTACAGTTAAGGAAAAGCATTCTTAGGAGTTTTGTGTCTGGCCTGGCCGGCAGGCCCGAAGCTGCGGGCTTCGCGTCAGCTCCGTGGGGGCGCCGGGCTTGGAGCAGGGCGAGCACGTCGGGCCCACTCCTCCCCGGCGCCGCGTTACAAACTCCGCGGGCTCGGGAGCCGCAGCGCCGGGCCGCGCGGGCTGGGAGGCGCCGACTGCAGAGCCCTCAGCAAGTTGCCCGCCCCACAGCCGCGCCCAGGAGCGCCTCCCTCGGAGCGCGCAGGAGACACCTTCGTCCCCGCCCCTCCCCAGGTCACCTCCCTCCACGCCCCTTTCCCTCGGTCCCGGCAGCCGGCAGGCAGGGAAGTGTCGTAAAGCCAGGCCCAGGAAACTTTACCCGGGGTAACAGCCGAGGCGCTTTACGGCGACGGCGGCTGAGTGTGAGCCTTGGCGGTGAGGCGACCGCGGCGGCCAAGGAGGCGGCGGCGGCTGAGGTGGAAGAGTGGCGGCTGTGGCGGCGGGGACCTGTGCGGGGTGAGCCGCGTGGAAGGGACGGGGAGGGGCAGCGGTGACAGGCCTGGCGGATGGGCCCGGGCGGACGGGGACGGTGGCCGGCTAAGCAGCTGGGCGGCGCTGAAGAGCGTGAGGGGGGAGCCGCGGAATTGGGGGGGCACCTCCGTGAGGGACGGTTTCTGCCTTTGTTACCCCCACCTCCGCCGCCCCCCGCCCGCAGCCCCCTTTGCTCCGCGCTCGTCGGCAGGGTCTTATGGCCTCCCCTCTCGGTCTGTGTCGCCTCTAGGATGGCGGAGGTACCGCCTGGGCCTAGCAGCCTCCTCCCACCACCAGCACCTCCGGCCTCGGCGGCGGCCGAGCCCCGCTGTCCCTTCCCGGCGGGGGCCGCCCTCGCCTGCTGCAGCGAGGACGAGGAGGACGACGAGGAGCACGAAGGCGGAGGCGGCGGCAGGAGGCCCGCGGGCGGCGAGGCGACAGCGGCGGCCAAGGGGCATCCGTGTCTCCGGTGCCCTCAGCCGCCGCAGGAGCAGCAGCAACTCAACGGATTGATCAGCCCCGAACTGCGGCACCTCCGGGCGGCCGCCTCCCTCAAGAGCAAGGTTTTGAGCGCGGCGGAGGCGGCCACTTCCACGGCCACCCCCGACGGGGGTCCCAGAGCAACTGCAACAAAAGGAGCGGGGGTACTCTCGGGTGAGAGCCCCTCTCACTGCCTCCCCAATAATTCAAGAACTGCGCTCCCCAGCCCCGCAGAGGCAGCGGCGGCGAGCGATCCGGCGGCGGCCCGCAATGGACTGGCGGAGGGCACCGAGCAGGAGGAGGAGGAAGCCGAGCAGGTGCGGCTGCTGTCTTCATCCCTGACCGCCGGCTGCAGTTTAAGGAGCCCCTCAGGCAGGGAGGTTGAGCCTGGGGAGGATCGGACGATACGTTATGTCCGATATGAATCCGAGCTACAAATGCCCGATATCATGAGACTGATCACCAAAGATCTGTCTGAACCCTACTCCATTTATACCTATAGATATTTTATCCACAACTGGCCACAGCTGTGCTTCTTGGTAAGTGGATGGAATGAAAAGAGGGTGAACCCAGCAGAGAGATCCAGTCCATGCAGGGCAGGGAGTGTGAGGGCTGAGCATGGCACTGGTATCCTTCTGCATTTCATAATACGTTACCTGGTATAAAGTGCGTGTACACGCTCCTAGTTATTTAGTGCAACTTTTGAAGGTAAGACTTCATGATCCGGGTTAACTTCATAGTGATGTATATTCAACAAGCCTGTACGTTGCATGTTGGGGGTCTTGTATCCTGTACTTACAAGCATGTTGTTTCTATTGAATTTTACTGAAGAAAGGCAACATGGCGCTGTTGAGTATTTATGATATGTGAAGGCAAAAGCCACTACCATTATTTGTTGTTTTAGCATCGATTTACTTGCACTTGGTAATTCCCTGCAAGACATTTTGACAATTCTTGAGAAATCCATCTTTTTGATTGTATAGCTTAGTGGTAATCTGAAAATATAACCTTAGTATTGTAGATAATGGTAGTTATGCTGTTTTCTGTGTTCACTTTGCTCAGTTTAGTATGTTTGTTTAAATTATGGCAACTATTGTATATTCTAGAAAACTGCTCTTAATAGGATTCTAACCATGTTTCAAAATAGAACTTCTTAGATATGTCAATGTCAGTGACTATGGGAAAATGATTTTTTGGCATTATAAATGTCATTTCGTATGCCACTGTAATTGCTAAAAAATTGTAGATTTAATTTTAAGTTAACCCACAGAAGCATACAATTGAGTCACATTTTAAATTGAAATAGTATATGTATTTCTGTTAACTTCAGATAATAGTTGTGTATATATGATACTTAGTCATCTTTTTTTTTTTATTACCTAGGCCTCTCTCAACTCTGCCATTTTAGAATCTAATAAACTTAATATTGGTAAACTTTAATTTTGATTTTACACAGAGTCCTCCCAATTCATCAGCTAATTTGTACTTTAACCCTTAGCTTAACAGTCAGTTTAACAATAAATTCTGAATATCTAGAAATGGAGATATGCACAAGTGATTGACCTGTAAGATTTACTAGTATAAGTATGAATCTAGTGTTATTGAACATAAAACAATAGCTAAACAATTAAAGGCCAGGTAGAACTGGGGCCTTTTTATTGGCATATAAAAAATTTGAATTTCCCATAAGAACTAATTTAAAACAAATATAAGTGTGTATGTTTATTTTAAATCGTATCATTTTAGAACTGTAAAGGATGCTAGAGGTAATCTAGCTCAACTTTATTTTTTTTAATGAAAAAATTAAGGACCAGAGTGACTTAAATGTTTAAATCTACATATTTAGTGGCAAAGCTAGTACTCAGGTAGTCTGGTCTCTCATCGAAACAAGAACCTGAAAAATGACACACCATTGACCATTCCACAAAGATCATTGTGTCACCAACGGACAGTTGTTCTTACAAACATCAATCTCAAGAGATTAGAAACTTCCAAAATGTTCCTGGTTTCCATGAGTAACCTGTAATGCTTCAAATGGAATGTATGAGGTTGAACCTTAGAAAATTGCCAACACTTGACCATATTTGACCAACAAAAAAGATAGTTTCTTATGATTCTTTCTAGTAATTGTAACAGATGTGAAAGTAGAGTACTATACAAATGGGAGGTACTGTCAGTTACTCTGTATTTAACTAATTATCGCTACCTCTTTTGAGTTCATGGTATTTTCAGTTGTTGGCACCTCTTTAAACTTACCAGTGACGTATAGTACTTCCGTTTATTCTAAATTTAATTTTCTGGCTTCCTCTGGAAACATTTTTTTCCCTATTTGTAGTGTTCTGGAATTTGGGAATCTCTAGTTCATATAATTTATATTCTTCAAGTTCCGTAGATTGGCAAGCCTTTAGCTTTGTAGTGTTAAGTCTTAATCTTGCCAGGAATTTTTCAGTTCCCATTGTTGAAAAAAGAACACATGTAATACCATGAGTTCCAAATGCACGTGCAGAAGCTTTTATTTGGAAAAGTTGACAACGGTTTAGTGATTCTTGTAAGTGTATATTCATCAGCAAATTTATCAGGACAAAAATACAGCATTGGCCTTCATCTCTGCCAACATCTTAATAATAATGTATCATATATTGGGCTTTTATTTTTAAGTGATGTGTACAACTTGATTCTTGCTTCTACAGATTCTTAATTAGGAAGAAATCAATCTAGTCTAAGAGGGAACTAACATAATTGCTTATTCGTCAAAGGACAAAGAATATCTGTTGGAAATTCCTATCTAATTTAAAAGTATTGTCCAGTTGTATCTAGTGGTTTTAATTTTTTCCTCTTTTGTATGGACCATTAACTGTGAAGTGTAGCTGTCCTGCAGTTTTGTATCATAGATTTATATATATTTCCATTTTCTGGACCTTATGATGTCAGGCCAAAGTTTTTTTAGTGTACCATTTTGTCTGATGCGTGCACACACACACACACACGCACACACGTATATATTTGAAGTGAGTTATTTTCAAATAAGAAAATGCTGTCCGAGTTGTTCAACTAAGCAACTTTTGTGTCTATTTCAGGTGTTAATACTGAAAGAAATGTTAGTTTTCAAAAGAATTTTGAAAGAACCAGATTGATTTATCATGAATGAAAATGGAAATAACAATTTTAGAGGTATATTGGCCCAATCTAGTTTTTTATTTTGTGATGAAACAGAAATGAATTAGTGTGGATTGTTGAATTTAATATACCTACAAAAGGATTTTTCTGACCTGACCTAGTTTAGGTTTGAATGAAATGGATTAGAATTATCTTGCCTAAAAGATTTCTCCACAGTTTTAAATAAGGCTTTGTAATTAATTTATAGAATGGCGGACTAAAAAAAAATCTCACAACAAATTTGAGTTATAATAGGTATTAAGTATAAATTGGGCTTTGCTTGTTTTTAAAACTATTCCTGGTTTAAAGGAAAGTTGAAATAGTTTCTTCTGGAAATTTTATTAAGCGATAATTTGCAGTTTCCATATTTTTTTAATTAGGGCTTTTTACAGCAAGCAGGTATTTCTGGCTGACACATTATTAAACAGTTGGAACTATTGCCCTATTTATATTTACCAGAATACAGTATTACCAGGACTTTTTATGAGTGATGGAATTTTTGAGAAATATTTCGATGGTGGCATTTATTTAGCAGGTATCCTTTAACACTCTGGAAAACTACATTTTAAAATGGAAAGCTCCGTAAAATCACAGAAGCTCTGATTTTGAGTTATAGATATTCTATGAGCTTTATGACAATGACACATTGTCTGGAGTGTTCTGAAAATGAGACCATAGTGTATATCTAATCTTTGTAGTACGTCCATAACAAAAACCCCTTGGGTAAGGAGTACCGTAGAAACAATCATTTTTCTGAAAAACTTTTACATTTTTTTCTGATCAAAATCTAACTCTTGCTGTTCAAGTATAAATATGTCATATTTGTTTTTTACTAAAGCTTTATTCATATTCTTTCTTTATTCATATTTTTTACTAAAGCTTTATTCTCGTATTCCCCCATTCTTAAATCTGAAACATGTAGGTCTTTATTGCAAATAATTATAATAATAAACCTCTTACAAAGTACTTGAAAGTTTACCTTGTGGGAATCTGGCTTTGTCTCTTGTGCTGTGATAATAAGCATAAGAGATTCATGTCCTAAAGAATGTTGAAAGATTTCAAAACTAGAACATTTGAAGGAGCGCTGGGATTTAGATTTCTGAAACATCTGCTTTCTAGCTAGAATTCTCATGATCTCTTCCTCCCTCGAAAATGCTGACCAATGGTTGGTTACTGTTTCTCTGGGTGAGTGATTGTGCAGTACCTGATGGCAATGTGTTCTTCATAACTGTTTGTTTATTTTTAAGGCCATGGTAGGGGAGGAGTGTGTAGGTGCCATCGTTTGCAAGTTGGATATGCACAAAAAGATGTTCCGCAGAGGTTATATAGCCATGTTAGCCGTGGATTCCAAATACAGGAGAAGTGGCATTGGTAAGAAAATATTATGTCTCTAAAAGAATGCATAAGTATTTTCTTTTTTCTTTTTTGAAGCAAAAGACTTAAATGTAGATATGTAGAAATGAGCATTAAGGTACGAGAAAAAAATAAAGTTTTTATTTCAAAATATTTCCAAAATGTTCTTCAAATGAATTTTTAAATTAATGTTTTGATTGTTTGAGAGATTATCTTTCTAATAAGTCACAGGCAATCAGTGTGTACCTTAAAACATTTTTTTGATCATATTCAAAATGCTTTACATTATACTACCTAGTGCAGTTTTTAATATCATTATTAGGGTCCTCGATCACAGCCCTCAAGGAGCTATCTATACTTGGGTTAAGTGGACCTCAATCAAGGCAAAATTGTGGAGAAATTGTTACCATTTTTTAGTACTAGTCATCAAACATTATACTAGCAATTCAAGGAGAACCAAGAGAACGAATTCTTACTGTTCCCAAACTCAGTCTCTTTCTTCGGTCTACCTTTCCTGGCATTTTCAGTTAATCTTTATAATGGTCATTAGAGTCAGCTGGGTGGTTTAGGCCCCTCCCCTTGAGAATCTTGTTTGTCCTGTTAGAAGTAGGGTTGAAGCTTCCCCAGGTGACTGATGTAAGCCTGGTTAAGAGCCACTGTCCTAGTATGTAGGATCTACTGGCTCTTTGCTCAAGATGGAGGGTCGGGTAGACGAGCACTTGTCTGAGCGTGTCAAGTTCTGCGATGTATTGAAGCTAAGGAAGTATTCATGAAAGATTTGCTGCCTGTATCAATATTATTAACAGTTTTGTCCCTTGTAGTTTTTATTTTTAACTATTAGTATTATTGTCCAATTTAAGACTGTTTCACACAATCTTAGATGTCATGAGAAATCATTATGAATAAGTTTACTTAATACATTAGGCTTAACCAGCTTTTCTTACAGTGTTATAGTTTAGTACTAAAATTTTCAGTGAATCAGGCTTGTTATATAAGCCAAGTTTGAGTCTTTGATGCATTAGAAAGAGCTAATAAGGACTCATGGCAAATGGTACACAATTGTCTCGCTAGTTCAGAGGGCAGAAACCGGTGGCTTGAGGGTTGCATCCTAGCCCTCAGAAATTTTGTTTGTCCCATGTAATGCGTGCTTGCTCATGTGAATGGTTTAAACATTAAGAGATTTCTTACCAAATTTGGATTTCTTTCTTAAAATCTCATTTGGCAATCGTTTTACCTTTAATACAGCAAATATACCTGACTCTAAACTAGGATACATTTTGCTAGACATTTACAGACACACCACTGACATCATTTGGGCGTGCCAGACTTCAGTGTGCCCAGGCTCACTATAAGGTTTGTAGGAACCAACCCAGTGCCTTGAGCCCATTCTGGGTCACAGCAGTTCTGGTGTGATCTTTGGCAAGATTGGTTCAAGGGTTACTCAGTAAGCTCTGGCCAGCTTGAGTTCCTGGGTTGTTCTATCCATACCACGTTGCCTTTTTCTTTTCTCTTTCCTTCAAACAAAAGAGCACAAACTCCTGCTTGGAGCAAATAATTACACCTGAGAAAAAGGAATATATCAGGAGATAGGTCTTTGAAGAGGAAATTTATATTGTGTAGGTTCTATTGGCCTCTCAGTTTAAATTTAAAATTTTTCTCAATTTGAGGTAATCTGTGTATCTGCAGTGGAGATAGAACTCAGCATTTGACATTCCTATACCTATTATGATATAATTTAGATATATTTGAGAAATTAATCACAGTTTTCCTTCATTAATACTCAGATCTATGTTCTAGGTACTAACTTGGTTAAGAAAGCTATATATGCCATGGTTGAAGGAGATTGTGATGAGGTAAGTCTTTCTAAATGGTTAAGACCTTTTATCCTGGGCAGTATTCTACTGGGTATTTTTATAAATATTCCATAATAATTGTACTGCAGAATTCTTTGCAGTCTATTATTATACAAATACAGCTTGTAGTGAAAATTATATTTCATTTACAAACATGAATTTTGACCTAGAAAAATTTTAAGATGGTAATGAGAGCTAAAATTTGTTTTGTGTCAAAATATAAAGGTGAAACGTTAGACATTTCAATAAATAATTGGTATTCATAGGAGTTGTTAACAGTAATTTAAGATAGCTCTTACTACAAACCTTATTGTAATTCACTTGCATATTGGCCTTAGTTTCTCTCTAAATAACACTTTTTTTTTTTAACTACTATGAACTGTTAGCCCATCTGAAGGACTTTTCACATTTGAAAAAGTCAGCATTAAATAACGATAAGTCTGAGAGGAGGGGAAAAAAGACAACCACTTTTTTAAACGTAGAACTATTTATAAAACTAAGAGCATCTCTGTTCAGCTTGTTTGTAAGGCCTGATGGCAGGTATAATTTTTTGTATCCTACAGTCCAGGCTTTATGCATGTATATTGTTTTATACATCATTGAACAATAAATAATGGTGATGGCTGGGAATGTTAAGATTTACTATTGTATAATGTGGAAGTAAATAAGTATAAACTAGGAAAGTGTAGATATCTTTAATATGACAATGGTGACTAAGAAGGAACAAAGTTGTATTTTTCTGTATAGTAACTGAGTAATACAAGTGACAATTGTCTTTATAATTGGAGAGCAAATATGCTTTAGAGAGTTCTCAAAATACTTGAAATTAGGTAATTTTTTTGTCATACTAACCTTAATTAGTAACTTGTCTTGGTTATTTTTAGTGTTTTTGTTTTGTTTTGTTTTGTTTTTATTGTACAAAACCTACAGAATCATTAACCTGTGTGTGTATATGTGTATGTATTTTTGGGTACAAAATCCCTTTCACTATCCTCGTGCTCTTCAACTCTTCATCCTTTCCTCTTACAGCTACTATTAAGCTTTCAATGTGCATCCTCCCATTTTCTAAGCATACCTTTCTGAAAATGTGTAATACATTTTTTATACAAATGAAATTATAATTACTATTTTGCAATAATTACTTTTTCCATTTAATAGTATCTCATGAACACGTTTCCATGTCAGAATACAGAGATGTACTGCAGAGTATTTTTATGCTTGCTCGCATTAATTTGTATTCTGACAGATCACACCAAGTGATGGTTGTATGAGAAGGCCTACAGACATATTGGGCGGTACAGAGAAGTGCTGGGATTTAAGGATGTTTAATTTTACTCCAAATAAGATAATTTACACATGGTGGAGGATAATTTACACATGGCTCACAGCTTTTAATATCAAAAAGTAAAAGGTGCAGTGACTCTGATAATTTACATGACTGGTAACAAATTTGCAGAAGAGAATTGGACTGCATACATTCATGAGTGTGTCTCTACGTTTGGACCATAGCCATACTAGCTTAGTCAGCACATGAGGAAGAAAGTTAGGCTTCACAAAAGTAGCAGAACAGTTTGGAGAAATCTTTGGGATGATAAGACCATGTTTTGATCCTCTACTGCCACTGAGTAGAATGGTTTCCAGCAAACAGGGATGCTATGAGCAGGGACTATTATGTTCCTTATAGTTAAGCCTTTTCTGAGTTATCCTCGTCACTATAGGCTGTGTGCACACAGGCTGTGTGCTTTACCTTAACTGATCAAATGTTTAAATAGTACTGTTGTTTTTTTGTTTTTGTTTTTTGAAAGTTCAAGGAATGACATGGAGATTTCAGTCTCGAGGTTAAATCCTAAATTAGTGATACATTTTATGGTAGAAGTAGTTTTTTCATTGTGGGTCTAAAACTTTAATTTACTCATTTTTCTTACTTTTATAACAATGAGTATTACTTAGACTGAAATGGAGAATAGTTCCATGAACTTATTCCAGTTGTATGGTTTTCAATAGATGGTGTTTGCAGTATGAATAGCTCTGCCTCTGTGTTAGAGAACTTTTCCATGGTTTAAAAACACTACCTGAGTCCCACATTGTTGAGATAAAGGATTTGCTGTATGAAATGATAGAACTCTTGTTTAGTTTTTATAAGGCTTTTACTCTCCCTTTCATTGAGTTTTAAACGAAAGAAACAACAAACTCTTCTGTCCCCTTTTCCCTTCTAATTTTTGGTGGTAGTGTGTTTGTTGGTTCTACTTCTTTATATTGCCATTTCATCCCATTTGTTTGCTTTCTTCTCCCTCCACTCCAGTGTAACTACTTTTTCATTGATGTATTTGCTAGACCCAGTAGCTCCTTGGTATTCCTCTGCTTATTAAAATACTTCTCCGTGTTTAATACCCAATTCAAATATCAACAATTCCTTTAAGTTTGCCTTAATCCTTCTGGGACAGAATCTGTTGCACCTTCTGGACTTCCCTTTTTGTAATACAGTAGTCCCCTCTTATCCAGTTTCACGTTACAGTTTCAGTTACCTGCGGTCAACTGTGGTCTGAAAATATTAAATGGGAAATTCCGGAAACAAACACTTCATAAGTTTTAAATTGTGAGCCGTTCTGAATAGCATGATGAAATCTTGCGCCGTCCTGCTCCATCTGAATCATTCCTTTGTCCAGCATATCCATGCTGTATGGTACCTGACCTTTAGTCACTTAGTAACTGTCTTGGTTATCAGATTGACTGTTGCAGTATTACAGTGCTTGTGTTCAAGTAGCCCTTATTTTCTTAGTAATGGTCCCAAAGCACAAGAGTAGTGATGCTAGCAGTTTTGATATGCCATTAAGAAGCCATAAAGTGCTTCCTTTAAATGAAACAGTAAAAGTTCTCGACTTAATAAGGAAAGGGGAAAAAAATCATGTGCTGAGGTTGCTAAGTTCTAAAGTAAGAAACAATCTCCTATCTGTGGAATTGCCTAATTTATAAATTAAACTTTATAATAGGTATATGTATAGGAAAAACTATAGTATATGTAGGTTTGGTATTATCCGTGGTTTCAGGCATCCATAGGGAGTCTTGGAATGCATCCCCCATAGATAAGGGAAGACTACTGTCCTTTGCTTAAATTTACTTGTTCAGTCTGTCTTAGCCATAAGGAGAGCAGAGATGCCTTTTACTGTTTACTGCTGTATTCTTAGTGTTGCATTTGTGATATAGTACATGGCTCATAAATAATTTGTTGAATGTTTAGTTCTTTTTTTCCAGCATCCTATTTGTACCGCTTTTTTTTAAAAGTACTGATGAATTTTGACTTACACAGTCAGTTGTTATCTTGTTTTTCTCTCTGAGCTTTTTATAAGCTTTCTGGGACCAGCAATCACTTATTCTTGTACACAGTAAGGTAAAACAAATGTGTCTGCAGGGTTAACCAAGTTGTTAAAATACCTTTTGGTAAAAACAAAATTATATGTAATAATAGTCTTCTACATAATCCATTGTTCTGAGGAAAACTTTGAAATTATGATTCACTAAAAGTACAGTGACCAATTACAATACAACCAACCTGTAATTTTGCTTTCATTAAGTTAGGCTAATATTCCTTTCTTTTAAAGTATTAAGAAATGTTGACAAATTATCAGAAAGACATTTGAGAAGGGTTTTAAATTACTTTTTCTCTAAGGTTGTACTGCTGTTTTTTTATTCTTAGAAAAAGAGATTTTTAAATCTATGAACCTGTTAACAGAGGTACATTTGGAAATCTTGATGAAGTCTTTCTATGTACATCCATCCAGTCAATTGTTACTTTCTATTCTGTTTGCAGAACTTGTGACCTTGAGTCATGTTTATATTGCTCTTGGTTGCCACTTGTCATTTTAAGATAAGTTCAGAGTATATTAAACCAAAGTTAGTAATCACAGAATTGAAATGTAGGTCATGTTTTTGCCCAAATAATGATGATATACTCTCTTGGTCTAATACATATTTTTGTTTTGCCTTACTATGACTTTCCTAACTTTTTATATCAGAATTAGACATGTTAAAATAGCATAGCTAAAGATATTTTTCATTTTTACAGGAGCTGGCTAAAAAGTTATAGCATCAATAAAACAAAGTTATAACAAACAAATGGGCTCGTTGCTTCATGAATAGGAAACGCATTACCCATATTGCTGATCTGGCTTGAATTTGATTGCACCCCCATGTGCTCTGGCTGTCGAGATACTAGACCAAACATTTTGGATTTGTGTTTTACATTAGAGGAAATAGTAAACAAAAACACATCTAAGTAGCATGAATGAGTTTTCTAAAATGTAATTTTTAAAATAGGATTTGTGTACCTGAAATAATGAATCCACCTGGTGGACATTTACTTTTATGTACTTTTCTTGAAATAAATTTGAATGGGGCAGGTGATTGATCAGCATGATGAACAGTGCTTTACTTTTTAAGCTATAGATGTCCTTGAAATCTCATGTCTGGAAATTTTAATTTCAAAAGTTATTTTTAGATTTAAGGCGTGATTACCATGATATTAATACTCAGTACTAACTCATATGATGAGACTACACTGGAATCAAAATGTCTTACTGGAATCCATTTGCCCCTCCCCCTTAGCTCCTGGCACCTATCATTTACTCTTTGCTTCTTTGAGTTTGACCGTTTTAGTTTCCACATGTAAGTGAGATGCTGCAGTATTTGTCTTTTTATGTCTGATGTATTTCACTTAGCATGTCCTCCAGGTTCAATGATGTTGACACAATGGCAGGATTTCTTTTTTAAGGCTAAAAAATATTCGTGTGTGTGTGTCTGTGTGACTTTTTCTTTATTCACTCGTTGATGGACATTTAAATTGTTTCCATATATCAGCTACTGTGATAATGCTATAACGAACATGGGAGTTGAGATATCTTTTTCTTTTTAACTTTTTATTTATTTATTGTAAGTGTGTTTTTCCAGGACCCATCAGCTCCAAGTCAAGTAGTTTCAATCTAGTTGTAGAGGGCGGAGCTCACAGTGGCCCATGTGGGGATCAAACCGGCACCCTGGTTGTTAAGAGCACTGCAGTCTAACCAACTGAGCTAACTGGCTGCCCCCAGATATCTTTTTGAGATCCTGATTTCAGTTCCTTTGGTATATACCCACAAGTGGGATTGCTGGATTATGTGATAGTTCTAAGTTTAATTTTTTGAGGAACCTCCATACTGTTTTCCATAATGGGTGTACCAATTTACATTTCCACCAACAGTGGCCTCATTTATTTAAATAACCTGTAAAAAAACCTGTTACATGTTAACAAAATAAGATACATCTTATGACAATGTACAAAATGACTTTTAAGGTTTTGTGTTTAATAATTATGTTTAACATTTTTAATTTAACTAGAAACATATTTTTGCTATGAGACTGAGACTGCTACTGTGTTTCCCCGAAAATAAGACCTAGCTGGACCACCAGCTCTAATGCGTCTTTTGGAGCAAAAATTAATATAAGAACCAGTATTATATTATATTATACTATATAAGAACGGGTCTTATATTAATTTTTGCTCCAAAAGATGCACTAGAGCTGGTGGTCCAGCTAGGTCTTTTTTGGGGGGAAACACTATAGGCAAAGAACAGAGTAAAATGGAGTTATTTAAGCTGTAAGGATTTTGGTTGAGTAGTTTAGCCTAATTAGAGAACTGGGTATGAGAAGCCTGGGTGCCAGATTTATCTGTTACTTACTATAGTAGTTGTGTGATTGTAGGCAAGTCATTTAACTTTTTACAGTCTTTCTGTCTATGTACTATGATGGTAATTATGATCTTAAAGGGATGTAATGAAGAGCAATAAAAGTGTTCATTCAGCAATATCTGTAAGTTGCCTCTGAGGTGCCAGACAGTGAGCTAATGCTTAGGTTCTAGCAGTGAACAAGCCTGCCCTCCCTCCAGAGCTCCCAGCCTCCAGTATTAAAAAAGGCTTTCTAAACTGTAATGGTTTGACTTATTCTAACAATGGTTTGTTGCTAAGAGAATCCGTGGAACTTCACTATAATCTTTTTTTCTGTTAGGTAGAATTCAACTTTGCCAAGTTTCTTTAAGACCAAAATAACCTCATTATCCTTTGACTTCCTATGTAATTAATACTCTCTTGATGTGAACTAAAATAATAGTTTTATAGTGCGTTTCCAGTATAAACCCAGATTCTCTTTTAATACAAGAGTAAAATAAATGATTAAGTATTCAAAAGTAGTTACTTTTTTCTGGCATTTCTATTGTGTCAAATAATACATGATCTCTGTTTAGAAAATGTCAGTGTGCCGAGAGAATCTTTTCATTTTCACTAAGGTTAGCCCTTTGTGCAATTTTTTTTCTATGTAATTCTAAACCTCAGGTGTGTGTATATTTATATAGTTCTAGTTAGCTGCCGATGTGAGTATTTTAGATTGCCAAATATTAATGAACATGGGCTTAGATCCCCTTCATCACGTCTTAAGTAGGTTACAGGCTGTACTACAGCTCCCATTTGCTGCTTTGTTTTACTTTGGAAAACAATCAGGGAGGTAGAGAAGAGTGGATACTATTAAGCTTTAGTTCAGGTTGGGAGTCTGGCCTTGAGTTTCATTCATTTGTAAATTGGAGATAATATCTCATGGGTTTATTGTGAAAATAACATAATGACAAATGAAGGTAAAATGCTTTACATAGCACTTAGTATGTTTTCAATAAATATTAGCCCTTTTTTAAAACTGTCACTCTTTATTTCTGTGAAATCAGTTCCAAATTTTGTATTGTTGCAGCTTTATTGCTTCTCATATTAATGGTTTTGATTTAACATTTTAGCTGTAATTAGGTGCTGGCCTAAAACAGAATTCTAGGAATTACCCAAGAGAATTGTTCAAAACTGAAAACTTGTACTGACCCGACTTGTTCCAGAATGGAAGATGGCATATATTAATAAAAAACGAGCAGAGAGAAATTGTTGACTTTTATTTTTAAACCAGTATATGTTAGCTGTACAACTTTTATTTAAGGCCTTCTTAGGAACATTTTTCTCTTGATTCTGAACTATTAATTATTGTTTTATAGATCTTTTAATTAGAAGTTTGGATTTAGTTTGTAATTTGCCTTAAGAGGGTACTTTTTGGGGCCTGGCCCGGTAGCTCAGGTAGTTGGAGTGCCGTGCTCCTAACTCTGATGTCACCGGTTCTATTCCCACATGGGCCAGTGAGCTGCACCCTCTACAGCTAAGATTGTGAACAACAGCTCTCGCTGGAGCTGGGCTGCTGTGAGCGGCCGACCTGCCATTAGCCGCTGTGAGCGGCCAACTGACGGACTGCCTCAGATGGGGGAAGTGCAAGGCTCATGATACCAGCATGGGCCAGGGAGCTGTGTCCTACACAACTAGACTGAGAAACAATGGCTTGAGTGGAGTTGGGGGTGGGGGGTAGGCAGAAGAAGAGGGAAAAATAAATAAATGGCAAAAAAAAAAAAAGGGGGGACTTTTTCTTTAAGTACTCCAGTCATTTAAAAGCTTGGCAATACTGTTTGTTTAATATTTATATAATGTATGTAATGAAAGGTGCTGAGAATGTATGTAATTAACAAATATTTAAGAGATTTCTGTATGTCAGGCAGTGTTAGGTGCAGAAGAAACAGCTGTGATCACTGCCCTTGTTGGGCTCATCAGCTAGGAGAGATGACATACTCATCAAATGTTAAATGAGAGTGCGGTTGAGTAAGGAGCAGTGCAAAGTGCTGTAGGATTGTATAAAAGGAAAGGAATACTCCACTCAGTCTGGAAGTGACAAACTAAAGCCAAAAGCGAGGATAGGGACAGCATTCTTCCAGACAGAGGAAACAGCTTATGTGAACAGTCTAAGAAAAGATCTCTCTGAGTTCCTGAAACTGAAAGTTTAGTGTTGATTGTGGAGAGCAAAGCAGGAGACATAAAGCAAAAGTTGGCAGGGTAGGTGGAAGCCAAATCTGGATGGGCTTTTTAGGTCTCTTGATTATCTTTAACTTGTGGACTTTATCTTGAGGACAGAAGGGAGTCACATGGTTTTAAGCAGGGAATTAACAAGAACATCATACTTCTTACAGAGAATGGGAGACATAGAGTTAGGAGGGTCTTGTACTTACAGTGAAAGTTGATAGCAGCTTGGACTAGAGTGATATCAATGGTGACAGAAAGAAGAGGATCAGGTTGAGAGATTTAAGAGAGAAAGTTGAAATACTTGGTGTTTAGACGTATGGGGAAGGTTGGAGAGCAAAGAGGTTCCAAGATGACGCCTAGGTTTCAGGTTCGAAGCATTGGTGTGATGGAGATCTTGTTACTGATACACGGAATTGTGGAGGAGTTGATCATGAGTTCATTTTTGGATATGATGAGTCTTTTTCTCTGTTTATATCTTTTGCTTGGATTCTTGTCAGATTTTTTTGATAGTTTGAGATAGAACAGAAAGAGACTCAAAGGCTTCACTTGGGCCTTTGTTACGTATATTTGTATTTTGCTCTTTTTATTCCACTCGAAAAACATTTGATGGTTATAACACCCTGAAAGTAACTGTAGCTCACTGTGTTGATAATTCTCAATGAGGCAGGTTGAGAATCAATAGAAATGCAAGTAGAGCTATGTATATAAAAATTGGGAGAATGGGATAAAGGATGTTTGAAAGAGGAAAGTACAATAAATGAAAGAAAATCACATTCAGAAGTATCGGTTATTCATTGTTCAGTAATATTAAAAAACACCCAGATAAAAGTTATCACTTTGTGTTTCTCTGTTCAAAGTGTTGATGATATCCATAGTGTCTAGATGGTGGTTCTTAGAATGGAGTCCCTGACCAGCAGCATCAGCATCATCTGGTAATTTGTTTAAAATGCAGATTCTTAGGCTCCACCCTAAACCTACTCAGAAACTCTGGATGTGGGGCTCAGCAGTCTATTTTAACAAACCCTCCAGGTACACTAAAATTTGGGTATCTTTGGTGTAGATTCAGCAAACTTTCTCTGCAAGAGGCCAGATAGTAGTAAATATTTTAGGCTTTGTGGACCATATGTTTCTGGTGCAGCTGCTCAACTCGGTCCTTGTAAACTGAGAAAGCAGCTGTAGACATCATGTAAACAAATGGGTATGGCTATGTGCCAATAAAACTTTATTTACAAAAACAGACAGTGGGCACATTTGACCCAAGGGCTGTAGTTTGCAGACTCTGATAGACTCTAGACAAGTGTGGTAGTGGGTAAATGATGACAAATTAATGAAAATAAAGGAGTTGGAGGTTGATATGAATACTTTAAAATACTGGTTTATTTTCTTAAACGGTTGATTGTTGATTTTTTTTTTCTTTTCGTCATCTTTATGTCACACTACTTCACAGGGAAATAACATCTTTGTTTTAGTATAAAACATATATTCTCATTACTAAAAATTCCAAACATCACAAAAATCAATAGAAATGTCCCCAGTGTTCCCACTCACCTTGGCCCAAAAGAGCATTGCTATTAAAATTTTGATGACTATTGTTTTTTTCTGTACATCATTAATAACGAATGATTTCATCATTAATTTTAAAACAATTAAGTATGGTATGTTTTTCTTAAATATTTGACCTAATTGTTTATAAGTGATTTGTCAAATTATGAAAATATAAATCAGTTTCAATTATATAAAATTATAACTTAGTTTTCTCTTATTTTTTGAAGGTTGTTTTGGAAACAGAAATAACGAATAAGTCTGCTTTGAAACTTTATGAAAATCTTGGTTTTGTTCGAGATAAGAGGCTGTTCAGATACTATTTAAATGGAGTTGATGCACTGCGACTTAAATTGTGGCTGCGTTGAGAAACTGACATCAAGGAACAACTTTCCAACCACGCAGAATCGACCTTTGCATGCAATGCAATTTGTACAGAATTGCTTTGCAGGTGGATTTAGTAATTTTCATGCAGTTCTTATCTGTCAGTGTCTCATTGAGTGTCGCACAATATTTGTTGCACTTTGGCATGGCGCATTTGTTCTGAATTAAAAGAGATTGTTTTAAACTTAAAGAGTTCTTTTGGTACCAACAAGATGTGCCAGTTCATAGCCAAGATTTGTTTGTTTGTTTGCAAAGTCTGCTGACAATGTTATTTACACAGTGATCGTTTTACCACAGAACCAGTAAGTGGAACATGATTTTTGTTCCTTAAAAAAGCCAATGTAGATTGTAAAAATCTCTAAGTATACTAACATTTCACATGAAACCTGCCATAGTTTTCTGAAGGGGGTGGGGAAAGCTTCAATTTTAGGTTTTATTTTTTTCAATATTAAATCTTCCATTCTTGAATATTGGTACCTCAGTGATTAGTGAATGAAAAAAATGTAGGGTTGGTTGTGTCTTACAATGAGTAAAGGTAACAATGAAATTGCGTCTGCCAGTGCCTGTGTAGATAAGTATATTTGTCTTCATCTCTAGTTTTTTAATGCATGCTACCTTTTCCTTTTCTTTAAGGCCTTTGCAAGCAAACTTTTGTTTTTATTTAAATTCTAAATTTGATAATAAATTATTTCAGATTTTTATAATTTGGATGCTTTTTCCAGGTGAATGACAGAGTGGTTTACTTTAGAAATCCCTTCTTTCCTTACAGTAAGAAGTTGAATCTACTTGGAAAATCTTTGAGAAATGGCTCAGAAGGGATGAGAAAAGTTGATGGAGCCAGGAATTGCTAGGTTTTTGGATGCACTTTTTTTTTTGAGAGTGAGGGAATTTGGGGAAAAGCATAATTAATGTAAATTGGTATGATTTTATTTAATCAAAATTATTGCTAAGCTGTGAAGAACAGCTTTAATAATGTTGGAATTTTTTCCCCCACTTGATTTGGATTCTCATTAGTTTCATTTCTTAAAATGTTTCACTTTTGGTTCTTGGTCTTGGAAATAAATTTCAAGGTGCATTGTATCCATTTTAAATTTTAAACTGATTTTCTTTCCACTTATTTGAGCAAATTTTTTGGGGGGAGCTTTGCTTTAGTTCCTAGAAAAACAAAAGGGAGAAATGGAAATTTTTTTGGAATGAGTTCTTAATGGGTTTTCTTAATAGCCATCACCATGTTCATTAGTCACATCGCGTTTTGGCCAATCTGTGCAATGTAATAAATTTTAAAGTTACTTGCTTTCAGTTGAGTCAGGAAACCTGTGATGGATAATTTATTTAACTGGAAAACCTAGGTACCCATGAAAAAAAAAGATTCATTTTCTGTGAAAATGTTTTATAGGAATCTATGTTGTTTTTCTTTAATTTGGATATGCTTTACTTCTGCTCTAGGATTTGGTTTGAATTTTATTTTATGGCTATAATTACTGTACTTTTAAAAACCCTACCTCCATTAACAGTTGGTAAAAGCCCCCTTTCAGGAAAGTTTGTTGTCATTATTATTATTATTTTTTTTAAAGGAAAGCTGCTCTTTGCTCAGTGTAATGTCTTGAAAGTGAACATGGTTAACAAGTACTTTTAAAATAAAGATACACAGATTTGATGAAAATAAAATCTTCCTGCTGGTGGGATCATTTATAGTTCCTTATTTTTAAAGAAAACGTTTTCTTTCCATTTTGTATTGCTCTTGAAAGTTTAATGGGCAGTATTCTGGCTATATTAAAAATGACCACACAATACTCAGCTTTCCAGCTGACCGTTTTGAGCATGTTTTTTGTCCAACTTTATTTGGGCTCTAGCATTTAGAGGAATGCCAATCATTGTGATGCTTCTGTTATTTTTAATATGGAGGGAACTAAAGTAAAACAGTTCAGTACTTAGGTTACCAGATTTTATCTCACCACTTTACATTTGACTTGCTGGTTCATAGGTAATGATTGTTGAACATACATTTGCTTGACTGACTAATGGGGACAGTTCTGATACATGCTGGATTTTCAGTTCCACCATTTATGTTTTTGGCAGGTTGTCAATGAAACCATCACTATTGACCTTTTCTTCCAGAATTGACCGTGTTTTGCTGAACTGACTGGGTGTTTGTAAATATAACCATAACCATCTGACTAAAAAGTTAGATGGTTGCCATATTGTTCATCCAGGTATATGTTGAATGTCAGTATCTACTATATGTCTTTAATTGGGTATGCAAAAATTATTTACTTAAGTAGACTAAAATTTTAACCTCTAGCACAATAACCCAGCACCAGAACTAAATCTCTATTCCAGTTGAAGGAGCATCAAACATTAATTTACTTTTTGATATTAGGCTTTCATTTTTCTTACATAATCGTCCAACAATTCCATTTAAAATTGATAGAGTTCACTTGGCTAAAACTGAGCAAAATAGGTGCAACTTTCTTTTAAAGGGGTGCTGCCTCTTTAAGACTGACTGTACTATCCACTGACACTGGTTTGGCAGTTTATACTGCTGAACATTTTATACATGCTACCATGAAGCTATATATGTTAGTACGAAGCTAACGGGTATACTACCATTTTTGATGTGGGCTGATTTCCCTTATGTTAAAATGAAACTGCTCTAGAGTTCACAGATCAGAAACCAGACAGTAGTTCTTGAAGTGGAAGCCAGCAAAATAAAAAACAAAAACAAAAATATTAAAAATTGGTTTTCATGTTTTCCGCCTCTTCCCCAAATTACCCTCTCCACTTGCTTGACAAATCTGTGTAAAGGAGTTTGTCACATGTTTTAACTTTACCTTGCCCTGTGTTATGGTATTGGCGGACATGTATAAGACTGGGTGTGTATATTTATTATGGTGTCTAAAAATCATGAAGTTCGTCATTTTCTGGGAGCATAGATAAAAACAAATTGGTAGTGCATCACAGTTATTTTTCAGTGCACCATGACATCCCTAAAATGAGTGCTATAATGTTACAGGGCTTTCAGGTTTGTAAAAACATAACCATAAATTATATTGACGTCAGATATGAGTTGAGTATCTATAAAATATCACGTGTATCTCAAAATATTGGACTGCTGTTTGATGACTGGATATTGCTGCATAATTTTCTTCTATTGTCCCGTATCCTTTTGGAGAGAGAGATTTAATGGGCTTTGAAATGTGCAAGCTGTCTAAATAAGATGCAGTCAAATAAAGTATGGTTAAGTTGTGTTTGCATTTTTCTTTTAGATACAGCTGTGTGCATTTTATGATTGAGTTGTTTTACTAAGAAAAAAACCAAGCAATCTATTCTGTTCCCCACTTGCTGCCTCCCATCCAAGAGTTATTTGGAAGAAGTGATACACAATTGTTATCTCTCTATTTTGTGTTCTAACAGAGTAAATTAGAAAATAGCAACACGAACTTGATTTTCCTAAAAGTATTCAGTTAATCATCTCATATATCAGACATCAATGCAAATGAGAACATACTAAACCAACATTTTTTTGTCCTTGTTCCATAGCAATTTATTCCTAAGACAGTTTTTATTTTAATTTACTATTTTTTGTTTGTACTTAAACAATTTTTTTGACCCTTACTAAGACACCAAAGTAAAATAGAGCATTATATAAAAGGCTTTTGCCATTCTTGTAAGAAGCTTTAAATGGTATTTGTGCGTACTTTCTTATTTCAAGATTTATGGATACTAATGGAAAGAAGAGATCTGTTTTAATCATGTTTGCTAAATTACTTTCATCATGCATGCCAGATCTTCACTTTGTTCTTTTATAGTCATGTTATGAAAATATCTGAGTTCATGTTTTACTTGGGCCTTATATGGAACTTTAAATACTTCGTAAATTGTCTAAGTGAGGACCATAAAGTGATACTTTCCTTTCACACCATGAGCATAGATCAGTATTAACCTGTAACCCAGATATATAGTGATACTTTTAAACAACTTTAAAAAAATAAGTTTGTAAAGTCGCATGCGCATATGGCACATGGCACTTTCTTCAGATCAGTGCTAATAGCACTTTTTATGATAGAAATAAGTGTTCTTTGTGTTCTCCAGTATGCTAGCCCTTATTCATGTGTAGCTACTGAGCCCCTGAAGAGTGGCTAGCGTAATTGAATAAGTGAATTTTTAATTTTGTTTAATTGAAATTTAAGTAGCCTCATGTGACTAGTGGCTACTCTATTGGACAGCATAGCTTTAGATAATACTTAACTAGTAATAACTGAAGAAAGCATTTTTTGAATAGGATTTTTAAGACCATACTATTTATTTATTGAAATATGAAATCGAAGGGTCACGATTAAAAACTGTCTCTAAGCAATAGTATAGCTGCACTGTTTATGTTGACAGTCTATTTCATTAATACAGTATGTGACACCACCTCTCTCCCTGCCCCTGTTGTGATGCAGCCCTTCTGAGAAAAGTAACCTTTTCAGTTTTTATTATTTGGAAGTTCTTTGGGATGCAGTGATGCACAGATTGAAGTGCCACAAAATTGGTTTCTGATGAGACTTGTATCTTTTTAGCATTAAATCATTTTACACAGTTGAGCCTAATAATTTCTCATTTTAGATGAATTTGAAATCATATCACCTCTAAATGAGATCGATCATTTCTCATTACCAGTGGTCAAACTGCAACATGGAGGACTATCATATTTATACTCACTTTTTTTTTTTTTTTTTAAATTCTGAAAGATCGGTCATGTTGATGCAAAGACAAGTGTTTTTGTTTCTGAGAGGACCAGATCAGTTTTGATGTGTTCTCTGGCCACAGTGTGTCACCACTGCTTCTAACTGGTCATCTAGTAAGTAATTCATCAAGAGGGCAGGCGTGGGGATGGGAAACACCTGGCCAAAGGGAGCGTGAGGCTTGGTACAGCCTGTAAATACTGCTGTGGAGAGCTCAGAGCCCTTTCTGGTGAGAGCAATTAGTTTAATTTTCGTGTAAAAAAGACCCAGGAATAACATCACCAAAGTGCCAAAAATCTATCTCTACTTAAAAAAAATGTAAACAATGCAGGGCTTATAATGTAAGGTTTTTACAATGCTAAGAAATAAGCTAATTTTAGTAATGATGGATTTTCCTGACTACCTCTTTGCTGTATGAGTATATCTCAATTTTCTAATACCTCAATTTCCTGAGAATCTGTATGTATGTTTTTGTAAATAAAGTAATTTACCATATGCTAGGGGAAGGACCTAGCTTTTAAAGAAATTGTATAAAGACATTTGTACCAGATTTGTTACATGGTGAATCGATTTGAAATTTCTTAAAAATGCCTTATAGCCTCTTCTGGTCCTTGACTCAGGTTTTTTTTTTAGTAAACATTCTTATTTAGTGAGATTTGTGTTCCAGGAAGTGTGTACTCATTTGTTCATTCAAGATTTGTATGTCTCCTATGTTTTGCTTTCATGCCAAAGAAACTCACCCTTTTTAAAAGCCAGCAGGTTGCACTAACTGAAAAAAATAAATAAAAAAAAATTTGCCCCTTAAATAGGCATTCTTAAGTTTTATTTCCTGGGATTTAAATATTTTCCAGAGTAAAGTATACAATTGTTTAGTTAAAACCATTAGTAATAACTTGTAAAAATGCCATGTGTTTTTAGGAATGCACTAGTTCCATTAAGGAAAGAGTATTGACAATTTTAAGGAACTGTGCTGTATTACAATCCACAATTGCATGTAATTTTTTAAAGCTGATGTATAAAGTAATTACTAAATTTTATGTATGTTCATGTTCATGTTTTATGAACTATTCAGGATTCACTACCCTAATGTGATTGATCACTATCATTTTGGGGGCTAGATTCCCATGATAGTACATGATTATTCATTTCTTAAAGGGGGCTGAACCTGTTGCCTTAAAGCTAAACCTGCTGCCTTTAAACTTTGCTACCTCCCTCCAATCGTGGCTGTAAACATTGACTGCACAGTCAGCTAGCATTATACTTGATTTTATTGTGAATGCAAATAAAATAAAATTTGTAAGTCCACCAAGTATTGATTTAACTAGGTAAATGTAAACTGATTTCAACCTTGTCTTTGGCCAGGTCTTACCTGGTTGGTAGCTTATAATTTGGAAATGAAGTACATCAATATGGATGTGAGCATTGTGTTTCAGTTATTGTGGGAATAATTTTCTTCATATTTGGAACTGATAACGAACATTCAAAGTGTTTATTTCCATCCTGATGATACTGGGCAAGTTTCTTAATCTCTCTGCGTCTCCAGTGATAACTACCTGATAAGCTTATTGTGAAGAATGAATAATTTATGTAAATCTCTTTAACAGTGCCTAGCAGTCTAGTAGAGAATAAATAATAGATAATTATTACTAATATATATATAATATAGTATATAATTTTGTATTTTGGTATTGGGTTTTGTAGCACCATTTAAATGACAAAAGTCATCTAAACATTATAGTAGATCTTATGAGATTAGCCCCGACTAGCAAATTAAGAGAAAAAACTTTGCCTTTTTATTGTGGAGAATATTGAAATAGAGGAGTATAATGATCTCTCCATGTACTTAACCAGGCCCAACACCCATGGCTGATCGGGACCCATCCATTCCTCACCTGCCCTTGTCATATTTTTCCCAAACAAATCCCAGAGATTATATTTTATCTATAAATATTTTAGTACTTACCTCAAATGGTAAGGGCTAATTTTTAATAACAAAACCTCAATAACATTACTCACAATAATCCTTAATCTTCATATAACCAGTAATGCTCCAGTTTTTAGGGAATTGTTATTAATAGCATTGAGATGCATAAGAATTAGAGAGTAAATATGACTACAGAAGACGTTACTCTTTCAAAGAGGATAAAAGATTTGTTACAAGGACAATAGACACCTAAGGTGAGTTTGGAGATACCAATGATTAAAGGGGAAAAAATAAGTGGAAAAGTAAAGGTAAGGTTGAAGTAGGAGCTGTGTCTTGCATATTGCAAGTACCTAGTGTTTTCCTTTGGACATATTACATTTATTGGGGAAAACATGGAGGTGGTAAATATGGTGAAATTGCTGACAGTGACAAAGAAATGACTTAGGAGAAGGGATTGGGTTGAAGTATAATCAGCAAAGCATGGGAGAAAAGATACTGGTGAGCAGCAGGAAAAAAATAGGTGGTACTACAGGGACACAATTTTAATGGAGATGGTTAAGCAAGTGAAGACAGGTTTTGTTTCTTTTGGAAGAAAACAAGGTGGGGAAAGGATAAGGACCACCCTATATTGAAACACCCAAATATTGTGGTAAAAAGGGATAGAGAAATAATTCAGGATAAGTTCATCACAGCCATTAGCTGAATTTGTAAAGAAACTAAACCACGTGGCTGACCAGAGTTGCCAGAAATGCATAAAATTGGGAGATGATTTTAAGTTTTTTTGTTCTGCAGCTACACTAAATGTGTATAGAGTATGAGCTACAGAATTGTGGTTCTCAAACTAGTGAGTCCAATTTTTCTCTTTGTTTAAAAGAGCACCTGACTGGAGACACGGAAGAACACCTGGACATCTTTGCACAACCTGCTCAGCAGAGAATCATTGTGGTCTGGCCTGATTACAGGATGCTTGCCGCTGTTGGGATGTGATCCCCTCAGCTATGGGTGGGGAGACCTGTGATTAATGTTCTCTCTCCATTGCCAGGAGGGCAGTAGCATAATAATACTAATAAATAGCATGCAGTGAGATTGCATCCTTACAGTTTTAAAAGCAGTTTCACCTACTTTTTACTCAGTCTTTAAAAAGATCCTTTGCGATGGAAGGATAAACCAATACTCACAAAGTGGTTAAGTGACACATCTAAGGTCACAGCAGTGATGAGACCTGAACCCAAGCCTCCTGAGTCTCCTAGATTAGTTTTCCTCCTATCACACCCAATAAATGATGAAACCCAAAGAGGTTAAAGTCCAGTATGTTTAATTCTATTGGATAAAATTAAAATTTTAATGAATCCTACTAAATTATTTAAATTCAGCTGTTATATTCAGCATAAAATTTGAATGCTCTCTTAAAGTGTTTAATAGGTCTAATTTGTAAAATCCATTAAAGCATTTAGGATTAAGTGGCTTTTCTTAACATCTAATTAGTTTCTAATAATTAGGTCTGTAATATCTTTCAAGGGGACTGAAATTGATTCGTGTTTTTAAAGCAAACTTTACATATTGTCTCATTCTATGAAAATTGAATATTCTTATTTGCATGATTCATTTATGTTTAATTTTAAATTGTCTAGTGTTCTCTAGCATGTAACTCTTGCCATATTTCCAGTAAACTTTTACTTTGTCAAATTTCAAATAAGCCCATGAAAATACTTCTTTTAAGGGAAAAAATGGAGTTCGTAGAAACACTACCTTGATTGTTAACCAAGTTTAAAGTCTCATTAAAATATGTAAAAATTCTTAACACTATGCAAAATTAGGTCATACTAATATTTTCTTTATCATGCTAAGCCTACAAAGATGCAAACAACTTTTTGTGCGTGTGTGTGTGTGTGTGTGTGTGTGTGTGTATATAATGTGTGTGTGTGTGTGTATTTTTTAATAGACCCTTTTCTTGGTGGTAAAACTTGCTTGAATTAGAGTATCAGCTGCTGGTGATACAAATGTTAAATGATTGTGTTGACTTATAAAGCTGGCTTCAAATAGAGAAAGATCTAATATGCAGAACTTGTGCCACTTAAAACCCTGCATGGGTAGGGATGTCAAGCATATTATGAGATAAAACCTCTGTTATTTTCCTACTCATAAAAATTGGCTTATCAGTATTTTCCTTTCAGAGTAGTGATGTAGGTTCCACTGGAGTGTAATTCCGTGACAGTAGGGAATTTGTTTATGGCTGTATGTGTTCACTACCTAGATCAGTGCCTGGAAGATACACGTCATAAAATAAATGCTTATTACGTAAATGTATTAATTGATGCAGAATGTCTTTTAAGGTGCATAACAGAGTTTTCAGACTTAAAATCACCAGGGGTATCAAAAGTGTGAACTGGCAGACAATCTCTTTACCTTTGCATCATAAAGTCATAAGAGATTTTCTGCCACAAGGTAGAAAATTTATTCAGTTATCCATTAAACAATTACTGTGGCCCTGCTCCAGGCCAGACATTGTACTAGACGCGAAGAAGACAGAACCAACGGAATGGCTCTGGTGGGGCTCACAGACCTACCTGTGATATGCCAAGGTGAACGCTAAACTATTTTTTATGATGCCAGGATATTGACAAGGCAAAAACTGGAGAATCAGTAAAATACTAGATATTTTTTCTTTCTGATTTTCCTTCATTTTCAAAGAAGCAAAGACCTACTGTATTTGTTGTGAATATAAAGGAGATGTTTAAAGAGTCACGTCATTTAATTGCTCAGACGTATAAATCCAAATTCAATTCTGAATTGTAAATTAGACCTAAGAATTTGAACAAGATAGTTTTATGGAAATTGAGCTAATGTACATATTTTAGCCTAAATGAAATAACTTTTTATAAACTGAATGCAGTTGGACATTTGTTTTAAAGTTATTTACACATACCTTCAGTTATAAAAAATAACTTCAGTGCTTTAAAACCAACCGTGCTTGTAAAACTTAGTGTACATTTTCAAGCTTTTCTAATCTGTAACCTAAGTTTTCCCATGCCTTGGCCACCTGATACACCACTTCTGACTCCCCCACCCAAAGAAGCTTGCCAAGTCAGCTATAAAAGTCAATTCACTGGCAAAGCCAAGAACATGAACACACCTTTTTAGTCCAAGCAGCCTACTGACAGCAAGGAGAATCAAGGCCAAGAACAAGGTCATTTTTATATATAGAAATAGAGGCAAACGGAATCCAGCCAGCCAGGGCCAAGAGTACTTCCTATTAAACAGGAAAAGAAGGGGAAAGAATATTATCAGCGATTGTTGTGGATTGAAGAAGCGGCTTCTGAGTCTTAATCCAGAATGATTTTATTTTTACACAGAGAAATTTGTAAATGTTATAAGGATACTTTCAGCCAAAATCATTACACTTATCTTGAAAGATAGGTCACTTCTTAGAGAAGATCAGTTAGCTTTTGCCAAGGGGAAGATGTGGTTGACTTTTGTGTATGGTTGACTTAATTGCAAAGTACTGAATTATCGTTTGAATGGTGATGTAACTGTGTGTGAGCCTCACTTTTTTTTTTTTAAAAACCTCAGTGATTTAACTGAATTTATTACCAGTTTATATATTTGGATACCTGGGTAGAGGGATGCCTGGGAAGTAATCTTAGTCTTTTTGGTTCCAAGTCTGAGCATAACTCCTGGAAAATGGATTTGTGCATGGGGCAGACAATGGGAAGCCCTGCAGCACAAACACTGCGGGAGTGGTGGAATGTTGCTGGTATCAGAAGAGATGTTTAAAATCCCAACTAGAACACACCATTTAGTCATCTGACAAAAATTTTTTGAATTCCTACTGTGTGCCAGACATTGAACCTGGGACCATAGAAGACAACTTCTATCTCCTTTCTTTAATAACATCAGCTAGTCTGTGGAGCCCAAGACAGCAGAAGTCTAGGGGAGGGAAGAGAAAGCACTAAAGAAAGGCCTAGGGGGCCCTGGAGCTGTCCGTATTCTTCGAGCAGACAGCAGTCCCAAAATGCTAATGGGAAGCTTGGGAACACTTAAATAAGCATTCAGATGTATGGTGAGTCAGAGCTACGGAAGGCAAGTTTTGAAAGATTAATTAAGAAGCAAGGGAGAACGCCTCCTCCTTGTAAGCAGTTTAAAATGGGGCAATACAACTAATGCAAATGTGGCTGTATCTTTTCAGCAGTCTAATTCTTTTCAGGCCGTAAGCTGCATTTTGTAGCATCTCTCTGTCCCTCCTCCTAAAAAAAATTCTAAAAGGCATTGGAGTGCCATGGAGTGTGTGTGTGTGTGTGTTCGGGGTAGCAAAAACAGACTCCTGTGGAATAATCCTGTCCCCCTTCAGGAATGCAGACCATAATCTCCCCCACTGAAGGAGTGCTGCTGCTGGCAGATAGGCCTCAGCTGTCAGCCCCCTTCAGGAAGTACCTCACCCAAAAAGACCTGCTTTGCCCAGAGTTATGCATCTTCCCAGAGGAGCCCATATTCAAAGCCTGGCTGATGTGGGTGTTTAAAGGTCTGGCTACACCACTCCAGTTCTAACGGGCCATCTGGGTTCCAGAACTCCCGGTGGGACTGACCCAGTCTTCACGGAGCCTAAATCTCAGTTTAGCTTCCCTTTCTACTCAGCCCTGCTTCCTGAGAGTACTTCTAATGAACTTCCTGCATGCTGATCTCCGTCTAGAGTCTGCTTCCCAAGGAGCCCCATGTGCAAATATACGGCATGTCTAGAAGGGGTCAGAGACTGAGGCCGTTTTCATAAATAGCCTCAATACTAACCATCTTTGTGTTTCTTCCCATCACAGACTGGTGGGATATTGAAAAGCTGTAGCAGGAAAACCAGAGCTGTGGCCAGGGTCTAGGTTTAAGAGAAGGACAATGAAAGGGCTCAGCCTGATAGAAATCAGGTCTTAGAGTTAAAACCACTTCTTGGGAGGCAGAGAGATTTGGGTTCAAAATCATGTCTGTGTTTGGATGAGTTATTTAAATACCGCAAACCTCAATTTTCTCATCTGGAAAAAGGAATAATAAAACTTACTTCATATGTTTGTGGTGATGGTTAAATAGCAGTTGCTGTGATGTGATGTAGTCAAATTTATCTTCATTATCATCATTATTATTTAAAGTATTAGAGCCTATTTCACACCAAGAGACTAAGGGCAGAGCTTGGAGATGGCACTTGTGGCATCGACGTGTCCAGCTTTCTGGGGTTTGGGAACACAAGAATAGAACCCAAATATAAGAATACACAAGGAGTGGCTGACAGCTGGGTAGGAACCCATCCTCTGATCCTGTTGCATCTTGACCCCTGTCTCCTTTGAGTCAAATGTGGTTACCAAAGTCTGGCCACCAGGGCCTGAATGATAATATTCTACAACTTGAGGAGTCCTATATATGGGAATGACATAGAAAGACAAATACCGCATGATGTCACATACATGTGGAAACTAAAGTAGACTCATAGAAGCAGAGAGTAGAATGGTGGTTGCCAGAGGCTGGGCGGGGGTATGTGGAGGAAATGGAAGATGTTGGCCAAGGGGTACAAAGTTAGGCAACATGAATAAGTTCTAGAGAGCTAATGTGTAGCAATAGGACTACAGCTAACAATATTTTACAGTGTATACTTGGAATTAGCTAAAAGGGTCAATCTTAAGTGTTCTCACAACATTAAAAAAAAGAATAACTCTATGAGGTGATAGATATGTTAATTGGCTTAATTGCAGTGATCATTTCATAATGTATCTGTATATGAAAACATGAAGCTGTGTACCTTAAATATATATGATTTTTAGTTGTCAATTAGACCTCATCAAAGCTGTTTAAGAGAAAGATAAATATTCCTTAGGCCTGCTCTCCATGCCCTAGTCCTCAACGTAGTCTCTCAGCTGATGAGGGACAGGTCGAGACCTGATAACTATGAATTCTTGGATTGGAGCAATTTGTAGCAGAGTTCTTTGCTTCCGTTGTCCTTCTCTCAGAGCTGCTATGGTAGGGATTTAGGTAAAATAAAATAATGACAAAAGAAGGAGGGCATGTGATAATCCTAAAAGGAAGCAACAATGAAATTTAACCTAGAATATATACAAATAATATATGTCATATCCATAGCTACTTGTGGCTTATTACTGATAATAGCTGAGGCATAACAGTTTGCAAACAGTATTCTTTTTCACACATTTGAGGTGGTGGTGTCCCTCTAATAATGCTGCTTGAGCTCACTTGATTCTGCAGTCCTTTCTTGCGTGAAAGAGAAATGAGTAGGGTTCCGGATGATCCTCTAGGATATGTGCCCGGGGCTGTGTCACATTTTGAATATTGTATGTTGAAGCAAAAAGGAAGTTTGAGATCTCCTAGGACTGAACGAGGAGGTGGGGTTCATGATTTTCTTCCTAGTTTGGTCCTGGCTCTTGGACGCTCCCATTTTTATTTTGGTAGATACTCTTCAGGAAAGAATGATGATTGAGTCAAGAGGCTCTAATTAAGAATATAAAGGAAAATTAATTAAAATTGGAGGTGAGTCTCTTTCACTGTCTTTTGTGAACAACCTCTCTCTCCTGCCCTTCATCCGAAGCAACTGCAGCTAGCTAAACGCTTATCAGTTTTCCGCAGCAGGGAGGCCACCAGAAACCTTGAGCAGTATAATGTGAGGCAGCTATGAAGTAAGGTAGCTCTTATTTGCAGAGCAGTTCCCCTTTCTTGGGTTTGTATTGAGATGGTTACCTTAAGTTGTTTTCCATTTAGATACCTCCAGATTTTTGTTTTTTGTAAAACTGAGATATGATACATTTGTCACAGGATTTTGACTAAGTTATTACTAACAGCTGGAGTCTAGAGGGAACCACAGAATGCTGAGGCATAGCACAGTATCTTATATAGAGGTTAATTAATGGGCTTTGCTGTTAGAAAGCCTGGATTCAAACCTTAATGCAGCCATTTATCGGCGCTGTGACCCTGGAGAGTTAAATCCCTCAGAACATCTGGTTTCCTTATCTGTAAAATGAAGAGAATAATAATGGTCAGTATTTCATAAGGAAATGGAGATGATTAGATTAAACCATGCACATAACATATTTAGGAGAGGAGAGGCCCTGACCCAGAGTAAGTATTTAGTACATGTGAGTCGCTTATGTTTCTAGTAGAAGTGGAAAAGAGGACGACTTTCATTTTGCAAAATAGATAAAAACAAGAACCTGTTATTTTAGTGTGAAGATCTGAACATTATATTAGTTTCTAAGCTAGGAATTTGGACAAGAAAATCAAACTGTGAGCATACGAGCATCTTTGCTGTGGACTGTAACCAGAAAGCACTCAGCAGATTCTTCCGCTAAGTGGTGATCTTACATTCAGCCTGAGATCTGCTGTCTGACGGGAGGGCGGCATTTCTTCCTGAAGAGCTCTGAGGATCCTGGATAATACCTGCTTCTGCCTGGATAAAGTTACTAATGTTCCTTACAGGGCTCTCTTCCTGAAGGATAGATGTTTACTACTCACTTATTTATGGAAATTAAATCTTTTACATTTAATCCATCCTTCAGGGTTGGCACTTCTTGAATAAAGTAAATGGGCTGGCAGGGTTTTTTTAAAACCAAATTTCCCATTTGCGAGGATGGGGTGTAATACTTTAAAAACTTATTTTTAAATAATTTCAAATTTACAGAAAATTTGCAAAAAAAAGTACCAAGAACTCCTATATAGCTCGCATCAGCATTTTTCAATTGTTAATGTAGGGACCCACTCAGAACCCCAGAGTTGGTATAAATACCATTTTAAACCCAGGACATTTGAGAATCAACAGATGTAGAAAGAAGCCTTCTTGGAGCTTCCCTTATCTAACTAAAAGCAGCAATTTCTGGGAAATAAGACTACCATAAATTCCTTCTTTTGGGCAGATCTACTCCCACAAGGAACAGCATGAATAAAACCTATCCTACTTCCTTTTCAAGGGGAGCTTTATGGCCCCGAAGGAGACAGAAAGCCATTCATACCTGTGTAGACTAAGCATTATGGCTTACTTTCTTATCTCTTGATTGCTATCCTAAAAAACCCATTTGTCTTTCCTAAAGAAAACTATTTATTCTTCCCAGAAAAGCTGTTTCTCCCCTCTCCTTTCCCCCTACTAAGTTAAGTATATAAACCTTTAACTTAAAACATTTAAAGAGCCAGCTACTTCTTTTGCTGGCTTTCAAGTGTATATGAATGAACCCTTTTCTCCTGTTAATCTGTTTTTTTGTCAGTTTAATTTGCAGGCCTCAGGTAAATAACCTAAGAGGATGGAGGACAAGTTTTTCCTCCCCTACATTGACATTTTACCACTTTTGCCTTATCGTTACCTCTCTCTCTCTCTCTCTCTGTCTCTCTGTCTCTCTCTCTCCATATATATATATACATATATATGCATATATGTGTGTATATATATATATATACACATATATGCATATAGATACACATATATATGCATATATATACATACATACATACATACATACATAAATTTTTTCTAAACCATTTGAAAGATGCAGACACAATACCCCATTGCCCCTTAATACTTCATTGTGTATTTCCTAAAAGACTTTCTTACATATCCACAGGAAATTAATGTTGAACAATACTATGATCTAATCCCTAGACCCCACTAAAAATTTGCTGAGTGTCCTAATAGTGATCCAGTAATATCTTTTATAGGTCCAGGACTCAGTCTAGGCTCATGGGTTACATTTAGTTCTCACTGCTTTTAGTCTCCCTCAGTCCAAAAGTTTCCCAGTCATTCCTTATCTTTCATGACATTGGCAGGTTTTAAAATTTATCTGTAAAATGTTCTAACTTCATTATTCCCTTCATATTTTTTATTTGGCATCATTCTCTTATAAGGTGGAGTTTTTCCTTCCCCTCATTTATTTATACATTCATTGATTTATTTATATAAATATGGACTCATGGACTTCTATTGTGTTTACTGTGATATTACCTATTTCTATTATTATTTAATTATCCCCTCAGGCTGTTTCCTGTGTCCTTCGGACATGTCCCTATCATTCTTTGAACGCTTCTTTCCTTTCTAGCATAACATGATGTTCCAGGCTCATTTGCCATTTCCCTGTGACGGCCCTGGAATCAGTCATTTCTCTAAAGAGTCTTGGTTCCTTTTAGGGGAGCATGCAATTTAGAAACCATAATCTTGGTGCTCATTGGTACTGGGGTGTCATTACTTTTAGTTCTTAGCAAACTAGGAAATATGTATGTACACACACGCACGCACTCACGTATATACATTATTTATATCTGTCCGTCTACCTATTATCTATTTATCAATCCAGCTATCAGTCATCTATCATCTATCTATGTTAAAATACCAACAATTCTCATTGATACCTTCAATTCCAATCCAACACCACAGGGTGTATCCTTTCCTCTTTTACCTATTTGTTAAGCCCTTCTCCAGCAATGAAAAACTTGGCTTCTATTAGCCTCTATTATATTTACTTAATTGGTCATTCCTCCTGCATGTAACCAATGTCCTAACCACACAGGCTGCCTGTTTGGCCCCAGAGCCACCGACCATACTAGCTGTCATGCAGCGTGGCCAGCGGGGTCTCAGCTCCCGCTTCCCACACAAGAACACAGAATGTGGTGAGGCCAAAAAGGAACACCCACGGATCCATAGGTAGGGGAGTCACACCACTATAGTCTCACTGGAGGCTGGATTCACACGACATGCAACCTGTTGTCCGCTTTTCTGCCAACTGACCGACTCCCCTCGCTAACTGCAATCCATGCTTGCCAGCCCCCATCTTCTTGCTAGCCCCCATTTTTCTGCTAGCGTAGCCACGGCAGTTATATTAGTGGCCAATGGCTCACTGGTTACAGCTGATGGCCAACTAGCCACAGCTGATGGCCATGCAATCACAGTTGGCCATTTACTACCTGAGCCAGCACCTGTCTATGTGAGGCCGAGAGCCTGGAAACTGCTTTCTGGGGCTCTGTCCCCACAAATGTAAAGTGTTTTTCCTATTTAAACCCATTTCTAAGTTCAAAACAGACAAGTAAAACCCCAAAGTGAAAGTTCACATTCAATTGTTACAGCTAGTGATTGACTTGGGGAGTGATTATTTACTGTGCTTATTATTGTTATCAGAGACTGATGTAACGCCCATTAAAGTCAATCATTCAAGCCATTAAAGTGAATCATTGTATTGTGTAATGGACAAATGTGCCCATTTTAGTGTAGCCAATGTGCTTGATTAATATAAGTTCCAAAAACCAGAATTTGCCACCAGTTACGCTTCCCAGATTGCACTCTTTTTTTTTTTTTATCATAACCAATATTTTGGAATTCAGCCTTTCAATAGAGTTAAATGTTATTCTGGCTTGAAGTATTATCTGTTGTGTATAGCCCTTGAAGCCTTAGTAATTTGACTGATAACCCTGAGTTTGCTTAACCAGCTCTCAGACTTTCATGAGCATCCAAATTCCTGGGGTGCTGGCTAACAGTACTGACCCCTGGGCCCACACCCAGAGACTCTGATTCAGTAGCTCCGGGGAATGTCTGCATTTTAATGAGCTCCCCAGCAGGTTGAGGAGCACGTAGCCCAGGGACCACACCTCGAGAAGAGAAACGCTGGGTTAGCATGTTTTCACTCAAGTCCAGGAGAGTTCTAGTTTAGAAGCTGTAGGTGATTATTCCTGGTCATATGCAACGCTGAACTGGTCATCAGGACCCACCGAATCTTTCATAATCAACAAGCAAATCAGTGTGTTGAAACTTGGCTGCCCAAACCTGCAATCACAGGACAAATATGTCAGTTGCTTATCAGTATTCATGTGTCAAGGCCATGCTCGTGTGTGGAATCAAAGCCAGAAGGCCAGCTGACCAGTCAGAGTGGCTGCAAGCTCCCCACTAGGATACCAGCACGACGGGCCTGGTCTTTAGGCCTTGGAGCTTGGCTGGCTGGTGTTTTTATTCATTGAGACTGAGAAGCGACTGAAGACAGACTGAGTACACATGTGTGGGGGCAGAGCCCCAGAAAGCAGTTTCCAGGCTCTCGGCCTCACATAGACAGGTGCTGGCTCAGGTAGTAAATGGCCAACTGTGATTGCATGGCCATCAGCTGTGGCTAGTTGGCCGTCAGCTGTAACCAGTGAGCCATTGGCCACTAATATAACTGCTGTGGCTACGCTAAAAAGAGAGAGAGAATGGGGGCTAGCAAGAAGATGGCGGCTGGGCTGGCAAGTGTGGATGGCGGTTTGCGGACAGTGTGGATCCAGCCTCCAGTGAGAGTATAGTGCCGCCAGAGAGAATATAGTGGTATGACTCCCCCATCTGTGGCTCTGTGGGTGTTCCTTTTTGGCCTCACCATATCCTGCGTTCTTGTTTGGGGAGCGGGAGCAGAGACCCCGCAGGCCTCCCTGCATGACAAATGGTGCAGCGAGCAGGGTATGGTGCCGGCCAAAGCTCCCCAAAGGACGGTGGAGCAGTTTGTGTGTATGAACACTCAGTCTCAGGAAGACCAGGAGGAGCAGCTGCCGGAGAGCTGGACCCCTGTGGAGGGGTGGGAGGACGTGGACGGTTCTCCCACCAGCACAGGAAAAGCCATGCAGCTGCTGGAGAGATGGAGCCCCGTGGAGAGGTGGAAAGATGTGGACGGTTCCCCAACCAGCACAGGCCGGAGAAAGCAAAGGTCGTTGCGGCCCTGTGGGCCGGGGAAGTTCCTGCTCAGGCAGCCCGGATGCGGGACTAGTCCCAGGAGGTAACGCTTGCTGAGTCCTCCGTGGGAGATGCGGGTGAGGTCAAGGTTGTCCCTCACCCCCAGGACAGCCCTGGTGAATGACTATGGACTATAGGGAATTGCCTTCCATCCCTAATTTAATGGACAGCTTGACTGTTTGTTTGGGAACTGTTGTTAGTAGAACTGGGGGATATTTGCTTTTGTCTCTTGACTGGCTGCCATTGAGAATATGTAAGCACCTTGATTGTGAGTCGCTGTTGTTCCAGCAGGGTACCCTGAGAGGCACAGAGAGAGTGGCAGTGCCCTGAGAGCCCTGGCTGAGTCCAGGAAGTCTGGCTGAGCCCTGAAGATACCCTGACTGTGCCCAGGAAGTCGGGCTGTTCCCAGAGAGAGTGGCAGTGCCCTGAGAGCCCTGGCTGTGTCCAGGAAGTGTGGCTGTGCCCACAGAGAGTGGCAGTGCCCTGAAAGCCCTGGCTGAGTCCAGGAAGTGTGGCTGTGCCCACAGAGAGAGGCAGTGCCCTGAGAGCCCTGGCTGTGTCCAGGAAGTGTGGCTGTGCCCACAGAGAGTGGCAGTGCCCTGAGAAATCCTAGCTGTGCCCGGGGAAACTAGTGGTACCCTAAGAAGTCCAGGAAGTCTGGCCATGCCCAGAAGTACTGGTGGTGCCCTGAGAAACCCTGGCTGTGTCCGGGAAGACAGGTGGTACCCTAAGAAGTCCAGGAAGTCTGGCCATGCCCAGAAGCACTGGTGGTGCCCTGAGAAACCCTGGCTGTGTCCGGGAAGACAGGTGGTACCCTAAGAAGTCCAGGAAGTCTGGCTGTGCCCAGAAGCACTGGTGGTGCCCTGAGAAACCCTGGCTGTGCCCAGAGAGCCTGGCTGTGTCCAGGATGTTTCGTTCACCTCCAGGCTCCTCGCACAGATCCCCTCGCGGAAGACGCTTGTCGCGTAGATTGTGAGGCGAGAGCCTGTAGGGGTGGAGTGTGGGGGCAGAGCCCCAGAAAGCAGTTTCCAGGCTCTCAGCCTCACATAGACAGGTGCTGGCTCAGGTAGTAAATGGCCAACTGTGATTGCATGGCCATCAGCTGTGGCTAGTTGGCCGTCAGCTGTAACCAGTGAGCCATTGGCCACTAATATAACTGCTGTGGCTACGCTAAAAAGAGAGAGAGAATGGGGGCTAGCAAGAAGATGGCGGCTGGGCTGGCAAGTGTGGATGGCGGTTTGCGGACAGTGTGGATCCAGCCTCCAGTGAGAGTATAGTGCCGCCAGAGAGAATATAGTGGTATGACTCCCCCATCTGTGGCTCTGTGGGTGTTCCTTTTTGGCCTCACCATATCCTGCGTTCTTGTTTGGGGAGCGGGAGCAGAGACCCCGCAGGCCTCCCTGCATGACAACATGCTTCACAATCCCTGGTGAAAGTCTGTTTCTTCAGTTTTCCTCATGGAACAAAATCAGATGACTGAAAAAAATTATCCTCTTCAGCAGAAAGAAAAGCAAACTATCAACCACCATTTAATTTATGTTGAGTGCTTGCACAGAGTGTTGCATTCCGTCATCATAAATCACCTGGTGGGTAGGTGATGTTATTATCACAGCTGCACAGAGGAGGAACGGGAGATGCAGAGAGTGTGAAGTCTGCATATGATCACACAGCTAGCAAGTGGCCATGGAGAGTTTTGACCCTTGGCCATTTGTCTTTAAATCCAGTGATTTGTGCAATAAACACTATATTGACCAACCTCGTGCATTTTGACTTGGTTGCCCCTGCCCAAGGGGATGACACTCAGGAAAACAGAGATGCTGTCATGAATGAAAGCAGTCCAAACAATAGGACTCGTGTACTGGGAGCTTCCATCCTTTGGATGTTTTTAAAGCAGAATATAGAAATAGGGGTCAGTGATGAATGTGGATATGGTTTTTCAGACAATTAACATCTTTGTGCTTAATTTACTCTGAGAAAAAAATGGGAGTGATTAGGTTGGTTTGCTTCACCTGAGGGTGGGGATCTTTCATAGGTAGGTGTTATTTTAGAACGAGGATGCACATGGTGACAGCGTAGGGTGTTTTCCCTGTGTTCAGTGTGGGATCTTGCCGCTGCCCGTTCCTGCTTTCATTGATCCTTTACAGCAGGTACATATTTCGTTAAATGGTTTGACTCTTCTTTCCTAATCTAGCAAATGTAATGTCAAATATTACCCAGGGTTTACCTGTACTGCTGCCAGATTTTGTTTATGCGCATTTAAAGCAAAGACCCTCTTATGAAATGGAAATATTTCAGAGGTTCTTTTCTTTACCTTTGTATAATAAAACGGTTGGGGGATTTCACAAGAAAGGACCAGCCGGTCCCAAAAGTATTACTGTAGGGCTCATCACTTCCAGATCGAAACTGCTGCTTGTGATGGCTACCCCTCCCCCCAGTTCTTCCTCTCAGGATTTCAGCCCAGGTCCCTGTTATAGGAGCCAAGGGCCCCTTGGTCCATACACCTCGATGGCAGTACTTGAGCTCGTTGATCCAGAAACGTGCATTGGCCAGTGTCTCTCAGTTGGTAAGAGCCAGAACCAGAACTCAAAGCAGATCTCCTGACTTGAGTCTATTCGTCCTTCCTTACAGCCTGAGCAGTGGGTGTGAATGTATGTGAGTATGGTGGGGAGGGGTGTTGATGGGCTACACAGCAGTCCCAGCTCTCCCCTAATAGTTTCTCCTATAGTCCTCCTGTAAAATACTTAGATCAGTCCTTCTTTGGGACCAGCTCCTAGTCCCTTTTCCTGGCACCCTAAACTCAGTGCTTTAGGTTGGTGTGCAACCACGGGAGCTTCCCTGGCAAAATTTGAAACTGTTCCCTGTACATGGAGGGCAAGGAGAGACTAAAGAAAGAGACAGACGACTCCAGGTTGGTTGGTGGCAGGTTTAATAAGCAAGGGAACTTACAGATGAGACTTGTCTTGGGTGGCCACAGAGCAGATCTCCGCATCGGCCCATCAGAATCTGAAAAGTTTATACAGAGACCTTGATTAGGTTCAGTCACATTCACATTCAGTCCAGACAGTCTCAACAGCTCCTTATTTTCTCAAGGCTGCATCCTTGAAGTGGCTCCCACTGTGGGAATGGTGAGCGGGACATACCTCCAAGGACAGGCAATGGGGTAAGGAGCCTCCAATTGCCTGGGTCCAGTTTGCGAGGCAACTGGCAGTCACTTCCTCTCGACCTCCTCCAACAGTGCTGCAGAAATCATACTGAGAGTGCAATATGAAACATCCACACCTATCATCATATCTAATCAGTCACCAAGTCCAGTAATTTTACTTCCTAAACACCTCTCCGATGGGTTCAATTCTATTTCCATTGCCACCGTGCTAGTGTAAGCCATCCTTATCTCCAGTGGGGCCACTGAAAGAAGAGCCTAGCCTTCCTCCCTTATGTATTCTGGTGCCCCCTTTAATTCATTCTCTTCTCTGCATCCCCAGGTCCAGACCTTTCTGGCTGACTGTCCTAGAACAGACCTCCTCAAACGCTTTTGCCTACTTAATATCCACTCACCCTTCAGAGCTCAGCACTAGCAAGGGTCACGTCCTTAGGGAGGCCAACGGTACCTCCCAAGTTCTTGTGTTATTTGCTCTTACAGAAATTTCCTCTCTTACTTTATAGCATTTATCTCCATTGATAATTAAACACACATCTTTGTGACTGTGGGTTTAATGGGTCTCCTCTACTGGACTGTAAAAATCCATGAGAGAAGGGTATACATCTGTGTCAGTGTCTCTCTCCCTTCCCTTCTCTATTTCTCCCTCCTGCCCTTTCTATCTCACTTTGTTGCTATAGGAACTCTATCTTATCACCGAACAAAGGGTATGAACTATTCCCCATTGAAAAGGAAAAATGGAAGTTATTCTCTTGAGGGGGAAGTCTTCTGAAGATCTGAGGTGTTCTGCTAAAGTCTAAGATACAGCAACTCTCCCGATGACCTTTTATGTCTGTACTTAATTTCTCTCACTTTTTTTTTTGGCGGGGTGGGGTGGTGGGGTGTCCTGTTTCTTCATTCTCCCACAGTTTTATTAAAAATTTTACTAGAAAATTTCAAAATTACATAGAAGAAAATAGTATTATGAACTTTCATGTACTATCACCCAGCTTTAACAGTTAATAACATTTTGCTAAGCTTGTCTCACCGTTCTCCTTCCACTTTTGTTATTACTGGTGGTGGTGAAGTAATTTAAAGCAAATTCTGACATCATATCATTTTACTCATAAGTCGTTCAGGAACTAACTCTAACACACAAGATTTTTAAAAAACATATTCCCAATGCCATTATCATCTCCAACTATTTCTTTCGTGTAATTTTAATAATACCTAATTCCCCACCCAGGCTCAAGCCTTCCCCAAACAGGGTCCACTCACTGCATTATTTCCTGAGTCTTTTCTTCCATAACTATTTCTTTTTCTCCCACCTTTTAAAATTCCATTTATTTGTTGGAGAAACTGGGTCACTTATTGCGTACAATTTCCTATCGCCTAGATTTGGCTGGTTGCCTCCTTGTCCGACTTGTTCCTTACTTGCTTTTTTATTCCCTGTATTTCCTGCAAACTGATAGCTAGATCTCTAGACTTGATTAGATTCAGATACACCTTCTTTGGCAAGAACGAGTCCTAGGTGGTGCTGTGTGCTTCTTATTGCATCACCTCAGGAGACAGACATATGTCCCATTTTTAGTGATGTCAAGATTGTCCTCCTGATCAGGCTGCTGAGAGGACAGTTCTCCACAGGGCTTTTGCATGGCTCTGTGTTTTGCAAGAGGAGATATGCACTTTGCATTATCTTTTCAAGGATGTTTATATGGTGAAGTAGTCTTGGAAGAAAGAGATAGTGTTTCCCCTGGAGCAAAGGGCAGATAAGCTTACTGGACAGTGTAAAATATTAGAATTCTTTAAGCTCGGGGTTCCTTTCCTCTAAAGTAGCCCATTATGTGTACAGGGTCATCTGAACTTTTTTGGGTCACTCTGCTGTTGCTTGAATAATAGACTGTCCTTGGTTTCTGTATTAGTCTGAATTCTCCACAGAAACACGAGAGAGAGAGAGAGAGAGAGAGAGAGAGAGAGAGAGAGAGAGAGAGAATGAGGATTTACTATAAGGAATTGGCTCACGTGATTATGGAGGCTGAGAAGGCCAAGATCTGCAGTCAGCAAGCTGGAGACTCTGGAGAACCAATGGTGTACGTTCCAGACGTTCCAGTCCAATCCAAATGCCTGAGAAGCAGAAGAGCTGATAATGTAAATTTCAGTCTGAGTCCAAGTCTGAAGGCAGATGTCCCGGATGGAAGACAGTGAGGTAGAGAGAAAGAATTCTTTGTTACTCAGCCTTTTATTCTTTTCAGGCCTTTGATGGATTGGACGAGGCCCACCCACATTAGAGCAGAAATCTGCTTTGCTTAGTCTACTGATTCAAATGTTAATCTCATACAGAAACACCCTCACAGACACACCTAGAAATGTTTAAGCAAATATTAATATCTGGGCACACCATGGCCCAGTCAAGTTGATACAGAAAATAACCAATACAAGCTTTGACCCAGAATCTGTATCTTCTATCAGCGTCCATGAAATTGTGGCAGGTTAATTCGTTAGTTTACAAACAGTAAAATCTCACCCTTCACAGCTCTTGATATAGACTTAAATAAAAAATAAAAAGATTGGTCAGTGGGCTCAGGTGGTGTCAGCCTGATCTCTCCATTACAAAACTCCCATTAGCTTTTCACTCGAAGATTTTAGTATCCATTGATGTTTATCGCTTAGTGCCATTATTTTATTAGGCATTGCAAAGTGGTGTTACTCTAATGCTACCATTCTATTTGCATTTATTAGTTGGACTGTTTCTACAAAGAACAAGTTTCTTTTATCAACTATTTAGTTATGCTGAAATCCAGTTTACACAGGGAAGGCAGGATTAATTGCTTCTTTCCTGTTATTTAACAATTTTAAGAAAAATGAGTTGGTGTGGTAGAAATCTCCAAAGTCATCAGTATATTCATGTTTTGAGTGTTATGAAAGAATGGATTTTTATATATTTCAAATTTCAATCCTTTGCAGTTGTTTTTTATCCTTGAATTTTCTCATCTTCGACTAGTTGGAACCCCCTCAGATGGCTACTGTAAAGTTTAAAGATGACCACAATAAGAGTACTTGGTAATTTTCTTGCTTTCTTGAACAACAAAGTAGTCCAGGATTGTCTTGCACATTCCTGTTGCTTACTGGAGGCAGTCATTTCTCCAAGCAGCCCTGATCCCTTCAGCTCATTTATATCTATGCTAAGATGTTTTCAATCAACTCTGTTGTGGATTAATCTATTACCAGAGTTAGACAACTACAGGGGATTTCAAAAATCCTCTGGTCCGACTTCTCCCCACCCTTGGACAAATGGACAGAGTTTTATTTTTTAGTATTTGTAGAGAAGATCCTAGCCTGCAGAGCATAGGAAAGAAATGCAGAAGTAGCCTAGCAGATTCTGCAGCAAAAATAGGGATGAGGAAAAGGTGAAAAATGGCAGCAAGGAAGGGAGAAGAAGTAGAGGACAGAAGACTCTGCCCTCGGAATTTGGAAGTTGATGCATTTGACCTGACATGTTCACAGCCCGGTCTGCAGGGGATGGCTACGTAATAATAACTGGGGATGGCTTTATGTGTCAGCCTCTAAGAGCTCCCAGCCTATTAGTAATTAGATATTATTTTAAAGCCTTAGTATCCCTTTATAGCCTATTTTTAGGACTACCTCTGAAATACTAAGTCAGGAAAGAAGCCACAAGCTAGATAACAGAAACTTTGCAAAGAATAATGGAAAAAAACGGAAGCCAGCCTCAGAACAAGACAGAAGGTCAAGGCCGGATCGGCTGACCTGTTTTCCAAGAAAGGGTCATAAGGAATGGCTGGCAGGTGACTCAGACCCCAGGGAGGAAAGCACGCAGGGAAAAAAATGCTGGAGTGCGTCGAGAGTACTAGAAGCCAAGACGTCAGAAAAATATCTTCATTGTTCCCAACGTTTTTGTGCTTAAAAAAACAACTAAGCAGTACATGTGATGAGAATGGCCAGCAGAGGGCCTTCAAATGAAAGTGAACACTGAATTCTGTTTAATATTCATGTGGAATCTTTGAGCTTTTGGTTCTCTTTCCTCTAGGGTTTTTAAAATAAGATGTAAACAATTCTTCACATCTTATTGGGATATAGTTGCATACATGTAATGTACGCTGCTGGCATCAAATTAGGATTGTTAGCAATATTTTGAGGAGAGCAGATACATCAGGAAAAGGTCAGTAGGTGGCAAACTTCTACTTTCCTTAGGTTGAAGAAGGCTTGCTGTGTGTGGAGCCCATTCAAAGAAATACTAAGTGTACTTGCTTCTTTTGGGGGGACACGAGTGGTGGTTGGTGTGTATGTGTGTGTGTTATGTGGTAAAACACACTGACTGAAAAATAACGTGCTTGTCAAATAATTATGAAGACATTTACCAATTAAGCTAAATCAGTATGTATTGATTTCAGTTGGTTAATCAGCCTCTCCTGAAGGCCACCTATGGGTGCTATCATTATCTCAGCTCCTGTAGGAGAGAGGGCAAGATAGAGAGTCCCTAAATTCCCCTTCAATCCCTGTAACCTGTGGTTTGAGGTGCTCCACCTTGAGCATAATAAGTTTTATCTGCCCTCGATAAGCCTCCCAATGTCTTATGAACTGGAAGTAGATGTAGAAAGTTCCCAACTTTACATAGTGGCATAAGGCTTGGGTTATATTTTCGGAGGACATTTTTTGAGGGGAAATGTTGAAGGATAACAGGAACATTTGAGTAAGTCTATTGGGAGTACAAAAAAATAGGTCATTGTAAAATCACCTTCTGTTTCTTTACTGAAAACCTAGATTCCATGTTAACATTGTTTTTCATCCCTGGAATTCCCAAATTTAGAATTCATGCTGATAAATTCTGGGGGAAAATTATTTCTTCCTCCGTTCTCTTGGAAGGTCATTTCATGGTAAAAGGTAATTCTTTGTGTCCAGAACTAATAAGCACCTTAAACCTTCTCTCAGTGTTCTCTACCACTGCCATGTTGTTCGTGGAGAGGGCCACGCCATTGCTATGCTTTACACGTGCGATGTGTTGGGGAGGTAGCCAGTTCCTCAGCATCCATGTGTAGTTGACACCTGCTGCTCTTATTCAGTGTCCTTGGATCCCAACTCTGTATGATTCTGTGAGACTCTCACCTGGATCCGCCTTTCCAAAGGGTGGGGCTGTGACTCAGCATGGCTATCAGATTCCTTTGGGGAATTTAATTTTCGTGGCAGTGCTTGTGGTGGGGTGCAATATGATCTTTATTTCTGTTTTTGCTGAACTTGAAGGATATGTAACTTTGGCTGCTAACAGTGATGATGCCTGTTGTATGCTCGGAAGTCTGCTTTGTCTAATAGTAATATGGCCACTCCAGCTTTGTTTTGATTAGTGTTGGCATGCAGTACCTTTGTTCATCCTTTCACTTTTAGCCTATTTGTATCTATATTTCAGGTTTGTTTCTTGTAGATAGCACAAAGTTGGTTCTTGCTCTGTTATCTAATCTGACCAGCTCTGCATTTAAACTGGAGGTTAAATCTGCCACCTTGGTATTTGGATCTGGTTTTACATCTTCTCTTTTGTCCACCCTTTTCCTCTTTTTCTGACTTTTTTGGATTGAGTATTTTTTATGATTTGATTTTTATCTCCTCTTTGACTTATTAGCTATTCCTTTTCCTGTGGTTGCTACAGGGTTTGTAGTATATTTCTTTAGCATATCACAATCCCCTTCACATAATATTATAGTGGGCCATGAGTTGCAGACTTATTATGAAGTATACATTTGAAAATAAACCTTAACTATTGACTTTGCTTGCAAATGTGTTTTTGTTTAGTCTGTTCTTGTATAAAATACTATTTCTTTAAAAATAAGATGTAATTCAGATTTTTAATGATCTGACCTTCCCTGATTTACCCCTTAGCATACTTTCTCCCAAGCCTTTTCCCCTACAGTATTCTAAATTAGTGAGATTTTGCAGTAATATGTAGAAATGGACTTTTGTTGTTGTTTGAGGCAGGAAATGGTTGATAGAATTATGATTTGGTGATCAGTATGCTTTCCTGGTAAGAAAGGGAGTGGTACAAAGAGCTGCTGTTTTGTTTTGTTTTTAAAGGCTCTGTGCAAGCAGAAAACATTATCCATTCGTTTATAAGACCATAAACAAAAGATGACTGCAAGAGTCATCTTTAGTTAAGTCCGGGTAAAATAACTCAGAATTATCATCGAAATAGATAGATGAAGAAAAATGGCTCTCTGCCTGAAAAAAAATAATTTTCCAAAAATATGCGAAGAAAAGACATTTATCTTTCTTATGAAAAATTCAGAGCAAGAAGGAAAATGTTGTTTTCACAAGAGAAAGCATGCATTTGGCCATTGACAAGCCTTTTTTCTTTCCAAAGCTGAGGAGATTTTCAGTTGAAGAAAATTGACAACTTTGCCTCTAGGTTGAGTTTGATGGTTTTCACCAGCAACAGCTATGTTTACTGATGGCCCTACGTTGCCCCTGAACAAATTCAAGATTAAATAAAGGATTGGTGTTCTCAGACAGTTACCAACACAATGAACATTCTCTTACTGTTTGTGGAGCTCCAGGCCTCATGTCCTTCCTTCCGTGTCAACAATTACCTCTGTAGTTGTTGCTTTTAACCATAATAGTTGATATATCTGGTAAAATAGAATGTTCATACCGCGAAAGCTGTGTTTTTCAACTTTAGCTGCACATTAGATTTACCTGGGAGCTTACAATGCCGGAACTCTACCCCAACCTAGATTAATCGAAAGGTGACCTGATAAATTTTAATTGTTATTCATTTTTCTGATCATTTACCAGGTAGTTCTAACCTGTGGCTGGCATTGAGAACCACTGTCCTTGGGCCCTTGCCACAGTGTGCAACTGAATTCCATCGGGGATGGGGTGTCTGGTGGGCTTGCTCACACATCCTGCTCCCAGGCAGTTACGTTTGTGTTTGTACTCTCATCCGCCTTTCTGTACCCTCTCCCCACTCCTGGAAACTTCCTCTCCTGATATGTTTCTCAGGAGCCCTTATCCTGACCTGTGCTCATAGTAAAACTATCAGGATTCAAGGAAATTTTTTCTTGCTAAAAAATAATCCCACAATGCTCTCTCCCTTTCCAACATAGTATTATCCCTCTCCAAACAAACAACAACGACAATCCCAACACATAATAGAAAAAAAATATGGAATACCATTGGTGAGTGGAGGTCAAATAGGGAGAGGAGGGAAATGCCACTGACTTTCATCAAGTCCCTTCTGATGAGAAACAGTCTACTCCAAAGGGCAGTTCTGCTGGGTGATTTTGGCAAGTTACTTAACCTCTCTGTACCTCAAGATGATATTAGTACTGGTCCACAAAGTTGTTATGAGTATTATATATGTAATGCATTTGAAGCGTGTCTGATAAACGATAAGCAGTCAGTGCACATTATAGTTATCACTACCACCATTATTATTATTAATTATTCTTAATTTCAAATCCTTGACTTGAAAATTGGGCGAGGGAGAGTTCCACATGGAGCAGGCAAACTCCCACACAGAAGGCGTTGTGAGTGACTTTCTTTTGCAGCTAACACACTCTGATAGAGTTTCGAACAGTATTTTGAGCTGTGGCATCCTCATTGGTGCCCATACATGTCTAGCTCTTGTGTCCCAAGGAAATGTCTAATTTATGCCATCCATGTAGATGTATACATTCCAAGAGCTTGCAACCAAAAATTCCCCCTTTTTTTTTTACTGTATAATCAACCTGGTGCATCTAAGACACTTGGGAAATGGTAGAAATGATGCACAGCTGGAGGGAAACAAGTGGCTCTGTAATTAGCTAGTTAAGTCAACACATGACTTAATGAATTCAACAAACACTTAATAATAAACTCTGTGACAGATGTCATGCTAGGAAATGAAGATAGCACAGGGAGGAGACATGGTCCATGCTCTCATGTAGCTCACAGTCAAGTGAGCTTCTAGAAGAAAGTGTTGTTCAGTTTCACGTCAGAGACCAGATGACGAAGACATGCGTAGGCTCTGCTACCTTCATCATTGGGAGTTGACTGGCCCACTTTGCTTTAAACGTTCCAAATAAACCATAATATGTGAGGACATTATGAATAGATTGGACTCATTTCTCCTCTTAAGGATTTTACTGTTTCAAGAAGACTGACTGGTCAAACCATTATGTCTCCTGTTGTAGGAAATATGCTTTTTACCTACCATAGAAAAAGTAAGAATACTTCTCCCAAAGAACTGGGAGTAAAAATGCACGACCTAATTGCCTTCCGTCCTTGGAAGAAGCATGAATGTTCCTCCCCTGACCCAGCAGTCCTTTTATCTTCTTAGAGACTGATCTGAATGCACTGAATGTCAAATTCAGAAGGTATTTCCCTCTGTTTTCTTCTTTTTGGAGATTTCCTAGAGAAGGCTGAAAAGGGTGTTTTTGTTTTGTTTTAAACGTTTCAATAAATTCTTAGAAGCTTTCGAATGGCTAAGAGTTTTTTTTTTTTTTAGATTATGCTAAAAGTAGAGCCTAAGTTTGCTCTTAAAATTACCTTAAAAATCTAATTTTTCGTAAATGGAGTAATTTTGGACTGAACATTTCTAAGGTTCCCTTTAGTTTTGAAGAGTTCTAAGATCTGCATCATACTCTAAGAGATCTTCATTTAATTTTGAGCTTTAATTCACAACGGCCGTTCACACTTGACATTGTTCCATTTCCTTCCTGTAGCCTCTCTGTGATGAGATAATAAGCTGCTAACTCCCAAGAAAGTGACCTAAGTGAGCTTAGTCTCTAATGTAGCATTACTGTGACTTTCTGTTAGAAACTCGTTTGTACTTGTATCAGATCTACTCTCTCCTATCTTTGTTTTGTCAGATTTAATTTCCTTTCTAAAAATATGGTGTGGTGGCAGGTCTCAAAGGTGGGCCCCAACGGACCATGCTGTGGAATTTGTGCCCTTTTTCATTGATTGTGACCTGACTCATGACTTGCTTTAACCAATAGAATGCGGTGGGCGTGTAAGAGGGCTGGCAGCTTCTGCTTCCTCCTCTCGGAATATTTGCTTCGGGGAGCCCTGGGCTGATAGTGTAAAAAATTCACTACCTTGGAGAAACCATGTGAAGAGGCTCTGAGACTACCTGGAGAAGGTCCAGCTATCTCAGGGTCCTGGTCAAGCCTCCAGATGACTCCAGCCCTAGCTGCCTTCTGACTTCAACTACACTAAAGACTTCAAAAGAGATCAGCAGAAGAACCACCGAACAGAGCCAGCAATGCACAGAAAAGTGGGACAATAAATGGCTATTATTTAAGCCCCTATGTTTTGAGGCAGTTAGTTATGTAGCATAATTAGCAAAATATGTCACTCCTGTTAATCGTAAGATTACAAATGAAAAGAAAGTGAATGGGTGTCCTCAGAATAATTTGTATACAAACTTGAAGAATTTTTACAGGGAAGCAAGCTTTCGAAGCACTTAGTGTCGGGGTTATGAATAGCATTCTTATTGTCAATCAAAAAACTCATCAAAAAGTGGAATTCTCTCAGTCCTGGTCCTCACCAGTGCCCGTGGTTTCTTCTCAACCTTCCCTAACTCATCTGAGTCAGAGCTGGAACTGTCCCAAAGAAGCTGTCCCCGGGTCTCTTGTTCACGGAGCCATATTTCCATTTTGCCAATTTTCCGGGGACAATAGTCATTCATTGGATGATGTTCTAAAAATTCTGCATTCTGTGAATTTCCTGCAAAAAATTAAAAATTCATTTAATTTATTTTTCCCCCTGACAATTATGTACTTATTTAATTGCCTAGGTTTTTGTGAATCTAGAATAATCTGCTTGACTTTTTTTTTTTTAATTGGGGAATATTGGGGAACAGTGTGTTTTTTCCAGGACCCATCAGCTCCAAGTCAAGTCTTGTCCTTCAATCTAGTTGTGGAGGGCGCAGCTCAGCTCCAAGTCCAGTTGCATTTTCAGTTTAGTTGTGGGGGCGGGGCACAGCCCACCATCCCATTGAACCGGCAACCTTATTGTTGAAAACTCGTGCTCTAACCAACTAAGCCATCTGGCCGCCCCTCCAGAAGCTCAGTGGCAGCTCGTTGTCTTTAATCTAGTTGTGGAGGGCGCAGCTCACTGGCCCATGTGGGAATCGAACTGGCAACCCTGTTGTTATGAACTTGCGCTCTAACCAACTGAGCCATCCGGCCACCCCTGTTTTTTTAAATATAAAATATATATACATATAAAGGATTCCAACAGGGCAAGCACTAAAAATATTTTTTTGTCATTAAAAAAAATTAAATCTTCTGAAAGTCACAAGAATAGTACAATACACACCTGTATACCCCAACCCATCAATATTTTGTCACTATAAATATATTGATATATATAATATAAATGTAAATATAAATACACACACAGACTTTTCAGCTGAACCATTTAAGAATTAGTTGCAGAGTCACTTCCCCCCAAAATACGTCACCACAAACCTCCTAAGAACAAGGGCAGGAAGGAGAAAAGAAGAGAAGAAAGGAGAAAAGGATGAGGGATTGTTCTTGAGTTAAAGGGGCTAAGAGACAAAAAATAAAATGCAGTACATGGTCCTAGATTGGATCCCGGATCTGAAAAATAAAACACAAAGAGGCAAATAAAAAGTAGCTATAAAGGGCATTATTGGGACAACTGTGGATGTTTGAATATGGATTATGTATTAGAAAATAGTATGTATCATAAACATGTTAAAATTTCTAAGTACAATAATTGTATAGAGGTTATGCAGGAAAATTGCTCTTGTTTTTAGGAGATACCTTAAAGAAAAATACTTAGTACAGGTGGCCAGATAAAACCAGAATTGTGAAGGTGACATTCAAATAATGTATTTAAGGTGACACTTCTTCTGATGCACATAGTTATTTTCATTATAATACATCAGTTCCATCTTTCTTCAGTTTTGTCCATATTCCCATGCCTTTATATGGCATTTTACATTTTATATGTGCTTTATACATATTTAGGTTATTTTTACATAATCCCTACATGGTCGACAATGCTTTATCCCCATTTTACAGATGTGGAAACTGAGGTTCGCAAAGATTAAATAACTAGAATTTAGCTATAATTTCTCTCTATATAAAGTAACCCTACACAGACTATATATAGCTTACATTTATCAAGAGTCTACTGTGTACGAGGCACTGGTTCTAGGAACCAAAAAAAGATCCCTGCTCCCATGGATCTTACATTTAGTAAATGTACTGTTTGGGTTCAAATGAAGTCAAGTCCGTGGCTTTTTCTACCTTCTATATTCAAATCATGGCTTCTGGAAAGGGCAGGAACCACATAAACATGTTAAAACTCACGGAATTGTAAGTCCAAAAGAGTGATGTTCACTTTGTGTAAGTTATCTATCTATCTGGTTGGTGCAAAAGTAATTGCAGTTTAAAAGGTTAAAAAATTGCAAAAACTGCAATTACTTTCGCACCAACCTAATCTCTCTCTCTCTCTCTCTCTCTCTCTCTCTCTATATATATATATATATATATATATATATGTATATAATGTAAAATAATATATATTTATATATCTTATATATATTTATTTTACATAAATATATGTAAAATGTATGTGAAATGTGGATGATTTCATTTTGAAGAGGCAGCAGAAAACGAAGACTGATTTTTATCTCACAAGAGACCCGAAACTCTCATCCCATCTTCCAAAAGAAGGAACAAGAATGGGCAAATCTAGCATTGACTAAGAGGAGATGGGTACAGGGAAACCTTAATTCCCAGAACCTGACTAGCAGAATGCTCATGTAAGTCTATGGTCATGGTTACACTCTACTTCTAGGAGGAAGAAAAGTGAACTTCTTTTAGAAGACAGAGAAATAAATTAAAGATGCTATTTGGCAATAAGTAAAAAGAAATCATTGCTTCAGCATATGCTTACTGCAGTGGTCAAGTCTCTAGGCTTTGCAGAGGGCAGCCTTTTCTTGAGAGATAGATAAGATTAAGGAATCACAACCTCTATATTTGCAGACTTTCCCAAGGCTGTCCTGGACAGAGCAACAAGTCCCTGGAGTCCTGATGAAGCTGTACAAGGGGTGGGTGGGAGGGCTCATTTGAGGGTCGTCAGAACACCTGGCCTTGAATCCTAGCTCTGTCACGTAGGGGCTAGTGGTAACCTCTACCTTATCGGTTGTGTGAGGATTAAATGCAATAATGCATGTTAAGGGCAGACCACAGTGCCTGGCTTATAGTAAGCACTCAATAAACCTTCACTGGAACAAAATGAAGCAGCTCTAAAAAGCACACGGAGAGCAAAGGAAACCCCTTTCACCATGTGCCACAGTCTCTCCCAGGCCTCTCCAAATCTGGGGCATCTTCCAGAGACTTCACCAATGTTGGTTTTTCTTGGCCTGACCTCAAGCAGCAACTCTGTGTCTCACTGTACTTAAAGCACTTTTCTTGCCAATATTTTTCAATTGTAAAAGTTGTTTCTCTATGTGACTGCACAGCATATTTCATTCTGGGACTCAGGCATATAGGTTAAATAGGTGCCCCCAGTAGATTTTCAATTATTCAGCCTTTTCTTTAATTCACATATTGGTTAAGCATCTTGTGCCTCTGAGCAGCAGCAGTGTCTCTTCCCACTGGCAGTTTTGCCTTTTAGAATCTCAAGACCTTCCAGAAGCTTGGCCAGCATTTCCGTAGATCTCTCTGTGGTCAGTCTTGCTGAGGTGGGCATTTGGCCCACAGCACAGCAACCTGTGAGTGTGGACCATATTGTACATTTGCAATGGTGGGTTTTTCCTGGGGGAATACAGACAGAGAAAACTTATTGGGACTCTAATTGATGGGGCAACATAGCACAGAGGATATGGACACAGGTGTCTGTTGGAAATCACAGAGCAATTCGAGGCTGTGGAGCAGCCCATATGATGGCTGGAGTGTGGGGGCTGGGCACGAGAGTGGCAGGAGATGGAGCCGGGAGGGAAGGCAGCAGCTGGGTCCTGTAGGCTTAGAGGACCAGGAAAAGGAGTTTAGGCTTTATCCTCAGGCCAATGGAGACTCACTGAAGGCTTTTCCTTTTTTTTTTTTTTTACTAAAAGAGTGAAATGGTTAGATTTACATTTCATATGATTACTCTGCTATTAGTGCAACACTTCTAGTACTTTATTGTGCATGAGAATCACCTTGGGATCTGGATGAAAGGCAAGGCCTCCTTCAGTAGGTCCGGCGTGTGGCCCGACATTCTGCATTCCTAATAAAGTCCCAGTGGTCTGTGCACAATAGTTTGAATACTGAGAGATCAATGGTTCTGAAACTTCAGGGGCCTCAGAATCAGCAGATCGGGGGGTTGTTAAAACCAGGCTGCTGGGTTCCACTCTTACAGTTGCAGATTCAGTTGCTCTGAATGGAGTGCTAACAAGTTCCCAGGTGACGCTGGCGCTCGTGGTCTGGGGACCACACTGAGGACCACTGACATGGAGGGTTGACAGAAGGAGGGTGAGACTGAAGGATGAGTACAGTCGGGAGTCTGCAGCAATAGCCCCGGTATGTCGTGGGGCATGGGAGGGAGACGGGAGATTTCAGGGCTAGGTGACATCGGTTGGACTTGGTGACTGACCAGCTGCAAGGAGAGGGAGCAGAAGGGTTGCAAACACGTCAAGTCTCCTGCCTGAGTGACAGAGCATGGAGGCCTCACCCACTGAGACAGTGGATGATGCGGGAGCAAGCTTGGAGTGGGCAGGAATGCCGGATTGAGTTTTAGACATTCTGAATGTGCTGGAGAGAGCAGCAGGGGACAGGGTGGGTGGGGCCGAGAGTGTCTGCATATGGCACCACAGTGGCTGATACAAATTTGCCATTTAATATTATCTCCACGTGCTTCCTTCTCTTTCACAACAAGATGAGGCTCTTTTGCTTTTTTTCCTTCTAGGGATGGAGCAAGGATTGCAATAATGCATGTCAAGTACAGTAAGCCTCTAAAAAGAAGGAGACATCTTATTACAGTGCTTCAACTTCTGTCTTTCCTTCCCAGCCATTTTCCATTACCTGACAACATGCTCCCTGTGTTCCCGGAAGTAAAATATCAGCAGGAACCCAAGGCCCTTTGCTGTCTTTCCTCACCCCCGCTCCCCTAGAAGTTTATTTGATGAAGTTTTAGAAATACTTGAAATACTTTATTTTACTAAAAAAAAATTACATGACTCACGTGAACTTTGGTCCAAGGTTTCATCAGGCAAAAAGGTTAGAAAGTCCTCCTCCTCATCATTTCTTGGGATGGTTTCAAGAATTTTCTTGGCTTTGTGGTCCCTCAGTTTCTGCTTGTTAATTCTTGCCTCCTGATGATTTTTCTTCAACTCCACTTGGGCCTGAAAATGATCAGCTATAAACAGTTAATGTTCTTCCCCCACAGTTACTTTCACCAGAATTGGTCAATGGACCAGCCATGTTACAAGTTGTGTGCTTATCTAGATACACCAGTGGTCCTCTAATCCGAACAAGGTTCTCTTTTTCCTGTTAGAAGACACAGAAACTTTCTTTATGCACAGCCTTGTTAGAGAAAGGAAGAGCGTGCCTACAGTCTCAGAAAGCTGGGGACCTTTGTGAAAACATTCTTCTGTAGCCTGGCTGATAGATTTGGAATTGCAGAAGACAGTAACTCTAGGCTTATCCACTCGAGTGAGAAATGTGGAACAAAAGAATGAAAGGAGACATTATTGTAAAGGGGTTTGTTACGAGAGATCTTTCTTGTAAGATAATTCTACATAAGTTACAGAAGGATGCCTAGGTATCAAAATAAAGACCAATCACCCCCCTCCCTTTTGCTAAACCACAAAAAATGATCTAACCTCATTTTCTTGCTGGAGCCAGAATGTCATAGAAGCAACGGTTAAAAAAAAGAGACTTGAGACATGGATACATCCTTGTGAGGACTGAAAATAGAGACAAGACTCAGCAGGGTGGTAGCAGAAGGGTTCTTGCTGGCTCTTCCCAACTCTAGTAGTTGAATCTTTAGCTCCAACGACTACATTTAAAATGCTAAGTAAAGACTGGAGATGAATGCTTAACTGTATTCAGGTGCCAGGGCAGTAATTACCTGGAGTGAATTTGGTAAATGTGACACTTTCCTTCTCTCTTCTCATATTTACCTCTTGTCTTTTACGGTTCATTTCCAGCATTTGCATCTTATGTAAATACTGTCTTTTCCCAGAAGAATACATTGGAGTTTGCATCTTCCTTTCCAGTTCCTGCTATGGAAGATGACACACTCGTTAGCATGGAGTAATTAGTTACTGACTCTGCAACCTACAACTTGAAATCCGTTTTTGCAACAGAGTGAGAGCTTAATCACCAAATCGTAATCCATACAGGTCTCTTGTGATGTCGAAGGAGGATCATTGCACTTCCCCATGAGTCCTTCGTGTAGCTATCAGTGAATGAAGCGGCAATTTGCAATACGTATAATGTGATTTTTAAGACTCCTGTAGAGTTTTGCAAACCGTGAACAGAAATACCTTCCCACATCTCATTTTGACAAGAGATCACCTCCCCTGTCAACAGATGCCTCACACTGTGTTCCCAGAAGTGTGTTCTGGTTTGATGAGACCTGCCTCTCTCTCTGCCTCTTCTACCACTGACTCATTGTCTGGCTGTGACAGAGGGGAGCCACTGAGTGGTTAAATGGAACCTATTTCTATAGTATACCCCCCCACACCAATATAAGCGCTGGCATGTTGCAGTTTAGGAAGGATTTGAAGTTGATTATTTGTGACTTTGGTAATCTCCTCGTGGTGCATTATAAATCTCAGTGGGACAGTGCAGATAGTTTTTGAGGGCAACCAGGGGTGAATACCCCCGCATTCATCACTTGCTGTGGCCAGGAAAGGGAAAGGATATGGCAGCCAAATGTGTTCAGAGCTGTCTCTTATGTTTCCCGTGGACAGTGACGGTGCTTGCAGATGAGAGCCTCAGGCAGGGCCCATCTCTGCAGGCGCCGTCAGCATCACAAACGTGACCTGGAGAATCCAAAAGTACCTGGGCATCTTCTACCCAATGAGCCTGGCTGGCTCTTTACATGGATGGGGAGTGGAAAGTGTTAAAAATCTACTCGTCTCACACTTCACATTTCTACATGAGGGATGTTTCCTCAGCCGAGTGTGACAAATCTATAAAAGGAAACTGCTTTACAGAAGACCCTTTCCGGGATTACTTTTTGCTGAGCTTGTGGTAAACAAGTCAGGAACAACTCGTAGATGTGATTTACCCTGAAAACCGAGAACAAAGGAAGTTTTAGTCCAAGAGGAAAAAGGAAAGGGAAGAGTTATGCTGGATTTTTCACGACTTTGAACACTTCCAGAATCACCAATGTCCAAGTAAAATTCCTCTCTCGCTCATCTATTTCTCCCTGTTTCACCAGGAAGCAAAGAAGGACCCCGGGTTCATCTGAGAGGCAAGAGCTGTCGCCAGTTAGAGGCAGGCCCAGGAGAAAATGGATAGCTTTGGAGAGTTCTCACTCGGAATGACTTTAATAGTTTGATTTGTTTTTGAAGGCTTCTGTGCAGGGAGCACATGAAAAGGACAGCCCATCCCCCCAGTTACCCACCCCCACCGGTTATCGCCACAGGTCACCTTTGCTTTGTGAGTTGTCCTGGCTTCTTGCTGGCTCAGGATCCTTTCAGAAGTAATTACTTGTGGCAGGTTGATGGGTTCAAGCTTCTACAAGTCCAACATTTAGAGCATTTTCAGCGTTCCTCATGCCATGAGATGGTGAAACATAAAAGCTAGGCATTAAACTATCTTAACACTTTGTAAAAGCAGCAGTTATTCCTGAGAGCACACAGAGAAGGCAATTTCAACAGGATTACAGTCGTATCTGTGCCAAAGGCTTTCCGACCTATCTGGTTTCTTTATTGTTCCATTGCATTGTTGCCAGTGACTTACTGATCTAAATATTGGTCAGCGAGTTAAAAGACTAAGGAAGAGTCCTTTTCTATCTGCATTGAGGGACCAGAGCTGAAGTAATCAAACAATAAGGATCTTAGAGTATTAGAGATGAAACAGGCACCAGGAAGTTACTTAATTTTATTCATTCCTTCACCACCCAGCTGAGTTCTTCTGGTCCTTAGGGAAGTGACCTCTTTTTAAGATCTCCAGAGAAGTTCCCTCAGCCTCCTCAGTAATAATCACGGGTGCTTATAAGGCACATTTAAAATGAAAGTCCAGTATGCTAACAAATTTTAGACATGACTTTTTCTAGCATTGTATTGGCTTTATGGGGAGGTGATGCTGGAGTTTCAAGGGGTCACTAAGCCTGGGCAGCAACGGATGAACCAGGAGGTCTGCGTGCAGCCCTCCTTGCCTTGGATGACTTAATGCTCCGGAAGCTGGAGCGCAGGGAAGGGACTGAGTAGGCTTGGGACCTAAACGCTGGTCTGTTCACATGGACATGCAGCCAAAGACCTAGAGAATCACAGAGTTTATTTCTTTACCCAGCGAGTACTTATTGAATAGCTGCTACATTCCAGCAATGGAGGTACAATGGTTAACAAACATGTTCTCTCATGGAGCTCACAATCTATGGGGGGAACAGATAGACTTTTGCTTGTTTGATTATTTGATGAATAATCACAAACTAATCCGTGCTTTGAGGAAAAAGTATGCAGGGCAGGACTATGAGAATACATAACTGGAGGACGCCATCTTGGAAATGGGAGGTGTTATGGGTTGAATTGTGTTCCTTCTCCCAAACTGATGTGTTGAAGTTCTAACCCCCAGCACCTCAGAATGTGCTCTTATTGGCGAATAGCATCTTTGCAAATATAATTAGGTAAGAGGAGGTCATACTGGAGTAGGGTGGACCCTTCATTCAATATGTATGGTGTCCTCATAAAAGGGAAATTTGGACCCAGACATGCACACAGGGAGATTACCTCATGAGGATGAAACCAGAGACTAGGGTGTTGCTTCTACGAGCCAAGGAATGCTGAAGATTGCCAGCAAATCACCGGAAACTACGAGAGAGGCATGGCACAGACTCTTCCTCGTAGCCCTCAGAAGGAACCAGCCCTGCTAACACCTTGATTTCAGACTTCTAGCTTCCAGAACTGTGAGACCATACGTGTCTATTGTTTTAAGCCACACGACTTGTTATACTTTGTTATTGTAGCCCTAGAAAACTAATGCAAGGGGGAGACGGGGGAGGAGGCAGTCCAAGAAAGTTTCCCAAGGAAGTAATTTTTCAGAAAAAGTTGGAAGGTTGGGGGTTTTAAGAGGGGTGTTCCGACAGAGGAAGCAACATGACTGATAGCCCTGAGGTAGGAGAGAACATGATCTGTTGAAGGAACTGCAAGAAGTCAGTTGGCTGCCATTCAGAGTGAGAGGGAGAGTCGCTCACATGAGGCTGGAGAGGTAGGCAGGGCTGATGCATGCTGGGCCTGATGGGCAGTATAAGATGGTCTTCTTAAGAGCAACAGGCAGCCACTGACACGTGTTAAGCAACGTAGTGACATGATTACATTTGCTTTTTAAAAATGATCTCTTTAGCTGCAGTGTGGAAGCTAGACTAAAGAAGAGCAGTCATGGGTGTGGGGACGCAGTTAGGAGGACAAAGGTGATGGGCTGGGGGCTCGTGGAAGGACACGGATGGGCTCTACAAATACGTAAAACTGACCAAATAGGATCCGTGATGGTTGATGAGGGAGAGTGAAGTGTCCAAATGACATTCAAATTCAAGGGACAGAGAGTGTCATCAGTAACTGAGATGGGTGATTCTAGAGGAGGACCAGGAATATAGCAGGAAGATACAGATGCAGTTTAGAGTAGGCTGAATCTGAGATGCCTTAGAGGCGTAGCAGTGTAGATGTTGAGTAGACAATTAGATAGACAGGCGTGGAGCTCAGAGGACAGGTCTTTGCTGGAGATGCATGTTTGGGGATCATTCTTGGGTAGAGAAAAACTGAAACCATAATATGGGTGAGGTCAAGAGTGAGAAGAGCAGAAGCAAGGCCTGAAGGCTTGAAGAGTCCGAAACCGAGAGGCTGATGGGTGGAGATGAAATGGCCAAGGAGACTGGGAAGTGATGGCTCGAGGAGCAGGAGGAAAACCAGGACGCCACGCTGCAGCAAACGTCGGGAGCACTACTCTCACCTTAGTCCAACACCAAAGGCAAATCGTAATATAATTTGAAATTATTTTTCAGTGTAGCTTGACTTGTTGTGTTATCAACGGGTAGGTCTGGAAGCCAGCTTGGTTTTCCAGGTGACCAAGGTAAAAAGAGAGGGAGAAACCACGAAAAATGGAGGCTGAGTACCCAGCCCTCATGGTGGGGAGTGTGACTCGTGCCTCCTGCTACATCCCTATGGAACAATTTCCTGGTCCCTGGGCCTGGGCCTGAGCTGTGCTAGGGAGAGCAGCCAGTAGTCCTTTCTGCTAGAGCAGCCTAAGGTAAGGAAGTGGGTTTTTTTGTTTTGTTTTTGTTTTTTAACATAATGATGTAGTAAGGAGGTAGTGAGAGGTGATTGGTACTAGTAAGAGAGAGGTTTGGCTCTCTTCTATGCAGAACATAAAGATGTAGGACAAATGGAACCTGTTGGTACCTGAAGCAGCAGCTGATCAGCTCAGAACCCTGAGGGGAATGGATTAGAAAAGGAAGGGGAAGGGAGACCAAGGGTGAAGGGATATCCAGGCACTGATGGGAAGGAGAATATGCAATGGCCGAAGAGAGATTTGGGGCTGAAGAGAGACCAAGGAAGTGTTTGTGCCACCCCTTGGCTTGGTTCAGGATTTGGTTCTTTCTGGTGATGAGGCCGATATGCCTTTGTAGCCACTACTGTCCATCATGCCCAAGTCACAGTATATCATCTCATTCAATTTTCATGTGAACCCTGTGGATAATTATGGTGACTCCTTATTTCAGAGAGGTTAATAACATGTCCAAAGTTGCACAACTAGAAAGTGGCAACTTCAGAATTCAAACTCAGGTCTGTACAATTCCAAATACCATGCTTTCTCCACTTCTTGTTCCTAAACCTAGTGTATCATCAGAATCTCCTGATTAAAAAAAATAATCCTGGGCTATTCATTGGGGATTGAGAGTCAACAGGTCTGGGGGGGATATATATATACACACACATATATATGATACATATTTGTATGTATGTGTATATTTAATTAATGAACTACTTTTTAGAGTAGATTTAGGTTCACAACAAAATTGAACAGGAAGTATAGAGAGAGTTCTCATATTCCCTCTGTCCCCATACACACACAACCTGCCCTCTCTCAGTATCTTGCACCAGAATGGTACATTTATTACAGTTAATGAACCTGCATTGACACATCATTGTCACTCAAACTCTATAGTTTACATTAGGGTTCACTCTTGGTGCTGGACACTCTATGTATAGTGACATGTATCCACCATTGTAGTGTCATATAGAATAATTTCATTACCCCCCAAGTACTCTGTGCTCTGCCTATTCATCCCTCTGTCCCCACTAACCCCTGGCAACCACTAATATTTTTATTACTGTCTCCAGAGTTTTACATTTTCCAGAATGTCATAGAGTTGGAATCATATAGTATACAGTCTTTTCAGATTGGTTTCTTTCACTTAGTGATATGCATTTAAATTTCCTCCATGTCTTTTCATGGCTTGATAGCACATTTCCTGTTAATGCTGAATAACATTCCATTGTCTGGATGTATTGCAGTTTATTTATTCATTCACCTACCGAAGAGCATATTGGTTGCTTCCAAGTTTTGGCAATTATGAATAAAGCTGCTATAAACATCCGTGTGTAGATTTTTGTGTGGATATAAAATTTCAATTTATTTGAGTAAATAACCAAGATGCATGATTGCTAGATTATATGCTAAGAGTATGTTTAGTTTTGTAAGAAACCACCAAACTGTCTTCCAAAGTGGCTGCACCATTTTACATCCCCACCAACAATGAATGAGAGTTTCTGTTGTCCTATATCCTCACCAGCATTTGGTGTTGTCAGTGTTCTTGATTTTGGCCATTCTAATAGGTGTATAGTAGTATTTCATTGTTGTTTTAATTTGCAATTCCCTAGTGACATGTTGAATATCTTTTCATATGCTTACTTGCCATCTGTATATCCTCTCTCATCTTCTCATTCTTTTGACATGGACTTTCACAGAACAAAAGTTCTTAATTTTCATAAAGTCCAGTTTATCAATTGTTTTATATATATATATATATATATATATATATATATATATATATATATATTTATTTATTTATACCGGGGGGTGCCAAAAAAATGTATACAAGTGGACACTGTGGTCAACATTGCTCAAGCAGTAGTTCACTGTAATCAGAAGTGTCTGGACGCTTATGGTAACCACTTTGAGCACCTCTTGTAACTGCAGAAGTCAAACGTGACTTGTATTCATCTTTTGTTATCGGTATATTGAGTATTAGAATTTTAATACAGTTTTTTCTTTTCTTATGATGTGTATATATATATTTCGGCACCCTCTGCATATGTGGATATATATATTTCAAAGCTCTCCAGGGTATTCTGATGATTTCCTACGGTGGGGTCCACTGGCGTCTATCGTGCCTCAACTGAATAAAGGAACTACATCAAAATGGACTGCAGAGGATTTGTTTGTGGAGCATTGAAAAATTTAGTCTGAAGAGGCCAGCTGTTTAAATATTTTCAACTATTTAAAATCATCCATCCATAAGTTCTTAGGGCCAGGTTTTTCTTTGAAAATATGAATATAGCTATTCTTCTATTTTCAGCCTCTTTTTATCTGAATCTGCAGGCCTGATAAGGGTTGAGTAGTAGTAGGTGTCTTGATGTACTCTCTCTGGTCAATTGCTTTCTTCCTGGCCTTTGAAAAGAACCTAAAGTTTCCCACTATTTCTCCACGAAGGACACTAGATGGCAGCAACTAACATTGCACATAGGATCCCTCTGTTAAATCATTTGCAGTTGGTCTGAGAAGCACTGCAGAAAAAATTGTTGGAAAATTGGCTTCTCTAAGCAAACCAGTCAGATGAAATTGCCTTGATATTCTGGATTCTAATTAATGTTCCTTTTCCTTGCCTGGGAAGCAAGATGCCTCACTTCATCATTGTCAGAGAGAATCCAATGGAAGGAATTAGGAGAGAATTGGTAAAATGACACCCTTTTTTTAGTATCATAATATAAAAGAAAATGATTATTTGTCTAACGATTTCTGGATTATTTGGCCTCTCAAATAAAACAAATGCTCAGGATAACCAGCTGAAGTGTGAGGAGATTTAGGAAAGAAGGTTAAATCAAGCATAAGTCATTGAGCTTCGTGACAAACACTAGCCTGAGATGGTCTTTGCTTCTGTTTACTAGCAGGAGGAGAAAGGTGGTCAGGAGCAACTTGAAGAAAGTGTAAAATTTGTTTGGCACCATGACTCTAGAATGTATCCTCTAAGGGTCCTGGGAGAAAGGTAAAGATGTCCAAGATAGCCTTGAAGCAAGAAATCATAAGGCCAAGGAGGAATTTCTGGTCAAGGCATTGCAATGAGCTCACGTTTCATTAACATCCTTTGTTCTAAAAATATAACAATGAAAAATAAAACATAAAACCAAAAAGACATAGTCAGGTTTTAATACAAGATGTGTATCTCCATGGGCCAGAAAACAGAACAGAAAACTTGGGGAAAGCTTATCCATAAGGCATTTAGGTCTCTTGATGGTTCTGAGTTATTTCTGTAGGTTAAATGGACCTAAAAATGCTCCACGTAAGATGGGAAACTAGAGGCAGGCTCACAGTGTCAGCTCAGGGGCTGTGTTGTTCTCCTTTCCTGAGTATAAAAGAGATGCATCAAAATGTAAGCTGGAAGATTTGTTTGAGGCATTATCAGAAAGCTGAATTTGAAAGCACAGATAAATGGATAATTGTTTGGAAAAATATAAATTAGCAAGATTGAATCACGAAGAATCAACTAAGAACCATAAAACAAATTAAGTTAGTAGGGAAATATCTTACTCGCCCAAAACGTCAGGTGGCCAAAGATGGTTTCACAGGCCTGTTTTACCAAACTTTTAAGGAACAGCTAACAACTATGTTATATCAAATGTTTTAGAGAGTAGAAAAGAGGAAAAAGGTAATCAATTCATTTTATAAAACTAGCACAATTTTGAGAGCAAAACTGGAAAAAGAAGCACAGTGGTTATAGAACAACTTCATGTAGGAAAATAGATACAGAAAGCCTAAGCATAAAAAAAATCAGTGTTGTCCTTATATATGTATCTCACGACCAAGTAGGACTTCAGCCAGGAATGCAAGCATGGTTCAACATTACAAAATCTATTAGTGTGATAATACATTGTATCAACTGGTTAAAAAGAAAATCATGAGATTATTTTAGTAGATTATTTAATAGATGGGGGAAAATCAATAAAATGTAACACTCAGCCCCGGAAAAAACCTCTTAGTACAGTAGGAATAAAGGAAATATCAATAATTTAATAAATGGCATTGTGTCAGATGTCTTCTATTCGTTTCTCCAGATCCAGTTGCCACATTTCTCTACCCTGTTGTCTATACCGGTAAGGACTAACCAGTTCTGCCTTATGTGCCAGGTACTGTTTTAGACATTCATGAAGACAGCAGACAAAAATCCCTACCTCTGTGAAGATTATATTCTAGCATTGGGGTGAGGGAGGGGGCGGGAGGGAGTGAAAAAATATACACTGTACGTAACAGATAAGTAAATTGCTTGGTGTGTTAGATGAAAATAAGTGTTCTGCGGAAAAGAAAAGATAGTGAAATCTCAGGGAAATCAGGAGTGCCAGGGTGAGAGTTGCAGTTGTTGATGGGTTGTCAGTATAAGCCTTATCGGGAAGGTGAGATTTGAGCAAATCTTGGGAGGTGAGGGAGTCATCTGAGGAAACACTATGTAGTGGGGGTGGGCTGGCAGGTGGTGGGAACATTTCCACCTTAGGGTGCACCTGAGATGGGTGGATGAGACAATGAATGAGGCCAGAAGAGACAGTAATGATCGACTCTGCAACGTGGGACAGGCACATTAGATTCAGAGTTCCCTGGCAGAGGCTCTCAGATCTCAGCAGCTCCACGTTGGAGAACCTTAGTTCATAACCTGCTCTTTATTTGAGTAGATGTTCAGGAAGTGGAGAGTGCCAAATATGGAACTCAAATTACTTAAGGTGCAATTAGATTTGGTTTAATAATTAAAAATACTTTCAGAATTTTCTCTGGCAGAGATTAGGCTATTAATTAGCATGTCATGGGAACCTAACATTTATTATTCTCTCAAAAACCCATTTGCAGTGGAAAATGTGCTGAGCCTCATTTGTGAAGATAATTATAGTTGATATCTTGGAGAGTGTCTGCCAAGTTCCCGGTAGTTTCCCTCTTCTCTGAGAGCTGGCTTCAGAATCTCTGGTGGAGGGCTTTAGTGCCCACATTTCTACTGCAGAGCATGTCCTCTGGTCATAGCTCACTGGACCAGAACTGGAATCATAAGCAAAGCTGAGCCAATAAGATCTTTTCTCCCAGGAATTTGGAATTGGAGCCAAGAGGGCCAGGCCACTCTGTCTGTTTGATTGGAATTGTAAGGTGCAAATTCAGGGTGGCCATATTTCACCAGTGGTCTTGAGGATCTGAGAAAATCTATTTGCAGGGAGAGAGTAAAGCAAGCACATGAAGAGTTTAGGGGAGACAGAGAGAGAGTTCTTGTGCCTGTCAAGTCCCAAGGCATAGCTCTTCCCTGATAGCCAGGTGCCTCTCAGCTCTTGGGTTCAATAAAACACTCCTATATCCTTATAATTCAGCACATGGATTGTTTTGGCTAGTCAGTTGGACTTCCAGTCCAGTGATGCTGCTACAGGTATGAAATGGGGAGTGCACTTTGATGTATATATATATTTTTTTCCACCAGGCATAATAGGTCTCATTCTCATTCATTCATCTGTTCATTCCTTCATTCATTAATTCACAACCTTTTGTGAGGTACATATTAAGTGTTGGTGACTGAAGATATAAGACTGAATAAGACATAGTCTTTGCATTCAACTAATTCATTTGTCTTGGTTCTTTTTTTTTTAAGGTGGCTGGTTAGGATGTAGGGGTGCAGTTTTTTACTTTAAAATGCCAAATTCCCTTTTTGAGCTTGATTGACTCGAGACAGTCAAAGCCTAACTTTCGATTATTTAGCGTTGATAGATATAAAAAGTACTCTGTGAACTCTAGACTGCTACACACATATTTTTCACTGGTTATAGTAATATCTTCTATTTGAGATATTCAGCTTAGAGCCTCCACAGGAGCATATATTAAACACACTCCTTTAAAGGGATGCATTTGATTTAGGAATAAAACAGAAGTTTTAAAATTGTTCAGTTTAGCTAGATACATGTTCAAAAATTTAACATCACTTTATTTTTCATTCAGTAAACAGCATTTTGAGGTTTCTAATATTTTGGCTCTTTTTGTGACCAAAGGATATAATCACATCAAGTAATGATTGTGAGCTTCTAGAGAAAACAGGTAAATGAAACAACAACTGAAACAGAAATTATACCTAACAAATGAGTTCAAATACCCCTGGGACTGCTCCAGGCATCTGGGTGAATTGTGTAGCAGGTGGAATTTGGTTCCAATTCCCTTTTTCATATGTCAGTGACAGATCCTGACCACAAGAGAGCCCCTAGCCCTCCTTTTAGCTGATGCTCATTTTCAAGGACCCACTCAGAGCTCTTTCCCCTTCTAGGATGAGAGTTCTTAGAATTTATAGTTCTCTAGAGAAAACTCGTTAAATATATATTAAGGTGAGTGCATTTGAAGCTCTTCCTTTGCTGCCTTGGAATCTAATGTTCTGCTCTTCAACAACCAGTTAACACTTAGAACAACAAAAGGTTAGGGACAGAGAGAGGGCTGGAGAGATCATCTAGGCTGACTATTAAGAGCACAGGCTTTGGAGACCTGGTTGATATCTAGCCTCTGCTGACCTTGGGCAAGTTACTTAACTCCGAACCACGTGCATAAAGCAAAGATAATAATTCCTTTCTCATAGAGGGTAATGAGGATTAAATGAATGACATCAATCAAGTTGTCTAGAGTGTATCTGACTCATTGTAGGTGGTAATTAAATAGTAGTAGCTGTTGTCATTGTTATTGTTTATTACAATTAAATTTCCCATAGTTGTCCAACTAATCAATGCAAGATTCAGGTCTTTGAGTGCCATCATGGCTATGTCTTTCGTGCTATACTTCCTTCTTTTGGTGGTGGCCTGAAAACTGAAATCATTACAAAAGGAAATCCTAGAGAAATGTGGTCTTTGCATTGACAACATTCTCTTTAACAATAATGTCATTCTCATTTGCTTGGTCATGGTCAATGTCTCTCTTTTATGATTATAGTTGAAAAGGGATGTTACCATTAAATTCAAGAAATTCCTTATGGGGGGCCAGCCCGGTGGCTCAGGTGGTTAGAGCTCCATGCTCCTAACTCCGAAGGCTGCCGGTTTGATTCCCACATGGGACACAAGGTTGCCAGTTCAACTCCTCGAGTCCCACAAGGGATGATGGGCAGCGCCCCCTGCAACTAAGATTGAACACGGCACCTTGAGCTGAGCTACCGCTGAGCTCCTGAATGGCTCAGTTGGTTGGAGTGCATCCTCTCAACCACAACGTTGCCAGTTAGATTCCTGGATTCCTGCAAGGGATGGTGGGCAGCGCCCACTGCAACTAGAAAACGGCAACTGGACCTGGAGCTGAGCTGCGCCCTCCACAACTAAGATTGAAAGGACAACACTTGACTTGGAAAAAAGGCCTGGAAGTACACACCGTTCCCCAATAAAAAATAAAGTCCCATTCCCCTTCCCTAATAAAATCTCTAAAAAAAAAAAAAGAAAGAAATTCCTTATGAAGCCTTTTAAATTCTTACTTGAAGTCTTCGGGGTGGATGACTTTTAATAATACTTGTTTCTCCCTGTTCCAGTGGGATGTCAAAATACATGGTCCTGGGCACTTGAAGGATTAGGGGAGAAACAAGACCAAACCATTAAAAACAAATTCACTGTTAAATTAGGCTAATCATAAGTTATTAGACTTTGTTAACACAATTTTGTGTGTGTATATATATATATATATATATATATATATGTATATATATATATTCACACACATATATATGCATATCTATATATATATGTGTGTGTATATATCTATATATCTATATATCTATATATCTATATATCTATATATCTATATATCTATATATCTATATATCTATATATCTATCTATCTATATATATATATATCTCTCTGTGAGTTGAATATAGAGATGAGATGAAACATATAAAGCAGGGACCCTACATGAATGCAAATGATAAAATATTAGCCTAGACTCAGGATTTAATTTCTGCTTCCCTCATTTTCTCTCCAGAGTGATAGTTAGAGGAAGATCTGCACAATTCATGTATTGACGACCAATGTTATTCAAGCATAGAATTTGGCCTGAAAAAAGAAACTTACTGATTTATTTTAATGTCATGGAAATCTCCCCAAAATCATAGAGGAAATCAGAAAAAAAAATACAGCTTTAAGAAATTAAAATAAATTCTCTTTTCAGATGAAATAGAAAGACGGATAGGTATTAGAGAGATGTGATAAAGAAATGGAGCATGAGTGTGTAACAGGACTGTGCAGAGCTGAGTATTGTATGTCCCTACTTGAAGAGTCCCCTAAACTAGGGCAAGACATTCCCACAAATTGCCACATGTCAGTATTCTTTCCTGATAAAACAACCCAGGGCTAAGCCTCGTTAGAAACAGAGAGGCAAGAGATCCATTATGAATTTGATTTTTTGGCTTGGTTATCCTGGGCCCTGGGATTACTACCATGGACTTCGACTGCATAAATGAAGACCCCATTCTTTCCTCTCAACAAGATGGAAGCATTCTGACTTCCAGATTGTTGTGTAGACTATTCTAGTCTTACTTTGCATTTTAAATGGAAAAATTCCTGGGTAATGATGTGTTTCTATCCTTGAGACATTGGAATGACTACCTTAAGAACTTCACTATGTCCTTACTTTTCAAGAGATGCCTGCATGTTGAACAAAGCAGAAAGAACAGCTGCGACAACAAAATACAGATTGGATTTAAAAATCTAAATATTTTCAGCAAAGTTTTCTTAAGCAGCCTGATTACTTCTTATTTGTAGACTATGATTTGGAAGATATCAACCCATTATTTAATTTGATTCTCCCAAAATGGCATAGGTGGTGTCAGGCAGTTATTTTCACCCCTGATTTATAGTTGAAAAAAAAACTGAGGAAGTAAATTGCCCAAAGTCATACTATTTGGCATTTGGTGGAGCTGGAGTTAGAATACGGGCCCCTTGAAGATAGTGGTCAGAATGCTCACCATCCCCTTGTTATTTATTTTTACTGTGATTTTTGCCATTTATAAAATAAGAACATTTCCTAGTTGGGACTCTAATGCATAAGAATCAGCTTTTACCATTCAGTTACCAAAAACTTAGAATTCTGGATAAAGGGTTTAGATAAAAAAGAAATTCTTCGATGAAATTAAAAGGAAAATTTCCACTCATGCCCTTAGGAAGTTGAAGAACATAAGAACATAGGTCACAGAGAGCCAGTCAAAGGTTGTCAGTTATAGAAAATAGCAGTGAAGATCATTCTAGGTAAGATTTACTAGGTACCGAAAGAGACTGTAAGGCTTTCTGGCCAAGCTGACCAATAATGAAAACTTATTTGTGTTATTGATCCAGAGTGTGAAGAAAAGAGAAAATTACATCCGTATATACATTTGTATACATTGTCAATGTACATTTCTCAAGTTAGAATGTCTGTTTAATTATTATTGTGGTTGACATAAAAGAATTTACATGTCTTGTAAAATACCCCAGGATAATTTATAGCCACTTCAGGCTCAAAGTTTCCTATTATAATTGGGAAAAATTCTCTTAGTTCATCAGATGACCAAGAAAAATATGGAGTTGGGGAAAGGGTGACTCATCCACTCATCTGTACTGCAATAAATCAATCCTGTTTGGGGTGGTTTCCAAATTCACATTAGAATGAACTCCTAAAATGCTCCTTTCAAAACAACAAAACTTGATGCATAAAATTATACTGGAAAGAATGATTTAAATTTAGAATCTAACTGAAACATATGATTTTCATAATTGATCACACCTTTATCTAAATAATTTTAATTGTCTGGCAAAGCTAAGTATAAACATTGAAAGCATTATAAACTAAGCTGAAACAAAATGATTTTTCCTTCTTACATGGAATGGTGAAAAGCCCTTTATGCAGTTTACAGACCCATTCTAATGTACCCAGGATTCTTACAATTGATTTTCTTTCATCAAAAATGTTCCCTTATATTTCAATAATTTAGAACTTTCTGAGATTATGGGGATGGACAGTCAGACAACTCTGTCAGTAGCTCTCCTTGGCACAAATACACAGATCTCAGACTGGGTTTTATGTTTACCTGCAGAATATCTTCCATACCAGGTCTCTCTTAGAGGTGGTAGCTGCCCTTCCAAAGCTTTATTCCGGTCCCGCAGTCTTGCAAATGAATATGAACTCGTTTCTTCCAGGTTCTGGTTGAATGCAACGTCCACAGGTTGGGCTGAGGGAGTCTCTTCCTCTTTGATTTGCAAAGGTGCTACTTTGGTCACTCTAGGATGAGTTTTAGAGTGGCTCAGCCCCATTTTACTTTAAAGACATTTAAAAGAAAATCATGAGGGAAGTGGTTTTGGGCCTGTAATGTAGCTTGTTTTAATCAAGGTATTACAGACGTTTACCCAGATTTACAAAGCAGTTGTTTCCTTCATGACATCTTTGTAAGTCTCTTTCACCACACTAACCCCTCTGGCCACTTCCTGCAAGGCTGGTTTCCATGGAGACTTCCCATCAACTCTCACTTTTCCATTTCAGACCCAAAGAATCCAGTTAAACATTGACTTATTTATGCAACTTTCTGAAAGGCTTAGTGGTAGGAAGAGAAAGCTCTATTGATCATTAAACAAATCTGTAACACCAGGAAGGCCATTAACAGAGATGGAGAGCAGAGCTTTAGAGAAGTCATAAACTTGTACCTCTCATTGCATGTATTTTTAAACACCATCTGTAAGAACTACCAGCTAAGAATAGCTAAATCACCTTTGGACATGAAGGCGTGCATGCTAGTAATCTATGGCTTTGTTAATCTTTAATTCTAATTGAATGATGGGATTATGGGTGATTTTTAGGGTTTTTTTTTTTAATACTTAGAAACAGAACTCACTTTCCAGTTCTACTTGTTTATGACCACAGATGACTAACGTTTTCATCATATTCCTGTAGAGAAGTTCAAAGAAATTTATTTTCCACTTTGCAAACTTTGTTTGCTAAGAGACTAACATGGGTTTGGAAAGTCTTGATAGTCAATAGAGTTCATCTAAAAAGATGTTTGAGTTTAATTTTTTCCTACTTAATTCCCTTTGCGTTTTAACACTTTTTTTTCCTGTGGCAGAGAGACTGCAAGAAAGAATCATATATTAGCAGTATCTATAAACAAAATTACCTCTGGTAACTAGAGACTATTTTAATTATAAAGATTAAGATACTTGAACAATATCTAGTAATATTTATTTTTGGATGCAATCAGTTTATGTTTCTAAGGGCTGGGAAAGGTATTGCAAACTAACAAATGAATTAGAAATTATACAGGAAACTGTGGACTTCCTGGATCTGGATCCAGTGAGAAGAATTCAGCTCTCATTTTTTTAAAATCTAATTTATTGCTTTATTATCTAACTTTGAGAGACTATATGTGTGGAGAAAAGGAACCTTTGTAGAAGAAGTTGATTAGTTGTTGAGGAAATTATTACGGAAATGAAGATTCACACCATGTTTGTTTCTCTTTTTTTACTAGTCACTGCCAAACTTTGCAATTGGCATAGATTACTTAACCATTCCATGCCTCAATTTCCTCAACTGTAAAATGGGGTTAATAATAGTAATCCATGAGGAATGAACAAATTAATTCCATTTATAGCTCTTAGAGTAATACCTTAGGTACAGTAAGCTCGAAGTAAACATTAGCAAGCGTTCTTCTCCTGAGGAAGTATTGCTACATGTCTGCATATAATAGGATAGTCCTTATCCATTAAAATAGACATTTTCCTGTGTAAAGTGAGACAGGAAAAGACCAACGAACGAAGAAAGGGTAAATTATTAGGTTGGTGCAAAAGTAATTGCGGTTTTATGTTCTTTTTTTTTTTTTTTTTTTTAATTTTATTGGGGAATATTGTGGAACAGTGTGTTTCTCCACGGCCCATCAGCTCCAAGTCGTTGTCCTTCAATCTAGTTGTGGAGGGCGCAGCTCACTGGCCAATGTGGGAATTGAACCGGCAACCCTGTTATTCAGAGCTCGCGCTCTAACCAATTGAGCCATTTGGCCACCCCTAATTGTGGTTTAAAAGGTTAGAAATAATTGCAAAAACCTCAATTACTTTTGCACCAACCCAATAGTTGGGCCTATTTAACAATGGTGTTTAAGGATTATCATTTTAAAAGCATTTATGTACTGAAAGACTTTTTATCAGAATGGGGATGAAAATAATTTCAATTTTATTAAAAGAGGAAAAGGAGAATTTAATGTCACCTATAGAGTTATATATAAGATGTAATTTCTTAACCTTAACTAATTTCTAAGAGTTGGAAACCATGAACAAGCTCTTACCCACCCAAATCTTGCCTACTCTTCAGACTGTCTGTGATACTTTATAATGATCCCTTCCCAGTTCCAGAATGGTTATGAATATGCATTATAGAGTGTACAAGATGATACAATATGATGTTATTTGTAATAGTTTAGGAATATGAAATGAGAATATAAGTTTATAAATCTCTTAAGATGAGGCAGACAAGGGACTAAAGATTTTTAAAGCTGAAGGTAGTGCCCAAAGAAAACTTCACTAAGACACAGGGCACAGAGGACAGAGAAGGTGGTGAGGCCCCAGAAAAGAGGGGAGGAGGAGGAACTGAGAGCCAAGTGCGCTAGTCCACGTTAGGGACAGAAGCCCCCAATTTGGAGCCACTCCATGGGCAACCTGACCATGGAGATCCCAAGAAATGTCCTTGCACAAACTCTGAGTGCTCAGAACTTTTTTGCCTCAAACAGAACACCTTCGTTCGAGACATGGAGTGAGCTAAGCACAACTGTCCCATCTTCTAACCCTCCTCTTCAGCCTTTCCATCCAAAGGGAGGGAAGAGAAGGGGGCAAAGCTATAAAGCTGTTTTTCTCAGGTAGAAATCTCTGCTTTTGTTCTTGGTTCACTCTGTGGGGACAGAGCCCCAGAGAGCAGTTTCCAGGCTCTCGGCCTCATATGGAGGGGTGCTGGCTCGGGTGGTAGATGGTCGTCACCTGTGGCTAGTTGGCCGTCAGCTGTAACCATTGAGCCATTGGCCACTAATATAACTGCTGTGGCTACGGAGGGAGGAGGAGCAGAGTCGAAGAGAATGGAGGAGAGTTGTCGGTCGGTTGGCAGAAAAGCGGACAGCAGGTCGCATATCGTGTGAACCCAGCCTCCAGTGAGACCACAGTGGTATGACTTCCCTACCTATGGCTCCGTGGGTGTTCCTTTTGGGCCTAGCCACATCCTGTGTTCTTATGTGGGGAGTGGGAGTACAGACCCCGCAGGCCGCCCCGCACGACACCTGTGTTCTTGTGCAGGGAGAGGGAGCAGAGACCCTGCATGACACCCTGCACGACACTCTGTGGGGACAGAGTCCCAGAGAACAGTTTCCAGGCTCTCAGCCTCACATGGAAAGGTGCTGGCTCTGGTAGTAGATGGCCATCAGCTGTGACTAGTTGGCTATCGACTGTTACCGGTTGGCCATTAGCCACTAATATAACTGCCGTGACTCCTCTGGGGGGTTGGTTGGTTGGCAGAGAAGCAAATGGCAGATTGCAGATTGTGTGGCTCATGCTTCCTGGATCTCCAACCCAGCCACCAGCGAGAATATACTGGTATGAACCCCCTATCCATGGCTCTGTGGGTGTTCCTTTTTGGCCTCACCGTGTCCTGCGTTCTTGTGTGGGAAGCGGGACCAGAGACCCTGCATGACACATGGTGCAGTGAGTAGGGTATAGTGCCGGCCAGAATTTTCAAAGGGGTAATGGAGCAGTTTATACGTATGAAAGCTGTTTCGGGAGCAGGGTGTGGTGCCGACCAGGGCTCTCTGAGGGGCGGTGCAGCAGTTTGTGTATGTGGACACTCGGTCTTGGGGGGCCCAGGGGGAGTCTCTGCTGGAGAGCTGGAACCACATGGAGGGGTGGGAAGACGTGGATGGTTCTCCAACCAGCGTAGGCCGGAGAAAGAGAAGGGTTTTGCGGCCGTGGGGGCTGGAAAGTGCTTGCTGAGGCAGCCCAGATGCGGGAATTGTAGTCCCAGGAGGAAACACTTGATGAGTCCTCAGTGGAAGATGCGGGTGAGGTCAAGGTGGTCCCTCACCCCCAGGTTGGGGAGGACTTGGAGCCCTTGCCCTGCAGAGAGGGCACACATTGTGAGGCCTACGCACAGCCCTGGCGAATGATTGCGAACTATGGGGAATTGCCTTCCATCCCTGATTGATGGACCACTTGACTGTTTGCTTGGGAACGTACCACCATGTAGTGGAACTAGCGGATGTTTACTTCCTGTGTCTCGCCCCGTGGCCAGCGAGACTGTGGTGCAGGAAGACACCTTGTTGAGGTACAGGAAGATGTTTACTTCTTGTGTCTCAACCTGCCGCCATCGAGAATATAGTGGTATGCCTCCCTTATCTATGGCTCTGTTGTTGTTCCTTTTTGGCCTCACCATATCCTGCGTTCTTGTATGGGGAGCGGGAGCTGAGTCCCTACATGACACACTCCTAACTTGGGCAAAGGTATTGAGGAAGCTTGTTTAGTGGATTTAAATTCTATAGTAAATTCAATGCACATTCATAGGAGATATGTGTATTTTCCTGCACTCTAACAAGAAAGTTTACTTTTGAGTGACAGAGGTCTTGAAGTATAAATTTGGTATCAGGGAGTGGTGAGGTACCGTCTACGTTTCCTTACAGTCTTTTATGGCCTGATTGACACTGCAATATCTCATCAGAGCCAACAAGACAAAAGCTTTTCTTTTTTCCTGTGCAGAAACATTCCTTATCTTTGTTCATAAGATTGCGAGTTGATAGCTCTTGCCTTTGATGGACTTCCCAGGGTCATCCACCCTCTCTTGGTAAGATAACCTCTTGGAGATAAGGAGGTTGCGGGTAGGGGCGGGGAAGAAAGGCAGGTTTTTCTGCAAGTAATTCACCAGGTACTACTTGAATCAAACAGGTAATGGTGACTGCAATCACTGTAGGTTCTAAGCAGCTACAGACAAATGTAAAACCATACAAATGCTCAGTGGCTATGTACATTAATGAGTGGTACATTTTAAAATATGAACAACCTAATATTAGAGAACGGGGTTTCATTTTTAATGGGCTATGGATATATACCTTTGGATGTTTTATATTAGGCAGGTGATAAATGCCAAGGTGATTTTCCTTAAGATAGGACAGTAGCGGTCTGGAGTCAGGTTGGTGAAATTGCCTTTTGATTTTTCAGCATATGATTTTCTTGGAAAGTCTCCAGACAGAATTTAAAACAACATGTATATAAAGATTGCTTAGGATTGGATTTAATTTCACACGTGGGTTAATTACTATGCATCGAACATTCAGTAAGTGGGGTTTAAATCCTAATTTATAAGATTCCTAAATTATGTTTCTAATAAAATTACAGCCTTTTCTGCAATTGATGTGTAATAGATAAGCAATACTGGAGACTTTTCAGAGATGTGAATTATGTGTTTGGATGCCAGCTAAGCGGAGTTGATGTATGACCCAGACCTTAATTTTCCTCCCAGTGATTATTTCCCTCTATATTTATCCATACATTGGGTGTGAGGGTGACAGTGCTACTAGACCTACTTGGTTTGGAATTGCCGAAGCAAAACAAATGGAAAAAAAATGTGAATTGAAGCTTCTTATATAAACTGTTAAATGAGATCAGTTGAATCAGATGTGTATCTTTACCTTTTAAATGCAATCTGCAAGTATATCATTGAATTAAGTGTTAAGACCAAACCATCACATAATTGCTATTCTGAAGACAGCCAATGCATGAGTTTCTTAAAGTACTTAGACCAAAGAATTATTGTATGTTTCATCTCTCATTGGGAGAACATCAACCTGGTTATAATGACCAAAGAGGATTTCCCTTTCCATTTATTTCCTCTTCTATTCTGTTTTTTTCCCATCAACTGTAATGCCACTCTCACTGCTCTGGCCCTCTGACAGGTCCTTTCTTCCTTCTTTCTTTCCCTCCTTCAGTCCTTTCTTCCTTCCTTTCTTCAAACAAGATTATGTTTTAACTGTTGTCCATAGATGTTTGTCTCAAGAATTTACACTGAAATTTAACCTTTAATATATGGTCTCTGTCTGGTCTAAACAGTCACTCAGGATATAGGTCTAAATCAAATAATAAGCATTTATTTTTTTCCTAAGGCAAAAAGCCTACTTTTACTAAGGCCCACTAAAAACAAATTTTGAATCCCCCCGTTTTTTTTGAAGAAATTTAAACTGTAGATGCAGAGGTGAAGATGTGAGCTTCTAGATTTTAAGGCAGCATAAGAACAAGGTGGAGAGGAGTATGTTGAACCAGATGTCCCAAAGTTCAAGGTGGGCCAAAGTGGTCCAGAGTGAAGCTTCAGCTGCTGTCATTGAACGAAATGCTAGCCTGGCCAGTGCTAGTGCCTGAGCTCAGAAGTCTCAGTTGTCAATGATGTGTTGTAAAATGCATCCATTTCGGAGGCTGCCCAGAACTGGATGTTTCCCTGTTCTGGGAAAGTCTGCATTTTGATTTTTTTAAAAATTGTTTTGAAATGAAATTTAGACGACACCAAATAAACAGACCTTCCCCAAAGTTTTCCCTTTCCCTTCATTTTCTCTTTTATTCCTTTTATTTCCCATCAAATGTAATGCCAAGCAACACCGAGATACTGCCCTCTGCTCTGGCTCTCTGCCTTCCTTTGTCCAGGTGGCCCAGGAGACATGATCTGGCTCAGATCACGTGGCAATGCAATGAGAACAGAGACTTCCTGTTACCTGTGGCTGAGCTGCGGCCAGTGTAGTCTGGTGACCACTCTGACTTTGTACTTTCCTTCTGGGGAGAAATTATGTGTCCATGAAAATATCCAATCTTAACTCTAGGAGCTCTTTTGGGATTCTTTAGGGCAAGTTTCTGCTTTTTTTCCCTTCCTTCCTTCCTTCCATGTTTCCCCGAAAATAAGACCTAACCAGACAATCAACTCTAATGCGTCTTTTTGAACAAAAATTAATATAAGACCCGGTCTTATTTTACTATAATATAAGACTGGGTCTTTAATATAATATAATGTGATATAATATAATATAATATAATACAATATAATATAAAATATAATATGCCAGGTCATTAATTTTTTGCTTCAAAAGACGCATTAGTGCTGATTGTTTGGCTACGTCTTATTTTCTGGGAAACACGATTCTTTCCTTCTTTCTAATACGAACAGAAAGCAAATCAGCACAATTGCTAAACAAAGAATTAGAATCAAAGGATTTGCTAATCTTAAATTTGCTTCCTTGCTACCAACCTGTAGCTAGTAAAGGACATAGGCCTTGGCATATCTTGCTTTAGGACAATAGAATAATAGAATAATAGGCTCAGCCTGCTTATTTCATCTGCTTCTCCTAAGAAGGAGAAAATGTTGCCCATGGGTGTCAGGGAATGTCAGGTTCTACTGGAAAGATTTTTCCCAAGGATCACCCATCATAATACCCACTTGGACCCATACTTTTTCTGAAGTTGCCCCAAGAGCAGTACACAAGCTTTGCCAACAGTTTGGCTAGCTGTCTGATTTTGTTGCTTATGGCTTGTTTTGGGTCTTGCCAGCATGCTCATGGGTCCTGTCACTGAAGCAAGGCTAAGGATTCTCTTTATTAGAGCAGTGCAGCTTTCCACGGGTCTTTTCTAGGACCTTCACAATTATCCTGGGAAGGTAGGTCCCCTGGCATTGAACTCACAGGCAGCCAGATGCTCCCTCAGACCTTCATCCCTTCTAGATGTTCTTGCTGTAACTGGCATGATGCCCTCTCCAGGATTTTACTCCTAGACTACAGACATCTCTAAGCAGAAAGCAGTAGTTAATTTCTATGTAATTGTTTGCAGCTACGACGTGCAGGCTCTGTGTAACCAAGGTCTCTGGGGGTACCTCCAACTTCCTTGCCTATCGCTCTTGGTGGGAAGCAGGGTGTAGAGGTTGCTGTCCAGGAGAAGCTGGATGCAGCCCACCATGTCCAGCACTACACGGGGAGTATCTGAAGTGAATGAGACACAGTACCTAACACTCTTACTGGATTCAAAATCTAGTGCCAGTGGTGGGAAGGCAAGGAGTGGGGCAGAGCCTGGATCTTTAGAATGAGACTGATTGCTGCAGTTTAGCGAAAACTTCAGTAGCTTTCTGTTGCCCTGGGGGTAAAATCCAAACTCATTCCTGTAATGTCTTGGTTTGGGTTCCCTCAGACAAGGGTTCCAGTTGAAGTGATTTACTTGGGAGGTAATCCTAGAAAACTCAGGTGGCAGGTGGGGAAGTAATTCAGGGAAGACAAAACAGCTAATGAAGAAGATGTTTTCTAGTTTGTTCCACTGTGGGTGAGTAGAACTTAATCTTGCTGTGGATGTCTTGAAAACACACCTCTGAGAGATCCCACCAGAGAGATAAGGGAGCTGAGATAGCTATACCCTCTTATCTGTCACTGGTTGAGAACTGCTGAGGGGAAGGCGGGTGTGTGTGTGTGTGTGTGTGAATTCCCTGGCACTTCCAGCTGGTCACTCTTTTGAGGTCAGAGAGGGCTCTACCAGTGAGAGAAGCCCTGAGGCAGAACGATGAGTGCTGGCAGCCCCATCTGAGATGGTAGGCCCAGGAGACCGAGCAGGATACCAACAGCGTCTGCTAACATGCGCTTACTTATTCCCATACAGGCAGGCCTCTGGTGACTTTTTCAGCCTTAGCTCAGGAAGACAGAGTATGGGAGGGGTACTTGTGTTTGGGGAGATGATATTTCCAGTAGGGTCGGTTAGATATTATTATATAAAGAAGCTGGTAAGTGGCAGGCAGGAAGCCCACGTAGCACCAGCTGCAGGGTATTCCATAGGAACAGTTCAGTTAATAAATAGAACGCTGGTATGATACTAATAGCTGCTATTTTTGAGTACCCAATATGCCATGTACTGTGCTAAAGGCTTTCACGCATGTTCTCAGTTAATCTTCACAACATCCCTGTGAAGTAGAATGCATTATTCTCTTTTTGTAGGTAAGGGAATGAGGCATAAAGAAATTCAGTGACTTGTCCACATGCCTATAAGTGGCAAAGACAAGATATAAGCCCCCTTGTTTGACACCCGGCGTTTTTTTGTTGTTGTTGTTTTTTGTTTGTTTTTTTGTTGGGGGGGTTATTATACCTCTAAAATGACAAATCTTTTCCTCTAAGGCAATCCTCCCACCTTTTACGTTGCACTAGTTTATCAAAAAGACCGTGGAATCAGTCGTCCTGTAGGTCTGGTTGTTTCCTCCTGGTGTCATTGAACTTGTCCCTCCAGACCCTGGATTTTCTATAAACTGGGAGTTAGGTGTAAAGGCTTGTTAGATGCAGGTTGAATCATTTAGAGACCCTGATTCCAGCCGGTCCTGTATACGGCACACGGCGTCCACGGGGAGGCTGCATGCTAAGACTGATAAGCGGGTTCAGGAGGTGACAGTGGATCCCCCCATTGCAAAGTTGCTTTCCCACACTTCTAATCAGTGAGTAATCCATGGGGTGATACTTTCAATGCCTGTGTTCGTAACTATAATGTAATAGAACTATCTCAAGCCCCAAGTTTCAAATTAGATACAGCCATGCCAAATCTGACTCCCATTAAGGTGCTGAGCCTGAACTAACAGAGGAATCTTAAACTTCAGACAGCCTCAGCATTCATTTGAGAAGAAATGGAGAAGAGGCAGGATGTGCCCCCTTCATATTTCCCTGGACCCGGCCATGGTAGAATCTTTTCAGGTACTATGTGGAGAGAACAGTCAGGCCCTGCAGGCTGCAGAGGTTGGGTGTCAAGGAGCTCAGGACAGAGATGCCGTGTTTCCCTGAAAATAATACCAGGCAGACAGTCAGCTCTAATGCATCTTTTGGAGCAAAAATTAATGGAAGATCCAGTATCATAGCATATCATATCATATATCATATCATATCATATCATGACCCGATCTTATGTTATAGTAAAATAAGACCGAGTCTTATATTAATGTCTGCTCCAAAAGACGCATTAGAGCTGATGGTCCGACTAGGTCTTGTTTTCGGGAAAACACAGTGTTAGCACAGAGCTGGAGATGTGGGCAAGGCTCCTGCCTTCATTTCAGGGCCAGCCAAGTGCCAGGGATGACCCCTCCTCTCCTGTGCTTGCCCAGATTCATTGCATATGAGGCTGGGCCCCTTCCGTCTCTGATGCCAGTTTCCTGCAAGTACCCAACAAGCAAAGACACTGCCAGCTTCCACTTCCAACTATGTCAAACGGTTCTATTATGCAATCAGATCTGGTTGAGGCCCAGAATAGACCCCAAAGCACCAAGCGATCTGATGACATTCCCACGCACTCTGTTCTCATTAACACTCTGCCTGGCCTGGTGAGTTGTCCTATGACATCCAGATGTGTCCTGGGGGCTGCAACTCTACAGTCAGAGCCCAGGGCTGAATTGCTGCCACCGCTCCCCTGGGACCCAGAGGCAGACTCCTCTGGCAGTACCTGTCACTTTTGGTGTACTATCGCTACATTTCCTTGACATCTGGGTCCAGGGAAAATGTTCATGGGCCCCTCCATTCTGAAAAAGTGAGATCAACCAATAATAATTGTGATTTGCTCTAAAGACCAAGCACAGGGACTTGGAGCACGTGAATGCTGGGCTAATCCACTCAGCAGGGACTTCTAATATCTTTTCTCCCACCCCCAAATCTTGCCAGGTCAGCAAAGGACACATGGAAATATCCCTAAGAGAGAAAAGTAGTTGCTCTGACTTTGGTCACATTTCTGACCTTATTTTATTCCTGGAGGGCAGGGAAAAAGTCCGACTGAAAGAAGCAAGTTTTAAAGAAAGACTTTAAGCCTACACGAACAGTGGAAAACTGGCATGGGTGGCACTGTGGTAGGTGAGGAGGGAAGTTGGAGTTTAGAAGATTACAATCCAGGAAGTCTGCTTTTGTATTTGGAGGGACATGGCCCTAGGAAACAATGCCATGACGTTAGATCCAGAGCCGACGAGTGGCCAGTCAAAGCCACAGTAGGGTTAGGACATGTGGCAGTCTAGACACGTTAGGTCCATTGAAGAGAAGAGAAATCCTTATTCGGGGGAGAACATGTTGCTTTCATTCTTATCAAACATTTTATGAAACTTCTAATCTTACAGGGGGAACCCCTGCAAATTATATTCCTATTCACACCACTGCATTTTATCTTTGTGAATCCCATGATTAATGTGATTCTCATCTACTGTTGATTATTTATAATAATAATAACAACAAACATATTATGAGTTCCAAATATGTACTAGACACTCTACAAACCTCCTTAAAGGTATCATTTCATTTCATTCTTACACCAGCACTGTGATGGCAGCCTTATCATCATCCCTATTTTACCAGTGAGGAAATGGAAGCTCGGAGCGACTGTCACTAACCCAGAGTCACGTAGCATGTGTTCACTTGGGTCTGAATTCAAGCACTCTGACGAGTCTAAAATCCTAGCTCCAGCTGCCTCTTCTTGTGTAGTAAATCCTAAGTGTCTAAAGAGTAGCAACTATATCCTACCTTCATCTTTGTACCATCTCTCACCTTGACCCTCTACATTTAATGCACAGCCTTCCATATAACAGGCCCTTGTAAGTGTTTATTGGGAGAATGGATACCTTCTCAGACTTCCCCTTTGTTCTGCTCAGGCTCTGGGGAAAGAACTCTGGGTTCCTAATTAGTACCAGACCTTCAGAATGACATAAAAAACATACTTAAATTCTCATTAAGTTCCTAATGAGTTTTATTATAGGCACAAAGTAGAAAAGCAGTGACCACTTCGGGTCTTGCAGCTGCTGGTCTGTAATTGTCTTTATTTTCACATACATTGTGAAGACTCAAGTGAAGCATTTAGAGACCCTTCATGAGAAGGAAATTTTGGGTGCAGAAGCTTCATTTTAAAAGCTGAAATGTGTGCTGGGGGACATGTGCCATGGGACTGTGGCATGCCCTCTACCCAGAAAGCTGAAGAACAGCTTCCCTTTCCATGGCTGGTCTGTGCTACATCTATCCTGATGCTCACTTGCACGCTTTACTTCCTCCTCTGGCCCTTTCACCAGACTGCTAACGAGGACGTCTGTTTTGGTGAGCTGGAGACCTCCTCTCTTCAAAAAGGAAGCAATGCTCCAGTACACTTCACAGCCTTTCAATAGAGATGATCTCCAGCGGCTACCGAGCTAGATGGACCAGCCTGTTGGAAAGCCAGCATGGTCTGGAGCTACTCTGTCATGTGTTTGAACACCCATGAGGAGGTGCCATAACAGAAGGTATAAAAATCAATTGTGTTGCAACCATAACATAGAGTGAAAACTCCCCCCATAACCAGAAAGACCATTAAATGACGACTCATAATCCCCTTGCGGTAAACACTACTTGACTTAGCCCAGTTCCAATTGAGCAAAAGAGTTTGGAATACCCCTTGAAATGGGGTTTGACTGACAGGCCACAAGGCCCCCATGCTTAGGAAGTTCTCATTGTGAGTTATTTGAGCCCTGACTTCCTCTGTGGGGACAGCAGCGATTTCTTTTTGTCATTTTTCCTTCTTTTCCACAATCAACAAGCACATCCCATCAACTCTTTAGTGCCCCACTTTTCTATATGAGCAGATAGTGGATTGCCAGACATTTGTGGAATACCTTTAATATGAAAGATAGAAATTAAAACAAACAAATTGGAGGAAACTGAGACCATGCAGAGAGAAGAAAACCGGAAACATTTTTTTCTATTAATATTCTCGACGATCTAACAGAATATTTCACATATTTACATCCATGAAACAAGACTGTAGATGCTATGTAAAAAAAAATAAATAAAAGAACATTTGGAGAACTCTTGCTCTTGGAAATTAAAAATATCCCAAGAGAAAAATTTTAAAGCGCCATACAAATTTTGGAAAATGAGGTTGAAATTTCTGTAAAAATAAAGGGAAAAGCTAAGGAGATAGAAAATAAGGAACAATAGAGAACAAACAAAAGACAGAGGAGAGAGAGAGAGAGAGAGAAGCAAAAATAGAGAGCAGGAAGTTATCACAGAAGTAATTTATGAAAATCTCCTAGAACGGAAGGAGATTTTGCCATACTGAAAGTCTCCTGAGTGCCCAGCACAATGGATGAAAGCACTAAGTTCAGCCATTGTGAATTTTCAGAGCACAGGAGAAAGAGAAGATCCTAAAACCTTCCAGAGAGAAAACTCAAGTTTTCAACAAAGAATAAGAATCAGAATGGTACTAAACTTCTTTACAGAATTGTCAGAAGCAGAAAGCAATGTCTTAAACAAGCACGATTTAGTATGAGAGTATAATAAAAACCTTTCAGGCATGCCACATCTCCAAAAATTTACCTGATATGCACCTTTTCCTAAGAAGATAATGGTGGATATGACCTACCAAAATGAAAGAGTAGATGAAGAGAGGTGATAACCTTGGACCCAGGAAAATGTGATTCAACGTAAGTTTTGGACAAAAGAAATCCCAAGAATGAAGGTAAAGAAAAACCCAAGATGACAGTTGTGCAACAAGCATGGAGCAACTAGTTCACCTGGGAGCAAGTCAGAAACTCAAGGAGAGATTTCTTCAGGATGAAATCGATATCTATTTTCTCCTCCTCCCTGTTCTCCTCCCTTTTCTTTTTTCTTCTCTTCTTCTTCTTGTATTATAATTTGGTTTCTTAAAAAAATTTGTTTTGCTGTATTTTTTCTTTATTTCAGAAGTACTACTTGATCACCTAGTTAATCAAGCTACGTACTAATAATAGCTAACATTAATCAAGTACTTGCTAAGTGTCAGGCACCCTGGAATGCCTCGTATGTATTATTTAAATCTTCATCCTAACCCTGTGAGCTTGGAACTATTATGATCTCCATTTACAGATGAGGGAATGAGGGCACATAGAGGTTAAGAACTTGCCCAGTGACACATATGAGGAGTGGTAGGGTTGAGATTTGAACCTAATCTGACTCCTGAGCCGGTAATTTTGACCACTGTGCCATGTACTAAAGGAAATGTTAAATTCTCCCCCGTTGCCTTAAATCCATGAGGTACTTCTTGATAACATTTGGTGTGTATTTTGCCTCCTTTTTCCATGTTCATATAACTGTATGAACATATATATTGTTTTTTTTTCTTTAAAAATTGAACCATATTGCATGTTTTTTATTTTATTTCAATGAACATTTATTGAATGCACATTTTGTCCTTGGCATTGTGCTAGGTTGGGATGAAATAAAGTTATATAGTCCTAGTTTATGAGGAGCTCCTAGATTAATAAATTGAATGTCTTGGCTTATGGAGAGTTATTATCATAAACACTAATTTTTCAAAGAATTGAAGTACAATAAATGTATTCAGTGTTAAAGTATATGAAATCTAAGCTTTTCTTTGACTCAGACACTGCTTTACACTCTTGAAATACCTTTGCCTTATTAGTGTGAACCTCAGATGTCCTTGACTCATACAGAAAAAATTCCGTTATTTGAATTTTCAGGTGTTTGGACTTCACAGAAGTAAGTCTACACTACGCATTTAATCAGCCTCTCTGCCAAGCCTCTTCTATGAAATGCCATCCTCCTTAGGGCCTCACGCTGTGCCAATTTAATATCATTTCCGTGGCCTCAGGCCAGATCCCATGTAAGTTTTTTTTTTTTTTTTTTTTTAAAGTCCTAAATAATGTTGTCTAGATTGTTGGTGTGTCTAATGCTCGGACAAGTGACAAACTTTATGATCTACTTAGCAGAGATTTTGCTTCATCACTTCACCCCTGAAAAGATGAAATGGTAATAACTAAAAAGCAAAACCTGTTTAGTCGAAAACAAATTGTTGGCTCAGGATGATCCTGGTTTGCTGGGTGTCGGCAAGAAGAAAGTAAGGAGTTCTTGGAGTTGATTTGCCTTGGGAGCTGCTAAGTTTTTCCTCGTATGTGTTTGTGAAGCTCAGTTAGAGACAGAACTTGAGTTACAGCTATTTTTACTGGAATCTGAAGATTGTCTCTTTGGAATGACTTGTCTTAGAGGTAACTAGCCACGTTGAAATGTGGGTACACATCCTCATTTGTCATCTTTATCCTGCATAGCTTTCCTATCTAGTCTTGAATTTTGTCTAACGGGAAAAACTATTGATGTTATATTGCATAAGAGAGTAAGGTAATAGATCAGTCTCCAGTTCTTTATCTGTAGAATACAGTATTCCATGGTAGGTGGCCTTTTAAGGTCAGGGAATATATCAAATCCTCCAAACAAGAGTTGAAATATGATCTCTTCATCATGACTGATGTTCCTATGTCGGGGAGCATTTTACTGACTGTAACCCAGTTCCAGAGGCTGTTGCTGAACAACTGTGATTACAATCTGCAAATGATTTGTGAAGAGGAGTGTCTGAACATGCTGGGATTACAATAATTTGTTCTGTTTCTTTTTTTTCCCCCTGATCACTTTATTGACGTGTAGTTTATAAACAATAAAATGCATAATATTTTACGTGTGCATTTCAACAAGTTTAGACAAATGTATACACCTGTGTAACTAGCACCTCTGTGGCAGTACAGAATATTTCTATCTCACCAAAGAGTTCCCTTGTGCCCCATGCTAGTCGTTCTTCTCTCCATCCCCACACCCTTAGTCTCAGGCTGCTCTGCTTTTGTGCACTATAGATCAGATTTGTTCTTTCTAGAGTTTCATGTAAGTGCAATCCTGTGGTACATACACTTTTGTGTCCATCTTTTATAGCTCAGCATAAGAATTTTGAGATTCATCCACGTTGTTGCATATACGTACAGTTTATTTCTTTCTGATGTTGTCATAGTCCATTGTATGAATATACCACAATTTATCCATTCACCTGTTTAAGGGATTGTTTTGGTTTGTTTCCAGTTGTTGGCTATTATGACTAGAGCTGCTATGAACATTTGTGTACAAGTCTTTGTGTGGACACAAGTTTCATTTCTCTTGGGTAAATGTGTAAAAGCAGAGCTGTTGATGTACATATGTTGATGTATATTTAATCTCTTAAGAAAACTGCTAACTGGTTTTTCAAAGTGGTGTGCCATTTTATGTTCCCACCAATGATGTATGAGAGTTTCAGCTGTTCCACATCTTTGACAACATTTTGTGTTTTCAACCATTTAAATTTTAGCCACTCTAGTGGGTGTGGAGTGATATCTTATTGTAATTTTTGTTTGTATTTCCATTTGTTTACTTTACATCCGTTTATTTTCTTTGATGAAATACCTATTCAAATTTTTTGCCCATTTCAAATCTTTATTTTTGCCCATTAAGATTTTGTTTTTGGTCTTCTTATTCATAAGCTCTAAGTGTTCTTCATGTATTCTGGATAAAAGTATTTTATCAGATATGTGCTTTGCAAATATTTTTCTCCCAGACTGGGCTTGCTTTTCCATTTTCTTAAGAGTATCTTTTGTAAAGCAACTGTTTTTAAACTTCGATGAAGTCTAATCTTTCAAATTTGTTTATGACTTTTGCTTTTTGTATTCTGAGAAATCTTTGCCTAACTGTTCTGCTACCTTTTAAGAAAACTTTTCTTTTGCTGATCAAAATAAATTATTCGTAGATTATATGACTGTGTACTTAGAACCTCCAAGGCAATCACCTTAATAATTAAGAGAGCTAATGAGAAAATTAAATAAGGTGACCAGAATGAGATTCAGATCACAACTTTCTTGTATTAGTCACAGAGCTGGGAGAATGACTCATATATTAAAAAAAGGGTTACAAAGTGTTATTTACACAGCTGTGGGTAGTTTTAAGCACTCTGTATCTAACAACAGCAGGAAGCCATTACTAGCCCAAGTCCTGAATGGTCAAAGGAAAGATGCAATTTCTAGAATCCAGGAAGACTTATAGATACATGAAAGGTCCACCTGATGGGAGCTGTGGTCTTTGGTAGAGGAATACAGACACTGTCAACCCATGAACTAGCAGGGAGGGAGTCAGGTGAATAAATACTTCAATCCTCTGTTCTCCCATCCTTTGAATCTTCTGCTAGTGCTTCCCATTGGCCAAACTCAACTGGAAGCCAGATAGTAAGAAAGACCAACTGACATGGTCAATAAAAATCAGCATTTCAGAGCTGACTATTGGTTTATTGGCATGAAGAACCCAAAATGTCTAGAGAAAAATCCCAGCTTCCAATTTAATGGAGCATTGACTGTGTTTACTGGTGGAAGCACTTCTCTCTTGGGTAGGATGCCTTACAGAATCATTGAACTCAAGATTACAGCATCAAATAAAGATCACACCTCCTTAGGTGGGTTATTAAATCTAATAGTGAGCGGAACCACTTCCACTTCCACTTTGCTTCTCAGACAGGAGCATTCTACCTATGGAGATGGTATTGTGTATTTGCCTCTGGTTTATTGTATTTACTCCACCTTGTAAGAATGTGCCCCACCTGCAGAATTGGAATTCAGGCTTGGCTTTCAGAAATCCAACCCTGAAGCTCTGGAGATAGGGTTTCTTTCAGAGCAGTCATAGAAACATTCTGATAACTTATGCAGATATTTAGCTGGAAATGCAAAGCCCTAAGCTCAGCGGTATTTTTCTTCAATCTGTCCAGTTGCTAGAAGCAAGCAACCAACCACATAGTCACACTATATTTCCACTAAAATGTTCTATAGCAGCAACTGCTTGATCATTCAAAGCATTTACCTTCTGTAAGGACTTCTCTCCACGTGACTGCAGACAACACATTAAGTAACTTTTTCATCACTATGCTGTAGACTGTCTATGTACCTTGTACCAATGGAAACATGGCCATTGGTGCTTTTAAATTCAGCCAATTAGAGAACCAATTCCAGATTCCCATCTCCATTCTTCTATTCTCCATCCTTCTATTCTCCTGGGACCACTTCTGGTATCAATAACTTTTTTTTTAAATTGGGGAATATTGGGGAAGAGTGTGTTTTTCCAGGGCCCATCAGCTCCAAGTCATTGTCCTTCGATCTAGTTGTGGAGGGTGCAGCTCAGCTCCAACTCCAGTTGCCGTTTTTAATCTTTAGTTGCAGGGGGTACAGCCCACCAACTGTGGGAATTGAACCTTGTTGTTGAGAGCTTGTGTTCTAACCAACTGAGCCATCCGGCTGCCCCTCAATAAGTTTTTCAGTTAAGGTTTAGGCAAGAGAACAGAGTCCCTATGAAAATGATGGAATGAAGACTTTACTATAGGAATTAGACCTTACCTAATTATGGGAAGAGATATGAAAGTGACGATCTGGACGTGGAGGTGTCTCCTAAGACAACAGCCTTTCTAGATTTTATAGCACGTTATATGCATCATCCAAAGCCATTCTTCATTCCAAATCCAGCCACGAGATGAACTTGTATCTTGTCACTCTTCAGTTTGTGTCCACAGCAAAGATAAAGGCTCTATCAATGAGATAAAAGTTCATTGTCTTTTCCCTTCAACCTGCTACGTGTTATTGACTGTTCATTCATTCAGCAAATATTTCTTAGGCAACTACTGATCGAGGAGCTGGAAATACATTATTGAACAAAATAGGCAAAAAATCCATGTCTTAAGGAGTTTGCATTCTAATAATGGAAGACTATACACTAAGCAGTTCAATTGTTATAGTAGGTTGAACCATGAAGGCAAGGGGCGATTGAAAAAGATACTGACAAGCCTGGGACCCAAACCCCCAAACTGGCCTTAATGGCCTCCCACAGTCTTAGCCAACCTTGCTTTGCATACCTTGTCTTTCACTGCTCCCCAAAACTAACCCCACCTTTCTATCAAACGAATTCTGTGTCCCTCTTCTTTCAAGAAGCCTAGTCTCTCCTGAAAGTCGAGGGTCCCAACCCCTGCAGCAGTTTTTGTGGGAGCCACTCGTAGTCTTCCCTGAGGCCTCCCTCTCCAACTCGGAGCTGTGATACATTCTGAAGTTCAGTATCCAGCCTTGTATATTCCTGGTACATCTCCTGGTTTTTGTTGCCAGCCCATTTACCTCCCTCCCTCACACACAGCGTCAATGGCACAGTCACTGCTTGTCATCCTGATTAGTACATTTACATTTTCCATGGAGTGAATCTCGAGCAGGGTGAGCGAAGTGAAGCAATATGTCGTTTGACGGAAAAAAACCATGTCAGGTTGCTGGGGCACAGAGGGTGTGCAGCTAGGAAATGCAAATAAGAATGCAAATAAGGGACCACACTTCCTTATATGCAGGGGCCCACGGGAGTGATAGGTGTTCTGCAAGGTCTGCTTGCCAGGTGTAGAGGCAGCACATGGCCTGAAGCTTTGGAAACTGTGCCCCGCAACCAGGAATCACGCTTTGGAGCTTGTCTAACCCTGTTACTCAGGGTGATTGGGGGCCACGCTGCCTCGTGGACACACAGCACGGGGTGGGGTGGGGTGTGGCGCTGTCGCGTTGACTATCTCCCAGCTGTCTCCCAGCACCTCGGTCCTCAGCAGTCATACCGCCTGCTCTGGGGGTCTAGGAGAAAGTTCCCAGGAAAGCTGGCTTGGCTGAAACTTTGCTTTTTGAATAATCTCTAGTCTGATTTTCACTGAAAGTGGAGGTAAATTTCAACTCCAAAGGTCACTCTCAGGAAATTCTCCTGGGAGTGTAAGAACAGTGTCAAGTCCTAAGTACAACCTGCTTTCCTATTATTAGTTCCTATTAATATCTGTAGAGTCTTTCCGCAGCTTGTAAAGCACTTTAATGTTTACAACCCTGGGAACACTTTGCAGATGGGAAATAGGCTTAACGAGGTTACACAGAAAATATATGGAGGATCCAGGATTTAGACCCAGATATTCTGACCCCAAAGTCTGTGCTTTTTATATCGTAGCACTCTGCATTTTGCCTAATGGACTGCAAATTACTTGACAACCATTTTTTTTCTGAGACTCTTATTTTGTCTGAGAGTTTGTTTATAATTCTGATGTGATGGACACCTTTCTGGGGAATGGTGGGAGGCAGCATATTTTATTGGAAAGAGCACTAGATTGAAACTCATGAACCTTGACTTCAAGTCCCAGCTTGGCCACTAGATGGCTGTGTGACCCTGAGCCAGTTTCTTAACTTCTCTGGCCTTAGATTTTATTAAACAAGGGACTCAGACTTGATGATACTTGTGCAGGTTTACAGTTTTCACATTTTCAACTGGGGAGAACCATACAGGTGCCACTGAAGACAGGCTTTCTGAAAAACAAGCTCTAGTTCTGAATGTCCCGTTATGGCTTGACTTACAAAGTCAAAGATTTGGCCTAAGAGATCTGGTCATGTCTGGATGGTCATAACGTTGTGTCTCTGTTTCAACTATCTAGTGCTCTGTGACCTAAGAGCAGTGGCTTAAAACAATAAGGATTTAGTATTTCTCATAACTACTGTGTTGGTGGGCTCAGCTGGGCAATTCTTCTGCTCCCTCTGGGGTCAGTCAAGTGGCAGGATTTGGCTGGGGGCATAACTAGGGCTAGAACATCCAAGATGGCCTCACTCACATATTGGGGCCTAGGTTCTGTCTATTGGCTGGAGATCTCAGCTCGCCTCAATTTGTCTCTCCAGCCCAATAGCCCTGACTTCTTTTCCCTGGCAGCTCAGGGCTTTGAAGAGGGTGAAAATGCAAATTACAAGGCTTCTTAAGGCCTCGGCCTGGAAGTCACACAGCATCACTTCTGCCAAAGTCTATGGGTCAAAGCAAGTCGGGACCACCTCAGATTCAAAAGGAGGGGAAATCAACTCCACCTCTTGATGGAGCAGTAGCAAAGCCCCTTTGCAAAAGAGTACACTGCATGCCACCTTTAGAAACAATCTGCAAAGGAGAAGGAAACTAGGCATGGAAAAACTGGTGATGCAGGAAAATAGCCTCAGGCCAGAAGACTCAGGACCTCTGAGTGGGCTCTATCTTTCAGGGATTGCCTGGAGAAAACCATGGGATTCTGGGGTGCATTGGTAAAATGGATTAACTGTTACCGGTTGTCTGCTTTAAGCCATCACCATTACCCCACAAGACCCTTCTCCTCCCTTTACTCCTTGCTCCCCCCTGCACTATTTCCTCACTTGTAACCCTCCCTCACCCCACTCTTATTGGCTCTTCAAACCCTTGTACTCGAGTTGCAGTACTCCCCCCTTATCCACAGTTTTTCCTTCCATGATTTCAGTTACTTGCGGTCAACAGCGGTCTGAAAATGTTAAATGGAAAATTACAGGAGTAAACAATTCATAGATTTTAAATTACAAGCCCTTCTGAGTAGCATGATAAAATCTCATGCCTTCCTGCTGCGTCCTGCCTGGGATGTGAATCATCCCTTTGTCCAGCGTGTCTACACTACACAGACTCCCCACCAGTTAGTCACTTGGTAGTCAGCTTGCTTAGCAGATCAGACAGTCGCCACGTTGCAGTGCTTGTGTTCAAGCAACCCTTGTTGGACTTAATAATGGCTGCAAAGCTCCAGAGTTGTGATGCTGGCAATTCGGATATGCCAAAAACAAGCCGTAAAGTGCTTGCTTTAAGTGAAAAGGTGAAAGTTCCCGATTTAATAAGGCAAGACAAAAATCATATGCTGAGGTTGCTAAGATCTACGGTAAGAAGAATGAATCTTCTATCCGTGAAATTGTGAAGAAGGAAAAAGAAATTTATGCTAGTTTTGCTGTTGCACCTAAAACTGCAAAAGTTATAGATACATTGTGTGATACGTGCTTAGTTAAGATGGATAAGGCATTAAATTTGTGGGTGGAAGACGTGAACAGAGAACTTATTCTGATTGAGGCAACGTGTTGCGCCAGAAAACATGGAGCCTTTAGAGGCTTTAGCAAGGGTCCCTGTGAAACAAGTGACACCAAGCCGTTTATTGCAAGCAAGGGATGGTCCCACAGATTTAGGAATAGTTTTGGACGGATGTGTTCTGTAAGTTAGTAGCATGTATACTTTCAGTTAAAAATAAGTAAATAAAATAAAAATTACTGGAGAGCCTGCATCTGCTGATGAAGCTGCTGCCACATTTCTGGCAGAGGTGAAGAAGTTGATTAGGGTTTGGTACTATCTGGGGTGTCAGGCATCTACTGGGGCCCTTGGAACATATTCCTGGGAGATAAAGGGGGATTACCGTACTTGATTTTTCTGGCAGAGGCAGAGGTATCAGGTGGAGAGTCTTCTTCATCTGCAACTTAAATACATGTGCACATACACACTCAGTGCTGTATCTTTTATGGGTAATTAGAGAATGTGCCATCTGGGGGCTGCAGTTTGGCTTTCACAGGGTTTTGTGTTCTTCATATAGGCTTGCATTCCCCAATTGTGCCATGGACCCCAACAGACACTATTGTTTTACACCAAGGCTGTCCCCCTTTCACTTGTTTCTATTATCTGCCAGGCCTCTGAGGGCATTTATGTTTGCATTCTTGATTTAGTCCATCACCCCCAATTTACCAGTAAGAGAATCCAGGCCCAGAGCGGTGAGGTGATTGACTTCTCTGAATAAAACAAAACAAAAAAACCAACCACCCAACCTCTGCTTTCTTATTTATTATCTTTTTTCATCCTTTCAAAACCCAGTGGGAGAGTTCATAGATGAGAAAATCAATCTTTGGGTCTTAAAAAAGGCCTACAGCTTGGGTCTCTTGATTTTTCTCTCCAAGACATTTTCCAGTATAGTCTGCGGGGTTGGCCTGACGCATACGGAAGGAAGAATGTTTTCTGTTCCTCAGGTTAGGCCAGCATTTTCCTGGGATTCTAGGGGATCTTCTGGACTCGCCCTAAGCGCAGTCCCTAAGTACAGAGCTGACCTCATCTGGCGTTCTTGGAAAACCCTGAGCAAGTGAAGTTCTTTGCAGACCCTATGAATCATTTCTGTTGTTATCTTAGAGCAAATAATAAAAGCAAACGTGAAACTCAAGTGAGCAACGTTACTTTGTGCAAACATTGCAGAACGCGTCTTTCATGTTGCATTGTGGACTCCTAGAGAGGAGGGCCAGCTCATTCTTTTGTTCAGCATCTAGAACAATGAGCAGCAAATAGTGGGTAAATAGATAAATAGTTGAAAGCCTGAATGCATATGTTTTTGTGGTGGTGTGGGGTGGTGTGGTGAGTTCTTTAAGTGAGACTGCTTTGCTTTCTCCATGGATTAGTAGAGACTGGGTACCCAGGCTGGCCTCTTCTTACTGCCACTGTAATTTTACACAAACCTAAGTCTCACTTATCTCACCTCTAATAAATAAATAAGTAAATAAATAAATAAATAAATAAATAAAATGAAGTGAGAGAAGATAATCTCTTCAGTTCATCCCAGGTTCAAAATTCTGTAATTCTTTTTTATATTGGTTCAGGAAATGGAAAAAAGTACTTTAGTCACATATTTTGTGTTTTTCTATCAGTCCTCATTTTTAAAATTTTGGAGTTTAAACTCTCCTACTAAAGGAAGAAGAACCAATCAGTGATTCTTGAGAGACATGCTTGGAAAGTTATGCTTGAGTTGAAGAAATATATTGCCTTGGAAGCTAGTGAGTGTGGGTCCCTGTGGCTCATTTGTATTTTACACTGCCAAATCTTGGGACAAATGAGCGTTCTGGGACGGAGAGAGCCAGCATAGCCTGTGTGGTTATAGAATAGGCCAACTATTAATAGTGTTCACTTAATAGATTACAAAATAGACTGAGAGACTTACAAACTAGGAGATAATTATTTCTGTTTTCCTGGATTCGGCAGACAGGCACTTCCTGAATGTTCTGCCATGAATAGTGTCTGGCATTTAACTGACACTCATCAAAACTCCACTGAGTGAGCAAATGCATGAACCAGTGAATAATCTATGCTGATTCAGTCTTCTTTTCTACCTGAACAGATTGCATCAATTGCGTTTTCTTCATTCTTTCTCTCTTTTTCTCTCTCCTGGCTTGAACGTTATGCATATTTATTATATGCCTATCGTGGTTGCCCTTACTTCTGCTTTCCCCCAGATGCAAAAAAATGTAAGTCTCCTTAAATTTGATTCCCAGTCCCATGTCCCCCTCCAAGGAGGCAGCCACTGGTACGATCTTGTTATTTGTTCCCTGAGATATAGAGGTAGATTTTCTATGACGCTGATGAAGCTGACGTTCCGGACCCTTCACTTGGATGCTCCAGTTTAGTACATATTTAACAAGTGTGAAGTTAATTATTATCTCCCTCCAGCTCCCTTGAACAGGCTCAATACACATATAAAGAACTGCATGACTTTTTCCAACTTATATAGACAGAAATCTGGAGAATATGTGTAGGAATGGATATTGAGAGTGTGGGATTAAGGTAAAAGGAATGTAAAGTTGGAAAGCCTTGAAAATGGGACTGAGGTTTGAGAGCCATGAAGGGGGAGGGGAGAGAGAAAGAGAGAGAGAGAGAGAGATTTATCTCTTCTGTTTATTCCCAAATGGAGTCTGTCACTTACAAAGGCCATGGAGATAGGTGAACCCTTAGAATACAATGCAGTGCTAGGAAAGAGATGGATATTCTTAGCAAAATACATTGCAGAAGGTGTGCTGGCTGGGATTTAATCATTACCATTGAAAAATGCTAGTTGTCTTTTAGCTATTTTATCTGAGGGCTTCTCTCCTCTCCTTTACTACAGTGCAGGTATGAATAAACCCTCCCCATTCTATCCATTCAAGGACACCATACAAAGACACAGAACGACTTATAACTCACAGGAAAGGCAGGACCCTGATGAGGGAAAAGAGGGGGTGGTGGTGAAAAAGGACAGAGGACCTGGGGGTAGTGGGAGAGACAGAAAGTGTGAGGAAAGGGGGGAATCTTCTGATGGGAGGTTAACTAGGAGGTTTTGCTCAAGAAACTGGACCAAGATGCAGCCAAGAAGAGCGCACTTGGAGACGTACTGAACAGCCTAGGTTGACGTCACCCGTGGACTTGACATAGTTAGGAAGTTTTCATTGGATCAGAAGGAAAGACTGGCAGAACATTCTCTAGGGTTGTGTGTGTCTGCTTCACTGGCTGACAGTAAGACCATTTGTTTTAGGTTTTAACCACCCCTCCCTTTACAATAAAGAGCATAGTGTCAGGGTTACAGTAGAAAAAGAAATGACATGTGTCAGTAAAAACAGCCACAGATCTAGAAGATTCTTATTTAATCACATTGCTTCTGACATCAAGTCCCCTTGATTCTCTCTAGCCCCACCATCAACCACAGCAAATCAGATTTCATGGATCTGAGTAACCAGCATTGGGCCATTCTTATGATTTATTAACCCAATGTACCTCCCAGCTGGGTCATGAGTAATTTGTGTTGCACTTAACACAGAGAGGAAAAGAATATAACAGTTCATTTTCCATCTGCCAAACCTAGGAGTAACT